>NC_049225.1:87566315-88222603 GCF_011100685.1 Canis lupus familiaris | reverse complement strand
CCTGGGCCTCTCGGCACCCGCCCAGGGCATCGGTCATATTCGAGTCTTGTTCTCGGGACGTTTGTCGGAATTCCGACCCAAAAGCCGGAGGGAGAAGCATCAGCGTGGGCTTCAGCCTACGGGAGTTTGGTACATAATCGGATTTCACCATCCACGCGGAGGCTTAGTGAAAACCCAGTTTGTAGAAAGCCTTTAATTCAAAATGGAAAAAGTCCGTGGTTTCCCCCTACTGGAAACTTAGAGGGGGGGATCCCTCTTATCTACTCAGTTACGTGCGTTAAACGCGCGTCAGGGACCAACCTGCGGGCGGCTGCTGAGAGCCGCGTGGCCCGAGGAGAGCAACACGGCCCCTCGCCGCGGGCGCCTCGGCTCTGCTGAGACCCCTTAAACCCAGCGCCGAAGAAACTAAGCTGCTTTACCACAGATTACGATGTTATAAATAATGTGCATAATGTTTTAATTGCTATTGTCACTCGAGGCCTCATGCACCGATGCCCCAAGTCTCTACTGCAGAAGCCAAAGGAGCCTCGCCCCCGCTGCTGGCTGGAGAGCTCCAGGACGTCCTCCTTCCTTGACGTCGGGGCCGCGGTCCCTGGCAAGGAACAAGCTGGCCTGTCCCAGGGCCCACACGCCCTGGAGGTGCGCCCTTGGGCCGAGCCCCGTGACCTGTCGGGTGTAAATCACGCCCCTCATGGTGGCCCATGTGCCGTCCCTCGGGGGGCGTGTTGGTGACACGCGGCTCGCCGCCTAGCCTGTCATCCCCAGAGCACACTTGTCCCCTTGCCGGGCCCCCCGCCCTGCTCCTCACCAATTCCCAGCACCCCCTCACTTCCCCTCGGGCGAGTCAGGGCCCTCAGTGTCGCCTGGTGGGAGCCTCAACCAGGGCATGTCTGTGACCGGGGAGCTGGGCCCAGCTCGGGTGACGAATGTGCAAGGGATGGCGCAGCAGGGCGGTGGTGCGTTTTCTGCCACAGGCCCCAAGTCTTCAAGCAAAGGCAGCCGAGACAAGTGAAGCGTTTCTGTCTCCCCCGTGGAGCGGGCAGAGAGGATGCGTCCAGCCGCTGCGGTCATTGGGCGCCGCCCCCCCTTGCTCGGCCCTCACCGGCTGCTGCTGCCTCAGGGCCCCAGGGCGGCTGCCGGGGTCCAGCCGTCGTACATCGGGCCGCAGCAGCATTCACGGAGAAACGCGGCTGCCTCCTCTGTGAGCCTCCCTTATTAGCGACCCGATGTTTGCTGAGATCCCCCCACGTGCCTGCGGCAGCGGGACCACCTCCGGGAGAGAGTCGGACAGTCCAGGAGCAGCCCCGGGTGTGGAGGCCGCGTGGGACTGCCGGGAAAGGAGGACGGTGCGCAGGTGGGGAGAGCCTGGCCGGGGAACTGGCAGCCTGCGTTCTCCGTCCCAGGGGCTCGGGACTGGGGGTTGCAGGGCGAGCACTGCCTGTCTGAACCCTGGGGGACCCCCTTGGTGCTTCTCTGGAAATCCCTGCTTTGCCGCCTCTGGGCCGACCTCACTGGCAAAGGCCGGATGCTCGGGGGCCACCAGTGTCGGCCAGTAAAGAAGGACCCGGGGGCGGGAGGCAGGCGAGGGGAGACCCAGAGGCCAGGACGCCACAGAGGCAGAGCCCCGCCCGGCCTGTCCTCAGGGCGCTGCTGCACCGGGGCCACAGGCCGGCTCCTCACCCTGGGCGGCCTGGGAAGCCCCAGCTCGGGGCACCCAGGGTCTGTTCTGACCACAAGCACCTTCCACCTTCACAGACGCCCTGTTCTCGCTGTGCCCTCGGGCGGTGGAGGAGGGAGGAGGGAGGAGGAGAGGGGGGAGGGAGGATCAGTTTGGGAGGGGGAAGGAGGAGGGAAGAGAGAGGAGGGAGGAGGGGAAGTGGAAGGGAGATATGTGAGGGCAGGGACCGCGTTAGGAAAGAGGGAGAAGGGGGGAGGATTCTCCTTTCTCGGGGGAGGAGTTTCTTGTCTTCTGTCTTTGGGAGGGCGAAGAGGGAGGTTGTTTGAGGTGAAGAGCCCCATCCTTGGCCCAAGGGGAGCCTGCTTCTCCCCCTCCCTCCCGCTCTCAGCTCATCTCAGATAAATAAAATCTTGGAACAAATCTCAGGGGTGATGGGCCTGCTGATCCGGGTGTTCTGAAGTGTCACACCTGACAGTGGCCCCGTCACTGAGCTTGCCGGGCGCCCTTTCCTCACCGCACGGAGGCCGCCGGGGTCCTGTCCTTGGCACCGGCAGGTGCTGGGCCACGGCTCCTGCTCCTGGAGCTCAGGGACGGCAGCCCGGGATTAGGGGGGCGCCACGGCCCCCTTCGTGGGGCTCCCTCCTCACCATCTGCAGACGAAATCCACAGACAGGGCCCGTCCCTGCTGTTTCTGGGTCATGTACTGGGCGGGACGGGGATGGACGAGGCCCACGACTGACCAGAGACGTGTGGCCTGTGGGAGTGGAACCAGGTGACATTCGGGGAAGGCCGATGGCCACCCGCCTCCAAATCCTCCCGTGAACACAAGGCGAGGTCAGCGCACACCTCAGAGCTTTCCTGGGAGCCGCCGCCTCCTAGGGCTGCCACCTGGGCCGTCCCCGGCCTGGGACCCATGGGCAAGGCTGTGACTGCAGCCCACACCAGCTGCCCACGGCAGACGTCGCGGCTGAACACGGCGGCATGGTGACAGCCACCCGACGGTGCCCCTGCCCACCGTCCTGGTTTGCACAGGTCTCCTCTTTGAGTGAGTTAAATGGCCTTCCAACGCCCACCTGTCGCCTGTCGCCACATGTCCCGCCACCTCCCCTACTCTGTAAGTGACGACGACACTGCCTGCCGGAGCAAGCTGACCCCCCCCCCCCCCGCACTACCTACAGGGCCGCCCCTCGTCCTCTTCCCCCCTCATCCCCAAGTCCCTCCCTCCTCCCCCGCTGGTGCTCTGGCCGCCAGGACTCCCGACGTCGATCATAGTTCACGCTGATGGCAGCAAACCCTTCCAATGCCATGATAGGCGTCCTTCAGCTACACCCAGGGGTGGATTTTAAAGCCATGGGAATGTGCTTACGGGGCATTAACTGAAATACGCCTCAAGATTATATTATCCCAAATTACTGAAAGACATATCACATCAAAGGTCGGACTTCTTTCTAAATGAGGCTCATGATCGAGATTGAATCGTAATCGCGGGGGGTTCACTCGGTTACATGTCAGGCTCTTGGTTTTGGCTCAGGCCACGATCTTAGGGTCACCATCTTAGGGTTGTGAGTTCGAGCCCCATGTTGGACTCTAAAATAAATATGTAAGTCTTAAAAAAAAAAAAAAAGAGGGTGGTTTCGAGAGGGAGTTGGAAGCTCAGCTTGGCCATACTCTAGCTGTGACGTCGAGCAGATCACTTTATCTTCATTTTCTTTCTTTTTTTTTCTTTTTTAAATATTTTATTTATTTATTCGAGAGAGAGAGAGAGAGGCAGAGACACAGGCAGAGGGAGAAGCAGGCTCCATGCACCAGGAGCCCGACGTGGGATTCGATCCCGGGTCTCCAGGATCGTGCCCTGGGCCAAAGGCAGGCACCAAACCGCTGCGCCACCCAGGGATCCCTATCTTCATTTTCTAATCTCTTAGAAGGCAATCGTGAAGGACCTATCTCGTAGGTTGTATGAATTAACTAGATTGGTATTTTGTAAATACCTGCACCAGGGCCCCGGGGGGGGGGGGGGCTCCATCGCTGAAGTGGCTGCCTTGGGCTCAGGGTGTGATCCCGGGGTCCTGGGGTCGAGCCCCCCGTCGGGCTCCCTGCTCCATGAGGAGCCTGCCTCCCCCTCCGCCTCTGCCCTCCACCTGCTGTGCTCCCTCCCTCTCTCTCTCTCTCTCTCTGTAAAATAAGTAAATCTTACCAAAACAATCTTAAAAAACAAACAAAACAAAACAAAACAAAACAGGGGATCCCTAGGTGGCTCAGCGGTTTAGCACCTGCCTTTGGTCCAGGGAGTGATCCTGGAGTCCCGGGATCGAGTCCTGCATCAGGCTCCCGGCATGGAGCCTGCTTCTCCTTCTGCCTCTATCTCTCATGCATAAATAAATAAAATCTTTAAAAAAAAAAACAAAAACAAAATACCTAGCTCACAAATTGACTCAAAGCCCCAGTAACAATGCCGCCCCCGGTGAGTGCTTCCCCGGCTGCCCGGGCCCAGCGAGACGAGCTGCGGGGAGTGCAGGGCAGTGTCTGCTGCAGGCCTGGCCGCGGCCACCACATTGCACTTTATTCCCGAGACAGCACGGATGCGAAGAAATCAAATGATAACTGTCTATGGAAATGAAGACTCAACCCAGTGGTGGCGGCGGGTGGCACCAGGGCTGCAGAGGTGACCCTGGCGCCACCAGCACCTGCAGCCAGCGAGCCCCCGCCTGTCCTGCCCAACCTGACCTTTCATCCCCGGGCCCCGGTAGGGGCGACTCCAAACGCAGGCCTGGGGCCGCCCCTCCGGGTTTGCAGGTCTGGGCACCCCCGGGGGCGGATCCTCACGGCCCACCCCGATCCCACGGGCCTTAGCTGCGCCCACCACGGCATCGCGTCTGTGTGCAGGTGCCTGGCCTCTGCTGGATTCCTTGCAGGGAGGATGCCAGCCCCTCGGGGTGGGCTGCAGGGTGCGAGGGGTGCCTCAGGGAGGGCTGGCTTTCCTCCCTCTGAAGACGACGGATGCGGGGCTCAGGGTGAGCACGTGGGCTCTGCGGCCTGTCGCCACTGGAGCGACCTCCTCTGCCACAACCAGCTGCAGGTGGACACAACCGGCCACAGGCACGTGAGACCGAGAAACAGGTCGTGGGATTCGCCCCCTTACAGTGGTGCTGTGCTCCGCTTATACGGAGTGTAGCCCATCAACGAACTTTTTGTTCAGAGAGACAGAGACAGAGAGACAGAGACAGAGAGAGACCATGCACGCCCGTAGGAGGAGGGGCAGAGGGAGAGAGAGAGGGACTCCCCAAGGAGACTCCGCATGGGGCACGGAGCCCGCCGGGGGCTCCATCCCAGGCCCCAGAGATCACGACCCGAGCCCAGATTAAGAGCAGGAAACCTCACTGACTCTGCCATCCGGCTGCCCCATGAACTTCTTTTTAAAGTATTTTCATTTTTTATTTTATTTTTTTTATTTTATTTATTTATTCATAAGAGACACAGAGAGAGAGGCAGAGACACAGGCAGAGGGAGAAGCAGGCTCCATGCAGGGACCCTGATGTGGGACTCGATCCCGGGACCCCAGGGTCACGCCAGGGGCTGAAGGTGGCGCCAAACCGCTAAGCCACCAGGGCTGCCCTATTTTCATTTTTTAAAAGAACTGTAGGTAATGAAATGAGCGACCCTCGTTTTTGCTGAGCAAAGTCCTCCAACTGCCTCCTGCTCTACCTACTAAATGAGGGGGCCGCTGGGCTGGGGCGGCTTGGGCACCGCCGCGGCCTCCGCGGGCCAACCAAGGACCGAGGCTGGAAATGCCTCAGTTTCCCAGATCAAGACCCACGGTCAAGGGGCCCCAGGCAGCCACGGGGCTCTCAGCCGTGGCCATTCGGTCGTTCCCTTGTTGCGCCTCCCCTGGTCCCTTATTAGGGAAGAAGAAGCGCGATGCTTAATAAACAGGTAAATCCTTATAACTGACATCACGCAAAACTAATTTCACTTATTGCTGGAGGGAAGCTGTTGGCGTTCGGCGCCGATGGCCAAGAAGGAACTTCCAAGGCATCTTAGGTGCAAAAAGGTGGCTTTATGGCGGCACAGGGACAGGACCCGGGGGCAGAGAGAGCCGCCCGGTGGTGAGGGGAGTCCACCTAGACTCTCCAGCTGGGAGGGTCGGGGAGCGACAACGTGCAGCGGAAAACGAATCTGGGGACAAGGAAGTTGACAAGCACCTGCCTCTACCCAAAGCCCAGGGGTCCTTCGGGCGACCGTGGCAGGGATGGCCGTGCCGGACTCCAGGCGGCCGAGCATCAGGGTGCGCACAGCAGGCCACGGAGGCCACCGAGGAGCCCAGGGCCGGCCCCCAGGCGCCAGGCAAGGCCAGGCTGGGCTCACAGCTGCGGTCTGCGGGGGGCAGTGACCCCGGGGGCATCCGGGTCCGGTGCTGACACACGTGGGGGCCTGACGTTCTCCTGCGGCAGAGGGAGGCGAGGGGAGTTGCTCGCACAAAGGCCGAGAGATGAAGGGCCCCGTGGCGGGTCCCGCTCCGTCCCGCCCGCGGCCCCCCTGCAGGACGGGAGGCCGCTCTCATGACCTCACCTGGTCCAACTTCCACAGCGAGCCCGTGGGGCAGCTACGATTACCATCCACGTGGAAGCCGGGCCACGGGAAGGGGAGAGGCTCCCCCAAAGACACACGGAACAGCGGGGCCCCGGATACAACAGGGATCACCCGACTCCCAGCCGCGGAGAAACACCGCCTCAGACACACGGGCCGCCGTGCTTCCTGAGGCCTACAGCTGTGCCTCAACTGTCCCAGAAACCCAGGGGCTGAGGGAGGGCGGGCTGGTGGGGAGCTTGGAGTGGAGGCTGCAGGGAGTGGAGGCCGCAGGGAGTGGAGACTGCAGGGGGCAGAGGCCGCAGGGAGCAGAGAGGCCTCAGGAAACAGAGGCCACAGGGAGCGGAGGCTACAGGGAATGGAGGTCACAGGGAGTGGAGGCCATAAGGAACAGAGGCCGCAGGGAGCAGAGAGAGAGGCCTCAGGAAGCAGAGGCCATAGGAAATGGAAACTGCAGGGAGCAGAGGCCATAGGGAGCAGAGGCCGCAGGGAGAGGAGGCCGCTCAGGCTCCCGGAGCCCGGGAACAGCCACGAGGAAGAGCGAAGCCGCGTGTCAGGCCGGTCCTTCCTCCTGCTACCCAGCGACGCCGCGGCCACAGCCCAGTCGTGCATGCGAGGCCTGCACTAAGGGGAAAGGGCCTGCGGCTCCCAGGCGGGGACCCCGTGCCTGTGGGGTGGCTCCGGGGAGGCGAGCCCACCTCCCGGCTCAGGGGAGCAGGCACAGCAGGGCTGGGGCCGCAGGGTGTGCGAAGCCTCCCCCCGGGCACCCCCGGTGGTCGGGTCCTGATGCCCATGCTCCATGGCCCCGCGTGCACAGCAGCCCGATGCCCACGCCGCGGCGGACGCCCGTGGCCCCATCACCCAACTGCCCGGCGTAGATCAAGGGGCTCAGGCCCTTATGATAAGCGCCTCCAGCCACACAGTTCGGCCACACTCAGAGGGGCCACGACCTTCCCTGAGCCCCGGGGCGGACACCTGCTCTCTGGCTCCGACCTGGAGCATGGGGAGGGGGGCATTGGGTGCACTGGGGGGTGTCGCGTGTGGAAGGGGAGGGTGCGTTCACTGCTAGGAAGCAGCAGCCGGGGGCGCCTGGAGAGCCCAGGGCATGACCCCAGGTCCCAGGATCAAGTCCCACATCGGGCTCCCTGCATGGAGCCTGCATCTCCCTCTACCTGTGTCTCTGCCTCTCTCTGGGTCTCATGAATAAATAAAAACTTTTAAAAAGAAGCAGCAGCAGCAGCAGCAGCAGCCAGACACCTGCTGCTTCCCCTGGAGGCTGGATCTCCCATCAGGTGCGTCAAAGGTGCCCACCAGCCACCAGCATGGGACCCCGGGATCCGTCTGGGCGCAGGGGTGCAGGCAGGGGGGCACCAACGGGGCGGAGCCAGCCGTCCTGACCCGGGGAACAGGCCTGGGCACCACCAGGCCCACCCTGGGCCCACACCACCCACCACCCACCACCCGGAGAGACCTGCTCTGTGCTGCGGCCTGCTCCGTGCCCGCAAACAAAAGCCGCTCACTGTCATGCCCCAGTCGTCCTGTGAGTTGCCGAGCCTCGTAGGCCCTGCCGAAGGCAGCCGCGGGGATGTGGCATGAGGACCTGGCCATGGGGACCTGGCTGCGGGGATGTGCCATGGGGACCTGGCCATGGGGACCTGGCTGCGGGGATGTGCCATGGGGACCTGGCCATGGGGACCTGGCCGCGGGGACCTGACCGTGGGGACCTGGCCGTGGGGACCTGGCTGCAGGAAGCTGGTGTAGGGACCTGGCTGCGGGGACCTGCTGGTGTACCTGGCACGGGGCTGTCCCACATGTCTTTGTGGTCCCCACTGCCCCACTCCAGGTCCCGCCGCAGCCCAGGGGTGCCCCTCGCCATGGGAGGGGAGCTGTGTCCCCTGCCTGCTGTCCTGTAGCCACCGGGCCTGAGCCCCAGGCTGGAGGCCAGGGTGGGGGTGTCCCCAGCCAGCCTCCCTGGGGGTGTGCCTCCAGCCCCGTGACTCCCAACGCCTCCGGGCCCCTGCAGTGCGCATCCGCCCGAGAGCACCCGAAGGACGGTGGTGGGCAGAGCTCGCCAGGCCCTACTGGGGCGGACGCTGTGCTGCAGCCGCACCAGAGCCAGCTCGCCGAGAGCCAGGGCACATCCTGCGCCCTAAGAACCGTGTGACCTGGGGGCCCAGGAGACCATACCTCGGAACTCGATCCTGGCCAAGCAGGAGCAGGTGGGGCCGGGGGTGGCTCCCTGCACGGGTGCCCCCCTCTGCCTCGTCGCCCCTCCTGGACTTGCGGGGCCGGCACGCAGCAATGAGGCAAAGGTGGAGAAGGACCCGCCGGCTCGGTCCCTGGACCCCATGTGTGTGACGGGAAGGGATCTGCGGCACCGCCCGTCCACACGCTGGTGACCCGAGCCGACAGTTGGGGGTGGCCGCCTGGCGTGTCCCCACAGAGGAGAGCGGGCCAGCGGGTCGGCACCTCCACACCCGGGCCTTCGACCTCACAATTCCACCTCCCAGAGCTTTTCCCAAGGAAGGGCAGGGGGCACACCTGGTGGCTCAGGCGTTGGGTGCCGACCTTGGCTTCGGCTCAGGTCCCGACCTCGGGGTTGGGAGATGGCCCCGGGTCGCTGAGCTGAGCTGAGCCCGGAGCTCTCTCTCCCTCTGCCCTTCCCCGCTCAACACTCTCTCTGTGAACAAATAAAATCAGAAAGAAAGAGGGAGGGAGGGAGGGAGGGAAAGAAAGGGAGAGAGAGAGAGAGAGAGAGGAGGAAGGAAAGACAGAGGGAAGCTGTGCGTGCGGGGGTATCTGTGACCACGTTGCCTTCACTACATGAGACTGGGAACAAGCAAGACAAGAACCAAGTGGGCGACGGTGCGTTCGTACAACACACGCCCGCGGCCGTACAGCACACGGCAGCCTGGGCTGGGTTCAACTTAATTCACGTCTCCAAGACGTTGTGTCATCGGCAAAACAAGCAATATGCTGGTTCGGGACCTTTGTGGACGTGTGCACCCCCACCGCCCCCGCGTGTGCAGACCAGGTCTACAGGGCAGCCACGGGCGTGCTTCTCGCGGCTGCGGCGGGGAAGGACGCAAGGCGGCTGAGGCCCAGAGCAGGAGGGCCGCTGGCTCCCACCGCACGGCCGTTGGCATCTAGAGCTTGTTCCCGAGGGGCCCCCCGGTGAGCCTCAGCCCGTCAGCGGGGCCTTACTTACCAGACAGAGACTGAGAGGCCCCAGGGCGAAGGGACCTGGGCCCCAGAGCCGCCTCGGATCACGGACTCAACAGGCATCTCCTCCGCGGCCCCCGGCCCGGCCCGCCTGCTCCATCCATCCCAGACTCCAGCTGCGCGCAATTGCCTGGGCCAATTCCTGCAAATGGCGAGCGAGCGAGCGAGCGAGAGAGACAGAGAGAGATGCTGTTGGTTCTGTCTCTCTGGAGACCCCTGGCCGAGGGGCTCCCGTCGCCGTAGGTCGCACACTACACTTGGCATGTGCCCCGTGCGAATGTGTCCTGTCCCGCCCGTGCACGCACAGCCCGGCCGCCGGGGCTGGAGGGCCTCTGTGAGCAGCACCGGCCGCACCACCGGCGTGTTCCTCTCGTGCAACAGGGAAGCCACAGCTGGAGCGAGGGCTCACCGAGGACGCGCTGCGTGGGGCGGCGCTCTTAGGGACAGTGGTCCTGAGCCCGGATGCTTGGGTTCGGCTCTTCTATAGATCAGCATCCGAATCAGCTCATCGCCGAGGAGAAATAAGAAACAAGAGTGAAGGAGACAACAGGCCTCACCAGGTGTCTGCACTTACCAGGACACTTGATTTTACACGTTTCTTTTTACGCAGCCACCTGAAGATGTATCAAAGGCAACTCATGGTTCGGCATTGATCGGGACAGGCCACCGTGGTCACGTTTACCCCGTGCAGTTCTTAGCCTCCACTCTCTTTTTTTTTTTTTTTTTTGCCTCTGCTCTTTCAGTATTAAAATCAAGAACTCTCTTTTGAAATAAGATCTATTTAAATAGGAAAAAAAAAAAAAAACATGCGAAGAATGTTACCGGTGATCCTCACTTTCCCTTAGACCCCAAATGTCTATAGAATTTCACCGCACATTTTAAAAAGAGGAGACGATGACCCTTGACTCCAACACGAAAATCTCATTCCTGAAAAATCAGATTGAATCCTAGATTAGAGACCTCTGCAGGTATCATCCACAGAAGTTTTTATTATTTGTCATAGTTTTAAAGGATTACAGATGGAATCGTGTTTTACAAGTCGACCTAAATCAATCTGAGTCCTCAGGCGAATGAGAAAACCAACCGGTTTCGGTTTCTGATCGATAAGACTATTTTCAATGAGCACCAACACCAACAACTCTGTCCCATAGGAACATTGATTTATAAGCATGTCAAACGGAGATTTTTAGTTTACTTCCTGTTTTTACTGCTCTGCCTTCAGCTGCCAATCCAGAAATTAGAGGCTCTCCTCCGGGAGCCAGAAGGCAAGGTAGTATGAGGCCTGCAGAGGTCATCCTTGAAAGCAGGAAACAGCTTTGACCTGGTCTATTGAAATCAATACGACACGGCACAGAGCAAGGAAGCAGATGGCAGCCTATACTTCCATCGATATGTTTCTTTATTATACAATTTGCATTAAATTCTGTTAAAGGACAAGTAGATTCAATTGACCGTGAGAGATACCCAAAAAAAGAGTATGCAGTGATTCCCATCCCAGATGAATTTTAATCAACACTATAGGATTTGTGGTAGAGGCTTATTTTTCTTTTAATAAAGTCATATTGTTTATTCCCATTCTAGGTTACGTGGGAAATTCTAGTACGAGGCGTAAAGAAGACGCTCTCGACCCGTCGTCCCCCCATGAAAAGATACCACTATCCACACAGAAGCGTGTTTGATCATGGCGGCTTCCCTGTGCATTTCGTATACAAGTGTGAATCCTGCTTTTTCCACTTAACGTCATGATAAAATGATTTTCTCTGTTATTGTAACGTCCTCTTCCGTATAGAGGCTCTTCTTAGCCTCATTTTGTGAGACAAAGCCTTTTTAAGAGTCCAGAACGGGCAAGCGATGGAACAAGGATTCTAACCCAGATCTACGCAGCTCCAGATCCCAGACTCTTCCCACTATGTCAGAACACCTTAAAAATAGTCAAGTCCCGGGGCGCTTTGGTGGCCTAGTCAGTTGACCAGCTCGGCCCTCGGTTTAGGCTCAGGTCGTGATCCCAGGGTCCCGAGACCAAGGCCCGTGTTGGGCTCTGCACTCAGCATGCAGTCGGCTTCAGATTCTCTCCCTCTCCCCTGCCCCTCCCGCTCATCCTCTAGCTCCCTCTTTATCTAAAATCAATCTTTTAAAAAAAACAGTCACTTCCTCTTGTCCCAGTAAACCACCTTTGGGAATCTATATGGAACCTGAAACGTTCGAGATAAGCCTGGGACAGCTTGAAATGCAGAAAAGCAAGAAACTATCAAAGACCAAATGGGTCACATGACAGCAAAGCTAACTTGAATGGGGCCCCCATGCGCCACGATGGCGCAGTACGACTACCGAAAAGAGTAGTTAAGTTCAATTAAGATATTAAATATGTAGAAATCCATGAGTTCATAATGAGACTTTCTAAAAGACTTACTAGCAGCCATTGGAGGTTATAAGGGCGCCAGTTCATTACTCTGATCATTGATAAATATGCAGAAAGAATCGAGAATTTGCCCGGCCCTTCCCGTGTATGCGGCCTTTCAGGGCGGCCATAGAACTGATGAGGACAAAGTCTTCCGTGCAGAAGTGGGGCTCACGGGGTAGGACGGATGACGGTAGGAAAATTGCCATCTGGAGCCCCAGTGGAGCAGTGGCAGTGGCGGCTGGGGAGTGCCCCGGGGACTGCCGGCCGAGCTCCAGAGGACGTCGGGGCTGATGATTGGCAGCACTGAACGTGAGCCACCGGCATCGTGAGCTCGGCTGTGATTCCACCGGACGTTCACAGGATAAGGAATATTACAGCCTAAAAAAATCACCGGACTTTAATCAAGTCTCGGGTCTACCAGTTTATAGGGAGCACAGAGACAGGGGAACAAGGTGGAAACATCACAGGGAAGCACTGGTGCAGTTCTAGAACCTGGAGCATAAAGGATAAATTGATTTCTCGAACAAAGGCAAAGGCGTGAGAGGGGAGAAGGGATTATGTGGATGAAATACTTGAGAGAGATGGTGACCGTGCAGTTGATGGACTTGGCTGTTTCCCGGTATTTGAATAGGCTGACTGTGAAAGAGCGACCTTGCGACAGTTGGGGAAATTTGAATATGGGTTGGGTATTAGGATATTCAGGATATTGCTGTGTTGGAGTATGACAATACCCGGACAGCTATTTTTTTTAATAAGTCTCACTTTATATGTTTAAATGCATATATAGTACTTTAGGAGGAAAATGATGCAATGTCTGGCATTTCTTCAAATATTCCAGGAAGATATTGTGTGTGTGTGTGTGTGTGTGTGTGTGTGCACGTGCGCACACTCGCACACGCACGCGTACGTGATTGTGTGTTGTGGGAAGGGGCAGAGGCAGCCATCGCTAAATGAAACAAGATTTATGATGTGTTGATAATCGTCGGAGCTGAGCAATGGGTAAACGGAAACTCTTCGAACCGCTCTCCATACCATCGTGTGTATGTTTGGAAAATTTCATATTGGAAAAAATTTAATCCTAAGAAACGATGTTTACGAGGACACCAAAAAGTGGAGAAATGAAAAAGATTAATCACTTCCCATGTTCTCTTTCAGTGAACAAGTCTTTCTTGTTGCAAAGACATAATTTGGAGACGGAAAGAAAGCCCGGGTTCCAGGTTCCGCAGACCTCGCGTCCGGGACCCTCTCGAAAGAGGTCAAGGTAATGATTTGTTTGTTTCAAAAAGCTGATGCTCGGGTCTCGAAGTGGAGTGAGACGGGTTTTGAGGAGGAGGCCAGAAGCGCTCCTCATGGCCCTTCCTCCCCGGGATACAGTCAAGCAAGCTGATAGCTTTCAGGGGTTAAAAATAAGTCCATTCACCATCTGCCCACACACATTCCCTATAATGACAGATGGAGATCTAATTTTAAAAACATAGTACATTTTAAAAATACTTCAGAAACATCTATCCAAACAACGGATTAGAACTTGATTAAAAAATAAATAATTGAAACACCCGAAGCTCACTGAAGGAAAAATTCCGCGCAGAGAGGACTTCTCCTAGAAACAAAGCCCTTTGTGTTCAGCAAAGTGTTTGCCACTGAATGACAAACTACTGAATATTTTAATTTTCAATTTGTAAGAGAAAGATTATTTACTCTTAATCCCTGGGGTTTTTTTTTTTTCTGGAAAACCACTTCATTAATGACATGTTTTGTCAAAGTGTTATGTGTGATGATTCCTTTTTTTTTTTTTATATATATGTGATGATTCCATTCAATGTACCTTGACTGGAAGGATAATTGATTAGCAGTTTTTTAAAAATTGAAGTATAATTAACACGCAGTGTCATATTAGTTTTAGGTGTACAACATAGTAATTCAACGATTCCATACATTACCCAGCACTCACGACCATGAGCCAAGGGACCTGTCACCAAACAGTGTTACTACGATCTTATTGACTGTATTCCCTATGCTACAGTTTTCATCTCTGTGACTTATTTATTTTGTAACGGGAATTTTGTACCTCTTAATCCCCTTTATTTCACCCCATCTCTCACCCCCCACCTTCCGCCTGGCAGCCACCCGTTGGTTCTCTGTACTTAACAGTCTGGTTTTTTGTTGTTGGTTGTCTTTTTCCTTCTTTGCTTGTTTATTCATTTTGTTTTTTAAGATTCCGTATAGGGGTGAAAGCATATGGTATTTGTCTTTTTTTTTTCTCCGACTTATTTCACTCGGCATTATACGTTCTAGGTCCATCCATGGTTGTTACAAATGGCAAGATCTCATTTTTATGGCTAATACTCCATCGTGTATACACCACCTCTTCTTTATCCATTCATCTGTGATGGACACTTGGGCTGCTTCCACAGCTCGGCTATTGGAAATAACGCTGCGGTAAACAGAGGGTGCATGTAGCTTTTTGAATAAATGTTTTATTTTCTTTGGGTAAATACCCAGTAGTGGAATTACTGGGTGACAATGTATACTTATATATATATTTTTTAAGATTTTATTTATTTATTCATGAGACACACACACAGAGAGGCAGAGACACAGGTAGAGGGAGAAGCAGGCTCCATGCAGGGAGCCCGATGTGGGACTCGATCCCAGGACCCCGGGGTCACGCCCTGGGCTAAAGGCAGGCGCTAAGCCGCTGAGCCCCCCAGGCGTCCCTCTTATATTTATTTTTTTTGAGAAGCCTCCATAGTGTTTTCCATAGTGGCTGTACTAACTTGTGTTTTTATCCACAGTGCACCATGCGCTCACCGATACTTGTTATTTCTTGTCTTTTTTACTCTAGCCACCCTGCCAGGTATCAAGTGGTATCTCACTGCAGTTTTAATTTGCATTTCCCTGATGGTGAGTGATGCTGAGCATCTTTTCATGTGCTCGTTGGCCGTCTGTATGCCTTCTTTGGGAAAAATGTCTATCGGGGTCTTCTGCCCATTTTTTAATTAAACAAAACAGTATGGTACTGACACAAAATAGACACATAGGTCCGTGGAACAGAATAGACTGCACACAAATAAACCCATACTTAGATGGTCAATTAATCTATGATGAAGGAGGTGAGAATATATAATAGGAAAAAGTCTCTTCAACAAACGGTGCTGGGAAAACTGGACAGCTACATGTAAAAGAGTGAAACTTGACCACTCTCTTATACCATATACAAAAATGAACTCAAAATTGATTAAAGATCTAATTGTGAACCCCACCCCACCCCCACCCCCACGCCCGAGGAAAACCCCTAGAAGGAAACCTAGGCAGTAATTTCTTTGACATCAGCCATAGAAACATTTTTCCAGATGCGTCTTCTCAGGCAAGCAAAACAAAAGCAAAAACAAACTACTGGTACCGCACTAAAGTATAAAGCATTTGCATTAACTGAAGGACTTGGGCCCACCGTAGCTCCTCTCTTGCTATCCACTGGGATACTTGGTCCAGGGTAACATTATTCAGGACTGCACATCCGTTTATCACATAATCTCATAAACTCATAGAGGGTCGTGCTGGCGAACTCCCTGTGGGCAGAAGAGGGAAAGTCATTTCTCGATTTCTCGAATAGGTCCCAGTTCCGGCCAAGATACATCAGTGTCACTTTTCACATCCAAAAGGATCCCGGTAGTCAAGTTGCTGACAAGTAACTAGTTGGTCTCTGCAGGGAAGGGTGTTGTATTGAGGCCTCGGTCTTGATTTCTCTTGCTACAAGTTCAGATGCTCAGTAGCGGCGGTAGGAGCGTCAGATAATTAGCTGACCTGATGGTGGTTGGTCCACTCTCGATAACCAGGATCTCTGGTTTTGACCAAGGAAGAATGGCGAATTAGATGAGGACGTGATGGAGACCACGACCCTTGCAGGGTTAAGATGTGGTGTTGTTTTCCATCTACCCTCTTGATCACAATGGGAAAGCTTCAGAGGCTTCCGTGTGGCCTTCTTCACTGCAGCATCTTACTCTGTGAACCAAGAAGGGGATTGTGACCACTACTAAAGACATCCACTTCAATTAAGAGATTGAGCAATCACACAGGGGATCCGTGCATCCCAAGAACCCACTGTAAACTAGACGGGGCTTGGGTTTCTTATTACCTACCTCCCGGAGGCCCCCACTTGAGCAAAGGGCCGTGATGAAACATAAAATAAAAATCCCTGAGTATCAGTGGAGATTACCATGCCCAAGAGTCCTTGAAATACCTGGAATTGCCTTTTCCCCCATTAGTTACTAAAGGAAATGGCCACAGACCCCGCAGGGCAAAAGCTAGGACATTATTACCACTCGCACCTGCCACTGTGTAGCAGAACCCTTCCTCCAACCAGCCTTTCCTTCAGGCAACAGGTTCTGGGTCAAAGGACAGGCTCAGGTCTGGAAACTGGCCTTACCTTTCAGTGGGGTGTTTGTTAGTGTTTCCCTGTTGGCCACCCCTCTATCCGGCCTCTAAGGACACCACGTCGTCTCCATTCTCTCTGTTGCTCTCCATGCCCAAAGGCCTCTTGCCCCTCATGACAACAGCATCCTCCTCGCTCCTGATGTCCCAGTTTTGCCACCTGGGCTCGGTCACTCTGAGATCTTATCCCTGCTTTCAGGGAGCCTCGTCCTAGAATGCCATCTTTTATCATTTCAGCCCTGCCCTGAGTTGCTCTGTGAGGCTTACCCTGTCACCGGCTCATTCCTTACATCCCGGGTAAGCGGTATCCTCTGGACGCCTCTGAGCTTAGGGACCTGGCATAGTCCGCAGGTCTCCAGAGTGCATCCTCCCTAGCAGGCCCATTTCCTTGAGCCTTTGATCTTTTTCTCCACCGTCTGCCAAAGCCTTGCCCACTTAGCTCCTCCGCTTACTGGGCACTGCTCCCCTAGGCTCCGAGAGCCCACCAGGAGTGCTAAATCCCGTATCTGAGAGGAGAGCGCTCGCGGGCCCGAAAACTGTCCTGTATCCAACTGGATTCCCTCCCCTTAATCGTCAGATGCTCGGAAGTCAGGCCCGCACCCTCCGTGCTCCCCGTGCTCCTGCCCCTGCTCGCGGCCAGGCCCCCCACCTTTCTGGTGTACATTCCCCGCCTTCCCCCCTCGGGACTGGCCCTCTTCCCGCTGGGTTTTGTGAGGATTTGACTCCAGTTCAGAGGTCAGCAGACTTTTCATGGAAAGAGCCGAGGAAACCCACGGCGGGCTTCGCGAGCCATGCGGGCCCTGCCGCAACTGTGCAGCCGACGTGAGTGGGACCTGAGTGGGGTCCATCTGGCCCGTGGGGTGTCCCTGCTGGCGCTCTCTCGCAGCGGGCCTGGTGTCGGGGGGCACAGCCTGATGGTGCGGTCCCGCATCAGCCTCGGGGGGGGCCACACTAGCTTCCTAGGGAGCAGTGGGCTCCTAGGCTCGGGGGCTCAGGGGCCTGTGTGGCTCCGGGACTTGTGAGCCCCAGACACGACATCAGTGCCCCGGCGCCCTGACCGTGACAAAGCCGACGTGTCCCTCCCGCTGCGCAGGTCTTGTAAGAACGTCGCAGGCTGGGCCCTGGCTTTTCCCGGCCTCTGGCTGCGGGGGCGGAGGAAGCCCACGAGGCCCTGGGCCTTCACCGGCAGCCTTGGGGTGCTGACGGGTGGCGCAGCCTGTCTCCACGTCCCTTCACGGCAGGAGCAGCAAACCCCCAAGTCCACCACATCAGCACCCGCCCCCCGTGGGGCCCAGCTGCCGCCCGGTGACCGCCGTGGCTTGTCCGCCGGCTCAGGTGCTGCCCCGCTGCCCACCCGGCCCCAGGAGCTCACCTCGGGCCTTCCTGGCCGGCCGCAGCAATTCTGCTGCTTCCCCAGACATCAGGCCAGGCTCTGCCCCTAAGGAAGTAGAGGAGGGAGTGGGGGGGCAGGGGGGACCCACGTGCACCCGGGGTAAGGGCCTCAGGCCAGGCCCGACGGCTCCGCAGCCGGGGGCGCCCTCGGCCTCGTCCCATGGAGCCACAGGGTGAGCCCCAGTGCAGAGGGCGGCGGGCCGGCCAGCTCCCTCCCCTCATGGCCATCCTCCAGCAGACCCCGGGGAGCCCCCGAAGGTCAGCAGTCCTGCAGTGGGGAGGGGAGGTGAGCGCCTCCAGCCGGAGGCCGGCCAGACGCTCGGGATTTGCACCCGCTACCAGCGCCTGCTGCGGTCCGTCCCCGTGAAGACCAGAGGCCCCAGGGGCCCCGTCTGCGTGGTCCTCACACCGTGGTCCGGGGATCTCGGAGAAGCCCTGGCTCCAGCGACTGGTGCGATTGTAATTACTTTTCCTAAATGGATCCTAGAGAATGAAAGCGGAGAAGGAGCCACGGCAGGTGGGACAACAGGAGGGAGGGAAGCAGGGGAGGGAGGTGGAGGGAGACGGAGAACAGGAGAGAAGCCGGCAGCCACCGAGGTAACTGAGGTCAGCGGCACAGAGAGGTGACCTTTCTACTTGCCCGTCTCCTCCGAGCAGACGAGCAGACGTTACTGGCCCGGCCAGGGAGGGGACGTTGTAACCCGGACACCGGACACCGGCGACCCGACCGGCCCGTTGCCATCATCCATTATACGTCCTCAACTTGGAATCAACGAATAAAGTGCCTACCAATTCGTGTTAAGTGTGATGTCCAGGTCAACGTGACACCTCTCCCGCTGGACTCAGGCTGACAATATCGGTGGAGGCTGAAAAAAAAATCATTATTATTATTATTTTTTATCTTTGAAGCTACAGATTATTATAAAATCCCAGAAAAGCCGGAGATTGAAACGGTTTCTCTAGAGCCTCGAGCCTCATCAGAAACTCGTGTGATTTCAAATTCTGATAAATTCTTCAGATGTTGCTTGCGGGGAGCCGAGATCCTCCCGTGTCGTTGGGCATCGACTCACAGGATCTTATCCTTAAACGACACGCGTCTTGGAGATTGTGGAGGTCGGACCTGGGGGCCACGCAGCTTCGGTGCAGGCCCCACGCGGAGGCTCCCCCGGGACCGCGTGTTCAGCGCCGACCCCCTCGGGCCGCGTCGTCATCCGAACTGCGGGCTCCCCCATCTTCACTATTCAGGTTAGGGTCCTGGGCGGGGGGGGGTCCTCCAGACCACGTACCGACCTTCTACACGCTCATCAAGACATTTGTCGAAACAAAATCGAGAATGTGACACGCCGGCCCGTGGGTGACCCCACCCCGCCCTCGGTGACGGCGTCTGCCCACGACCCTGAGGGCCCCCGCCCCAACCCCCGGCTCCCATCACGCTGGCTGGGAGGCAGGAAGCCGTACAGAGCTTTCTGGATATGGACATGTCTGCTGCTTGCTCGTGACGTCAAAAGAATGGCACGAAAGGGCACGGACTCGGCCCGAGCTTGGCGCCGGGCAGCGGCACTCGGCCGCCCCCAGGGCTCACCTGCAGACCCCAGGTCCCCACCTGTAGACCCCAGGCCTGGAGCTCTCAGACCCCAGGTCCCCACCTGCAGACCCCGGGACCCCGGAGCTCTCAGGCCACAGGTCCCCGGGGCTCTCAGCATGGATTTCTTTCTTTATTTTTTAAGATTCGTTTATGTGAGAGAGAGGGAGGGGGAGCTGCGGGGGGGCTCCCAGGCTGGCATCCTGAGCACAGGGCGGCCCAGGGCTCCATCCCCACCCGGGGTCCCCCCGAGCTCAAGTCAGCCTGGGCCCCCAGGCACTCCTGAAAGGGGCTTTGTGACTTGGGGCCACTTCCAAGGCGCAGGGCAAATGGGGTGCTGCTGTCCCTGGGGAGCGTGGCCCCCATCCTCACGGTCTCCTGGCCCCAGAGGCTCCCTGGAACCCGGGGCGTGGCCTCCTGACCGGACTTGCAGCCTGGCCTGGTGCACACGGGGAGGCATGTGTCTGCTGCGGGGCTCCCTTCCTGTCCCCTCCCGTCCCCTCCACTCCCTGCTCCCTGCAGGCCGTGGGGACAGAAGCCCTGCTGCCTGGCTCCCTGCTCCGGGCGCCCTGACACCTGGCGCCGAGGTCTGCATGCCTGCTCCATCCCTGCAGCCCCCCGAAAGCAGCTGGAGGCGGAGGCCCCCAAGGGAGCGACACAGGGCGTGGGCGACCAAGGCAGGGCCAGGGCACCCCTCGGCCTCCGTGCACCCCAGCCCCTGCAGAGCAGCCTGCGGGCCAAGGCCTCGGTGCTCCTTAAGGAGTGCTCACCGTCAGACCACCCCTGTGCTGGGGAGGCCGGGGAGGCTGGGGTGGCACAGAGCAGGGCTACTCAAAGTGAGGTGCGGGGCCTCTGCAGCGGCCAGGCGAGGTGGAAGCTGCTTCTAGGAGAGTGTAAGTGGGTGGTGCTTGCCTTTCGCACCCCTGGCGTCTCACTAGGCCTCAGCGGGGTGTCCAGGAGCACATGATGCACGTGCAGCACACACAGAACACAGGAGCGGATTGACAGTCGGACGCCTGCTGTTCCACTGGACGTGGGAGGTGTTTGCAGAAAATCTGGACCGGACCACCCTTCCCACCACGGCTGTTCTAGGGAAGCACGGTTATCCTTCACGAGCAGACGGCAGGTTAACAGGGAAGGATCCCGTTATCTTACACTAGGCTAGCGGACACCTTGCGGACACCTTGCGGTCTCCCCGTGTTCACTCCTAACAGGGCGCCCACCGGGGGACGCAGCCAACAAACACTAAAGCTCTGCAGGTCCTCGATACTCCTCAGAAGTGGAAACGGGTCCTGGGGCCGAGGGCGCCGGGGTGAACAAGCACCGCACCTGGAGCCCTCCCTGCTGGGTCACGGGCCAGCCTGGCCGCGTCGTAGCCAAGGAGGCGTCTTCCTGCCTCAGGTGCCCACCTGGAGGCCACTGCTTCCAATCCCAGAGGCGACACCGTCGTGGGGACGCACCGAATTCATACGACGGAAAGCACGTCCTGAAGACCTGCCACTTGGTAAGTCCTTTGTTCCAGCTGTTGTTCCTAACGA
This sequence comes from Canis lupus familiaris, assembly GCF_011100685.1. Lineage (NCBI taxonomy): Eukaryota > Metazoa > Chordata > Mammalia > Carnivora > Canidae > Canis > Canis lupus. The sequence goes on along the minus strand of NC_049225.1, from coordinate 88,201,775 downwards.
ATTCTCACCAGTTTTTGCGTTTCTTTCCAGGAAATAAAGATGAAGGACTGCATTACCAAGTCATCCAGATACACTTCATTCACTTGGAGGAGGGACAGGAGAGAGATTTTGTGGGGAGGGTCTGGGTCCCAGCAGACGTCACAGTAGCTTCCACTGACTGCCAGGGTGATGTTCTCATCCGGCGGCACCCGGCCCACAAAAACCTCTTCAGGAAAACGAAAACACCTCGCTTTGACAAATACAGCCCATTTTCTACGTCTGCGGATGCTAGGTCTATAGGGCGGGTAATCGTGGGCCGGGTGACACGTCCGGGGCCCAGCAGCCCCGGCGAGGTCGGCCCCGAGGATGGGTACCAAGTGGGGCAAGAACGAAACACGAGGACGCGGTATCCGAACAAACGCCTCGGATCTAGGATTTACAGGTCTTACTCGATGAAACCGAAATTATAGATTTCTTTAAGAAAACATAAATGTGAGGCTTTGGGAGTAGTTTTAATGCTTCTAATATAGATTCAGGCACACACTAAATATAGATGCATTCTTCCCCTCTAAAGAGACGCACGTGTTTACTCGGCAAACAGTTCATATTAGAAGTTTATTATGTTTTGAAGGAGCTGAAAAAGTCGGACTTTGGGGAGTGCCGTGGGGACAGCACAGACAACGTGGGGAAACGGGCATTTCCGTGCTTTCAAGGTGGGTCAGCCTTAGACCACCACAAGCATCCAGGCTCTTGGCCGCTAGAGCGAGGGAAGAGGTGGGGTGGTGGGGCTGAGGTCACCTCAATGTGTCACCAAAGGGTGAAACTCCAGGAGTCAGGCAGCCTTTCATTTTTCAGCACAGACCATCGAGCGATTAAGAGCAGCATGACCTTGGGCTTTTATGCCCCAGATCCTTCAGCCGTGAAACGGGAATAACGTATCTACCTCTTGTGGGTGCTGGAATAATCAGGGAATACGATGCACGTAAAGTCCGTGCCCTTAAAAGCATATTGACAGGAAAACACCATCGGGTGGTACATGGAAATCAAAGTCATGTAGACCGTGTGACAGTGTCACGGTGAGGTGCCCGGTTACTACCGCTGCTGTGAAATGACTATTAAGCTCATGGTTCTGTGGGGTGGGGGTCTTGGAAGGTCTCCCCTGGGTGGGCCTCGCTTGGGATGTGTCGTGTGCTTGCCATCAGATGACGGCAGGTCCTGCCAGGGTCGAGGCTGGACCGCACCGGGTTTGACCGACGGTGCCCGTAGACGCCGGCCGCGGTGCCCGTGCTGCCTGGGGCTCGGCAGGTTCAGCCAACCGACTGCGGCTCTTCCAGGGACTTCCGCCGTGGCCTGGGCTTTTATACAGCGTGCCCTCGGCGGAGCTCAGGACTCTAGGTGGTCGGGTGTGCAAGGAGGCCAGGCGGGAGCCGACTGCCTTCTGCGGCTTCTCGAGTCAGCAGCGTCTCTTCTGCATTTTACTGGTAACGATGGAGTCGCGGAGGCCAACCCGGCCTCAAGGAGGGAGACGACGGGCAAGTGGTTAGCAGCACGTCGTGAAGCTGCCACCTAAAACGGTAGCTTCCAGTCTGTACGGTCTCCAAAAGAATACGGGAGAGAGGACGTGGAAAGTATCGACAAGATCCCGAACCACCTGGAGGCCCTTCCCCTGCGCCCGGCTGAGGGCAGGCCCCCCGGAACATAAGGAACGGCGGCCTGCCCCACGGCCCGGGGAGTGTGTGGGGACCTGGGCAAGGTCCCCGAGCCTCCTGGGGACCGGCTTCCTCCCGCGCCACCCGTCCCCGGCCCCTCACGTCCAGCCGCGGAGGAGACGGGCGGATTCTAACATGCAGCAGGTCTCGCGGTGGAGGGGATGGCGCTCGCCTCGCGCCCGTCACCCCTGCTCCCACCCGTGGACCCCCATCCAGCCACGCGAGCAGAGCCCGCCTCCCGGGACCCTGGGTAACAGTGTGTGGCCGGGAAGAGGGAAGACGGATTTGGCAACACGGGCTGCCCCAGGCGGCCCCACAGGTGATCGTCAGTACGTTGTATTGGAAAACTCAAAGGTCTGTGGGATACACAAGCTGACCCAATCGCCCTCATCTCCGCGTCATGACTTGGTGCCGTCGCCGATGAGCCTAAGCACGTCGCCTTCCTCTGAGCACTTTTCGAGCTCGCCAGGACTAGCAGCACCTCCCTCGCGAGGATGTCGCACACGCAGGGCCAGCGGCACAGCTCTCACCTGGTCCCCTGCAAACGGATTATTGCGGATTCCAAATTAACACTACCCAACGGGATCTCAACAGTTTAGAAATGACTAAGGTGGGGGAAAACAGTGGAAGTAGGAGTCCACAAATAGGGAAAGAGGTTGGGGGCAAAATATGTTCACAATCTAGGAAAGAAAAGGTCTTTTCCTTGGCGCGTGCTGATATTTATGTTACTTGTGCTTGCATCATATGCAGGGCGTTAAATTCCAGGTCTTTCTAGATTTAGACCAAGACCCTTTTCGGGGTTTGCTGCGGGTTTAACAGGCTTGTGTAAAGGCCCGTGGCCCCCCAGAGCGCTCCCCAGACGGGACGCTGCTGCCGCAGTGCCGCGATGCTGAGAGTGCTGCGCCAGGCTTCACCCGGTCTGGTTCCCTGAGCCTCCCTGAACAAGTCACCCAACCTCCTGGAGTCTGTTCCCTCAGCTGTGAAGCAGCAGCCCCTACACCTCTCAGCTGAGAGGCAAGGTGGCGCGTGACGGCCCTTTCCACTCCCTGGAACAAATCCACACTCGGCAAAGCAGAAAGAGCACATCGAGCCTGTGGCTAGCCTGCAGAGGAGGTGCGGGGGCCGCCAGGGCCGTGGTTTCATGCACACGGACAAGGCAATGCTCTCCCACTGCTGATCCCAGCCTTGAGGTCTCGGGCTAATGCCAGACGAACCCCCTTGCCGGGGCCATCCTGGTCCTGGGTGCGCTCCCGGGAGGCGGCTCCACGCGAGTCACAGCAGCCGCAGCAGCCTTGGCGCGGAGGAAGGCCTGATAGGATCTGCTGCCCACTGCAAGCTCGGGCGACGGACTTAAAGGGAACAGGCACTGAGGGGAAACAGCTACAGGAATCTGATTTACTCAAGATTCACTTTCGGGTTAATTTGGATTCATTCTGGATTCGATCCCAAGGAAATGCATGGGTGCAGGGGGTCAGAGTGGAAACCTTCGTAAGTCACGGGGTGAGCATGGGGAACGTAGCGGAGAATACTGTATCGCCTATTTGAAAGTGGCTCAGAAAAGTAATCTTAAAAGTCCTCATCGTTAAGAAAAAACTTTTAGGACTGCATGGATGATGTGTATTTTTTCTGTGCCCTCCTTCCCAAAGGCAAAGAACCTGTGTTTTATAAAATTATGATGTGGAGAGAAGTGAGATGAAATTGCGTGCTAAGTGCAGGGAGTACTTTACTGGTCGGCCAACACCGTCATTACTCTCCCCAGGTAAGGACACCCCAAAGTTAAGGGGTGTGTATACAGACAAGGCACACAGACTGTGCCGGGCTGGTAACGGGGGCTGGAGACAGCAGGTGTCCGCGGCAATCATCTCTGCATGTCGCGCCGAGTGACAAAATGTTGAATGGGAAACAAAGACGACAAAAGCTACGGCGCGGTGTCATGTACGTTCAGTGAAGTGTAGCTTAGAAACACAGCACCTGTGGAGCAGGACATCCTTTTCCCAGGACGTAGATTTAGAGACGTGTCAAACACCGGGGAACAGGGTCGCTGTGTGAGAACAATGTCGGAAAACAGGATGAAGGAAGATCTTTACGGCCAGGGAGCCCTCCGTGGTTAGTGAGAGCGAACCTGTGCACCGAGGAAACACAATTAACTGCACTCTGCACCCGAGGTTTACAGAAGCCCTAGGTCTGCTGAGAGGGCCAGTGGGCACGTGGTAAGGGCCAGCGCTCCCCGGCGGCCGCTCCGCAGACACACCGCTCCCGCGGCAGCGCCACGTCCTTGCTGGAGCAGGCTTGCTCTCTAAGGGAGAAGAACCTTAACACTTACCTCTTCAGCCCCCTCCACCAGGGAGGGAACGAACACCCCCTTGCACACACGGAAAAACCAAGTCACTCTTCCCGAGTCACGGGATAGCTCGAGGGGTTTGAGCTCCGCGGCGAAGCCCATCTCTGCCGAGACTCCCCTGAGCCACCCGGACAGGGAGCCCCCTCGTGCTGAGCCCTGAGGCCGGCTTTTGTTCCAAAAGTGAGGTCTAAACATTTTACGTTATTTTCTTCCTCAACTAACTGCTCGAGTAAAGGTAGGTCTGGAAACCGAGCCTGAGGGCGCAGCGGGGCACCTTTGCGCATTCACATCTACAAGTAAAGAACCTTTACGGCCGGCCGACGACACGCCAACCTGCCCGAACTCAAGGAGAGTGACCTGCACCACGTCACGAGCCGTAACACGCTCAAACGAGGACATTCGCCTTCCTCGTAGCTTCCCAGCCCCCTTCTGGGGGTTCCGGTGCCAGGGCAAGGTGGAGTTACTCCTCCCAAAGTCCAACCACACGTGTGGAGAGGACAAGGCACTCCTGCTCTCCCATGTCATTCTGACAGCCAGGAATCAAAAGCTGAGGCTGGAAAGCTTCCGCTAGGCAGCAGTCTGGCTCCCAGAGCCCAGCAGGCACGGCCCGCACTTTGTGAAAACATCACCTTTAACCCCTGTCCAAAAATGACAGCTAAAAGCCGACAGGATTCTGACTTTTATTCTTAGGTAAGAACAGATAAAGAACAGGGACAAGTAGCAGCAAAAAGGGCCTGTCATCTAATCCGGCTGTGTCCGGGCCTCAGGAAGCGCACCTGCGCAGGACACACACCACTCAATCCTCGGGGACCCTCAGAACCTCACTTGGGGCCTGAAGTGCATCTGCTTGGTGGCATTGTTCTTCATTCCGGTCTTCAGCATCCACTTCGATTTCATCCTCTGGACGTACTGCATGTCCCGCTCATGCAGAAGAGCTGCTCCTGGGGTTGCAGAGGGGACAAGAAATGGGGCAAAGGTTTGTTATTTGTGATCAGGAAAAAACCCCAATCGTGAGAGAGACTCTCAGATCTAACTGGAGGATGGGGGGCGTGGTAACCAGGTTCTTACTGTGAAGAAGGGCGCTGACCTGGGGTCTCCACGTAGCGCGTGGGGGTTATACGTGCCCAGAGCTACAACCACCTGTACTCGCACACGTGTCTCTGGGACAAGCCTCACTAGTTCCCGTCACCTGGACGGGTCTGTAAGCCCCAGAGGTAATGCCCCACTCATCAAAGGTGACAGAGAAAGGCAGACACTATAAACTGAGTCAGGTGACAGTTCCTGACAAGAGTAAGATGAAGTCAGCGTCTGCTAGACCTAAGTGGCAGCCGCGGGCCAGGAAGCCAGTGTAACTAAGCACAGAGGCACTGCACACGGAGCTTATCCATCTAGGACTTTCCATGCCCACCTCAGGGAGCTCCCCCCGTCTGCTCCAGGCCCCAGTGAGCTGATGGTCTCCCCGAAGATCTAAGCACTGAGCTGCTGTAGCACATGCGTTAGGACAGGCAACCCACAGATCTGCCAGGGGGTCCTGTTCTTGCCCCCATTTTATAAATGAGGAAACAGAGGCTTTGGTCACTTAAATTACTCATGTTCCTCATGTAAGAACCACCTAGTAAATCAGGTAAGTCGAGTCTGACTCCGTAACTCGAGCTGTTTGCCCCAAGGACACTAGTTAAGTCCTCCGTATAACCTCCAGGATAATTTCCACCTTTGTTGACTACCAAGTACTTATTTCTGTAACTACTATTATATGCCATTTTAGAAAGTTACCGTGCCAGAAATATGAAGTTTTTAAGTAATAGAGCTTTGGGTTTATTGCCATAAACATATCAAGTAGTAACATAAGGCCCCAGAGCCAAGAAGTTCCGTTTCCTTTAGGGAGGACCCATAAGGACATCAATGGAAAGGACTCCATCCAAGCCCCTCGGGTCCTAGGAGGCCCTGGGCTGGTCCACGGTGGTACCCACACACCTGTGCTGCCGGTCCATCCCAGGGCTCTGTACTGCTGCAGTATCCGGCCCACGGCCTTCTGATTCTTAGCAACTGCCACAGCCCGTGACAAGCCAAATCGCTGTTTGTAGTATCTCATCAAGGAGCGGTGACCCACTCTGGCACCTGTTTTTCAAAGAAGCAAGATGGAGATGCTGAACTGGATAATATTTCAAGGTAGAGCAAGGACTTTCTAAATCAGACTTTCAAGGGTTTCTAGCTGGAAAATGGACAGCCAGAAGAAACAAAGTTCTATCCGCTAAAAAATAAAAATGAAGTAGCATATTAGAAAATGAGACACGGAAAATCAAAAAATAGGGGGATTTTAATTTTTTTATTTTTTACTTTTTTAATAATGAATTTATTTTTTATTGGTGTTCAATTTGCCAACATACAAAATAACACCCAGTGCTCATCCCATCAAGTGCCCACCAAAAAAGAGAGGGACTTTTAAAAAAAGAGAATGGCAAGTCACTGTTACTTGAAACACTCAGCATCTGCTGTGTATGCTTCTCTACCGATTAACACAGCAACACCTGCTAATATGGATAATAGGGCCAGAAACTTTTTAATACAAAGATAAAGCACATAATAACCCTGATGTTCAAAACCTAAAAGTCACAGTCTGGGTCTAGAACAAAAAAACCAATCCACCTTTCTTCTGCCTAAATTCTCCGTAGTGGTAGTTCTCAAGCTGCTGATTTCTTTACCTCCAGGGACATCTGGAGACACTGCTGGTGGTTATACCTGGAGGAGGCGGGCTAGCGGCTAGCAGACAGAGGTCAAGGGTTCTGCTAAACATCCTGCAGTGCACAGGACAGTCCTCCACAACAGTCATGTGGCCTAAAAGGTCCCACGCTTAGAAACCCTGCCCTGTTGTTTTCTATGTGACAGAAATCACCTGGGAGCCAGAATTCTAAAGGATGATTAAACTGCATTCCCTCTACAGCTTTTGCTTATTAGCAGAATCTAGTAAAACTCTGCAGGCCCACCATGCTTTCAGAGACGAGTCACTGTGGATTCCCCGGCCCGTTCCAGGAAGCATGTACCCAGCCTCAGCTGCACAGCAGGAAAGCGAAGGGGGCAGAGCGGCTCCCTGACTCGGGCGCCCTCGCAGCAGGGGCTCTCACAAGGTGGTCCTGGCACAGCGGTATCAGCCTCACCCCAGGGCAATCGAATCTGACACTAAGTGTGGTTCTCTCACAGCAACAATAATCAGGTACCTTCCCAGACAAACAGGGAGCAATTCCACGACAGCACGTGTCCACCGGGCACAGAACTGCCATTCCCGCTGCAAAGGGGTGAAGGACACGTGGCGGCGGCGAACCACGTGCACAGCTTCCAGGAGAGTCTTACATTTACTTATATCAGACCAGGTCTTTCACAATCTTTTGTGTAGAAAGACCATGAACAGGAGACTATAAATACTCCAGATGGCTGTATTTGCCTTTAGGATCTAGACCTTTCACTTACATGAAAAAATTCTGTCAGGTTATTTTAAGTCCCGATAGCTGGGGCAAGCCACCTGGAAAGGTTTGCTTGCTACACGAACATGGGAAAGTACTTACTTTCATAGGATGCAAGAGATGACTCCCCCCCAAAAAAGACCCTTTCAATTCAAAGATGAGTTGGTTGTTGGATACCAGCAGAGATGAACCTGTCCCCTTGAACCTGTATCTTCTGGAAGCCACCCTAAGAGTTAACAAAGCTTCTAGACCACAAGGAAAGGATACGATGCAGCTGACACACGAGACTCCAGCTTAAAAGAAGGCTGCTACAGGAGACCCCAGCACCACTATCATTTTCTATTTATAGTAATAGGTCAGGACGCTCTAGGTTTGCCACGCTCAAAATCATTGGTAATGGTAATGGTAATGCTGGGTCACTGGGACAAAGTAAAACAATGTATAATGGTAAGCAGACTTTGGACATATGCATCTTTGAAGAACACCCCTGAAAATTCAGGGTTCAGGGTTGAGTTCATTACTCAACGCCAAGGTTTGTGCCCCCAGCAGGGGAACTGAAAACACAGTTCCTGTCAATGACAGGAAGCCCCATGAATAACGTGCCAGGAACAGCTCAACTTGAAGGCCCTCATCTAGGAAAATTATTTTTATTTTTATTTTTTTAAAGATTTTTATTTATTTATTCATGAGAGACAGAGAGAGAGAGAGAGGCAGAGACACAGGCAGAGGGAAAAGCCGGCTCCTTGCAGGGAGCCCGACATGCGACTTGATCCTGGATCCTGGGATCCAGCCCTGAGCCCAAGGCAGACGCTCAACCGCTGAGCCACCCAGGCGTCCCGGAAAATTATTTTTAGAACACAGTGTGACTGCCCAATAAACAGGAGACGGGTTATGCCCTAGTGATGGCAAAGCCACACTCTGTCCATCGACCTTTCACCATCGCAATAACCACTTTAAAACTGTCTGCTCCTACTTAACAAAGAGACAGTGGAAAAGAAATGACCTCCAGCTGTAATTTTCCCAAGATTAATTACATCTTCTCGTGGATCCACCACCAGTTTCATCCGGCTGCCCAGCTGCTCACTGCCTGCGTCTTTCACAACAACTTATCCACAGGAGCTGAGGAGCAGGGAAGTAAACTCCAGGAAGCGAGGAGCCAGGCCTCAGGCTTCGCATACATGCTCACAGTGCCCCCTGCGGGTGCTCTTTGTCACTGGCTCTCCGATCACCTACTCCTTGGTGACTAGATCTAGGATGGCCGAATGACCGCTTCTGAAACCGGCTGAAAGTGGACCCTACTAAGTGTGGTCGATTAAATGTCACCAAGGTTTCCACAGTAGATTCCTTCTCAAATCAGCTTCATGCTAACATCCATACTAACTCAGTCGAGTAACTGAAAAGGTTTCTGATTGGTAGATTCGTTCAAAGACATAAACAGGGGACTGGACATCCTGCTGTAATACTGCTCCTCGGTTACGGGGCCTACTCAGAGATCTCCCACTCTCCCGGCTCATTAGAGAACTTCCTAAACCAGGACTGAGACATGAGGGCAAGTCAATGGACTAGAAACCATCATGTCTCACTGTGATCAAGATGGACAGAAGGATGGCGAGTTTTTAACAGAAGACGGTGGAACTACAGGTGACATGAAAAGCAAGGTATCAGTCCACCTGGAAGAAATTTCAGAATACTAGCAAACTGATTCATGAAGAAAGTTATTTATTAAACAAATTCTTTCTTTTTTTAAGATTTTATTTATTTATTCATGAGAGACAGAGACAGGCAGAGACACAGGCAGAGGGAGAAGCAGGCTCTTCACAGGGAGCCCGACGTGGGACTCGGACCCCAGGATCACCCTGAGCTGCAGACAGATGCTCAACCACTGAGCCACCCAGGCGTCCCTAAACAAATTCTTTAATAAGGCCTCACCAATCATCTGTGAAGACCCACTAAGCTAGTGAAGGACTTAGATTGTTTTTATTAGTGGCTCTCATTCTTCTCCAGGTCACAGGTGTTTTTAAAAAACTACAGTATCTCCACAGAAAAAATGTACCTGCCCATCCATCCAGTTAAAAAAACAAACATGCATGGCCACACAGGTGATATTAAAAATTTCACTCATTTTTTTGAGAAGGCGAGTGTGTGTGCTTGCAGCTCAGGAGCAGGGGGAGGGCCAGAGGGTGAAGCTGACTCTCTGATGAGCAGGGCGCCCTGATGCAAGCACTCTATCGCACGACCTCAAGACCATGACCTGAGCTGAAGGCAGACACCTAGGTAACTGGGCCACCCCACACAGGGGACTAAGCACGATGGCCTTTCCCCAGGAAACGGCACATTCAGACGAAGCAACGCGGACGGCCTGGTTAGGAGCCTGCACGGTACTGCTGCTCACGTCTCTCCCGAGTGTCTACAAGGGTGGTACCTCTTGTAGGGCCGGAGTGTCTACAAGGGCGGTACCAAACCACTTACTATTCTTCACTACTCCCTGTCCTGAGGCTTATTATCTAATAGTAGGTGGCCAGCAGCAGTGAGCAAGGAATCCAGGCTTTAAAAACCAGGGAAACTGGACCTTCAAATTAATCTCATGCCACTGTCTTCTTCGACTACATGAGGATGTAGAGACAAGCAATCTGCTGCACGGTGCTGCAGGCCACTGACTGATTCCAAGCCCGAGGCCCCTTAGCCCACAATGGTTCCCTCTGCTCTGCTTCTCCTGGTCTGTGTCAGGCCCAAGACAGTCAACCTTACTTTCCTTTTAAAGTCACCTCCAACCCCTCAATTACTCAGTCAACAAACATTTATCTGGCTCTCGTGTGCCTGAGACCCGGTGCTGAGACGAAAGCAGCGACCTTTTAAAAAAAGTAAAGGGGGAAGAGAGGCAAGCAAGCCAACAATTACAAAGGAGAAGACTGTTCCGACAGATAGGCAAGTGTCCCAGGAGCAGAGGAGACTCCCCACACTCAGGGCAGGGGCTGAGTTCACAAAAGCTGATGGAGGGGCGAACCCAAGTCTTAGCAGCAGTAAGACAGAAGCACCAGCCATGCAAAGTCCCAGAGGAGGGAAACTGCCATTGGGCAGGTAAAGGGATAGAACAGGATACCTGGTGGGGGTCGCACCTGGAAAAACTAACTTACCGGAAGAACAATGGCTCCCCCTGGAGGAATTCCAGAGGAAAAGGAAACAGACTGGCGTCTGTTCTGGGAAGTACGCTCTGGGTGGTAGAGAGGACACCAGAGTGGAGATGGACACATAGGAAGCAGTAATGATGACATAGACAAGCGTTCAAGAGAAAACAAAGGAAAAAATATTCAAAGGCTGTATAGGATTTGCACTTAGTAACCATTTCTATGTGGGAGAGGAGAGTATCCTGACAAGACGCCCATTTGGGGCTTTGGCTAATCTTAGCTCAATCATCCTAGGAAAAGGTGTTTTCTAGACCCCCCCCCAAAAAAAAGACCCCTAAGTAAAGTTGCAAAACTTTTATGTTTAAATGAAAATTTCTCTCAAATAGACTGTATCTCTTAAATAGGATATGCTCATTGTGCACAGTCTGGTATAGAATACGCTGGAGTCAACACAAAACGAAGCCCCCGTTCATAATGACATGCCAGACGCTACAGGGATCATCTTAGTCAACTCGGGCACAGTCCGGGTCATCGCACTCTCCAGTCAAGGACGTGGATGCTCATGAGGTAAGGGGCTAAAGGAGCCCGCCCTGGAAATTAAGTTATTCAGCTTATTTCTGCTATAGTGTACTGACATTTCCACCAGAGGAAGACTACAAGAGGTTTTCTGTAATGTATTTTTGCTCCTGTGTCTTGCACAGGCCACAATGCCACGCCTGACAGCGCCCTCATCATTACAAGGAGAGTAGAGTCAGGCTCCGCCCGCCCCTTCCTCCTACGTCACACTCTAAAGCTGCCCTTGGCCTCAAAGGTGATTACTCCGAGTTAAGGAGCTGTCTGTACCTAAGCAGTGCTATTCTACGTGAAGAGCCGTGATACAAGACGGTTTCTTGAGCAGTCAGCTCCACGAGCAGGATAGCTGCTCCTGCCCCCACCGTTGCTGCACACCTCCCAAAGCCAGGTAGGGAAGACGTGAAAAAGGCTTCACTGACTAGGGTCTTGGGTCAACTCTTCACCCTACTTAAATTGCAGCAGGCTCACAGGTCAAATAAGGCTAATGGACTCTAACCCGCTTGTAAAGATGAAATAATATACCCACGTATCAAGCCACCTTTCACTAAATAGTATTATTAGGACTTTACTATCTCCATGGCTCCATGCCAGTCCCTTCTCACAGGTGCTTCTGTAGCTTCTCCCATTCTCATCAGCTAATCCTAACACTGGAAGCAATAGTGGATGCTGGTCAGACCCATAGCTTTTGTCCCCCCACCTTTTCATACCCACCATTTCAGTCAAATCTTGTTCCCTCAAGTAGCAGGCACAATTCAAACTCCCTGCCTCCCTACCAGAATCAGAATACAGAGGCAACTGGGCACTGTCGTTAGGTACGCCTGGGACAGACTACCAGCTGGAAGTCTGAGCAACACGAGGAAACAGGAACCAGTTCAAAGAATAAGAGCGGGGCCATGACTTACAAGAAAAACCTAAAGGAGCCAATAATAATAATAATAATAAAGAACCAAATGCAAAATGTCTATGTATTTGAAAGGAAATGACTGATCAAAGCACTTGGAATCGTAACAGAAGTAAGGAAAAACATAGATCTAATTTCAATGAAACAGCCAACACAGAGCTAAGTGGCAACCTGCAGAATTTACTATGTGTCTGAGAACATAGAATTTAAAAAGTTTAGTAACTATCTTCCTCAGTATGGAAGGGGACTGATGTGACATGCCTAATAAATAAGCTATTTATCTTTGACAAGTGCACTTACCAGAAGGTAGAATCAACTCCATGGTTTCATCATCATATTCTACTGTCTTTTCTGAAGGCAATTCCTCAGTCTCATCAGGGTGGTCCCCTTCCTTGTAATCCGGATAGCTACTCCTGTAATGATGGCATTAATAATGGCATTAATACAAAGACTAACACCCCAGATTTAGTTAAAAGATAAATTGTATTTGCAAAATGGCAAACCCACTAGCTACCTCAAAGCAGGGGATATACAGCTACAGGCATGGCAAGCTGAAAGGTTTAGTAGAAGAACCAACCTGGGTGCATCCTCTGTAATAAAAAGCACGCAAGTGACCTATAAACTCAAGATGGATCACAGACCTAAATGCAAAACGCAGAACTGTAAGAATGCTTAGAACAGAACATGGGAAAAAAATCTAGATGGCTTAGGGTTTGATGAGGACTTTTTACATACACCACCAAAGGCACGATCCATGGAAGGAATAGTTGGTAAGTTGGACACTTTGTTAAAATGAAAAACTTCTGCTCTGGGGAAGACAATGTCAAGGCAATTCAAACACAAGCCGTTAGATTGAGAAAAAATATTTGCAGAAGACATATCTGATAAAGGACCATTATTCAAAATACACAAAAAACTCAACAACGGGAATACAAATCAGATTTAAAAATGGGGCAAAGACCTTACTGGCCACCTCACTAAGAAACACAGATTGCAGACAATGATGCTTCACAGCGTGTCACCAGAAAAATGCAAAATCAAATGAGATAACACTACACGTATATTCAAATGGCCAAAATCCAGAATATGACAACACTAAGCACAGGTGAGAAAGTGGAGCAGCAACAACTCTCATTCACGGGTGGCGGGAACACAAAATGATGCAGCCATTTTGCAAGACAGTTTGGTGGTTGTGCAAAATCAAACATACTCTTTACCACAGGATACAGCAATTGTGTTGTTTAGTATTTATCCAAAGGACCTGGAAACATGTCAACACAAAAACCTGCACACTGATGGCTACGGCAGCTTTATCCATAATCGCCCAAACTCAGAAGCAACCAAAACATCCTTCAGTAGGTGAGTGGATAAATGGTGGTACATCCAGACAGACAATGGAATAGTATTCGGTACTAAAAAGAAATGAACTAGTGAACCATGAAAAGACACAGAGAAAACTTAAATGTGTATTACTAAGTGAAAGAAGCCAGTCTGAAAAGACAAGGAGGAAGAATAGGTGGACTCCAGATGATTTTCAGGGCAGTGACACGACGCTGTAAGCTACTGTAATGGCAGATACACGCCATCGCACCTATGTCCAGACTTAGAAAATGTACAACATTAACAGTGGAGCCCCGATGTAAGCTATGTACTTGGTGATGAGGAGGTGCTAGCGTGAGTTCATCAACTACAACAGATGTGTCACTAGTGAAGGATGTCCATAACCAGGGAGGTTACCATGCTCGTGTGGTTGTGGGGAGCAAAGATTACATGGGAGATCTCTGTGCTTTCTGCTCAAATTTCCTATTAACATCAAATTACCCTTAAGAAAAAAAAGAGAGACTGGGAAAATAATCTATAACTGAATTCTTTCTTTCACCTATTTGTTTCTTCCTAAGATGGTTGCCAGCTAGACAGAAGAGAATGTAGAGCTGGAGATGCAGCTCTCCTCAATTTAACCATTCTAAGAACAAGTTCTAGAATAGAATTCCAATAGGAATTCTGTGATCACAGTTCTTTCTAGGCCTGTGTGTCCAATATAGGAGCTAGGAGCTACGAGTCACATGTGCTTTTAAGCACTGAGCTTTGAAATCTAGGTAATGCAACTAAAAAATTAATTTTTAAATTTTTAACTTAATTTCTAATTAACTTAAATAGCCATATGCATATACCTAGTAATTACCGTATTGGACACTACAATTCTAAAAAAACCTCTGTGTTCCTAGAAATGTTCTCAAGTATATAATTGGAGATAATTGGAGAATAATTGGAGAGTTACACGTCAAATAATTGGAGAATTATACGTCAAAATGTTAAAAGTTAAGACAGATAACCCAATCCCAATAGAGAAACAGACAAGACTTGATCAGACACCTCAGCAGAGATATCCAAATGACCAATTAATATAAAAAGGTTCTCAACTACATTCATTATTATCAGGGAGATGCAAATTAAAACCACAATGGGATACCACTACCCAGCCACCAAAATGGCTAAAATAAAACCTTTTGTTCAATGCAAAAGAAGAATGAGAAATCAGGAGGAAAACGCAGAAGGATGATTTAAGAGACCAGGACTTTTCTGAACACATGTATCTGGGGACTGTGCATGCTTGGCATGGTAACTACACACAACTGCTTGTGTAGCACACCCGTGCTAGGTCAGGACACCTGTGCTAGGTACTGTGACACTGGGAACTAGCTGTTCAAAAGTGCCTGGCACAGATCCCTCGCATCATGGACGAATTATTCAACTTTCTAGTTAAGGGTGAACCACCTATGGGATAATGTCACCATCAAATGCCTGGGTCGGGCCTCGTTCAGCAACCAACCTTAGGAGACTGCTTGTGATTCAAGGACTCTTAGGGAAACCAAAGGATGAAATCTAACCTCAGTCCCTCTGTTTGCAAGGTAACTGGCAAAACTGAGCTCCTAACCCTTTAAACAACAAAAGAAGAAAAACCGTTTTCAAGGTTTTTCAAGTCGGACAAACTTCACTTTGGGCCTGAGATCGTCTCTCTATCAGATCTCTTATATTAAATGTGTATGTTCAACTCTCATAGTCAGTTTCTTATCTACAAACCAAGAGGGAACAATCACCCATATGGAAGAGTTATAAATTATAAAGCACATACTGTACTGTGCCAGACACGTGGTAAGCACTGGCACACCTAAGATCAATGCAAATACAATGACCTCACTGTGCTTACAAACCACAGACTTACCTAAAATCATAGAAGTCTGCAAATTCCAAAGCAGCATTGCCATCTGTGAAGAGCTTACAGTGGCTTTTGTCATTCATGTGTGCCTGTACAGCTTCCGTGGAGTAGAAGGATTTCCCCTTCTCATTGCACCACAAGCAAATCTTCCCAACACCAACTTTCTCTCCTGGAAAAATAATTTGAAGACAAAACATAAGAGGAGCTTTCTGCCGCCAGGTTAAAGCTCACAATTTATCTCCAAGATTCAAAAAACATGCATCATTTCTTTATCTTTACGAAATAGCAGATAATTCAATAAAAGACTGACGAGAAACAAAAAATGAATGTTCCCTTAAAATCTGTCCCCCCAATAATGTGGTATTTCCTCATTAAAAGGAAAATTATTGTACTCACCCAGATATTTAATCAGTCCCTTAAGATCTGAAAGATATTCTATATCGGGAATAAAGAAGCTGTGGACTTTAGTCATATGAGCCACATTCTTCATCAGAGAGCTTGAGTGATGGGGACAAAATAAGCAGTCTGTTATGGGGATGGCACCAATGAGGGGGCCTCCCGCAGCCTCCTCCTCCTCTACGTCCTGCTCCTCCACGTCATCCACGGCGTCAGCATCCTCACATTCCAACTCTTCATCAGAATCAATATCTTCCCAATCTTCAAGCCAGAGATTTAAAAAAAAAAAAACAGTTTAAGAAAGTGGTAACTACAATCGAAGAAACCATAATGATTCATAAATAGGGATGGTACAGTCTTACATCTGGGGAGACAGAATGCTAACTACATCCAAGGACAGACCTTCTTTTAAGATCTCAAGTTTAGCTGGTCCCTTCACACAGACGAGCTTGTACCGCTAAAGACTCCTTAATCTTTCTTTTCCAGCATACAGTAAACTACTTGAAGGAGTCTGTACTTCCTTCCTAAGCCTATATGAACACATACAATCCATATTAATGGGATGTGGGATGAGAGCAGGAGGGAATAAATAGCTCATAAAAAAGAGGAGGCTTGGTTGCTGGCTCCACCTCCACATTTCAGGTTAGCTAGTTGATTCTGAAGCCCCCGTTTTGTTGTTTTAAGCAACTAAATCAGACGCAGAGCCATCCTACCTAGAAACCCAGTAGAATCCCAAGTCCTACATTTGTTGGTGCAGGCGGTATCATGCCCTCCTATGCGAACGTCAAATGCCTCCTCATTCAATACAGAAGTCATCAACAACACCCAAAGCATCCAATCAAGAAACAGGCGGAGGACACGAACAGACATCTCTTCAAAGACACAGACGTGGCCAACAGACATGTGAGAAAACGCTCCACATCCCTCGGCACCAGGGAAATACAAATCAGCACCACAACGAGATCCCACCAGTCAGAATGGCTAAAGTTAACAAGTCAGGAAATGACAGATGTTGGTGAGCCTGTGGAGAAAGGGGAACCCCCTTAATACACCACTGATGGGAATGTGAACTGGTGCAGCCACCGAGGAAAACAGTGAAGGGTCCTCAAAAAGCTGAAAATCGAGCTATCCGATGACCCAGCAATTGCTCTAATTAGGTATTTACCCCAAAGATACACATGCAGTGGTCCAAAGGGGCACCTACATCCCAGTGTTCACAGCAGCAATGTCCACAACAGCCAAACTAGGGAAAACCACCTGGAAGCCCAGCGACAGATGATGCGGTCTCTCTATATATACCATGGGCTATTCAGCCGCCCCCCAAAACCAAAAACAAACAACAACAACAACAAAAAAACCCAAACCCTACAGAGGGACGCCTGGAGGGCTCAGCAGTGGAGCATCTGCCTTTGGCTCAGGGCGTGACCCCGGCCGGGGTCCTGGGATCCTGGGATCGTGTCCCTGCAGGGGGCCAGCTTCTCCCTCTGCCTGTGTCTCTACTTCTCTGTCTCTCTCATGAATAAATAACATCCTTAAAAGCAGAGGGTTTCATGCTAAGTGAATATAACTCGGAGAAAGCCAATTATCATATGACCTCACTCACGTGGAATTTAATAAACAAGGCAGAAGTTCCTAGAGGAAGAAATAAAACAAGATGAAATCGGAGAGGGAGACAAACCCCAAGAGACCCTGATCATGGGGAACGAACTGAGGGCCCCCAGGAGGGTGGGGGGGCAGGGCTCCTGGGCGATGCGACGGGCCCTGAATCACTGACCTCCACCTCTGGAACCAGCAATGCCTTATAGGTTAACTGGACTTAAATATCAAAAGAAAAAGAAAAAGAAAGCAGCAGCAGCTCCAACTATTCAGTCATGACCTATCGACCTCTCCATGGACTCCCGCACGGACATCCGGGATCGGCGATGACAACGACGGCAAAACGGTGAAGCGTTAAATAAAACGGGGGCGACCGGAGCCGTGGAGTCCCCGGGGCCTGTCGGGGAACGTGTCCCAGCCGCCCGGGCCCGAGTGCGCGACAGGTAACCGCGGACGCAGTGCGCGCCGGCCTCGGGAGGGCATTACCGTCGTCGTCCTCCTCCGGGTGCCCGTCCGGGTGCCCGTCCGGGTGCCCCTCCGCCGGCCGCCGCCTCGCCAGCCTCCTCGCCCGCTGCTCGAACCACTGGAGGCGCGGGGGCCTGTCGGGGGCCGCGGGCGCGGGGCTCCGGGGCGGCTGCGCGGGCGCCGCGGGGGCCTTGGCGGGGGACGCGGCCGGCCGGGCCTTGATGGCCTGCTGGATGGCGGCGTTCAGGGCGTCCTTGTCCACGCCGTCCGCGCCCAGCCCCTTCTCCAGGTTCTTGGCGTTCCTCAGCTGCACCTGCCGGCTCACGGCGCGCACCGCCGCCCTCTCCAGCTCCGCGTGCCGCCGCGACTGCAGGTGGTTCTCGTAGGCGTTGAAGGACGCGAACCTCTTGCCGCACACGGCGCAGTAGGTGGCCGCGCCCTTGCTCTCCGGCTCCGCCACGGCCCGCTGCGCCCGCACGCGCTCCTGGAAGCCCTCGGCGCTCACCGGGCCCATGGCCGCCACCTTGCGCTTCAGGTTGTAGCGGTGCCAGTCGCTCTTGTAGTGCGCCCGCTGCACCTCCGCGTCGCCGAACGCCACCCGGCAGGTGATGCACGTGTAGGTCGCCATCGCGGGGCCCACGGACCAGGCCACCCAGGCAAGCCCGCCGCCCCCGGCCCGCGCGGACCCTGCCCCGCACGCGCCGGCCGCGCTCTGCGAGGACTTCCGGCCCGCCAGGGAAGTTATGCCAGCGGGGCAGGAAGTCCCGCCTCCGAGCCGCAGCCACGCCCCCGCCGCCGGCGCCGCCGCCGGAAGGCGAGGGCAGGCCCGGGACTGGCCTGGCCCCGCCCCGTCGGCCTGAAGCGGGTGTAGGTTAAGGCGGCACGGGGAGGGCGCGGCAAGGGTCGGCCTGACGGCGGCGCGGACGGGGCCACCCCGACGTGGATGTTGATTGGGCCAGCCCGAGGTGGGCGGGATCGGGCCAGCCCGAGGTGGGCGGGGATTGGGCCAGCTGGGCCAGCCCGAGGTGGGCGGGGACTGAGCCTGAGGTGGGCGGGGATTGGGCCAGCCCGAGGTGGGCGGGGACTGAGCCCGAGGGGGGCGGGGACTGGGCCCGAGTGGGGCGGGGACTGAGCCCGAGGGGGGCGGGGACTGGGCCCGAGTGGGGCGGGGACTGAGCCCGAGGGGGGCGGGGACTGGGCCCGAGGGGGGCGGGGACTGAGCCCGGGGGGGGCGGAGACTGGGCCCGAGGGGGGCGGGGACTGAGCCCGGGGGGGGCGGGGACTGGGCCCGAGGGGGGCGGGGACTGAGCCCGAGGGGGGCGGGAACTGGGCCAGAGGGGGCGGAGACTGAGCCCGGGGGGGCGGGGACTGGGCCTAGGGGGCGGGGACTGAGCCCGAGGGGGCGGGGACTGGGCCGAGTGGGGCGGGGACTGGGTCCGCGGGGCTCGGGGTGGCCCCCGCGCATCGCCCAGCCGGTCGCTCTCCCGGGGCGCGGAGGACGGAGCCGGTGCCGACACGTCCGGGAAGGGAGACCCGGGCCGGAGGCTGCGGGAATTCGCAGGGACGCGGGGGCCGGGGCAGCCTCCCCGCGAGGGGCGCGCGCGAGTCGGGGGAAGGAGGAGTTCGGCCGCCCCGGCGCTGCGCCCCCTCCCGCCCGCCCGGGCACCCCGCTTCCGGGGGTGCGGACACGCGGCTGAGACGGGCGCGGGCGGGGGCGGGGCGGGGGCCGATCAGCCCGACGCTGCGCTCACTCGCGGGGGCCGGGGCCGGGGGGCGGCGGGCACGGGGGGCGTGGCCCCCGACTGCAGCCCCGCCCCCCGAGTTCAGGACCCGAACCTACTGAGCCACCCCGCGCTCCCCCCATCCCCGACCCAGGCGCCCCCGCAGCCGGCCACCGCCCCGCCAGGAGCCCCCGCACCCAGGTGCCCCATCACCCAGGCACCCCCCGCAAGCCAGGCGATCCCCCACCCAGGCGCCCCATCACCGAGGCGCCCCATCACCTAGGCGCCCCCCCCAGTCAGGTGCCCCATCACCCAGGCACCCCATCAGCCAGGTGCCCCATCATCCAAGCACCCCCCACCCAGGTGCTCCATCACCCAGGCACCCCCCAAGCCAGGCGATCCCCCACCCAGGCGCCCCATCACCGAGGCGCCCCATCACCTAGGCACCCCCGAAGCCAGGTGCCCCCCAGTCAGGTGCCCCATCACCTAGGCACCCCATCACCCAAGCACCCCCTACCCAGGCGCCCCATCACCCAGGCCCCCCCCGACCCAGGCACCCCATCACCCAGGTGTCCCTCAGCCAGGCCCCCCCAAGCACCCCAACTGATGTCCCCGCGTACCCCTTGGAGTGCTGGATCTCAGGGAAGCCGCCGTCCTGGCTCCCCAGACCATCTCCTTTCTACCGCCAGGCTGGACACCCCATCACCCAGGTGCCCCCGACGCTGGCGCCCGGACTGTTCAGTATTTGAAACGAACCTCTTACCGCAGAAGTTATCCGATGGGGATTTTTATTCCAGAAAACTTGGTTTTGAGATCATCAAAACCTTTTCAAGTTGCTCAGCCGGCCGGAGAAGAGGCCACCTCAAGAAATGTACGGACGACTAGCCATCGACGGGGAGAAACCAAACTGATGTGTATTTTCATGCTTTTCTAAAAAGTAAAGCCAAAGATGGCTGTGTAAGGAGATTTGGGTTTCTTTTACTTTTTTCTTATCCTCCTGTGGTTCTTCCAGCATCTCGTCATTCTTCATGTGTCATTTCCTTCCTGCCTCCTTCAGTCCGTTTTCACGAGCCCCCACTCCAGCGTCTGAACCCCTGGGAGTTCCACACCCTTTCCTTTCCCTCCTGCGGGGAGCCCGAGGTCTGCACACCCCAGGGCCCCGCTCGCCCCCACCCCCGGGGCCTCCTCTTCCCTAAGCCCTTCTTCCTCACAGGTCACTTTTCCCCATTGGGGATGGCTGCCTGATGCCCAGAGAATGCAGCTCCGGCTCCTTTGCCTTCCAGTAGCTCCCGTTCCCTGCCCCCGTGTGCCCAGTCTCCGGGGGGTGTTCCTGCCACACCCCAGCAGCTGACACGGGCCAAGTCCTGCACGACAGCCCGACTCTTCTGACACCGGCGACCTGGCGACAGCATCAGCTCCCCAGGTTGAGGACTCCGTCCCACAGGACTGCGCCCACGTGGACCCCGGGAGCAGGTCCAGGGCCACCCGTGCAGACCCACGGCCTCGAAGCCGCCTGCCCCCTGCAGTTTGACTGATTCGCAGAGTGGCTCACGAAACTCAGGAAACCCGGTGACTTACTAGAGGACTGGTTTATTAGAAAGGATATGAAGAGATACAGATGAACAGCCAGAGATGAAGACAAACACAGGGTGAGGTCCAGAAGGGTCCTAAATACAGGAGCTTCTGTCCCCGTGGAGCTTGGGTGCAGTCACCCACCTGGCACATGGATTTGTTCTGCTTCACTAACCGAAAAGCTCTGACCCCACCGTTGTGGGGTTTTATGGAGGTTTCCTTAGGTAGGCATGACTGATTAAATCTTTGGTGATTGAACTCAGCCTCCAGCTACTTTCTCCTCCCCACAGGTCGGTTCCCCTGGCAACCAGCTCTCATCCTTAGGCCATCTAAGGGGCTTTCCAAAAGTCATAATCAAAAACATAGTCATCCTCTCAACACTTAGGGGTTTTGTGAGCTCTACGCCAGGAATGGACAAAGACCAAAGGTATATTTATTATGAATCACATCATCACACTGTCCTTTAAAATACTCTTCTAATTCTAAATTAAGGAATCTTTACCCTCAAGGAGTTTCTTACAATTTGATAGGGATGATAAGAAATACACAATGAACACATTAAAGACTGGGTCACTTACAACAAAACATAAAGGGGCAATGGGATTTAGGATAGAAAAATCTCATCCGACTAGAGACCAGAAAAGTCTTCATTAAGAAGCTGACATTTCGGGATCCCTGGTGGCGCAGCAGTTTAGCGCCTGCCTTTGGCCCAGGGCAAAATCCTGGAGACCCAGGATCGAATCCCACGTCGGGCTCCTGGTGCATGGAGCCTGCTTCTCCCTCTGCCTATGTTTCTGCCTCTCTCTCTCTCTCTCTCTCTATCATAAATAAATAAAAAATTAAAAAAAAAAAAGCTGACATTTCAGATGGGTCCTGAAGGAGCGGGGAAACTGAAGACTTCATCTGCAAGTGGAGAAGGGAGGTGGAAAGTAGAAGAAATACTGTGAAGGGGCCAAACTAAGGGACATATTTAGGAAGAATGTTAGTCTAGTTTGCATTGAAGCATAGGATACAGGTAAAGAAGAGGAAATAGGATTAGAGAGGATTAAGGTATTGGGTAGAGGATTGAATTCCATACTTTGTTGTTCATTCTTCATTTGCTAAAACAGTAGGCACTCAAAATAAATGTTGCAGTTTACATGGGCATCAGGAACAGAAGTGGTCCTTGAGATCCAACAGCAGTACCTGGAATGGACTGGAAAAATACTTGAAAGGAGCAGGTCTGTAGCCAACAGCTCCTAGGTAAACGCAAGATGTTTGACCAAGGGACCTTGTGTTGAACTTCTCTGCCATATACTCAGAATATTATGTTAATGTGTCTAATTCCTGTTGACCGTACTATGAAAAAGGTTTCTTACCTAATTAATCGTTTTACTGAAGAATTTAAACTGAGACTGCCCATGTAAAAAATTTAGATTTGAAAATCTTAAAAATTAAAATTCTTTCTGGATACTGTGACACAGCCCTCAAGATCATTTAATTGCCAAACTAGTGAAGTTATGTTACACACTGTAAAAGTGATAGTATCAATGACGATGTGGTTCCTTTTCAATCCTGACAGATGTTGGGACATTGATTTTTGATAATTACAAAATTTAAAATAAGAGGAAATAAGTTCACCTCAAGTCAGCTGAGATACTAACATTGATATGTAGTGTTCTCTTGTGACAGGCTTACTACTTTCCACGTACCTATATTGCAGTAGCAACTTGGTTTTTAAAAGGAAAAACTTAAAAGGGTTGGATGGGATTACTTTTGGGGGATAACAAATAATATAAAAACTAACATTTAGTAAATGGTTTACAAGTTCTGTGAATTTGGTGTTCATTAAAAAATGTTAAGTAAAGAATTATGATTTTTAATAGACAATTGTAATACGTTTTACTACCTCTTGATTTTTGGGTGTCTAGATATGCAGTTTTCTGTTCTTAAATTAACAAAGAAGTGAGAATACCTGGTTATCACAGCATTTACAGTAGTATAGATCAGCTGATTTCTGGATTCTTTGAAAAAAAAAAAAACCTAAATATTCAGTCATTAATATTTAGTAAACTTCTGAACTAAAATTATGATCATTCTTAATGTATCTAAAAAACAAAAAATTAGATAACATAATATACTAGAAAGAGAATATGCTCTGGGGACAAACTGGCTTTCCCCCTTACTAGCTATGTGACTTTGGAAAATTGATTTAACCCTGTCCTTCTGATATATGCTCTTACTGCTGCTTAATTGTAGAGTCATCAGGATTACACGTGATTGTAACTGTAACTGAGTATTTTCTATGTATTACACGAACAGTTGGCAAACTTTTCCTATAGATGGCATGATAGTAAATGTTTTGGCTTTGTTAGGCCTATGGTCCCTGCCACAATTATTCAACTTTTCTCTTTATATAAAAAGAGAAAATATAAAAGCAGCCATAGACAGTACATAAATGAGTGTGTCTATGTTCCAAAAAACCTTTATTTATGGATGAATTTTTAATTTCATATATTTTACACAAGTCATGAACTCTTCTGATTTTTTCCAACTATTTAAAAACCTTTAAAAAATCATTCTTAGCTGCTATTCCATATAAAAACAGCCGCAGGCCAGATTTGGCCCGTAAGCCATAGTTTGCCAAAGCCAGTCTTAGACACTGAATTACACACTATGGGATGCAGATGCCATAACTTAATTTTATAGATGAAGGAAACAGGTATAGATCTAATGTGAATGACTTGGAGCCTCCCAGCCAATGTTAGATCCATTAAAAATGGCTAGTTTAGAACCTCACACGTGGTCCAGAGTCAACTGAAAAAATAGACATTTTTGCAACACTTTTCATCTTTTTTATTCCACAGCATTTCCGGGATTATGAGGCCAATATACTGCTACTCCTACTGAAAGAACTTTAGAGTTTTCTTATAAGCAGGTACTTGTTGATTGACTTTGTTTTAATGTTTGAAAAGGTGGTTTAGTTGAAACACAGGTAGGAAAAAAAAAAATCACTATCTCAGTTATATATAGCCTTTCCCCCCGCGAAAGTGCTTCAGATACTTTTTTCCATTCATTCTAAAAACATTCTTGTGTAAGAGAATAATTAGCTCCCTATTTTTTGTTTGGGGAACCCGAAGTGGTAGTTTGAGGATGTTATGTGGCTTTCACATTGTACCTTAAGGGGTCATAATATTAACATTAGAACTAGAACTGGTATTTATGGCATCCCATACTAACTTAACTGCTGCAGCGGAAATGGAGGAATAATACACAAAAATCTATTTCTGAGACTTTCTACCTTCACCATGATACAAATGACCTATGACAACTACAGTTTAATAAGGGTTTTCAGAATAATTTCCTATCTTGTAACTAATATAACTGAAGCAGTGTATAAAGAACTACATCAACCTAAATTATAAACAGAAAGGAAAATGTTTAAGTACTTTTTTCTTAAATGTAGATTTGCTTCTTGCCTAAAATCAGCAGTATACTAGCATTTACTATTTTTTAAAAGCTGAAGAGTTGCACTTATTTCAAAGATAAGAGTGAGACGCTTAAATATGTTGAGGGTGTTTGCCAATTACAATTATAAATATTTCTTTTCCTAATAATCTATTACATGGGGGGAGTGGTTTAAAAATCACTTCTGAGATTTTTTAGAGTAAGGAAAAAGCAATGATGATTCAAAATGAGAATATAAACACGGCTGTAAGCCTGGATTGACTTTCCAAAGCAAGCTTGAACTTCTTGAGCTCTGCTTCATTGTTTCAGGTCAAAATGCATAATCAATGTATGCTATTTCCATTGTCTCATTTTGCTCAGCATTCTTTTGCAAAGCATTTTTTCTACAACTCCTTTACAATTAAAAAGAATCCATGTTTCACACTTTAATGAATGCATAAATTCTCACAGTAAGGGGTAAGTAGTCCCCACTGGGACTGGATCAATTATCGGGGTTTACTGTTACTATACCTTAAAATCAGAAATAGGATTATATACAGTACATCCACCAACACATTCACATACACACACACACACACACACACACACACACACACACACACAACCCCACAGCACCCCTCTTTGTCTGAATTAGGAGTACTGTTACTGCATTGGGTACATCTGTAATGACATATGTTCTGGAATAAATAATGAAGTACATGTCTGGTTATGATGCTACTACCCATAGCAAGTTGGTATGTCTCCTCCAGAGTGTTAATAACACAATTTCCTACCCTAACTACCTCGCCATCCCCAAACCACTTTTAATTTATAGTTCATAATATTTGACCCTAGTTTTATTGTTTGTAACATCAACTCTAGAGTTTATCTTTCTGTAAGCTTGTCTAATGACTCTTAACACATTCTTTAGTTACATGGGTCACCTTCTTGTTTTCCCCTCCATGAAGAAATTGAAAAGACTGAAAACTTTTTGACTTCATGGCCAAGAACATTTTTTAAATACAGAAACATACACATAAAAAAAAAAAAAAAGAATCCTGGTGACAACTATTTTATAAATATGTGACTGTATTGTTCTTTATGTCCAGAAACTTGTATTGAATAGAATTCAGGTATATTCCTCCCTAACCCACACAGTTCATAGATCTAACACCAGGTTTTTGTACCAAAATGGGCAAGATAATGAAGGCACAGGCTCACTTTGTATCAGTAAAGGACATCAAACACAGTCATGAGGCACTAATGACATATAAGCATAGTCAGTCACAAAAAGCATGTGTTGAAAGTCCTCAATAATCTCCCTTTACATTTGGCAAAATTCAGTCTAGATATTTTAATACCTCAGAAAAAATAAATAAGAGATGCTACACTAAAACATCAGATTACCTATCGTCTTTAGGAATAGAAGGAAAGGGATAAAATGAAGGGAAGGGACAACAGCTTTCCTATATTCTTGGATTATCTTTCCTTTCTCAGGGTCTCAGACGTCTGTATGCATCTGTAGAAATGCCAGCTGTACCTGAAGATTGAAGGGATTGTTGGTAGTTGGCTGGCATGGTCCCTCGACACTATTAAAAGTTTACATCACAAAAACAAACTTAGCTTGATTTCTGCGAAATCCTTTGCTAAAAGCCTATGTCAATTTGGTTATTTGAAGGTGATCTAAAAAGTTTTAAATAAAGGAAAAATATATTCTAGCTTCCCAGCAGAAACAGGTTCTATTTTTAGACTTTAGTAGCAAGTAAAGACGCCTTAAAGCCAAGCAAATTTCTCTCCCACAGGAGACGCGCTACAGACTACGGAAGCAGTCACTGTTTCTCTACTGCCGATGACAACATCACTCACAGAACATACCAGGCACGCGTTTCACAACTTGAAGAGACTTTGTCCATGACATAATAGGAGAGATGACGATTTAACTTGGGTCTGAGCAAGCAGAACAGACCTGCACTTGACAACATCTCTGACAAGTACCTGACGGCCCAGCAACCAAACGCAGCCCAGTCTGTGTTTCCATCAAAACCCCTGTCTGTGCGATACACCATTACTTGCCTTCCAGGGGTAACACCACCGAGGGCAAGGCCAGAGCTGCCGTCCACGGAGCATGCCACTTACACAGGTAGGCCTAAGTCTATGACTGCAGAAACGACGTGGAAATGTATCAGCCTATCCAAAGTATTTAAATATATTTTTTAAATTATCCCTAGGAAATTAATTTTGATGATATTTCCCAAGTCCTTCGATTAAAGATACCGTGATAATTTTTGTTTTTTTTACATCAGAGTCTACCAGAATTTTTTAACTGTTTCCAAGTATCAGTAACAAAGGAGATGATACTGCTTCGTATTCACAACTAATGGTTAATATTTCAGTGAGTTACAATAAACTGTTTGCATGCTTGAAAAATTAATTGTAAAGAAAAAATAAGGAGTACTTATAAGAGGATCCCAATAATTTGGTGTTTTTCCTTTAAAAACAACCTCTAATATTCATGTCTGACACCACAGTATGTATATATATATATATGTATGTATATAAAGTTCATTTCCATGCTTATTACATAAAAATAACTATAGGAAATATCAGTATCAGCTGATATATATCCAATCAATTCACTGCAGAAGGAAAAATAAGAAAAAAATCTGAAGTAATCAGTAAAGCTCACAGTTCAAAAAAATTTTTTTTCTTTTTTCTTTTTTTTTTTTTTTTTTTTTGCTTGTTTCAAATTTTTTTGGTAGTTTTCTCTGTGCTGTGTTGAACAAGTTGATTCCCAGACTAATGGCCTCCGAGTAGATTTGAAAGGAAGCCCGAAGACTTCTTATTTTGCTGTGCTTCTGCTTCTTGGTCTTGTGAGAGTCCCAACTCACTCTCAATTTGATCAAGCTCTGACTGGTCAAGTAGTTCAAAGTCATCACCTTCTTCAGTGTCTGTGTCGTCTCCTGGGCTGGGGGCAGCCTGAGAGAGTGCTTGCTGCGCGCCCTCTAACTGCTCCTTGATGGCAGCTGTCACTGCGGCCGTGATGGCGTCCCCAGCCAGGTTGCGCATCAGGTGAAAGGTTTGGTCACTGCTCAGAGGAAGGCTGAGACCAGCCGCCGACTGCCTCTCTCTGCTCGTTCTCACACCGCTGTCCAGCTGCTCCTTTCTTCTCCTTTGCTCAGTGGGCAAGCCAAGGCTGAATTCATCTTCATCATTTGTTCCCATGCCATTTTCTACAGATGGAAAATCGGAAAGGTCTCGAGAGAAAACTTCTTCGCTGGGTCGATCGAGATCTGTGGAATGTATCACACAAGTTCATGCTTGAGCACCATGATGAATTTGAAACAAAAGAACTGTCTGAAAGGAACTCTGATTGTAATCGGAACCCTCTAGGCAGGCTTGGCGGCCACTGGCCTCCCAGCAAATCAGCTTCGCCACAGGCTGGACCCCTTTCGAATGCGGGACACCGTCTCTCTACAAGGACACCAGGACCCCACGTCCCCGCTACGGCTTTAGTTTTCCTCTTAAGCACAAAACAGGGTATGTGATGACTTAACATCCAACCTGTCTAACGTTAGCTTGAGGCTTGACTGAAGTTTTTCTAAGTTTGTATTTAAATTCCAGTGAGTTAACAGAGTGTTAGCCTCAGGTGTTCACTCTAGTGATTCAGCGCTTGCAGACAACACCCCGAGCTCATCACACGCGCCCTCCTTCACCCCGTCGCCTAGTTCACCCAGCCCCACCACCTCCCCTCTGGAAACCGTGGGTCTATTCTCTGTTCAAGAGTCTGTTTCTTGGTCTCCCTCTCTCTTTCTTCCCCTTTGCTCATTTTTTTTTTGCTTCTTAAATTCCACAGATGGATGAAATCATATGGTAATCAGCATAATACTTTCTAGCTTCATCCACATCATTGCAAATGGCAAGATTTCATTCTTTTTATGGCTGAGTAATATTCCAGTGTGTGTGTGTGTGTGTGTGTGTGTGTGTGTGTGTGTGTATAAACCTATATATAATAGGTTTAAATGTTCATTGTAAACAAAACTTTCATCCTGGCCCAGGGAGGGTATTAGCTGGAAGCCAGTGTGGATATGTATGATCAAAAAGTTTAAAAATATTTCAGTTGGAGGTTTTCATGGGTTCTGGTATAACAAACGGTATTATCCTGTCTCAGCATTTTCCTCCATGGAGGGCAATGTCTTAGCATCTGTAACCTATGTTTGTTTAATGCAAGGAATTAAAAGAAAATATTCACTGAGTGGGGCACTTGATGGGATGAGCACTGGGTGTTATTCTATATGTTGGCAAATTGAACACCAATAAAAAATAAATTCATAAAAAAATGTTAGAAACTACCACTGTTCTGTAAAAAAGTAACTTGTTTTAGATATATTTTGCACGTGCATAAAATGCTTTGCCTGTCATAAAAAAAAAAGAAAGAAAATATTGCTCCTTCTGTTCCACATTCAACTTAAGAGCTCATAGAAGCACTTGGCTTCCTATAAATATCGCTGAAAATAACTATGCCCCGTTTACCAGATTTGTGTCCAGAATACATACAGGAACACTTTAAGATTTGGGACATTTAAAGGCAATGACAGGTTAGCAGGCAGACTGATTTCATTGTTATTCACTTTCCATAGAAAATCTTTCAGTACAACAGTTAACTCTTTAAAACAGTGACTTGAACTCTTCAATTTAATTAATACTTTCTAAGTGGGTTGGATTATTGATGCCCCTTTTGTTGTCTAAGTCTGAGATAGGATGCTTACGAACAAAGGGCTTATTATCCTTATCCTGATAATGTAGGGCTTGTACAGTTTGAGTGCTTTTTTTTTTAAAGTAGGCTCTAAGCCCAATGTGGGGCTTGAACTCACAACCCCATGATCAGGAGTCACATGCTCTGCCAACTGAGCCACTAGGTTGCTCCGTGAATGTTCTAATACATTTTAAAGGTGAGGACACAGGTCCACAGAAATTATGTCACCTGTTCAAGGCCATACAATTAGCTAAGGACAAAAGCAAGACTACACTTGGGTGTCCCAATCTCCAAGCCTGTTTTATTTCAAACATTGTACAGCCTCCCTCCTTCCTCTAGAAGAACGTATGTCCTTGCTTGTAAAAACACACATAAAACAATTCATAATCTTCCATTATAAGCTCATATTTTCAGTATATGGCTAAAATGACTTGAAATAATCCAATGAGACTAGCAAAAGTTGTTACTACACAAGATTGCTATTTCAAATTATGTTTATCCTAATTATTAAAAAAATAAATCTTTTTTAAAAGCCAACTTTGAAGAAAAACATGAGTGGAGTTAGCTTTGGATTTGGGGAACCTGTCCTCCACACTTCAATCCTCTTTAACGAGGACTAGCCCTGGATATATGGGATGAGTGCCTCTCTTTCCCCCATCCTGTCCACCGTTGCCATGAACAATAGACATTTGCCACCAGACACTTCAGACATTGTTTTCACTGTCAGCTACTTATTTGTTTTCCAAGTAAAGGCAGATTTGGATATGGACTGCCTTACATCTTTTTCTCATACTTTTAAAAAAGTAATAGCCTTTCAGATATGATTCATCTACCATAAAATTTGCCCTTTATCATTCAGTGGTTTTTAATATATTTACTATATTCACAAAGCTTTGGGGCAACCATCGCCACTACCTACTTCCAGAACATTCTCATCATTACAAAAAACCCACGCTCATTACCACTCACCATTCGTCTTCCCCCAAGCCCCTAGCAGCCACTAACCTACCCTCCGTCCCACGTGGATTTGCCTATTCCACGTGTTCATATAAATGGACTTATACAGTATGTGGACTTGTGTTTGGCTTCCTTCACTTAGCACAGTGTTTTCAAGGTTCATCCGGGTCATGGCATGTATCAGTACTTTGTTTTTAGAGCCAAGTGGTATTCCGCGGCATGGATATACCAGATTTTGTTGCTCCATTCAGCAGCTGACGTGTACTCCTAAGAACACAAATAAGAGTAAGCGGGAAGGTGAGCATACCATCAGAAGTGTCTGTCTGTGGAGTGTATCCTTCCGAAAGGTTGAAGGTCCCATTGTCAGTCCAGGAGACCTCGGATACGTCTGTGTCCGACACAGACAGCTCTTTGGCGGCAACCGTGAGGCTGATCTGTGGTGAGACGGAGAGAGCAGAGGCACATTTGAAACTTCTAACAGAAATCCTTTGCAGGCTCCATATAAATGCCCCCAAAACTGTTTTTTTTTTTTTTTTGAAACTGTTCAATCACCTTCGAGAAGCAGGAGGAGTCCATTAGGAAAAATCACTCAGCTTTAGGACATGAAAGTAAGTTTATAGTCAAACCACACAGGAACGAATTGAAAACGAAACAAAAAATACCTTAGGACAAAGAGCTGAAAGGTCTAATTCACTGTCATCTTTGTGACTTTTTTCTTTATCTGCTTCTGTTGAGAAAAAAATGTAGAGGCCTTTCAGTTTCCTGGCCAGCTTAGACACAGTGTGTTTTATCCATTATACTGTGATATCCTGACCCCACATTCCTCACACTGTCCAGTGCTTCCATTTAACTAAATGCCACACATATCTGCAAACGTTTGATTTCCAAGGGAAATGGTCCATATCACTGATTCTAGTAGCGTGGGCCCGGAACCAGCAGCATCAGCACCGCTGATAGGAACTTTTTAGAAACGCAAATTCTCAGGTCCTACCCCCTACCCTACACCAACTGAATCAGAAACTCTGGGGCCCAGAATTCTATGCCTTAATAATCCCTCCAGGCCATTCTGATCTTGCTATAGTGTGAGAATCTATAAGGTCATAGGCCAAGTTAAATACTGAAAAATGATCACTTTGGCTTGTCCTCTGTTTCCTTTTCCTTCCCCTGTTCTCTTAATCCCCTCTTATGTGGCTCCCACACTCTTAGCCTCGTGTTTTTTTTTTTTTTTGCAATAGTCCACCCCAAAATAAAACAAGTGAGACAAAGAAAATCATAGATATCAAGTATAAAATTATTGAATCCTTTTCTCCTTCCCCCGACAATTTGGATTAAAAAGTCAATTTCTTATATGTTTGAGAAAAGCATAAAATCCTAAATAGGCAAAGGCTACATTACTTTCAGGGGATTAGTGTCTATATATGTAATAAAAGCCTAAAATCACCTTGAGATATATTCAAGGTGATTTCATAATAAAGAGCCAGCTGACGTCTCCTTCCACGCGTGGAATTTAAAATTCAAACTTTACCTACCAGATCTCTTACGTTTCTTCTGATTAATATATTCTCCAATTCCAAAGTCTAGCTTCAGCAGAACTGACTTGATTTTGCTGTATATTTTTTGTCCGATATCATTACACTTAAACAGTGGACACAAAAATGCACACAGCACTGCAAAAATAAGAAGGGAGGAGTGTGGGTAAGAGGACCTTCCTTTCAAAAGGCTGCCTCTGAGTATTTCACAAAAAATATTTCCGTTCCCTTACTGACAAATACAAGTTCTTTCTTAGAGAGGTGCCTCTGTGAAATAAGTTCCTAATTTCTATTCTTCCTCCCGTAGCTAGAGCACTGCTTCCAGTCATTGTTTTTAAAGACCTGCCACCAAATCAACTTTCTCCCTTTCATGCTTTCCCGTCAACACTCACACAAAGATTACACACTTGCTTGACAACAGTCCTGGGTTAAAATCCGCACTCTACTTGTTTGTCGAATAAGCCTCTTCACTAGAGGAAAGTTATTCTCTCTTAGCCTCTCACCAGGAATATTGGGATGATCCTATGATATCCGGGGTTTCGTGAGGAATAAATGAGGCGAATGCAAACCCTGTGAATAATGCCTGGCCTGTGCCGGCCTCTCCCTGGCTCTCTCCTCCTTTACTTCCCCAACAAGGCAGATCAAGGGCTGATACTCTACGTGAGTTCCACCCGGGAGAATGGGTTTTCGCTTTGATCATCTGCCACGGGAGCTAGGCATCGGGAATAGTAAAGTGAAGACCGACAGAGCGAATGCGTTGTATTCCCTACTGTTTACTCCTTTGGTGTTGTTAGAAAAGGTGCCCATTTGCTTTTTAAATAGGAGCTGCAAACTCAAATATCACTAGAAACCAAGGAAGAATAGGTACATTTTAAAAGCTGGTGTTCAGAAACACAGGGAAATGGGAGCCTTAGTTGAGTCTCATCCCATCCTCAGGGTGGCAGCAGCAGACCAGGTTTTTCAGGAGAAGCTGGCCCGCTGTACTTTTTTGAATGGCACTTTGGAGCTGTATTTGACATACAATAAACTGCACACGTTTAAAGTATTACAATTTCATAAGTTTTGACATGTGCAAAGAACTAAGAAACCATTACCACAATGAAGGTAGTGAACATAGCCCTCACCCCCGAGAGGTTCCCCATCTTCCCATTCATCTCTCTCTTGCCTTCCCCTGCCCCGACCCACCTCATCCCTAGGCAACCATGGGTGTGCTTTGCCATTGGTTCAAGAGGAGTCTGAATTATGTATAGATGGAATCATACGCTCTATACTCTTCTTTACCTGGCTTTTCCCACTCGATCTAATTATTTGGAGATTGATCCGGATTGTTGCATACGCCAATTCTTTAGTGCTGAGCAGTCACTGTATGGATGGATATACTAGAGTTTGTTTCCTGGTACATTTATGGGTGCACATATGGATTGTGTTCTGGGTTTGGCTACTGCAGATAAAGGTGCTGTGAACATTTGCATGCAAGTGTTTGTGTAGATGTATACTTTCATTTCTCTTGGGTAAATAGATACTAGCCATGGGATAGGCGGGTCATCGATCGTTTTTAAGAAACTGCCCAACTGTTATCCAAAGTGTTTACACCATTCTACCTACCTACCTACCAACGGTATGTGGGAATTTCCAGTTGCCCTGTATCCTTGCTAATACTTGATATGGTCCGTATTTCTTAATTTTAGCCATCCTGGTGGGAGTGCAGTGATATCACATTATAGTTTTAATTATTTTTTGAGCCACAGAACACACACGAGGGCAAAAGTATTAGTGTGTTTGTGGGGGTGGGAAGTATAGCTTACTTATAGTTCTCCTGCCGTAATTTAAAATCAAATCAAAACACTTATAACCAACCCACCCTGCCTTTTGGCAGCTGTTCCTCCAACTTGAAAATACAAACATGTCTCTAGGAAAAGGAGAAACTTTGTACAGCAGGAAATTAAAGGATGACCAATGTGTTTTATAACCAAGAACTCATCCCTCCTCTTCCAAACTACGGAAGGTCCTGTGGACCATTAAGCAATACCATATGCATCACATAAATTAGCCAAATGTTCTACTATACTTACACAGCAGATAGCTGAGTATAACTCCAGGAATGTAACTTCCCAAGATTGTAAAAAATGTGCACACACTGCAGACCAGGAGACAAAACTAGAAATAATAGAAACAACATGTGACAGTTACAACCCCAAGACATTTTTGAGCACAGGATACACAAGTTTTGTCTATATGTGATCTATCACGTTACGGTAAATGTTTTTCAAACAGTGTTCTTTTGTACTTGGTCCTAATGGCTGCTGTGTTCAGCTGGCCTCAGCCCACTTTAACACTTAATGAAAAATCATTTTAAGGTTCCAGAAGCTAATTTCTGGCACAGAGAACATCTCCCATTAATCATGCCTGTGGCTGTATGACTGCCAGATGCAAGAGAACTGAAGCGTCATATGTCCCCAGAAACTTTTTTTACTCAGGATCAGTTGCTGAAAATAATGCAGCCTGGTAAATAACCTGCAAGTTCAAAGTAATTCTATAAACCCATCAAGATTCATAAACACAGCAAAGCAAAAATCTGAGGCATTTGTATGAATATAACAGCAATCTGCATAGCTGATAAGCTGTTAGGATGAATCCACTGGCCATTACTATCCTCCTT
Source organism: Canis lupus familiaris (assembly GCF_011100685.1). Lineage (NCBI taxonomy): Eukaryota > Metazoa > Chordata > Mammalia > Carnivora > Canidae > Canis > Canis lupus. Next base: position 88,167,398 of record NC_049225.1, on the reverse strand, counting down.
CCTAACCACATCCATCCCTCAAATTGATCCCACTTCTAGGTCACTTAGAAAGCAACTGGAAATGAAATGAAATTCCCAAAGTGAAATGTGCATATTTTCCTACTGCCAGTTGTGACCAAAAAAAAAAAAAAAAAAAAAAAAAAAATCTTGGTTGTTTCAACAAATTTAAACATCATGACAAAAAAATCTCCCATAAAGCCTTCACTTGTTTTCCACACCCCAGTCTTAAACTATCCTTCTTCTTTTGATTTATCTTTATATGATGGTATTAAATCGGCAAGTAAAGAGAATTCCTTATTCCTTAAGGGAATTTCAAAAAGACATATGAAAAAAGAATATATAACTCTGATCAGGGATCCCTGGGTGGCGCAGCGGTTTGGCGCCTGCCTTTGGCCCAGGGCGCGATCCTGAAGATTCAGGATCGAATCCCACGTCGGGCTCCCGGTGCATGGAGCCTGCTTCTCCCTCTGCCTGTGTCTCTGCCTCTCTCTCTCACTGTGTGCCTATCATAAGTAAATAAAAAGTAAAAAAATAAAAAAAAAATATAACTCTGATCAGTAACTGATTAACACCATCAGATTAACTTTGGTTTTCCATTCTTTGGCACAGGATTAATAAGTTAACTGATCAAAAGGAGAACAGATGAACTTATGGAACAAAGTTAAGAGCTGTTTCTGAAAAAGCAGAGGCCCTTGACGAATATGCAATTCTAATAGCAAAATGGAAGAGGAAAGACCATAAGCATTGAAAGAATAAGTCTAGGAAAGCATTACAACGTCCAGAATTCAGTTTCACAAAGAGATTTCCATACTATCCACTAAATTTGTAACATCATCACCTTAAGCCAGTCGACCTGGAGTACATTAATGCAATCCAATGCAGAAGTTTTAAATTCAGAATCTCCTAAAAATGTGTTTTGATCATTTCAGTAAAATAGGCATCAAAAATGCAACTCTCCCTCTCCACCATATGGATATCTAGTCTAAGAATTAACTTCAGTGATTTTTTTAAAAAAATCCATACATATGCAACGTTGCCCCTTTAATAATGCTCAAAATGTGCCCAAGCATAGTTTTATTTTTCAATACTACTGAAGTTAAGAGACACATGTACATGGTACAACCAGAGGGATTTTAAATGTCGATATTCCTAGGCTCTTCCTTCCAACTGCAGGCGGAGGTTCAAGAATCTTGAACCCAACAATACTGGAAGGGGAAGCGTCCGTTGCTGGCTCTGCCCTTAAACCCATGTTCTCACGATCACAGCTGTAGCTGCCTCTGCACACCAAGTCCTCCAAGGATGTGCACCGTGCAATCCCTCCCAAACCACATTTGATCCTTCTCCTCAGGGGTTTTCATTTTAACTGGGAAAACACTCGTTCCAGTTATATAAAGACTGTGAGGATCTTTGCCAAAGGTTTTCTTTCTTAAATAAATCATATAGGAATCTCTACTTTCTAGACTGAAAGACTCCATTATCTCCAAAGGCACCCTCAGAAGGACTCTGTCTCCTCTCCCTTCGACTGCAGAACCGGCCTAAATGATATAAACTGAAATTCTTTTTTCTATTGGATTATAATTGACATACATTGTTATAGGAGTTTCGGGTGTACCCCACAGCAGCCTGACATTTACACACATTATGGATGATGACAAATCTAGTTCCCATCTGTCATCTCTGTACTTACTACAATACTATGGATGACATTCCCTAAGTTGGACCTTACATCCCAATGACTTATTTATTTTTTTAAACTGAAGTACAGTTGACCTATCACATGACTTTCAGGTGTATGACATAACGGTGACTTCCATGACTGGAAGCTTGTACTTCTTAACCCCTGTTGCCAGTTTTGCCCATTGCTCTGCCCCTCTTCTCTCTGGCAACCACCAGTTTGCTCTCTACATTTACATGTCTGTTTTTAAACTGAAATTCTTAGTAATTTTTTCTCCTAAGTCTGGCTGATAAGACCAATCACCATTTTTGTTAATGAGTTAGATAAACATGTATAAAACAGAAGACAACTTTAAAAAAGAAGTTTGAGGATTTTCTAATGCTAACACACTCATATTTCTGAATTTTGCTAATATCAGCTTTTATGGCAAGTGTTCCTAGTATTTTATATCTAGTATTGGAGAACCCTTATAAGCTGATAAACTAGGTTAACTCATTGGTTTCCAATTTATTGCACGTTCTAAAGCACACACAGTAATCCTCCCATGCTGGAAAACTTGCCTTGCCCGGGCTCTGCTGTTTAAAAAGAGACATTTCTTGCAGAAATAGGCTGAAATTCATCCATGATTCTGCAATACAGTGGCTGAACCTGGGTCTTTCATCTGGTTTGGAATTGACAACTTCCCAGCTAAAGAGACAAAAAGAAAACAAGAAATTTTAGCTGCCTTTTATGATTCATTCAACATTCGTTGTTTCAGCAAATATTTATTGAGCACCTGCTACTGGTCACGCTCTCTGGAAAAGCCCTGAGAATTGAACAAGCCAGGTATCTGCCCAATGAAGCTCATATGCCAAGAGAAGAGATTCAAGCTAAACAATTTCTTACACAAATCCCCCATTACGACGACGGTGAAGTATAGGGTGGGGGCTTTGAGAGATCTCTGAAGAAGCCCCTTTTATGATGAACTCTGGATTAGCAGCAGTCTATCACAGGGCTTGAAAGAGTTCCACATAGAACAATGTACAACATGTGCAGAGGGCCTGGGGCCAGAAGGAGCTACCGGCGCTACTGAATCGAGCCCCACATGTGGCTCCACAGGGACAGAGTCGGCCAGAAGAGGAAGGCTGCATAAAGCCTGGAAGGTAGGATGGGACCTAATCATAGGGGCCTGGGGGCACTTGTTAGGAACGTTGGAAACCTCAAGGATAGGGAAGCCACAGTGCTTTTAGAGGAATCTCGGTGCCGATCTTCTAATCGTCATCATCATCAACAGCAATGCTTCTCAATATACATTATGGTCCATTAGCTCAATAGAAAACTATTTGTTAAACTCAACAGGGTCTCAAAGTTCCTCGTATTTTTCTAATGGATCCTCTCCCAACCGTCATCATAGAATGCACTGAATGTGATACGTGGGTCAGGCATGTGCTCTGGGCCCCTGCCCTCATTTTCCCACAGGAACCTCAGTAAGCTAAAACCAGTAACAGCCTCTCCAGGAAGAAGACATGCAGACACAGGGCATTCCCTAAAATCACCATCACAGCAAGTTCAGCCCACTCTTGCAATACTAACTCATCAACAGAATATACCAGTTGAAACAAGCTCTGTCAAGGGCCCTCAAATCCATTCATTTCATAGATAAGTGGTATGTGGAAGGCACTGCCATAGAGCTAAGGATAAGGCAATAAATGAACGTTGCCAGTACAAGACAAAGATTATTAGTGAACTGTCAGCTCACATTAGTGAGCTGCAACTGCAAGGGAATCAGAGTGAGATGATCTCTGGATTCAAATCCAGTAGTCCTAAAACAAATCAAAGCTACCTTGACCCCTAGATGCTCAACTCCCCAGAGACTATGTACACGTGGTTCGAATTTTTTTTTTTTTAAGATTTAACTATAACTTAAAATTATATTTAAAAAGGAAATTTAATGAAGTAATCTACAAATTTCAATTGATTTATTTGAGAGAGCGTGGGGGTGGGGAGAGAGAGAACGCAGGCCGACTCCACACTGAGCAGAGCGCCCGTCGTGGGGCTCAATCCCATGACTCTAAGATCACAACACGGGCCGAACCAAGTCAGATGCTTAACCGACTCTGCCACCCAGGCGCCCCTATTTCTTTCTAATATACTTTGAACACTAAGGCAATTTGTAGATTAGATAATTAAATACCCTTTTTAAATACAATTTTAAGTTACATTTAAGTGAATCCAATAGCATTAAAAAAGGGAAAAACAACAATTTCATGTTCCTTCCTCTTTATTCTATCAGAGTCAAATGCTCTCGCCGAGTCACTGGCCTACCAGTTCTCCAGGTAGATGCAATCCCATGAGGTAGACACTTGTGAATGAGTATCCTAAGAAATGAACTTTTGGGGACGCTTAGCTGTCGGACAGTGGTTTATGTACCCATGAACTCTACCCCTCTCTTGAATCGCTGAGCAAGCCAGTTTCCATTGGCGACCAAATTTAGCACTAGCTTTTGCCTACCTTATGAACGACTGCAGACCTACCAGAGGAAACACTAAGTGCATGGATAGAAGCCACTCTCTGTAACAAAATCTCGCCAGTATGTCTGCTTAATGGGAAAAGATTTTGTACAGGAGGCTGAAAACCGCAGGGGAGCAAAGGAAATAATACGATCATTAAAGTGTAGCCTTTAAAAAAATGTATTTGAGAGAAAGAGCGTGCGCATAAGTGGGGAGAGGGGCAGAGGGAGAAGGAGAAGCGGGTTCCCTGCTGAGCGGGGCGCCCCACATGCAGCTCGATCCCAGGACCCTGAGAGCATGACCTGAGCCGAAGGCAGACACTTCACTAACGGAGCCACCCGGGAGCCCTGTGGCCTCCTTCCTGAGGACTTACTGCAAATTGACTAGGCTAGGCCACTGTTCATTTACTGGGGCCATACAGTGGACATAAATACGGACTTTAATGTCTGCTCTCTCTGCATATTTAATAGTATATTTAAGGATTTGGTTGAACAGTCTGGCAAATGCAATTCTAACAAATCAATGAAAAACTTCCTATGGAATGCTTTATCATTCTCTCAGCGATTCAAATGGAATGAATGAACATTTCATATTTTGAAACAAATTTAGGAGTATTTTCAAGAGGACAATGAACAGATAAAGTGAGTTGTGTCCAGGCCATGAAAGATGAAATGGCAGGGGAAATGAATGAACTCCGTGACTGTATGTGACCCTCAGAATCAAAATACCGAAAGACAAAGATCACAGAGTACGGACACTATGACTTCATTTACATGAAGCTCAAAGTCATGCTAAGCCGACAAACTGTTTAGGCAAGGAAATGATTTCAAAAAAAGCAACATCAACAAACCAACCACCACCACCAAGCTCCAGGACAGGGGTGGGGTGGGGGTATGTAGGGAATGTGACCAGCGAGGCCTATGGGAGCCTCCTGAGTCCTGGTCACGTTCTAGCTCTTGACTTAGATGACGGACACGTGCAAACCGACTTACTACTGTTCTTAAAGCTACACACGGATACGCACATATGGCCTTTATTTAAACATCTGAGGGCTGCCTCAGTAGCTCGGGCGGTTGAGCGTCTGCTTTCGGCTCAATCAGGATTCCAGGGTCCTGGGATTCAGCCCCGCTTGGGGCTCCCTGCTCAGCAGGGAGTCCGCTTCTCCTTCTGCCCCTCCCCACACATTCTCTCAGCCTCTCTCGAATTAATAAAATCTTTTTTAAAAATCAATTAAATAAAAAATAAAAATTCCTGGGACGCCTGGGTGGCTCAGCAGTTGAACATCTGCCCATGGCATGGCCCCGGGGTCCTGGGATCGAGTCTCACATTGGGCTCTCCTCATGGAGCCTGCTTCTCCCTCTGCCTGTGTCTCTGCCTCTCTCTCTCTGTGTCTCATGAATGAATAAATTTTTAGTTTAAAAAAATAAAAATAAAAATTTGTTATGATACATGTATGATCATGCTTTTCATTTAATAAATAACATTCTCAATGAGTCTATCTCACTTCACGTTCTATATACAAATGTTAAGTTTTTTGCCTCAGTTTATTTGTGAAGCAAACAGTATTTCTGAGAGCTAAACCATGAAACACAGTTTTTAAAATAAGTTATACCATATAGAGATGCTGAAACCTTGTCCTAATACTACCTTTAGGATTCCTATCTCAGAACTTATACATATTTGTATACATACTTCACTATTCTAGTAAGTAAATGCCCTAAAATCAGCAAGGAGCCTAGTCTAATACTAAATCATCTAAAATTGCCTAAATTATAACGTCATGGTGAAGTCTTCATACAATTTAAGGTGCTTAATACATATCACAATGAATTAACCAAAACGTTTGTTTTACATTGAAGGACCACCTATTTTCATAGTGGGATTAAGTGGCTATGAAGAAACCTCAGTATCTATCCATCCTTATTCATTTATTCAATAAAAAGTCATCAAGTTCCCCCTTTGTGTCTCATATTATACCCAGTGTGTTTACTGTTGTTATTTCAAACCAGCACAAACTGAATACCTGTAGCACAGTCCCTCTCTGTCTACAGACACCACCACTTGGTGGGAAGAAGAAACAAGAGGATATTCACCTTGTGAATATTTCCCATGTCATACAAGGACGTTCTTATTTATACTAAATTCCTCCCCTTCAGAAGAAGCCTTATGTGACAGTATCTTAGGACAATAACTTCTATGGTTACTTATACTAACACCATAACCTTAAGTAATTCTAATTGATATTTGAATTATTGTCACAACCACAAACAGAAACGAGGAATCCATTGTGTAGAACATGAAAATATCTAACCAAATGAGATTTGGAAAGAATAGCAAATGTTTAAAAAGAATAGTAAATGTTTTTGAGAAAAAAATGCATACATTGTGCTGAATAAATTTAGTGGAAATATGAAGAAGTCTGAGTCTAAAGCAAAGCAGAGAGCCCACTCTACACCTCTTTAAATGAAACGTGGATCCAGGGCATCTGGGTGGTGTAGTTGGTTAAGCATCAAATTCTTGGTTTCAGCTCAGGTGGTGAACTCAGGGTCGGGAGTTCGAGCCCCGTGTTGAGCGTCTCACTCGGAGTGAGTCTGCCTGAGATTCTCTCTCTCCCTCCTCCCCCCCATGCTCTTGCATGTGCTCGCCTCTCTCTAAAATAAATAAATAAATCTTAAAAATCAAAAATCAAAACACGAAACAGAAGAGTCACTCTCTGGGAGCTTCATGATCATTTTAACCTGTCCAGCGAGTTAATTCTGAGTCCCCCTAGAACATACAGCTCTCCAGTCTTCCACTGTATACAGTCTACCATTACAGAGTCACGCAGCATACATAACTGAATAGTATCTAATACAGTTGTGGACTTTGGAATAAAATACGACATTTGATACCAACTTTTCAGTCTTATTTTGTAGATGAAGAAAGTGAAACCCAAGTTTGTTCATAGACCTGAGGCCAAGACTCCTGGTTTCCAGTCATCCTGTTGTCTAACACACGCGCCCTCTTCAAAGAATGGATAAATCCAATGAGCTCCTTTGATGAGACTTTAGATAATTTATGACAAGAAAGAACGCTCCATGTTCCTTCTCCTTTCCAGAGCCGGGAGCAGTGAGGTGTGACTGACCAACACCAACGTGGCATCATGAGGACCCACCCTTCCCAGGAAAAAAGGCTGCGCCCACAGCATCTGAATACTCGGCGCAAACTAAGGTCTGCCTCGTGGCTGGCTGAGGTTTTAGCACAGGTGACGTGCACACAGCCACGGCGCTGCTCGCTGGGGGCCTCTCGGCCTTCCTGGAGGGCCCGTCTGGAGAACGCATAACCAGAGACGGGATCCCTGTGAACACCGCACGATGCTGGGGAAACCGGCCTTTCTCACGGCGTGTGGCGTCCTCCCAGCATCGCTGGCGCGGATCAGCACGCACCGTGAGGCCCAACTAATGTAAGAGGAGGCTTACGGGACGTCTGAGTGTAAGTCTTCTACGATGGAAGCTCGTCCGACGGCGAAAATCCCCGACGGCTTCAGTGTAATGTTCCAGGGTTCATGTCCTTCCTCTTCAGTCTCAGAGAGAACGTGCGTTTTCCGGGGAGGTTCTGTGGTCCCTCGTCCCCACCCTACCCCGCACCCGGCTTTGCTCCAGCTTTGTCTGTCCCTCGCCCTCACGAAGGAGGGAGCCTCGGTGCACTCCAGCCACAGGTAAGGGCCAGTTAAGAGTCGCTCCCTCACGACCCACCCAGCGTTATCACCGCCTTCTCACACTCCTGGTGAATGCAGTTCAAGCTCACGACTCCCGGCCCCTCCCCCCCGGCTCTCCGAAGGGCTCCCCCCGGGATTGCACACGTGCGGTGCTTTCGAGAAAAAGCCACCAGAACTAAGGCCTTGCAGATCCCATTCAGTTACCATCTTCTTCTTAACAAAAGCTAAGGGACAGACTTTTAGCAAGGGACCCTCTGCATGGTCAGGGTCAGCAGTTATTCCCTTGTCAGGAGCTGCAGAAGGTGAGGTTTCACCTGCCGGTGACAGTCGGAGGGGAATAAAAATGAGGAAGATGGTTCCTCAGACAAGCAGCCTCACTTTATCACAGAAGGGAGCCGAGGCTCCCACGTGGGCTTGGAAACCAACCTCCCTCCTTCCTGCGTCCTTACCCGTTAGAATACCATTAAGTGCACACATTGGTGACCTGGCCAAACCAGCCCGTTGGGCCGTTCCCGAATCGAGTGTGTGTGAACCCCCCGCCCGGTGCTCGAACTGCAGCCTTCTGGGCCTCACCCCACAGACTCCGACAGGGGAGGCCGGCGGGAAGGCCCAGCACCCGGCCCTTTCAGTGACGGTCCCAAGTGACTGGGAGGCAGGTGTTTCTTACCCAGAGAGTCACTGCAAGGAGTCACCTGGGAGAAGCCGCTAGAGCTCCTGACTCAAAAACAGAGACAAGAGGTGAACCGGCGTCAGGGAAGATGATACATCAGGGATTCATCTGCCCTCCATCGGAAACAACAAGATGGGAAGGAACGGAGTGGGGGAGGGAGAGGGGGGACAGAGAGAGGAAGACTGAAAGAACGAACACATGAACGCAGACGAATACACAGAACAACGATTTTCAAGATCCTGGGCCAGGAAGGATGTTTATCCGGGCAGATGGAGCGTCGGTGGGCCCGTCGTCTGCGGTGTGCAGGCCGCAGCCCAGGGAGGGCAGCTCGCTGCACCAGGGCCCGCCTGGGCTGGGGCACAGAACTCAAGGTCCCAACCGAAGCTACGGCAGCTGGAGACGCAGGGGAGCGTGCGGGAGCCGAGCCTGCAGAGAGAAGCCAGCCTGGAGCTGGGGACCCGTCCCGTCGAGGCCACAGCGCACCGGCCTCCACCCGGGGCCAGGACCGAGGCCAGGACCAAGCCATCCGAGGGACCCCGAGGTTGAAAACGACGCCCGGTGTCACCAGCAGGGAGCCTGCCTCTCTCTCTGTGTCTCTCAGAAATAAGTACATAACATCCTAAGAAAACTATTGTGTACCTTCTCTCTTTGCAAAACATATCAATAAAAAATGTCTGAATTTTATATTGAAAGTCCAATTTGTCTCTGTCCAGTTCAGCGGCCACAGAGATGAAGTGTGAAGGCAGCGAGCTTCAGAAGGCAGCACACGGTATGCTCCGCAGGGGGTTCTGGAAGACTGGAAATGTGACTCTCCCGTGCTCTTTAAAAATAGATGGTGATTCAGTAAGAGCTCGTGCTAGCAGCCGGCCTCGTCCCTCTCGCCCAGAGTCTTTGAGCACCAGGAAATATGATGCGGGATAAATGAATCTTGGCAGAGCGCTAGTAGCCTCTCTGTACCGCGGCCCTCCCGTTCACGTCCATAAACCGGCACCGAGTAGAGAATGTGCTTCAGGCACCGGGCTCCCGGGCAGGGGCGCGTGGTGGGGGTGGAGAGGGGCTCCCGGGGCAGGGGTGGGTGGGGGTGGGGCAGCTCCAGGGCGCAGGAGGGCTCCCGGGGCAAGGGCGCACAGGGGGCTCTTGGGGCAGGGGCACACGGAGGGGCTCCCGGGGCAAGGGCTCCGGGGCAGGGGCTCACGGGGGCTCCCGGGGCGGGGACACGCAGTGCAGCGGCAGGGAGGCTGTGGAAGCCACAGGTGCCCCCCCACCGCGGGTGTAAACCTCCCACAGGGCAGCTCGGGTTCCAGGGGAGGGGATCGCGAGTGAGGCAGGCGGCCTGGCATCCTCTGTGCCCCGGCTGCTCCACGCGGTGCCAACCAGGCCCGGCTCGCAGCCCCGCGCCTGTGCACCTGCCCCGTCAGCGCCGCACCTGCCAGGCAGGGACCGAGCCACCTCCGGGTCACCCAAGGGAAGGCGGGGTGGCGGGAGCCGCCGCTGGCAGCCTCGGCACCTCCTCAGTCTCTTGGGGCTGCCACCGCCAACTACTGAGTTCAGGCCTGTAGGGCCGCCGACCCACTAGACTCCTAGAGGCGTTGGCGGGAGGCTCGGTGCTGGGCGCTCAGGAGCGCGACCCGGGAGCAGGGGCTCGGAGTCCGTGCAGCGGGAAGAGCCTTCAAGGCTGAAACATCTGAGGGGCTTAGTGGTTATTTAGGGGCACCTGCAGGATTCTTGTTGACTTATCCAAGTGTTTCTGGACGTCGCAAATCAGCGATAATCACCATGTATTCCCTCAGACATATAAACATCTGCAAAATAACAGATAAAAAGCCCTAAACAGGGACATCTGGGGGGGCTCAGTGGTTGAGTGACCTTTGGCTCACGGCATGACCCCCAGGGTCCCGGGATCCAGTCCCGCATCGGGCTCCCTGCATGGAGCCTGCTTCTCCCTCTGCCTGTGTCTCTGCCTGTCTCTCATGAATAAATACATAAAATCTTAAAAAAAAAAAGTTCTAAAAATTTGGAGACCAACTTTCATATATATGGAATAGCTCCAACTTTCTTCCTTGCAAATGGAGAGTTGAACTGCCTTCATAATTGGGCAATTATGATAAATAGGTCCCATTAATTCCAAGAAACATTCTAAACTGAAAATCAGTATTTTGAGTAAAATTCCTTCTGGCAAGACTTAGGACCCAATGTTTGACTTCTCCATGGGGATCCCTTCCTGCGCCATCCTGGTGTCTGTGGACATGCGCCCGTGGGACGTGTAGTTCTCAGCGTTCTCAGTCTCGTGCCAACTTTTCTTTTTTTTTCTTTTTAAAGATTTTACTTATTCATGAGATACACAGAGGCAGAGACAGAAGCAGAGGGAGTAGTTGGCTCAATGCAGAGAGGCCATATGCGGGACTCGAACCCTGGGACCACAGGATCACGCCCTGAGCCGAAGGCAGATGCCCAACCGCTGAGCCACCCAGGCGTCCCTCGTGCCAACTTTTCAACAGTCGACCCCGCGGCCCGGGCACGAAGCACTCGAGTCCCACGAGCAGCGTGGAACAAGCACCCACTAGCGACAGGCGGGAGGTGAGTCGCCTTCCAGCCCTGACCACAAAGATCGCTGCCGTCCTGACCCCCAACGGAAGAAGGGCCTGGTCTTTTCATCCCTATGGGACGGAGGCCGGCTGGAAGTCCAGAAGCGTTCCTCGGGGGAACCGGAAATTGTGACTAGCAGGCAAGTTTGAGGATTCGGAGGTCGGCCCTCCTGTGGCGGCGACGACACCCACAGACCCCACCCAGAAGCACAGAGGCCGCAGTCTAGACTACACGTCCCCCCGTGCCCTTCGGCTCTGGCCCAGGCACAGGACACCGACGTCCCTGTGACAACCCAGAGCTTCCTTCCTGCACGCGACCATGGTCACCCGCAGCGCGGCCCCTGATTCTGTGCCCGGGCGCGGGGCCTGAATCCGCACACACAGGCCGAACCCCCGAATGACCAGGTTCCCGCCGGCCGCTCCCACCATGAGGCCCAGGAAAACCCACCTGCCGGGAGGGTCCGTGCCGGCCCCGCGGCCCAGCGCACACCCCGCCACGTGGCAACCCCCAGGGGCGTCACTGGGACGCTCCCTCAAGCGTGGGCCGCTGGCTACAGGCCACACGCCCGCCCCAGGCCGCTAACAGGCCGCACCACCGCCACGCTCACGGACGAGCTGGCCCCCGGTGACATCAGGGCCTCAGGCGGGGAACAGGCCCTTAGCAAGCGGATCATCCTCCGCAGCTGTGGGAAAAGCAAGCTCGCCACGACGTCTGAACGGTTGCTGCACCTGCCATCCGCTCCCCCCAAAGCAGGTTCCGATGAGAAGCTACGGGTGAGCAGCGCGGGCCGCACAGTCCATCCGCACGGCGCAGGGCCCGGGCAGCAGGTGTGCAGGGCCCAACCAGGGCGAGGCTGGGCCGCCCGGCGCGCAGTCGGCTAGGCGTGGGACTCGAGGTCAGCTCAGGTCCTGATCGCGGGGTCCTGGGATCAAGCCCTGCACGGGCTCCCTGCTCATGGGGCGGTCTGCTGCTCCCCCCACCCGCCTCTTTCCCCACTTGTGCTCTCTCTAAATCCTTAAGAAAAGAAATAAAGAGGGCGGTGGAGGTCACCTTCCTGACGTGCTGCAGGATCTGGAAAGAACATCTGTGAAGCAAAGGGATGTGCAAGAGAAGGTGGAGGTGGCTCTGGTGCATGAGCCGCGTCATCGCCTAGGGGTGGGGGGGCAGGGGCTGACAGCAGGCAGTGAGGACAAGCCCCAAAGAGGCCACCTCTCCTACCCATAGCTTCTCTAGGAAAACACAAGCATAAAACCTGTCTGAGGGCAGCCCGGGTGGCTCAGTGGTGGGACACCTGCCTTCAGCCCAGGGCCTAATCCTGGGGACCTGGGATCGAGTCCCACACTGGGCTCCCTGCGTGGAGCCTGCTTCTCCCTCTGCCTGTGTCTCTGCCTCTCTCCCTCTGTGTCTCTCATGAATAAATAAATAAGATCTTTAAAAAAAAAAAAACAAACCTGTCCAGTTCGAGAGGGTTCGCACAGGCACGCACATCCCCGTGTCTTCATGTGCGGTAACAGCCACAGGAATCCGGCAAACAAACTGCGAAGGAGCTGCCTCTGAATTTCTAGCAAACAGTCCTTGCACAACAGCCTTGTGTATTTTTCCGAATCTTTTAGAAAGATTTAAAGAGTCTCCCCCACCAATCATCACTTAAAGAGCTCCTCCGAGACTTCACTTTCATTCACACTATCGATCTGCTCAGGAACCCTTCTTTTTAAAAATGAGCATTCCTCTCATGACATGCAATTCGGTGCAAATAAATGAGATGTGAACAACCTGGGGGGAACCTCGTGGTGCCGGGGAGATGCCCCCCATGTGCTCCAACCTCCTCCATGTGCACCTGCGACAGGTGCTCCTCTCTGCCCAGAGCCGGAGCTTCGGGCAAGAGAACCGGTGGCATCAGGTGTGGCTACCGGCCACGCACGCACACTGGAGATCACCCGCTCGGCCCACATTCCCGCCACTTCCAGGACATCCTCTTCACTGCATCAGACGTCACGGCAAAGTGACGTGTGTGCTCGCAGCCTGCGCACATCCTCCGCGCCCCTTACACGTCTCACTCCGGGTCACTGCTGACTGGATTTGCACCACTGATCATGATTCCATGTCCTTTTTTATCATTATTCCATTTTCTGCTTGCACTTGATAACGTAGGTTTGTGAGGCAGACTTGCTAAGATCCTTTGGCGGGACGGAGAGCTCTTCGAGCAAGCTCAATCACTTACCGTTCCTACGGGAGAACTTTCCAGAACCACGGGGACAGAACGACTGTGAAACAGCACGCACCTGGGCCTGCACATTCCAGGGTTGTCTCCACCCAGCTAAGGAGATCAATTAAGTGGTGCCGGACATTGCATCCCGACCTGCTTGGGAGCTCACAACCTCAGGTGAGAGCCATGAAGGTAATGAGCCCTCAGGGAGTGGCCACAGCCCCGACGGAACCCGTGGAGCCAGACGGCGGAGGAAAATCACCTGTTACCACCAACGACACAAAAACTATTTTGAACCAACCCGCAATGAGAGAGACGCAGACATAGAGGTCGCCTTTAATCACGGCCTGGAAAGACAGTCTGTGCTTTCTCTATTTTCATCAGAACCGAATCTGTGGTGCACGTTCTTCTCTTTATTTTCTAGCTCGTGTGACCGCAATGCAGTTTTAAGAAATGGGAAAAAATGGATCCTCAGGAGGTTGGGTTCTACAAAAACGGATTGTTTTTAAAGAAAGATGCATGCCATTGTTCCTCATGTTATAGTCAAGAAAGGCCTTGTACCTTCTGATCTGTATCGTCTGGAACAAACTATCGAGGTCCAGCCTGGTCAGTGACCCCTCCACGTATCATAGGCCCAGACACCTCAGACGCTGGGTATATGGTGGGTGCCCGTAGAAACGAAGTTCACTTTGAATAGAAACCCCGGGATCCCTGGGTGGCACAGCGGTTTAGCGCCTGCCTTTGGCCCAGGGCGTGATCCTGGAGACCCGGGATCGAATCCCACGTCGGGCTCCCTGCATGGAGCCTGCTTCTCCTTCTGCCTGTGTCTCTGCCTCTCTCTCTCTCTGTGTCTCTCATGAATAAATAAGTAAAATCTTTAAAAAATAAAAAAATAAAAAATGAATAGAAACCCCGCAAGGCCAGGAGGGAACCAACTCTGAATTCTGGTTGGAGCCAGCTCTTCAGAATCACAAGAGCAGGGCAGCCCGGGGGGCTCAGTGGTTTGGCGCCGCCTTCAGCCCAGGGCATGACCCCGGGGTCCCGGGATCGAGTCCCACATCGGGCTCCTTGCATGGAGCCTACTTCTCCCTCTGCCTGGGTCTCTGCCTCTCTCTCTGTCTCTGTCTCTGTGTGTCTCATAAATAAATAAATGAAATTTAAAAAGAAAGAATCACAAGAGCAAATGAAGTTAACATTCTTTTTTTTTTTTTAAGGTTTTATTTATTTGAGAGGGAGACAGAGAGGGCATGAGCAGGGGGAGGGGCGGAGGGAGGCACAGACTCTGTGCTGAGCCCCGACGTGGGGCTCGTGGCCTGAGCTGAAGGCAGATGGCCAACCGACTGAGCCCCCGCCCGGGCGCCCCTCAAGTCAACATTCTTTTAGTGAATCGTGGCTCAAGAATGGAGGGTTTTCACGTGACGCAGACCAACGGCACAGCGGGCACAGGGGTCCCCAGGAGGGCCGAGCCCTTCACAGAATGAACTCGGGCTGCTCGGGATGTCTTCTGGGCGGTGCCCAGCCTCGACACGGCCGGGGAAAACGGAGGGTCTGTGGACCCTGAGTGCAGTACCACTGGGTGGGATGATCAACACCCTCCGCTCAAGGACTGTGAATTGCAGAAAGCGCCCGTCCGTGCACACGTTCACCTGCAAAGCTGACTTCCCGGAACCCAAGTCCTCTACTGCCACTAAACAGGCAGCTTTTACTTTCTCATGTGTGGACCTGAGAGAGGACTCCCCAAAGGTGGCAATATCGCTTAAAACAGCCCTGGTGATACTGACGGGAAAGACACAGCGGCTCTCGGGGACACGTCAGGCACTAGTCGGGGGGCCGGACCTCAGAGGGCGTCCCAGCAAACAGGCCTCCAAGAAGCGGAGAAAGCTGATGACGTCGGCTTCCATTTCTGAGCTGGGCAGGGTACGTAACGGGCTTATGGCCTTGCAACGGAGGAACTTAAAGCCACAGGAGGAGCTCTGCCCTTCCTGCACAAGGGACGCTCGGACGCCCTGCCGCCTGCCCTCCGGAGGTCTGTCAGCTGGGCCTGTGAGCGTGGCTGACACGCTGCGGCTCTCCTTTGCTTTCGCAGAGTCAGTAAAACCCACAACTAGAAGTCCTGTGTCTGGTCCAAGCAGGAACCTACGATTTCATTGAAACGCGTTGCTGGCGATCCCAGAGGTGGGGGTAGGCTGTGAAGGCCCAGTTGCCCAAATCGCAGGGTGCTGTCAACGTCAGCGCCTGACTCCCTGGGACTGCCTCAATCTTCCTTTCCTAGATGGGCATCGTGGGGTCCTAAAGGGCTATCGCACCCCATTCTTATTTATTGCAAACCGTGGTTGCTTTTAAGCTGCTCTTTCGGGATTAGAGGACGTCTTCCTCCCCTTCCCTGGGATGATACAGATGATCTATTAATTCTAGACCATATTAATGAGAAGTTGGCGTGACTATTCTTAGACTTGGGCTATAACCAGACCCACTGTCTGGTCTGGGGGCTCTCCAGCTCTTGGGGGCTTTCCAGTCAACCCAGTAATTATGAGCCTACCTGTACGTGCTTGGGGAGTCACACAATTGCCAAGTGACTGAGGGCTTGGGACAAAGACTGACGCTCTTGCCTAAGACGTCAGGAGCTTCCTTACACTTCCTTACACACCACCGTGAATTAACCAGGATTTCTAGTTGCATTTACTTCAAGAAGAGCAAGACTTGGACGAATCAAACAACTCACGTACGGGATGGCTCCGATTCTAAATCATCCCCCACCAACATTCTTAGCTGTTTGCCCACTTAAAAAAAAAAAGGCCGTATTAGCATCTCGCCTTCCTTTCTCCAATGCATTCAGCAGTTTTCACAGGCTGCTTCAGGATGTAGGCTCACCTGTCCTATCAAACGTCAAACTGACGGTGGTTTAAACAAGAGCCGCTTCATTTCTGCCGCATGCACAGCACAGCATAGTGGCCCAGGGCGTGCACAGGATCTCCGTGATGGAGACACCTAAGCTCTTGGTATCTGTTTGCTCAGATGCTCCCAGACCACCCCGTATGTGTGGTCTGAGACGTCTACTGCAGCCCCCGCGTGCCGGCCACGTAGAAGCCACAGGAAGGGGAAGAGCGTGTCGGAGGGCCCCCCTCTCCCAGCCGTCGTGCCTACACGAGGCTGGAACCCAGTTCCACGGCCAGGCATAGCTGCAAGAGAGCCTGGGGCGTCCTTACACTCCCTCCAATCCTCACTATCCTCACTTCGGGCCGAGAAGGTGGGTAAAACGTCCTCATTTTCCAGATTACAAGGCCTACACCGCCAAGCGGCAGCTCCAGGATCAAAACCCAGGGTTGGCCGGCGCCAACGCACCGAGCCCCCAAGCCCCCGGCCGGGGCTTAGGTGAAAGCCCGCCCTACTGCTAACAAGAAGGGAAAGCCAAACACACAATTTCTCATCGTGTGACTGGTGAAGCTGGGGTAGGATGTGGGCCGGATTCGGCTGAAGGTAACACAGGGAGGAAGGTTTCCTCCTCCCCTCGAAACACACACACTCCAGAAGAGCATCCGGGCTTCGGCAGAGGTGTCCCGCCCTCGGACCACTCCTGTGGTAATGCTGCCGCGGCCTCCAGCTTAGGTCACCAACGAAACGAAGAAGTCCGGGAGCCATCAGCAGCCTTGAAAGCTTTTACATCTTTCCAAGTTTATCAAAATGAGTAAAGATCTTCGCTGCGATCCTACTGCCATCTTCCCCCGCTTCATGCCCACAACCGCCCCGACCTCCCCGAGCGCGGCACACACACGGATGTGTCGTAACGGTCCTTCCAGAACCTTCCTGACAAGGACTCCCAACCCCTAGCAGAGCTCCAGGCACCATTTCTAGCTCAGAGGACCGACCAGCAGGAGACAATCCAGCCACGCGCCACCGAACCCCAACCCCAGCCTCAGGGACGCAGCGGCTCTGGGTTCTTCCCCCCGTGGTGCCCGAGATGGAATTATCAGCTCCCGCTCTCGTCGCCCGTGCCAAGGTTTGCTGTGTGTCACTCTCCTGAGCACGTCTCCTCTTGCTTCGGCAAGCTCGCAGACCGCTCCTCGGGCTCGGGGTTCGTCGACGTGTGCGTTCCCCGTACGACGGAGCCCACATCTCAAAGCCTCCCTGGGCACAAATGAATGTGCCTCTCAAGGGAAGTTTCCAGACTATCTTACGATGGAGGACCTGTGAATATGTACGATTCGTGTTCAGCTGAATCGCTTTGGAAGGAAAGTTATCCGGGTGGGAGAGCACGAACGGGAGGAGGGGTGGCGGAGGGAGAGGGGGAAGCAGACTCCCCGTCGAGCAGGGGGCCTGGTGGGAGACTCGATCCCAGGACCCGGGATCATGACCTGGGCTGAGGCAGACGCTTAGCTGACTGAGCCACCCGGCGCCCCGATGGCAGGCATAACCTGAAGGTGCTCCATTGATAGGTGGGTTCATTTAAAAAAAAAAATTAAAGCATTCGCCTGCAGTCCAAGCAAAGCAGCACGATGACAGGTCACGTCCTGAGTCACAGAGCGGCTCTGCTTACAGCTACCCCGGAGGCCACATCACACGGGTAATTACTGTGTGACGCTCCCCGGGCTTCACCACACGCGGGCGGGCGCCCAGCTCCCGAGCACCCGTCTCTTCCCTTGAGGCGCAGCAGCCGGTTAGCAGGGGACTTGCGGGGGCTGCAACCTTTCCCTCTCCCCCCACCAGGCATCCCAACACAGTCCCTCCCTCCGAGGCAGCAGTTCACAGTCGGCCAAGCCCCCCCCCCCCCCAATGCTGCCACAGCCACAGAGCATGGTCCTCAGCCGCGCTTGGAGGCCTTAGCCCCGTGGGTGATGATCGTCACGCCCAGGGCAGGCCAACGCGGCAAAGACGCGGCTGGGGTAGAGAAGAGAGCCTGGCCTGGCTTGGAGGCTCACGCGGCCTCCTTCCAAGGCCGTGCGTGCATCTGCGCCCCGCCCCAGGGCACTGGCTGTCCCCCCCCCCCCCCCCCCCCGCCGACCGCCCCTCACGTGCACCTCCTTGGGGTCGGCGTCCACCCCGCCGTTTCCCAACTTCCGCCCCAGAGCGCTCCGTGAGCGGGAGCACCGCCGCGTGTGGATCCTGGTTGAAAGAGAAGCCTGCTGCAGAAATCGCGGGTTTTCACAGCGACCTTCTTCAAGCACTGCCGGCTGGTGCCCACCTCCGCAGGCCTGAAGCTGAGGCACCGCGCTTCCTCGGGCCGGGCTGCGCGGAACCGGCCTCCTCGGGGAATGACCAGCTCTTTGTCCCCTGTCTGAGTTACCAGCGACGTGGATGGAGCTCGTGATCTCCTCTTTCTTCAGACACGTGCTGGACATGCGTGCGGCAGGGGCGACTCTCGGTGACAGCCGTGTCTCGCTCCGGTCCACAGAGGCCTCGCGGCACTTGGGAGGGTCCGCGGAAGGGGCGGCCGACTCCTGATTTCAGCTCAGGCCACGACCTCAGGGCCGTGGGATCGCGCCCCTCGCGGCTCCACGCTCAGTGCAGAGTCTGCTGGAGCTTCACTCTCTTCCTGTCCCCTGCCCCACCCCCCTATGTTGTCCCTTTAGGTAAATAAATGAATTGTAAAGTTTTTTTTTTTCCCAAAAAGCACATAGAAAAATAAGGATGCACTTGAACAAAACGGTGCACCGTCATCCAGGACATGGAGCCGCACCCCAGGGCCCAGTCTGAGCCAGGGACAGACTCCGGCTCCCACAGCCTCCCTCCACTGGACGCCTTAGCTCCCGGCCTATGCAGCCACGGGGGCGGGGGCGGGGGTGGCCCTAAACAGAACGGGGCTAAGAACGTACGAGAGTGCGTTCCGGAGGGTCCCACGGACTTGTTGGAGACGAGCTATAATCTCACCTCCGACTGGATGAGTCAGAGGTGGGTGTATGACCGTTTCACGATTCACGGGGCTCATAAGATTAAAACAAACCACTTGGACAAGAGGCACATGCACGTCCTGAACCCGAAGCTCCTCCTGTGGACACGCCGCTCACTGCAAGGAGCCACGGGCAGACACCTCGCTTCCCCCAGAGACGTCGCTACTTGTACTCGGTGCAGAGCGACTGCGGCAGGATCCCCGCGCTCACGTGGGCTGAAGCAGTCCCGGGGAGGGGGCCGTGCCTGACACACGAGCCTCACAGCCCTGATCCAAACCGGGAGAGCTCACAGGCCACCTAGAGCTGCCCGGCCAGGAAGGCGGCGGGCCGTTCTCCACCCTGGCCAAGGCCACCGCCACAGAGCCCGCTGCGTGCCCACCTCACAGGCCATGCCGGCGGCCCGGGTAGTCACAGGGATCCGCTCACCCCGGCGGAGGTGCCTTCACTCACAAGTGACCCGTTCTGGGCTGCTCTAGGCAAGGTTTAACCTGCGTACTGTGATTGTTGACCACTTTTTCTTAAAAAGATTTTATTTATGCACGAGA
Organism: Canis lupus familiaris; assembly: GCF_011100685.1. Lineage (NCBI taxonomy): Eukaryota > Metazoa > Chordata > Mammalia > Carnivora > Canidae > Canis > Canis lupus. The sequence goes on along the minus strand of NC_049225.1, from coordinate 88,147,645 downwards.
GACCCAGAGAGAGGCAGAGACCCAGGCAGAGGGAGAAGCAGGCTCCATGCAGGGAGCCCGATGCAGGACTCGATCCCGGGACCCTGGGGCCATGCCCTGAGCAGCCCAAGGCAGATGCTCCACCACTGAGCCCCCGGGTGCCCCGTTAACCGCTTCCTGAAGACCTAGAGTTTAGCATTAGCTAAACAGCGTGACCTATGAGACAAACCCGTGGCGTCGGCGCTGCTGGCCTCATGTCGCTGACAAAGCGAGAGGCGAAGAAAGCTGCCCGAGGCCACGGAGCCACTGGGTGCTGAGGCTGGGACGTGCAGCCAGGACTGGAAAACCCCAATCCCACGACTGTGCTGTGCTGCGCAGAGCGGACAAGACCGTGTTGACGCCTAAGCCAGGAGCGGCAGCGGCCTGGAGCGCCATCCTTGGGGACAGGCGTGCCCACCAAGACACCAGCACCCGTCGGCAAGAGACGCCAGCGCCCTGTGATTCTGCGAGGGGCGGAAGGAGCCAGATCAAAAGTCTCACCACCGATATCTTCTCAAATGAGAAACGATAAACGTTTCGTGAACATGCATATCCAGCAAACACCTCTTTCCTCTTTTGAGACGTTTTGAAATAAAGCCCCTAAATTCTCTGACATTCTTCCCGAGAAAAAGTGAGGCCCGCTGGCATTTTCCCCGCTCTTGAAATCTAGACGCCTCGGTCGCTCGCTGGAAATGGTTCCAGGCCCGACCTCAGGGACCCGGCAGCTCGTGACCAGTCCTTCCCCAGGTGAGACACACGACCGCGGCCTCCGTCGCTCACAGTTCCACGACAGAACAACGTTCCATCAGACAGTCCAACAGTCGTGGGAAAGCCCGAAGATGAGCATATCATGCAGCCACGAAGCAACGCGCCCAAAGCGTGCCTTTGCCGTCAGGGAAAATGCTCACGAGGGGAAAAAAAAAAAATGAACGGTCTAGAAAACTGTATGTGTCATATACAGCGACTGGGCAGGAACCCAACTAAGGCGCTGGAGGACGGGCGCCCAGGGGCTCAGGGCGGGACGGGGTCCTGGGATGGGGCCCCTGCCCCGCGGGGAGTGGCTGCTCCCTCCCCTGCCCATGCCCGCGCTCTCACTCTCGCACTTGCTCTCTCATCAATATACAAAATTCTTTTTTTTTTAAGATGTTATTTATTCATGAGAGATAGAAAGAGAGAGAGACAGGGGGGCAGAGACCCAGGCAGAGGGAGAAGCAGGCTCCGCGCAGCGAGCCTGACACGGGACTCGATCCCAGGACCCGGGGTCACGCCTTGGGCTGAAGGCAGTGCCAAACCGCTGAGCCACCCGGGCTGCCCCAATGTACAAAATCTTAAAAAAAATAAAAAGTACCAGAAGATACGATGTAACAGGATTGTTTTTAGGGTCCTAAGATCACAGATGGTCCTTTCTTCCTTCTACTCCTCGACCCCCCTCCTAGTTTCATTTCCCCAAGTGGCAGGCTGTCGCACGAGCGTGTGTGAGGTCACACCTGCCACGGGGCCTGCATCTGCCCGGGAGGTGGGGGGGAGGCCAGACAGCAGAACGGGGCGCAGGGCAGCAGACACCACGGCTAGCCGTTGTCACCAGCCCAGGGACAGGCCTCCCCGGGGCCCGTGTCCGGCGCCCGAGAGCACACAGACCCTTACCCTGGCTGGGGTACCTGGAGCGTGGCCCGCTGTGTGCAGGAGGGCGTCAGCCTCCCCGCAGCCTGAGCAGCAGATGCCCTGCGGAGCCACGCGCTGGGGAGCCAGGGTCCCCGTGGTCCCGTCAGCCTCAAACACTGGCCAGTGGGGCCGCGGCTTCCGCACGCGCTGCCTGCGCCGGAGACGCCCTTCCCAGGACGAGTCAGAGGGTGGGCGGCACGGGAGCGTTCGGCCCCCAACACTGTGCACCCCCTCACCCCGGCTTGCGAGGACCAGGCGGAGCATCTGCTCCCGGCTCCTGCCGGCACCTCGCAGGCGGGCCTGGGATGGGATCCGCAGACCCGAAGATCCGGGCGCCTGGGGGCTCGGTCTGCCCGGCGGCTCGGGGTTTCAGCCGCGTTCTGCTCTCAGGGTTGTGGGCTCGAGCCCCGCGGGCGCCTTGCTCGGCTCGTGACCTGCTAAAGACTCTCGCCGCCCGCGTGCCTCTGCCCCTCCCGCCGTCTGCGCTCTCTGGCTCTACAGCAAATACAGTAAATACGAGTCTTTACAAAATGCTAAAAATCAGGGTTCCCTGCCCGCGGGATTGGGTGGTCATGGCTCGCAGCGCGGCGTCCCCGACGGGGCCCACGTGGCCCGTCGTCGTCCGTGCCCCCTCCCAGGGCCCAGTGGGCAGCCCTGCCTGTCGGTGACCCCACCGGGGGCGTCACCGCGTCTAATGGCACGTCTCACTGCTCGGAGCCCGTCACCTGCCTCTGTTCAAGGCCGTGAGGGCCGCCCCAGAACAGAGCAGGAGGACAGACGTGAGAACGACACTAACTGCTATGACAGCCACAGTTTCAGGAGCTCCGGGGCCTCCGCCACTCGAAGCTTCACGTCGCACCTGCGTGGCTCGATGTCCAACAGCAACGTGCCAGGGAGTCCCGCAGTAGCAGCCCACGCGTCGGGTCCTCGTTGCTAAACGTGCACATCGTCCTCTTGCACGTGCGGGGTGGGGGGCCGCCTCCCAGCATCCCCTCCCCACCCCGTGGCTGGCGAGACACCAAACGGCCCTTGCTCGCCATGGATGGAGGACGTACCTGTCCTGACAAGGCGACCCTGGAGCCTGTCATGCACCCAGGGCCACGCGGCCGGGCCACACTCTCCGTGCGAGGTTGGCTGCGCTTCTGGAGGAAGTGAGGCTCCCGACGAGACATCAGAACACCCGGGGTGGGCCCGTAGCACCGGGTGGGGGACCCGGCTACCCACCACCTGACCGGGGTCACGCACTGTGTGTGCAGCATGCCAGCCTGTCCCCTGGGATTTTCCCCGTGTCGGATTCACACTGACCTCTACGTACCTGCCCAGCTAAGCCCCCAACATAGGAACTTGGAATGTTCCAAAGCTCGCATGTCCACGCTGCAGACCCCGTGCCTCGTAGGGACCCATCATGTCTGAGGTCCTCAGGCCCGCTCACAGAAGTGAATTAGCTTGTAAGTTCTCTGAGGGACACGGGTGGCCCTGTGCCCCCAGACCCCCCGCCCCAACCGCTCTACTGAGTGCGCAGCTCTGAGTGACAGCCAGCCCCCTGCCTCGGGGCTTCGCGGTGGCCCGGCCCAGTCTGTGCTCCCCACAGCGTCACCGTGCTCCCCCCTCGGTGCCCCCTGCAGGCCGCTGCCCCTGTCCATCTCTCCCCGCACCCCCACATGGGGGCTCCTTCAAGTCGCAGCCTGAGGACCCCTCCCCGGAGAGGCCTGCCCCCTACATGTGCCACGTATCCCCCACATTATGGCTAAAACACACTTTTAGCCTGGTTACCTAAAATACTTTTTCCCTTAAAAACATGAAATTCTTGCCTTATTTTGTAACCCAGGAAGCATCTGTCTCCACTGTTCAGACAGTTTGGCCAAGAAAGCAGGGGCCTCACCCGCCGCCCGGCGCAGCAGGTGGCTTGGCCGCCGCCCTCGGTGAACGGGTCAGAGCGGCCCGTGAGCGTGTGGACGCAGGGGCGGCCCGTGGAAGTACTTCTGTCCCAAGATGCGTCCCCAGCTCAGCCGCGGCAGCCCGGGGTCCCCTGCCCGGCACCTGCGGCGGGACATACCTCGGCTGCTGGGGCCTCCCCCATGCCTGTCACGCGGCACACCCGAGGGCTGCCTGCTGCCCCCCAGGGACACGCAAGGTGAGGCGGGCCGGGCCCCACGTGGGGAGCCCGCACTCCGCGACCCGGCTCTCGCCCTGGGGACCGGCCCCCACTCTCCCCTCCTGTCAGCACCCAGCGCTTCCTGCCTGGGGGTCCACCCTCCTTACCCCGTCCAGGACGGCATCCCTCACACCCGCTCCCCTCAGCTCCCAACCTTGACGCTGGCATGGAGTCTCTGGGAGTTCTTACCACGTGCATCTATTTCTGGCAACGAGATAAACAGCGAGGAGGAGGATGAGGAGGAGGAGGGGGAGGAGGGCAGGAGGAGGGGGAGGAGGAGGAGCGGGAGAAGGGGGAGGAGGACAGGAGGAGTGGGAGGAGGACGAGGATGAGGGGGAGGACAAGGAGGGAGGAAGGGGAGGAGGGAGAGGATGAGGACAAGGAGGGAGGAGGGGAAGGAGGAGGAGGAGAGGAGGACAAGAGGAGGGAGAGGAGGAGGGGAGGAGGAAGAGAAGGAGGATGAGGAGGAAGAGGAGGACAGGAGGAGGGGGAGAGGATGGGAAGGAGGAGGGGAGGACGAGGACAAGGAGGGAGGAGGGGGTAGAAAGGAGGCAGCGGGAGAGGGGAGGGGGAGGAGGAGGACAAGGAGGGAGGAGGGAGGGGAGGAGGGGAGAGGAGGGGGAAGAGGAAGGGGAGGGAGGAGGAGGGAGATGGAGGATGAGGAGGAGGCGGAGGAGGACAGGAGGAGGGGGAGGAGGATGGGGAGGAGGAGGGGAGGACGAGGACAAGGAGGGAGGAGGAGGAAGAGGGAGGCAGCAGGGGAAGGGGAGGAGGAGGAGGAGAAGGAGGGAGGAGAGGGAGGAGGAGGAGGGGGAGACGGAGGAGGAGGACAAGGAGGGAGGTGGAGGAAGAGGAAGGGGAGGGAGGAGGGAGGAGGATGAGGAGGAGGAAGAGGACAGGAGGAGGATGGGGAGGAGGAGGGGAGGACGAGGACAAGGAGGGAGGAGGGGGAAGAGGGAGCAAGTGGGGGAGGGGAGGAGGAGGAGGGGGCTCTGGTGCACCCACAGTCAGGCCTGCTGTGCCGGGGCTTCTGGGCCTGCGGTTTCCCCTGGCTTCCAGGACTACACTCGGACTTCGCTCCCCACCTGTTACAGAGCCCTTCCGGTCACCAGGCTGCAAAACGTGACCAAAGTAACACAAGGAAGCCTGAATGTGAGATTCAACCAGAAGCTGCGGTGTGGGGCGTGGGGCGTGGGGCGTGGGGCACTCGGGCTGGGGCGGTCAGCAGCCGGCGACGGCCACAGCTGCTCCTCCTGCAGACGCGGCGCCAGGGGCCTTGTCCAACCGCATCCAAGCTCCCATTTAGCAGGAGTAAGGTTCCCTCGCAAGTGAAACAGCTTATTTCCTGGCCCGGCCCTAGGCCTCCCCTGTGCGGTCCCCCTTCTAACTCTCCGCACAGATGGTGGGAAAAGAAAAGTATGAGGCAAAACAAAGCATGTTGCGTAGAAAACCACCAGCTGTTCCAAGCTGGTATTTATCTCAGCAAATAAAAAGGTGGGGGCAGGGATGGGCCTTCATCACACTTCAAAGCAGTGAGAGCGAGTTCCCCATTTTTCAGAAAATATGTCAGTCGTCCTTGGAAATCCCTATTAGCAGCTGCGTGTATACCGCACCCCCTTACACATCCTGCGGCTCTTCGTTTTCTCGGTTTATCCTTTGTAACCAGTAAAACATTCTTAGGAAAAGATCTCACGTGTGTTGACTTTTACATCCCAAAACAGGCTCTTTCATAATTATTTATGATCACCAAAAACCACTTGCTCCGTAACTGTGATGACGCTACAAGTCACCGACGCCGTCTGCGAGCTTCTGCGAAGTCTCCCGCTAACCCCCGAGCCCACCAGGCGCTAGGAATTCACCGCAGGTGCGAGAGGGCTTTATGAATACATCGCACTCAACGACTGTTTCTTATGAAAACGCTTGTGCTGTGCAGGATTCTGTGCAGAGAGGAGGCGGGGACGCCGGGACGCAAGGGAAAAAGAGAAAATCCTGCTTCCGGAGATGTCCACGTGGGGGAAAACAGAGCTAACGGTATGTCAGCCCGTCAAGTCACAATCTGGCGTCTACATTTCTCTGAAAATGTCTCCTTTCCCCCTTAGTCCGGGTGGTCCCAACGTAGGCCCAGTTACAAACGTCATCTTCAAGGCCTTGACCTGACGTCTGCTTTTACAGGGAAAGTTGTTTCATTATTAAATCAAGTGTCAACTGAATGTCCCCTTTAGTGTTGTAGGAAGGAATCTGGATGAAAACAAGGACTAAAAACCTAAAAAGAGTCCTTTAGGGTCACGAGTACGAGTGACCACGGTCAACACGCTTTGCACATGCACAGACACGGATGCACACGCACCGCAGGCCGTGGCGGGGAAGGATGCCCACTGGGAAGTCTCGTCCGGTGGGCGTGCAGCTGACACACCACGCGACGCTGGGGTCAGGCGGACAGCACAGTGCGTGGAGGCCCCGCGGCTCACCCACGGGCGGCTCCCGTCACCACACGACGCCCGGACCGGGTACCTGCGCTGTGCCTTCCAGACATGCTGACCTCGCATAGGACAACAAATGCTTGGGCCTTCCTGTTCCTGAAAACGTAATCCTAATCCCAGTTAGTACTTTTTCTGACAATAAGATCGTCATTTAACCCCTTCCCCCCACTTTTTTTTTAAAGACCACTTCTTAGAGACGCAGAGAGCATGCGAGCACATGGGTGCGCACGTGCGGGGGGCCGCGGGGGAGAGAATCCCAAGCAGACGTGCCGCGGGGCGTGGAGCCCACAGGGCGCTGGTCCCAGGACCCCGAGACCACGCCCTGAGCGAGAGCAGGAGTCGGACGACCCACCGCTGAGCCCCCGTCCCCACAGCTCCCGCCATCGCACCGAGTCCCGGCGACCCTGCTGCGCAGTCGGGACCCACACACAAGGGCTGCGGACACAGCCAGGGGGCGATGCGGGGCCCCTCCCCGGTGCGGTGCGCGGGAGTCACTGCCGCTTCCTTGCCGGCTCCGGCTCCGTCCTCCCCCTCAGGAGCCCCGACGCGCTGCAGGTGGGGGCCCAACGCCTCCCATTTCCCAAGAGAAGCGCGGTGGCGGGACCAAGGGGAGCCGTGGCAAAACGGGAACGTCGGTCTAACCCGGCATGTTCAAACACTTGACACAACGTTCCCCAGCGTGGATTTCCGGCAACCGTCACGTAAAGTCAAAAATCAAAGGCTGAACGACTCAAACTGAATCAAACTGAACGACTAAACGCAGGACTTTACTGCTTATTTTATACTTTAATAGGATCCCTTCCACTCCTAGTAGCCGTTTACCGTAGGAATAGACGTAGACACACGAGCACACTTCACATCCGCCACTATAATTATCGCTATTCCAACATTCTAGGCGGTAGACGGGGAAACACGGGTAAAGTCTCAGGCCACCCCCTTCCTCATTCAAGAAAAACACTTACTTGCGTATGTTTCTAAGCGTCTATTAAGCCAAGTTTACGTTTCCCGCTTCACGCTAAAGAGAACTCGGTTTCCTGGAAATGAGGGGTTGCATTCTTCCTTCTTTAACTTCAAACTACTTTCGAAATTAGTGATAAGGTCTTTAAAAAGACAACCAGCCCATAAAACAGACTCGAGAACAAGTCAACATAGATCGGAATTACCTTTGGCCTGGTCCAGTGTCGTCACCCTCAGGCATTTCTGTCCTGTAAGAACAATGAGCGAGTGGACGGGGCTGCGGCACCCGTGCGCCACCGGGACTTCACTCGCCAGCAACAATGAGGAGGGAAGGTTCCCGGGCGTCACGTCCTCTCCTTTGCGGACAAAAAGCTCTCCCCCCCTTATTCAGAAAGTAGGTGTTTACAAACTTCCAGAGCACCTGCCTGCCTTGAATGAAGCCGAGCGCCGGGTTATTATGACCGTCCCCTTCTAAAAATAAATAGGTCACCTCTTACTCCCGGGACCGTGAGGGCCGCTGGGAGCAAGCATTTTCTCCCCAGTGGTGTGAGAAGGTGTCACCGCCCAGCTATTAACCTTTATTGGGATGACTTCACGTAGACCTGCCCACTCTTTCTCTTTCCTTCTTTTTTTTTTCCTCCTTCCCCCCTGGCATGACAAGGCACCCACGGAAGGGCGGCCTACAGCCTCAGCCTGGCCTATCGGATCTCCGACTCGCAGTGGGAGGCTGGGGCGGAGCGACACGGGCCGTGCGTGCCAGGGCTGGGAGCCTTGTTTGTTCTGAGAGTGCTCAGCCACCCAGCAAAACATCGTTGACTCAAAAGGAAAAACACACACGCCAAGAAACAACTGTGTTTTCAGGGACACTGTTTTGCAAGAAAATCCTTCTGTGGGTCATCTAGATTTCCCAACCCGGAGTGAGTGTGCACACAGGCGAGTCCGTGCGCTCCGCTGGGCAGCAGGGCTTCTCCCGCGGACCTCCCTCTGTCATCAGGGAGCAGCCTGACGCTGGCACGCGGCCGCGCTGTGTGCCTGGGATATTTTTATAGCCTGGCTCATCACCACATACGAGTCACCAGCCACCCAGTACCCTCAGTGGCTGCAGCTCCTAAGAGCAGGACACGATCGCTTCAGCTCTTCTTGCTTCCAAAGAGGCTACAAGAAGGTGGTCAAAAGGTACAAAGTTCCAGTTAGAAAATAAGTCTGTCCTGGGGATGCAAAATGTATGGCTTGGTCACTGTGGCCAACAGCACCGCACCTCGTATTCCAGAGGTGCTGAGCGGGGCCCCGGGGGCTCAGCGGTTGAGCGTCTGCCTTGGGCTCAGGGCGTGACCCCGGGGTCCCGGGATCGGGTCCCACGTCGGGCTCCCTGCATGGAGCCTGCTTCTCCCTCTGCCTGGGTCTCTGCCTCTCTCTGCGTCTCTCATGAATAAATAAAATATTTTCTTTAAAAAAAAGGTGCTGAGGAAGATGATCTTAAAAGTTCTCATCACAAGAAAATAATTGTTACCGTGTGTTATTACGGGGATCACTTTCCAACGCACTCGGGTATCACATCCCTGTGCCGTGTGCCTGAAACTAATGTACTAGGTGTTAGTTATATCTCAGCAAGAAAAGGAAAGTACACCTTCCTCATTAAAAAAAAAAAAAAAAAAAAAAAAAAGGCTAAGACAAATACGGCTGAGACTCTTTCAAATACCCTAAAAGCTTTGTATGACAAGTTAAAATGACTTTTTTTGCCCTGATTGGGAATGTCAGGTAAAGCCGTAAGGAACATCTATTTATTAGGAAACAGGACACTTTTCTTTTAAAAACGTATGCGTTGGGATCCCTGGGTGGCGCAGGCAGTTTGGCGCCTGCCTTTGGCCCAGGGAGCAATCCTGGAGACCCGGGATCGAATCCCACGTCGGGCTCCCGGTGCATGGAGCCTGCTTCTCCCTCTGCCTGTGTCTCTGCCCCCCTCTCTCTCTCTCTGTGACTATCATAAATAAATAAATAAATAAATAAATAAATAAATAAATAAATAAATAAATAAATAAAAATTTAAAAAAAATAAAATAAAAAATAAAAACGTATGCGTTCCATCATCGCTACACAGCAATGCGTATTTAGCGTACGTCTTACATTTACACGTGTGATTTCTAGCGCATTGAAGAATTGACTAGGTGTCATTCTGTATGTTGGTGAATTGAATTTAAATCAGAAAAAAAAGAATAAATACTAAATAAATAAATAAATAAACAAATAAATAAATAAATAAATAAATAAAATAAAGCAAGCTGAGATGGAATGCTAAAAAAAAAGGAAAGAAGGCCAGACAGCCCGGGCCCTGCCGTGTTTCAGACCGTGTGACACGTGCACGTGGTCACTGTGGCTGTTCGCTTCAACCTCGCTCAAGACCTAAAGCTCCGGACCCCGGGTCCGACGTCCAGTGGGCGCAGGTGCTCCACCCCGGGAGGCAGACCCTGACGGCGCGGGCCCAGGGGGCGGCTGTGCAGGCCCAGGTCCCACCCAGGGGCCCCCCGCCCGGGACACAGCCCCGGGGGAGGCCACCGTGGGGTGTGGGAGCCGGCCAGGGCCCAGAGGGATGCAGCAGTGACCACACTGTCATGGTCGGACGGCCCTTCAGCCCACGGGCACTCAGGACGGGCCCCCCGCGAACACAGCCGCGTGCGTTAGCTCACGGGTGCCACGCGGGCCCCCGGGTCCCCGTCCGCGGGCGTGTGTTGGGTTCTGCGACTCATGAGGACGAGGACGGGAGTAAGGGCGGCCGGGGTAAGGGGACCCTCGGGCCGCGCGGGGGCTGTGACACCGCGGTCACTGGCGCCCTGCAGTCCCGGGCATCCCACACGAGGACTCAGCACGTGCACGCGGGGCCCCGAGGCCCGGCCGCCCACCACTCAGACGCCCGCAAAGTGAGGTGACCGGTGAGCACAGGTGGGGACACACCCCAGCGCCCGGTGTTCTTGGCACTCCTGCAGCTGAAGATGCAGCACGGCCACGCGTGCAGGCGACAGCTCCCGGGACTGGTCCCCAGGCACTTCCACCGCAGGCTCTGTGTGCATCGTCCTCCCGGATGCGCTCGCACTTTTAGCGACGCACACTAGACACTTCCCCTGTTTTGTGCTTTAGTCCTAGACTCTGTGAGCTGAGAAAGCCACTGCCGCTCCAAAGCTGGTCACCGACCTTTCTTGGAGCTGCTGCTTCTTTTCACATAATCACCGGTCTGAGTTTTTTCTTCCCACTCTCCTATAACCGCTTAGGCTAAGGCTCTGGAACATTCTATCACAGACACTAGGAGGGACTCCCCTTTCTTGGAGGCCACAAGGCAGTGTCAGCAGAAATGGCCAAGTTGTGGGTGCGGGTGTCACTGGTGGACAGAAGATGATGACTAAGCCAGGAGAGGTACCTGTCGCTAAGCTGGCCTAACAGAATTCTCGCTGAAGGCAGGCCAGGCCGACGGGACATCACCGGGGGGTGCCGGGTGAGGAGGAATTCGGTCAGAGACGGCGGGTGACCAGACACTAAGGGGGACGGATTCTCGCCAAACTGACCTGACGGGATTCCTGCTAACACTGGGTTCTCGAGGGGGCACCTGGCAGGTGACTCTCCATCTCAGGGCTGTGAGTGCGAGCCCTGGGTTGGGTGCAGAGATGACTTCAATAAACACTTAAGAAAAAAAAAAAAAACCCAAACTGGGTTCCTGAGAACATGCCCAAGGGTATAGCCTAGCAGCCGAAGAGCTCAGAGGAGGCAGACCAGCATTTGATCGAAGAGCGAGTCTTGTCACCTCCTAAGAATAAGCACATTTGGATTTCTTCTCTCGGCGCTCACCGCTACATCGCGAGTGGACCCTCTGAGCCACAGCATCCAACACGGCAGCCGCCGAGCACAGGCCTGTGGCTGGTGCAGACGCTGAAGACGCGGGAGAAGAAACAGAACGTGAAACATCCCATCGCTAAGTTTCATATTGACCACGTGTGGAAATGATAATATTTTGGGCGTATCAGTTAAATAAAATATTAAAATTAATTTCACCTGTTTTTTTTTTAATTTAATGTGGCTTCTGGGAATTTTAAATTATGTACGTAGCTCGCATTGTATTTCTAGTGGTCTGTATAGCTCTAGGGCCTTGATTCTCTACCTCTCTGCCAGAATTGGTTTAAGTTAGACACAAAACAAGTTACAGTGAGATGCGACTGGCTGGTAACACAATCTTACCAACTGTCTCAGAAACATTTCCAGAATCGCTGTTTTTGGCCAGGGAGGGGGGTGGAGAGAGACAGGGAGGGAGGATCTACAGCCAGCGTGGAGCCCGAGGCAAGGCTCAACCTCAAGATCCTCACATCATGACCTGAGCCCGAACCCAGGATCGGATGCTCAACTGACGGAGCCACCCAGGTGTCCCCTGGAAAAGCGGGGAAGGGTAGAGATTTGCAAAAAGACAACGATTAGGACGGTATTAAGCAGAGTCCCTGAAGCATTTGCTCCGTATGCTACTGTCTTCTGCATCCCACCTTCCCTCCAGCCTCTGGGGACAAGAACAAGATCCCGTAAGTAACTCCTTCAAGGCCAGGCTCCATCCTGAGTTCTCCATTCCCTTCGCTCTCTTCTCCAATATGTGCCACCAATTATCCCATCTCCTCCGTTTTTTTTTTTTTTAAGATTTTATTTCTTTACTTAATTAATTAATTAATTAATTATTTGAGACAGAGCATGAGCAGGAGAGCAGACTCCCCATTAAGCCGGGAGCCCGATGTGGGGCTCGACCCCCGGGCCCTGGGATCGTGACCTGAGCTCATGGGAGACGCTTCACCGACTGAGCCACCCAGGCGCCCCAACCCATCTCCTTGCTGGTTCAGGACCCTCTCGAATTCTACTGGCTCTTTCCTTCAGGCACAAACACATCCAGGCCTCTTCCAGAGACCACGTCAGTGACCACACATCTCCTTCTAGTTACTGATCTGTCTTCTGTCCTTTACGGCCGAAGGCCCTGACCCGTGGCCTGTGGTCGTCACTGCTCACCAGTGACAGCCTACCTTCTGCCCCCACCACGACCCTGGCACCGCTCTTCAAATGCAGCTGATGCTTACTATTCATCTCATCTGACGAGGCCTCCTGGCGGCACCTCACTGCGGCCCACTTCCCTCTGCCCTGGTGCCAACCCCATGCCCGGCTCTAAGCTCCACTTTTTGTGCCCAACTCCAGCTTCTCTCAACGTTGCTTCTTGGTCTCTCTAGGTGGCCCTCTTCTGGCTGGCTCTCCGACGCTGGTGACCTTGAGGGCAGGGCTGCCCCACTCTTGGCCCCTCTAATCCGCAGGCCAGGGCTGCCCCTTGAACCTGCTCCCAGGTGCTGCTGATGCTGTTGGCGGGGAACCCACACCTTGAGAGCACGGACAGCGTGCTCACTGCCCCCTCCCGTTTCCTGCTATACGATCTCCCGAGGAAATCTCTCTTCCCAGATTCTAACCCCCACTTCGATGCCCAAACCCATATTCCGTGCCACACACACCCCAGAATTCCAAGCTCACGTCCTACCGCCCACCAGCTGTGGCACACAGGAGCTGCCTCTAACTAGCTCATGGCAACGGTTCCTATCCCTTCCCTCCCGTGTTCAGTGATATAAAGTAGGTAGTTTGAGTCAGTCACGGTGGTGGCATTTACACCACGGGCGCTGGCAAATCAGCCATCTCATCACTACCCACCGTGAGTTGTTCAAAATTTACCCCCACACCACCGATTTCTAACCACCTTAACCTGTGCTACATTAAGCAAGGAGGCCATTAGATCGAGATGGTTCTCACGCTCTAGCATCCTGCCCAAATGCAAGCCTAAGTGCCTCACGGCTGACCTAAGGATGGCCAATCACGAGCAGCCAGTAGACCTTCCCAAATAAGGCAACCACTTGCCCTATCGTCAATCAAATAATTGCCTTGCTTGGCTTCTACCAGAGTCTTTGCCCTGGCTCTGTCAGGGGCGTGCTCCTAACCACTTCCAGCTTGGTGCCACCTGATTCAAACCGATTTTGGGGGCACATAAACTCTTACAATGTATAATGTGCCTTGGCTTATCCTTTAACTCCTGGAGGTCCCACAGGGATCTCCAAAAAGCAGATCCAAAGAGGACCCACCATCTCTGCAACCTGCCCCTCCCTGAAGCTTTTCTATTTCTTCTCCCATTTCTTTCCTTTTTAAGAAAAGTAACCCCTCATATCATTCTCAACCCCTGTATTCTGATGCATTTTCTCCATTAAAATTTAGCAATATCTCACTTTACTGTCTGCTTACATCTCTGCTATCTGAATCCGTCCCTCCCACAGCAGGCAACGAGCCTTCCCGTGTCCCAGCGATAGCACAAAGCAAGGGAGAGTCAGCTCCTAGAACAAGCTAGTGTTCTTAGGATTTATTATTGGTGAATGTAAGTTATGTAAGTGAAGAAATGTTCCAAATGGTCAACAGGGGCAGAAAAATGGGAGCCGTATGCTCTCTTCCCTCTCCCTCACCCACAGAGAAGGCTCTCACCATCAGCTCTAACACTGAGCTGTTTGTAATCCACCCTGAGGTTCTCTGCTCGCTGTGTTTTTTGTATTAGTTCAGTCTGCTCCCATCTGCTGCCTAGGCTAAGGGCAGCCAAATGCTTGTGATCAAATATTCTGAACAGTACATGCCCTGCAAAGATACTGTGCAATTACAAGTTACAAGCATTTTTTTTGTTATAAGCATTTTTGTTACATTTTTAAAATATTTTTTTTAATTTATTCATTTGAGAGAGAGACAGAGGGAGAAGCAGCAGCAGACTCCCCACTGAGCAGGAAGCAGGAATGGGGGCTCGACCCCAGGACCCCGAGATCATGACCTGAGCTGAAGGCAGATGCTTAACCATCTGAGCCCCCCAGGCGCCCCAGGATTGATTTATTTTAAGGAGAAAGAGGGAGACAGAGAGTACGTGCCACAGGAGCTGGGGGAGCAGCAGAGGGGGAGGGAGAGGAACAATCCTGAGCAGACTCCACGCTGAACACAGAGCCCGATATGGGGGTGGATCCCACAACCTCGAGATTATGACCTAAGCCAAAACCAAAAGTCAGACACCCAACCAACTGGGCTACCCGGGCACCCCCCAAGCATATATATTTTTCAATACCATGTTATTTGTAAATATTTTATGTACCTCATAAATCATGCAAAGAAATTCTAAATGTAGAGAGAAATAGATATAAGCGTCTTTAGTAGTACAAAAACCCCAACAACCTAAAGGCCTATCGATAAACAGTTAACTGAAGTTTGGTGCAATGAATTCCATGCTGCTGCTAAAAAAGATGAGGTTGTCATAAAAATCTTCCCATGATATGGTGAGCTAAAATGGAATACAAAAGGTGTTTAGTCCTATTTATGTAAAAATATACATTTGTAGATTGATGAAGACATCTGGAAAGATATGTAGGAAGACAGGGAAACGGGGCAACCCAGGTGGCTCAGTGGTTGAGCACCTGTCCTCAGCCCAGGGCTTGACCCCGGGGTCCCGGGATCGAGTCCCACATCGGGCTCCCTGCATGGAACCTGCTTCTCCCTCTGCCTGTGTCTCTGCCTCTCTCTCTGTGTCTCTCATGAATAAATAAGATCTTAAAAAAGAAAAAAAGAAGACAGGGAAACTTAGAAGAGGGGAGTGGGGGGAAGAGGAAGGAGAAGTATCTCAAAGGATCTACACTGAATCATGGTTTTTCTCCCCTGGTTTAAGGAAACAATGAATATTTTCCATTTTATTCCTTTTGCTTGTCCGTGTTTTCCGTTTTTCAGTAACAAGGGCATACATTGCTCTTACAAGAAAAAAAGTTATTTTAAATACAAAAAAAACAGTTGACTTTTTAATGGAAGCGGAATTTTTCTGTGGCTTCTGTCATTAATGAAAAGTATCTTAAAAAAAAAAAATCTGTGCTCTTTCACCTGGGAAACAAGGCCTTCCGAAGCACATCCCCAGCGGACCTCTCTGCTCCGGATCTGCTCTTGAGCCAACCCACTAACAGTCTCGGTCTTTGAGGAGTTAACTCTTTGGTAGCAGACAGGTGCTGGTTGCAAGGAGGAGGAAAAGAACACCCACGTGAGCCTTCCCTTCACCCAGTGACTCAAAAGTGTAGGGAGTCCCTTTCCCCACCTTCCTCCTCTCCCACCAGACTTCCAGTGTTGCCAACAGAGAACGTTTGCCATGAAAATTCAGGGTACATATTATGCACTTTGCAGAAGTAGACTAGTGGTATGGAACTACTATCAAAGCCAGTATATTTTTGGAATGAGGTTAAAAAAGAACATTTTTTTCTTTAGATTAAAAAAAAGAGAGAGAGAAAAAAAAAATCAAGGGATCAAGTGACCCTGTGTGTATGTGGTGTGAATCACAGCACTCAGCAATGATGGAAAATGTGATGAACGGTGGCCGTGTACGCGCTAATGAGAGAGATGGTCCCCTCTCTCTTGCTCTCTGGTTGGCGGAATCATACTGAGACTTGGCCTAGATCGGTGACTTTCAGAGCAATGAAAACTCCCCCCCCCCCCCAAATGCTATAACAGACTTTAGTATATCAAAGACACAATAACCAAAAAGCATTACTCAGGCTGAAAGGGGCGGGCAGGGCACGGACACAGGACCTCAATCCCTCCCCCCCAAAGGCAGCCCCTGAATCGCGTCCTTGGAAATTCAGAGTTGCTCAAGATACCGTGGAAAAGCTGTGACCTAGATCATCAGCCCGAAAGAGAAAGTGGGAACCTTTTTCCTCCGTCTCTTTTCATAATAATGAGAACAGAATCAACCCAGTTACCCATTTTATCCTTTTACTTTTTTAAGCTTAGCACATGGAGTGTTTTCTTCAAATTTCTTCTCATCCAGAAATAGCTGGCACTCTCACACCAAGACCCAGAGCCCCCAAAGTCCCTGCCCTCCAGCTTTTCTGCTCGACCTTCACCCTTTTCTGGGGGTATCACTGCAGTCAACCTATCTCCCGGCCTAGGACAGTCCCCAGCTGCACCTCGTGTCCTGGTATGATTAGTAACAGACCCCTTCGTGCTCATCAATGTACCCGTTCAGGCCACCAACTGCAGGACCCACTGCCTCACCATGTCTTAGCCCTATTTGTTGGGACTTCCTCTTTGTGCATCTGTGCTGTGGGGTCACATAATTTGTTACCATCTCAATAGGGACCCCGCCTGGACCCAGCTTTGCCACAGACACTCAGGTTGGCCAGCGGGTGCCGCTCACACCTTTCCAGTCTGGTCCGTGCTACAGCCGCCATCTCACCCTGCCGTGGGTTGAGCTGGGCCCCACCTCCAAAGTGGTGTGATGAAGCAAAGCTGCCTGGAAAGGATGGTTTAGATATGACACAGCGCAGCTGCCCAGGGGATGCTGGAGAAGCCGGCCGGCCTGGAAGAGAGGAGATGGCCAGGAGGGGAAGGACAGCAATATGGGGGAAGAGTCAGCAAATGGCAGGAGGGGAAAGGGGGTGAGGGGGTGGGGTAGAAAAGCTAACAAGGAACACCGTAAAGCTCAGTCAAGAGCCTCCGAGAGGGGCGTCCTGCACCAGCTGGTCTCTATGGGGGCATCGGAAAGCCTTCCGGATCAAATGTTTCTTTAAAAAAGTTCATCATGCAGTAGACGCTTGAACAACATGGGTCCACTTATATGTGAAATTTTTCCCGACAAATATGGTACAGGACTGAAAATGTATTTTCTTTTCTTTTTAGAGAGAGACCGTGTAAATAGGAGGGAGGGGTGGGGGAGAGGGAGAGGGTGGGAGAGAATCTCAAGTAGACTCCGTGCTCGGCGCAGAGCCGATGGGGGCTCGATCCCACGACCCCGAGATCACGACCTGAGCTGAGATCAAGAGTCGGACACCGCCGACTGGGCCCCTCAGCCACCCCTTATGATTTCCTTAACGACATTTTCTTTTCTTTGGCACTTTGTTGTAGGATCACAGCAGATGACCCATAGAACACACAACATACGCTTTAACCAGCTGTTCGTGTTATCGGTGAGGCCTCTGGTCCATAGTAAGCTACTAGCAAAGTTTTTGAGGGAGTTACAAGTTCTAGCTGGACTTATCAGCTGCGTAGGGGACCGGCGCCCCTAACGCTCACTTTGTTCGAGGGTCAACTGTCTGTTGTTCATTTTTAATTTGTGATACTTCGGAGTTAACGGCCTCTGGGATCCAAGAAGCAAAGCGTGAACCCTGCAGAGGAGCCTGCGGAGGAGCCGCGGGTTCACAGCAGGACGCCGGGCAGGCGGCTGGGGCAGAGGAGCGGGGTGGCCGCCCACACGGGTGGGGGAGCAGCAGGAAGCCCGGACGGAAGCCAGGTGGGCGGGCAGGTGCCGGGGCCTCGGCGTCCCGTCGCCCCGCGTCCCGCGTTTCCTGGGGCCCACTTCACTGCCCTGAGCACGGCCCCCGCAGACGCTCCGTGGGAGCCGCTCTCCGAGGGCCCCGGGGCACCTGCAACTGGGTCCTGTCCCCCCACCTCCTCAGGCCTCCCCGCAACAGCTGGGGAGCATCCCGCCGACTCCGTCCTCTCTCCCTTCTCCCACCCGACCCCAACCTCCCTACACATGCGTGCGCGCACACACACACACACACACACACACGAAAGAAAAAGGAAAAAATAGAAGAAAAAACCTTTTTATAAAACTCCAGGAGGAATACACACGCTGGTAAAAATCAAAGCCGGCCGCTCTCCTTGGTTCAGGCGCGGTCCCCGGCACACGCCCGGCCTCCTGACAGCTCCAAGTCCTCGTGAGCGGCTCCGGGGTGAACGGGCTCCACCGAGGGTCTCTGGTTCCAAGAAACTCAGAGCACGCAGCCGTAGGAGACCAGGAACCCTGGCGGGCCCCGGCGCCCGAGCAGGAAATGGAAAACTTCTAAGGCCACGAACTGCAGACACGGAGGCCTGTGTGGACGGGAAGGCCGGGGGGACCCCGCAGGAGCGGCACCTGCTCTCTTGAGCTCAGAAGTCTAATGGGGACGGAGCAACCACAACCCGTTTAGGGCTTGCGGGACACTTTTGTTGTGTGTTGACCTTCCTTATCAGATTTTGCTTTTGTCAGTGTTAAAAATCAGTTTTCATTCCTTAAATAGCAACTGATAAGATGCCTCCTGGCTATACACTCACCCAGTATTGTGTGGAGAGGCCACACTGAAGCCAACACTTCTCAGCTTAACGGTCCCTACGACAGTTCGTTTGTTCTTTGTTTTTTTTAAGATTTTATTTATTTATTAATGAGAGACACACACAGAGAGAGAGAGAGAGAGAGAGAGGCAGAGACACAGGCAGAGGGGGAAGCAGGCTCCATGCAGGGAGCCCAACGTGGGACTCGATCCCGGGACTCCAGGATCACGCCCTGGGCCGAAGGCAGCGCTAACCCGCTTGGGCCACCTGGGCTGCCCTCATCATCATTTCCATCTGAGTTCTGAGGTTACGGGTGGGTGACCAGGACGCCTCCGAGGCCCTTAGCGCCACGCGCCATGTGGCACCCGGTGGCCTTGGCTGGGTGACCTCCCCCTGCAGACCCAGCCTGAGGGATGAGGGATCTCCCCAGACACCGAGGAACCTCGCCTCCAGGCAATGGGGTTTGGGGAAATGTGCTGTCGGGCAACATCCTGCAGCCTCTCGGTGTCTGCGGAGGAGCCAGGCCCCCGAGAAGCACCAGCAACAAGGAGAGCTGGAGCCAGCTGGTCCCGGTGGGTGGGACAGAGGGGAGCCCTCAGGCACCTGGCGCCCCACGGCCTCGCGGGTCACGGCTCCGTATGCCTCAACCCCCGGCTGATGAAGATGCACCTGGTCCCTCAGGAGCGTGGGGAGCGTGGTTTGCCTCCCTCCGGCCGCAGGCAGGGTCCCGGGTCCCGGGTGTCGGATCACCAGCACGGCAGCAGGTGTCAGAACTAGACACGGGCCCAACCGTGAGCCCTAAGGACCTCGGGGGAGGCCCGGATTCCAGTGAGGCCCTGGCGCTGCTCACGCCCAGTCCTGGCACCCAGGGCTCCTCCCCGGGAGCACACACAAACTTGTTTTAATACATGTTTAGATTTGGGAAGAATTTGAGATTTGCAGAAGCGGGACGAAGATATACAGAGGGCTCCCCGCCTCCTTGTCCTGGGTGGACATCTGTGACGCCAGGACATCTGTCACCACTAAACCCCAGCGCCGGGGCGTCACTACGGATGAAGCTCCAGACTTCACTCGCACCTCACCAACCCCGCCCACTGGTTTTTCTCTTCGGGAACCGCATCTCAGCATCTGGGGCCCCCCGTGGCACTCAGCTGTCACATGTAGTTGGCCACCTGTGGTCTGCTCAGCCCTGCCGGTCCCTCACCTTCGTGGGGCTGGAGAGGATTCTGGAGAACACCCCTCAATTCGCTGGTCTGGGGTTTTCCTCATAGTTAGACTGGGATCGTGGGCTTTAGGGGAAAAGGCGATGGACATGAAGGGGCCTTCCCCTCACGGCAGGTCAGGGGCTCATGATGTCCAGGTGACTGCTTCCTGGTGATGGCAGCGGCTTCGCGCGGCTCTGGCAGCGTCCAGGTCTCTCCACTGCGAGGTCCCCATTGGTCCCCTCCAGGCTGCGGGATGGGGGCCGAGGCCGAGTCTAGGTCTCTGCACTGTGAGGTCCCCATTGGCCTCTCCACGCCGCGGGATGGGGGCTGAGGCCGGGCCAAGCAGGAGGGAGCGAGGCCCGGGGCAGGACAGCAGGGTTTGGAGTCTCTCTACGAAGCACCTCCGTCACCTCCCCGACCGCGCACCCCATCCATCCATCGTGTCGCCGAGGACTCACCGATCCAGCCCTGTCACGGGTCACGCTGTCCCCGCGGCTCCAGCCTCATGCGGGTTTCCGCCCACCTGCCCTCTCTGCTGACCCCCCCAACCCCCGGGAGCTGGAGAGGCCGCCTCACCGCCCTCTTGGCACCACTCCCCTCACCTTCCCAGCCCCGGCCTGCACCGTCCGCTGAGCCCGGGCCACCGCAGCGGCCCCAGGACCCGCAACACTCCCTGCTCCTTCCCACTCCACGTCAGCAGCGGCCAGGAGGGGACACCAGGCCCCGAGCCGGCAGTCACGGGTGGCCTGGCCCCAGCAACAAAGGCCCGAGTGAGCGCCCACGTCCAGGGACGCATGCACAGCGGCGCGGTGTGCACCCCTCCTGGGCGTGAGCAGCATCCCCGGGGCGAGCGGAGAGCACGTGCGAGCCTCGTCCAGGGTGTCCCCGTGAGAGCCGTTCACGACCTGCCCTGTTTCGTCCCCACCCTGATGAGACCTCCAGGGTCAAAGTCAAGCTCAGGTTTCCCTTCCGGGTGTGCTGCTTGTCCTTACCTTTCATGTTTCTTTCCTGTTGTGAGTATTAGAGGAAGTTCACGGTCTAAAAATGGAAACGACACTTGGCTGGGTTACCTGCACCTACTTTTAGCATCAAACCATGGCAACGCCACACACGGTCCCTCATAAATTTCTGTGGCGCATCCACACTGCCAGATGCCGCTTTCAATCCACTTATTTATACCCAATGAGAATTGTTTATATCAAACGTGACTTAATGAGACCATGAAATCACAAGTCGTACCGAAAACAGCAGAGGGTAATGACTCGTCTGGGACCCCCCACCCCCGATCCAGCTTCCGTGTCCGTCACGAGCAGTTAAAGTCCAAAATCACCTCAAGTCCTAAATACAAGTGAAGAGCAAGGGACACGCCATGTCGGAGGCTGGGACACAGGACAGGAAGCACCGGCTGCAGAGAGATGTGCGAGAGGGGACACTGTGGGTACGCGGG
Organism: Canis lupus familiaris; assembly: GCF_011100685.1. Classification (NCBI taxonomy): domain Eukaryota; kingdom Metazoa; phylum Chordata; class Mammalia; order Carnivora; family Canidae; genus Canis; species Canis lupus. The sequence continues at coordinate 88,126,582 of NC_049225.1, read as the reverse complement.
TTTTCCAGGAGGACGAGTCTCCTTGTCCTATGAAAACACAACTGCCATCAAGTAAGGAGAGGGACAGGGAGTCTCACCGAGACGAGAAGGAGGTGTTCCCAGGCCCTTCACTATTTACAGACCCTGAACAAAAGCAAGGCTCCTCCCAGGAGGGCTGTTATCAGGGTTCATTCCCAAAGGGGGACCTGGCGGGTAACAGTCATCCCTTTAAAACATGCTTTGTGTTTACTTGAACTTATCCCTGAAAAAGAGGATGTGGCCACATGCCTGTGCTCTAAGCTGGTCATACACTCGGGCTGTGCATTCAATTTCTATTCATTCATTCATTCATTCATTCATTCATTCATTCATTAGAGACCTGGAGAGAGAGGCAGAGACACAGGCCGAGGGAGAAGCAGGCTCCCTATGGGAAGCCCAATGTGGGACTCAATCCCAGGACCCCGGGGTCACGCCCTGGGCCGAAGGCAGGTGCTCAACCACTGAGCCCCCCGGGGGCCCCTGTGTGTTCAGTTTCTTTACTGTGAACAGAAAAGTGCCCGGGGAAGAGGAACGGCAGAAATGACACCCATCAATGCGAGTCTGGGAAGCTCTTAGATGTCATAGAGGTTACCTGATGGAATTGGTAAATAAAAATAACAAGTAACATAATTAAAGAGAAAGAAAAAGGCATTTATCAGATTTCATACTTACTTGGGGGGTGTGACCTCACAATTGAAGGGGCGGTTACTGTAAATACGCCTTCCGGAAATTGATTTTAAAAGAGGTGGGGGAGGGTAGCCCCAGTGGCGCAGCAGTTTAGCGCCGCCTGCAGCCCAGGGCGTGATCCTGGGGACCTTGGATCGAGTCCCACGTCGGGCTCTCTGCATGGAGCCTGCTTCTCCCTCTGCCTGTGTCTCTGCCTCTCTCTCTCTCTGTCTCTATGAGTAAATAAATAAAATCTTTAAAAAATAAAAAATAAAAAATAAAAGAAGTGGGGGGATGGGGGAAAGAGGGGATGCGGGTGAAGGAGGGCACCTGTCGCGAGCACCAGGCGATGTGTGCAGGCGTGGAATCACTACGTTTACACCTGCGACTAGTGTAACACTGTGTGTTAACTACACTTGAATTATACTAATACAAAAAAAATAAATTTACTGAGAAAGTGATATAGTAAGTGGTTGTCCATGATGAAGACTGGCGGACAGGTCGGTGGCTGCCCGAGGCAGGGGGTGGAGAGGTTGGGTGAAGGCAGGCAAAGTGCACAAACTTCCAGTCACAGGACAAAGCAGTCCCGGGAACAAAGCGCAGCATGATGACGGCAGCTAACAATACTCTAGATTCGTTAGGAGAGGAGATTTGAAGACTTCTCATCCCATGGAAGAAAAATCTGTAACTACATGCGATGATGGGTGTTAACTAATCTTACTGTGATCATCATTTTGCAAGGATACATATCGAACCATTATGTCGTAATGTGAAGCTCACACAACGTTCTACATCAGTTATATCTCAGTAAGACTGGGGAAAAAGATAAAACAAAACAAAAAAAATGGGCCGATCAAAACAGTTGTTTATGGCTTGGTTGGTGTGACTTCCGGCGACCGATTTTCTCAAGTCCTCCATCACCATCTCAGGAGTGATGACAATTTATTCTGGCAAATACGTTACTCTCAGAAAGTGGCCCTAGTTTAAATAAAATGGACGTGAGGGGAGGAATAGCAGCATTTTCAAGCTAACATGGGACGTAAACGTGAGTTTATATTATGAACCTAACTAAATCAGAGAACAGTGGTTTTTCCAGTGGTCACGATCACTACGAGTAGAACGGGCCCTTTAAATTCATATGCCCGGAAGCCCATAAGATCCAGGGGGCCAAAAGCTCTTTTTGGATCCCGGCAGCCGGGAGGGTACCCCACAGCCAAGGTCCCCCCTGGCTGGCACACGCCGCTTTCTGAGTGGAAGGGAAAGTCATGGGGGGGGGGGGGGGACAGCTAGCTGTGGCTGTTGAGCAGGACCTGCTCTTGGTGATGGAGGGAAGGCCCAGGGCCAGCTGGGGCGAGAGCCGGCGTGGCCTCAGGGAGAGGATGCTGGGGGAAGGGGTGCCGGGGACGCACCCCAGGAAGGGAGCCCCGCAGTTCTACTGATGGACACAACTTAAGAGACACACAGAGTGGAAGCCAGGAGAACCCCCATCTACTCACTTGAACACTCAATTCTTTTTTTTTAAATATGTTATTTATTCATTCATGAGAGACACACAGAGAGAGGCAGAGACACAGGCAGAGGGAGAAGCAGCTCCACGCAGGGAGCCCGACGTGGGACTCGATCTGGGACCCTGGGGTCACGACCTAAGCTGGAGGCAGGTGCCAAACCGCTGAGCTCCCCACAGATTCCCCCCTGAACACTCAATTCTGAAGCAAATCTACTGGCAACAGGGTGCCTGACATACCAAATGGGTGGAAGACCTTTCTGTCAATGGCCAGACAGTATTTCCAGGTTTGTGGGCCGTATGGTCTCTCCACAACCACTCAACCCCGCTGCTGTTAACACAGACAATACGTAGGGATGCGTGCAGGCCGTAGTTTGCCAACCCCTGTACTTTACACGCATGCACACCCCCATGAATTATAAAAGAATGTGTGTCTGTTTATGATTGATTAAAGGAAACCAGGTGGAAAGAACTATTACCCCCAGATTACTAGTGATTATCTCTATGATTGTCTCCTTTTGTCTGCACTCTTTTGTGTATTTTCAAGACTTTTCCCATGTGTGTATTCCTTTTGTAATCAGGTAAAAATCTACAAATTAAAAGAAGCAAAGTCTAAAATTCTACTTTTAAAGTGCACAAAGGAAAGCCAAGATTTCTGGGAGTCTGTGCTTGGGTGTCATCTCACTGATCTTTTTTTTAAACTGATTATTTAATATAAAAATACTCATTAAAAAGGCCATCAGTAAACAAGCTTTACGTCGGTGGCTGACAAGAAATAAAACTGTGGCTGTTTTTCCGAGAACCAGCGGGTGCCCGTGTGAGGAATGGGGAAAGTTGTTTTTTACTGCATTGGCTGAGTCCCTGGAAAAGATTGCATCTTGAATTAGCAGCTTGACTGTCTGCTGTGCGGATAAATATTGTGTTGCTAGGACGAGACCGTCCCGCCACGTGGGTCACCCTGCACAGCATCAGCCTCTGGTCGGGTCAGGTGCAAATCAAAGCAGCGGGCCTTGCTGTCAGGCAAGTCAACAAAGCAGAAACACCCTTTCCAAGTACCAGTCCTGAGTCCGTGAGGTCGCCGTCCCACCCAAGATAGCTGAGGGCTCCGGGTGGCCACGCCGCAGCAGGCCGCACCTCAGGGCAGATGTCTTGTGTCCCCGCGGCGGCAGCTGCCTTAGTGAACTGTCTCAGGCCCGTAGGCGCACCAGGGCACGCTGCCCGTCCACCCGGAGAAGCTGCGGCGTCCTTCGGGCGGAACCACCCCCAGGCTCCCCTCCGGGCCCACCCCGCGCGGCAGCAGGTTCATCTTCAACCTGTGACTCGATTGGCCTCGGTGTGGTCTAAGCACAGGCTGTGTGGCTCGGCCTGCGTCCCGAGGGCTGTGCCGTGTACGGGGACGATCGTCCTCAGAAGGCCGGGCCACCCGGCAGCTGCACGTCCCCTCTGCCCGCCCCGCCTCGGCCGCCCTGCCGGGGACCCTCACGAGCGGCTCCATGCCCGGCCCACCGCGCAGTCCGCTCCTGGGACACCCGCCCTAGCCAGTCCTCCGCGCCGCTGTGGGGTCTGGGCCCCAGCACAGGGCGCTGGTGACCACCGCCTGAGCAGTGGCATCTGGTCCCCTCACTGCGCTGGGCCCCTGTGCCTGTGAGCCCAGAGCCACCTGCCCGGGCTCTGGCCCCGCTCGATGGCGGGCTGGCCGGGCAAGCTTGGGCGAGTCACTTGACGTTTCTGGGCCGTCTCCTCTTCTGTCAAGTGGGATATCAGGAGGACTTGACACGGCATGTGTCCAGCAGTGAGGTGGCTGGATTCTGCGCCGCAGGCTGGGTGACAGTAGTCAGTCATGTGCGGAACTGAAGGGTTCACTTAAAAAAAACACCCAAGAGAGGAAGAGTTTCCGTCTCACCTTTTCCACGTTGCTCCCTCCAATCGCAATGGTCTTTCCTTTTTCAGATTTATTCAGATTATCGACACAAGGAAGGAAGGAAGGAACCTTCCAGATCTCCCGTTCCCCAATTTTGGGCCCCCCGTTACCGCCAGCCAGCCCACCCTTCGATGGCGAACGATCGTAACGGCAGCAGAGGAGGGTTTTCCATGAGCCAGGAGCTGCGGGCAGTGTTGCCTACGACCCAGAAGATGCGGGAGGAGGTAGAGAGACGCGGGGCCTGAGGTGTGCAGGCGGCTTCCTGCCCAGGCCGTGAGCCTGCCGGTGGCTGTGCCGGGGCTGTTCCCTGTCTTGGCCCCCCCGTTGCTCCCACCACAGTTCGAGACTCCTCACAGACCTTATAAATTACACAGTTTGGTGGCCAACTGCCGGCCAAGCGCTAGGAGGGCGCAGATCAGAAGTGGTCCCTGTCACCCCACGGGCCAGGCGGACAAATCCCCGAGAGGTTACAGCGCGGCGCGGGTGGTCGCTGCTGCTGGGATGGAGAGCACAGAGCGACGTGGACCCAGCAGGTGAGCGGGAGCCACGGGCCCGGGGGGCGGGCGGGCGGCACCCCTGGCAACTGGGGTCCCCCGGCTGTGCTGGGGTGCGGGCCCAGGGCTGGGGGCTGATGGCCACGGATGCCCATCAGCGGGGCCTGCAGGGCCATGAATGGGAAGCTCCATCGCCAGCACCCAGCAGGGTCCCTGTTCGCCGGCCAGGCAGTGGGCCTCATGCAGGGAGCAACCCGACTAGGAAGGCTTCCCCAGGGAAGGCCCCTTCCACCCCCCGGAAGCGCCCTTGGCCACGACGGCCCCAGGGATCGTGTCAGACCCTGCTCTGGCGCACGGGCTGCGGGGGGAGGGAGTGGACCAAGTCCCCCTCCGCCTTGGAAATCTCCCTTAAAAAGCGGACACAGGACGGCAGACACAGGCCCAGCAGGGTGCCTGCCAGCCGGTGGAGACCCCAGGACGTGGAATGTCACTGGCTTGTCACCCAACTCTCGCTCTCAAGATGGCAATGCAGTTTTCTGGAACATCAGAGGTTTCGTCTCAGTTTCCTTGTGAGTGATCAAAAGGCACTGTTTTCCTTTTGTTTCCTCATGCGGAGTCTGCATGAAGACAACAAAGGGAAAGATGAGAGCAATGACCTAGAGATCATTTGAAACAGTTTCTACAGGGGCGTCTGGGTGGCTCAGTCAGGTTGAGCATCCACCTCTTGGTTTCAGGCTCAGGGCCGCACGTGGCAGGAATCTGCTTGAGATTCTCTCCCTCTCCCTCTCCCCCCGCTCTGCTCCTCCTCAGGCTCACACTCTCGCTCTTTCTAAAATAAATAAATAAATAAATAAATAAATAAATAAATAAATAAATAAATAAATAAATAAAATCTTAAAAAGTGAAATTTGGAAGGCACCTGGGTGGCTCAGTCAGCTAAGTGTCTGCCTTGGGCTCAGGTCATGACCCCGGGGTCCTGGATCGAGTCCTGCATCGGGCTCCTTGCTTCTCTCTCTCCCCCTCTGCCCCTCCCTGCTTGTGTGCTCACACTCTCTCTCTCTCTCAAAACCTTCAAAAAAAATCTAAAAATATATACAAAGTGCACTTGTATGATCTGCGTATTTCTCAAGAAACTTCTGCGAATTACCTGACCATGAAGATAAGGCATGAATTCTCTGCATGGTTGGAGCGACCACGCGGTAAGTCGGCCTTGACTTGACCTACAAGGGGGGCTTCCTTGGTTGCATCTTTGTTTTGTAAACTGTTCCAGCTCATGTAACACAGCTCATGGGTAAGACTGAGGTAAGCTTTAAAACAATGACGACTTCGAAGAGAGATAACGTGGAATCATTTCATCCCCAAAATTAATGGCAAGTCCCAACAGAGACACAAACATGATTGAAACATATGCCATCTGAAGTCACGGCATGTGGCGCTTGGGAAAGTTCTTAGAAAAGGTGAAGGAATGTTATGAAGACCCTCATCCTGGAATCTAGACTCAAGAGTCCAAGGGAATGGAGCGCATCCGTTAGCGGGTTGACAAGATGGACTCCAAAGTCTTAACCGCTCAGCCCAAGAGTCCGATCACTGCCCCGCTCCTCCCTACCTCCCAGGACAAGTGCTGAATTTCAACTGGGGAGGAGCTAACACACAGGCGGACCGGCCTGGAGGTCCCCGGGTCGAAGCCTTTCTTGACTGACGCTCAGGAGGAAGCAGACCTGTCTCTGTGGCCAGCAGCGGAGGTCCAACAGGGCGCCGAGGAGGTCATGGTGAGATTTCACCCCCTCGTGGGTCTAGAACTTGAATGACCCACAGGATCAGCCAGAGTTCCTGCTGGCGAGCAAGATGGCCTTACCCTGGCTGCTTGGAACAGAAAAGTCACCCACAAAAGGGGTAGCCCCGGGAGGCTGTAGGAGGGTGGCATCGCGAGTGCCGCCAAAACGTCAGCACAGAACCGCTCCAGCAGACTCACCAGCAGACGTGCTGGGCAGCCCACAGGCCGCGGCACACTCTAGAGCTCTGGGCCCTGCAACCTGGCAGAGGGCACGTGTCGATGCCACCCCCGCTAAAGGGATTCCTTCAAGCCCGCCTTCCTCATCGCCAGCTCCTGGCTCAGCACGGCGTCTGCAGTTCCCCAGCTTCAGGGAGGCCTGAGAGGGCGGGCGCCACCTCCTGCTGCGGGGAGGCCAGTCGCCCAAGGCAGCGAAGCCCCCTCCAAGGAAGGCCCTTCAGAAGGTCTGGGCCGCCAGAGTGGGGGACACGGTCCCCTCCCTCCACCGATTTGCAGCAGGAACATTCCAGCAACAGCAGCAGCACCAACAGAAAATGAGCGTCAGAGTGTGTGCAGCCACGTCACGCGCTCCGACAAAGCCGTGTCACCTGGGAGCCAGCTGCTGCTTCCCACCTGCTGCGTTTCTCTTGCTCGAGATGGACCATCCAACGGCTGGGGCGGGTGGACGTTCTCAGGCCAGCTTTCCAGAAGAAACCTCTCTTCCCAGGCGTGGCCTCGACATCTGCGAGCCACTCACCTGTTCAGGGGGAGGGAGAAGCTCTCACTAAAGGCCCCGAGGCTGGACGCTGTTGACAGATCCCACACTCACTCCTTTCGCCTTCAGATAAGAAGAAATCTGCTTACACGTGGTGATGACAAGGGTGACAAGGATGATCAGCCTAAGACATGGCCTCATGGTCACCAAGCTGGCTCCGCCCCGGGCCCGGGCTCACCCACACTCACCTCCGACTTCCCTCCCACAGTGCCGGCAGGACACCCAGGCCTCAGGACACACGTGTCCCATCTCACGTCCTTTGTTACCTCGTCCCCATGGGAATCTTGAACCCCATGGACATGTCAGGGCATGCGCCACGGAAAACACATGACTCCTCCTGCGGCGGGACAGCCACCTTCTGGGGGCCTGGGGGTCGGTGCGCGGCGAGGAAGGTACCAACAAAAGGATGTCTGAGGCGGACGGTCTTGTAACTCCAGGCTTCCACGTTCCTCGTGGACTCTTGCTTTGGGAGAACCTTCTGGCAGACTGCGAGGACAGATCCCGCCTGGGGCCACGGCCACGCACCCTCGCAGCAGGAGAGAGCAAACCCGCGGTCTGAAGAGGGCCTCTCCTCTGTAGCTCAGCCCACAGTACATCACTCAAAGTGGCAGAAGGCCTGATCGCCACCGACTGCCCTTCTGGATTCTTCCCCGCTCTTCCTCCGACCAGCCCCACGCCACCCTCAGGCTGCCGGTCTCGTCACCCAGCACCTGAGGGTTCACCCCAAGCGGGACCGACTGGCTGGCCTCAGCCATATAAATGCAAGAAGCGCTCCTATTCCAGGAGCCCCTACGGGGCCAGGCTCCCTGCAGATTTCCACGGGCTGGAATCCAAATCGAAGAGCGTTTCCCACCTACTAAAAGCAAAGCAATGAGGCCTGCAGATCTCCTAGCTCGCCCGGGCCCAGGCACCTGCTCAGAGGGCCGGTGGAGGGCATCGCAGTGAGCTTCAGAGCCAGGTCTGGGAATGCCTCCCCTGCTCTGCCCGAAGCTGTGGGGCCGGGCGTCCAGGCCGTCAGCAGGCCGCCAGCAGGCCGCCAGCTGCTCCACCTGCAGCAGCCACAGGCCGAGGCCGGGCCCGGGAGCGAGGTGTGCGCGGTGTGCGGTGAGGACCGCAGGCCAGACCTGTGGGCGCACACGCCACGTGGATAAATCCTCAGGCCTCGGGATATTCCCTGAACAGAGCAGAATTCAGCTCTCAGGTAGATTCCAGGATGTTCCTGGAAAAGAGCGCAGGGGCAGCTCGGCCCCCTCCTATTTCTGCATGTGTGAGGTCAGACACGGAGCTTCAGCAGAGCCCTGAGTCACCACGAGGGGCGAGGGCCGCGCGGCCCAGCCCTGGTGACCCCGAAACCTCAGCACCCCCACACCTAACACCAAGCAGGTGGCACCTGCCCTCCCCAAGGGCCAAGCCACCAGGCCCAGGGAGCCCGGGTGACTGCTCCCAGCAGCCGGGGGTTAGGCTCCGGGCTCCCCCAGGGAGTCTCGCTCTGAGCAGGGAGCGGCTGCAGATCAGGCCTCCAGGGACAGTGACAGCTAACGGGCACCGACTGTGTGCCACGCTGGGCTCAACGCCAGACCCGGTCGGGTTCACGCAGGCCTACTGAGCTCGACGACCACCCCCGAAGGTGAGCACGGCCAGGCGGGGAGAGGCGTGAAGCCGGGCTGTCTGGCCAGGATGCCCTCGCTCAGCAGCTCACCCCAGACCTGAAAAAGGAGCGAGAGCAGCCTTCTTCAAAGCAAAGCTGAGGACGTTCGTCAGAACCCGTGGCGGGCGCATTCTGTGTTCCAAGATGTTTCAGAGGAGGCTGAAACCATCTCTTTGGACACGCAGCTCGGAACTTCACCATGAGGAGCCTCTGCGGAAAGAAGGGCTGCGGACAGCCATGCGGCAGGACGGCAGGGGGAGGGGCGGTCGGCCTTCGGGGTCTCTTAGCAGGAGCCCGGGGGGGTCAACAAGTCTCTCTGCGGAGCCCAGGGGGGTCAACAAGTCTCTCTGTTCCTGACCCCAAGCCAGCGGGGACAGACCTCAGTGCCCAGTGACTAATCAGGTGATGGGCCGTGAAACACACCCCCGAATGTCCTCAGAGCCCAGGCATTTGCACCAGGAATCCAGAAATAAGCTGTCACCAAAGGGATGTGTGCCCTCTGGAAATAATTTCCAGAACATGTTTCGTAATCCAGGGCTGGGACTGGGTGAGCCAGACAGGAAAGGTCAAAAGGCAGCCCCTGGTCCTGCGGCGCCAGGCCTCACCTCCCGCTCGCCAGGTCCCCACACTAACTGCTGCCTGCTTGCTGCCCCGGCCCCGGCCCCGGCCCCCAGGTCCCCTCCCAACCACCACCAGGAAAGCCGACCGTCCCGGGACCTGTGTTCCATCGTGTCCCTTCACTGTCACCAAAGGCAGGTCCCATCACTTCCCGGACGTGAACACGTTTTGAGTAACTGTCAAAATTCAGTAAGTATTTCATTCACCAGACACTGAGATGTCGAGTCATTACTGGTACCAGGTTCTCCACTTATCAAATATGCCTGAAGTGAATGGCGTGTCTTAAAATAACTTTTTAGAGTAATGTTTGTTCAGGGTGGAAAATGTGTGGGACACTTTTAAATGAACAGATAATAACTATCCCCAAGGGAGGTACACATTCAAGTAAATTTTTTTTAAGATGTAAAAATGCATTATAATTTACATATATATATAAATATATATTAAGATTTTACTTATTCCTGAGACACAGAGAGAGAGAGGCAGAGACACAGGCAGACGGAGAAGCAGGCTCCATGCAGGGAGCCCGACGTGGGACTCGATCCCAGGACCCCGGGGTCAAGATCTGAGCTAAAGGCTCCACCGCTGAGCCACCCGGGCGTTCCTATTCATTCTTGACTGCTTCCTTGGCTAGGACAGACATTCAGAAATTAAATTTACAAAAACTAGTTCTTTGGGGCCCTTTGTAGTGGAGATCTGGGGACCCAAAGCGAACAGCTTTCTCGCTCCGGCCGGGACCCCCCAAGTGAATCACTGACAGCTGTACTTCCGACGGCAACGGTCGCTGTCCGGCTGGTGCATTTTAGGCACCTGTGCATTTCTCAACAGCAAGTTAATTAGCTCATTATGCTTGTTTACTGAGCAGAGTCACTTACGAAGTCAAACGTTGATCCAAGTTGAGAGGACGGAGTGTACCCGCCCCACAGGGCAGGCGGTGAGGCTGGACTCGGAGCTCAGGACTGAGGTTTCTGGCACCCGGAAGCACAGGGCTTCTGCAGAAACAGGCTAGCCCTGAAGAACGCGATTCACCCCTAGCACGAACTCAGTTACGACGGAAAGGATCTTAAAAAGTGGGGAGCCCACCCGCTTCGGGTCCAGGCCCTCAGGAAACCCACACGCGCACTGGTGCAGGGGTCACTCCGTCACCGAAGATCAAACCTGGGGAAGATGCAGGCTCATTAGTACGGAGCTTGGACCTAACTGAGGGCCACATGAGGGGGTGGGGACAAGGAGGGTAGGAGCCTGTTGCAGACAAGCAGGGGTGCTGGGCACCCTCACCTGTCGGCTCACCCACGTTCCACGGAGCCAAAGACGATGTTTCTGGGCACAGGACGAAAGGACACGGGAGGACAGCTGGCCAGCGTCCTGGGGTCCGTCAGGGGATCCCCGAGCGCAGGGCTCATCTGACAGGGGTGAGTCAGAGCTGCAGGGGAGCAGCAGTTCGGTCAAGGGACAAGTAACCAGGCGTTTATGATGCGGCATCCCTGCGCCTGGGATTCTGGGACGAAGAGGCCGCGGCCCCGCGCTCGCACGTGTGCACACAGGACTGCGATCACGCTCCGTGTCGCTCAGCAGCTCGAGCCAACTGCCGCAATTTCGCCTTGACTTTGTCCCTAGAAACACAGACATGAAGCAACAGCACCCAAGCTCGACAATAAAAGCTAATCTACGGGTCTACGCCTGGGATAGCAGCTGCAAGGTGTTGGCTCTTGTTTTTCCTAAGAAGAAATGACTCATGGAGGCAACGACACGATTATTTTATTGAGATACAGTCGGGGTGTGTGTGTCCCGGGGCCATTACTTTCCGCAGCTGGGGGCTCGGGGCTGAAGGCAGAAAGGTGTGGAGTTTCTAAAACCGCAGCTTTATTGAGATGTGATTTACCGAGAATAAACTACGCGTTTTGAAAGCACAAAAATGTGGTGAGGTTTAGCGGCTGTTTGCACCCTTGAAACCCCATCAGAAGCAAGACACAGAGCATGTCCAACGCCCACCCGAGAACACCTGCCCACCTACGGGATCGCCTCCTTTGAAGTCCAACGCAGCCCGGGGCAGCCAGCGCTCTGCTGTCACTAGAGGGTAGTCAAAGGTCCCCGGGGAAAACGACACAGCCCACCTGACTCCTACCCGAAGGCGTCCGGGCAGGGGTGCTAAAGCGGGTGTGTACTTCCTGTCACCCACCTCCACACAGCCGTGGCAGGTGACAGAGGACAGACCCGGGGTGCGGACACCTTCATCTCAGAGCCAGAGGAGCCCACCTTCCTCCGAGCACCCAGTCCTCTTTGGTTTACTGCTTTTATGACGTATAAACACCAAGGCGCAAAACCACCCCACAGGGAGTCAGCTCAGAAGTCAGGTCCGCACTTGCCCACCTTTGTACTGCGCCTCCCTAACGGCTTTTTACTAAAATGAGAAATGCATTATTCCTCAAAGTCAAAGCACCTTTTAATTATTCCAACTCCAAGAAATGACCCCCGCTCAACACACATGAAAGGCATACCTCAGCAACACGGGCTGGTGTCAGAACAAGTTCTGGAAGCAGCTGCGGAACACAGAAAACCCCACGGCGTCTCCTGAGCGCGCCCACCTGTACTCTCATTCAAGTACTAGCGCTGACGGCTGCACCCGCTGTGCTTTGTTTTAAATAGCTGTGCTGGCGTGTAATCGACGTATAATAAATTGCATATTTAAAGAGCATTATTTGAGGGGTCCCTGGGGGGCTCAGTGGCTGAGCATCTGCCTTCGGTTCAGGGCGTGATCCCAGGTCCTGGGATCGAGTTCTGCATCGGGCTCCCTGCATGGAGCCTGCTTCCCCCTCTGCCTGTGTCTCTGCCTCTCCCTGTGTGTCTCTCATGAATGAATAAAATCTTTAAAAAAAAATAAAGTGCATTATTTGATAACCTTTGACATGCGTGTACACGCGTGACACCATCAAAACCACCGTACTCAACAAGGCCATCAGCCTTCTCAAGTCTCCTGGTGCCCTTCTGGATCCTTCCTTTCTGCCTTTCCCTGCACCACCCCCTCCCTTCCAAGGCAAAGACCGATTTGCTCCCTGTAACGACACAGCAGTTTGCATTTTAAGAATTTCATACAAGTGGAGTCATACAGCATGACTTTGGTCTGGCTTCTTTACTTCAGGGTAATTATTTTGAGAGGGGGTGAGGGGCAGAGAAGAGGCAGGGTGGATCCCTGGAGCCCCCGGATCATGACCTGAGCCCAAGGCAGATGCTTACCCACCTGCACCACCCAGGCGCCCCTCCTGTGAACCTTCCTAGACAAGACTGTACGGACATAGCGCCCATTTCTCAGGTAAACACCTAGGAGCGGACGGCTGAGCCACATGGTAGGTGCGTGTTGACCTTTCCAAGAACCAGCGACCGAGGCTGCCTAAGCAGACGTCTCTAACCATCTGACATTCATTCCCAGCAGCAGAATATGAGAACTGCAACGGCTCCATGTTGTCACAACACTCAGTATGGTCTTTTTAAATTTTGGCCATTCTGGGGTCCCCGGGTGGCTCAGCAGTTGAGCACCCGCCTTCGGCCCAGGGCATGACCCCGGGGTCCCGGGATCAAGTTCCGCATCGGGCTCCCTGCATGGAGCCTGCTTCTCCCTCTGCCTGTGTCTCTGCCTCTCTCTGTGTCTCTCAGGAATAAATAACTAACCTCTTTTAAAAACAAAGTAATTAATCAATTAATTTTGGCCGTCCAAATACGTGTAGTGGTATCTCACTGTGGCTGTAATTTGCAGTTCCAACAACTAATGATGGATGACACCTTTTTATGTGTTCATCTTTGTTAAAGTATCTGTTCAAATCATTTGGACTTTCAAAAACTGGGTTGCTTGTTTTCTTATTAAGTTTTAAGAGTTCTTTACATACTCTGCGTACAGATCTTTTCAGATACATGGTGAGTATTTTCTTCCAACCTGTGCCATGACTTTTCATTTCCTCAATACTGTCATAGACCAAAGGTTTTTTTTTAATCTTTTTTTTTTTAAGATTTTATTTATTTATGAGAGAGAGAGAGAGAGAGAGAGAGAGACCCAGGCAGCGGGAGAAGCAGGCTCCATGCAAGGAGCCCGATGCGGGACTCGATCCCGGGTCTCCAGGATTATGCCCCGGAATAAACTGCTGAGCCACCTGGGGATCCTCCCAATTTTTTTTTTTTTTTTTTTTTAAGATTTTAGGTTTTTTTTTTTTAATCTTGAAGTCCAAGTTGTTAGATTTTTCTTTCATGGATGATGCCTATAGTATTATATCCAGGAAATCTGTCCTTAACTTGGGGTTATGAAGACCTTCTCCTGTGTTCTCTTCTAGAAGTTTCATAGATTTGAGCTCACATTTAGGCCTGCTTTAATGCCCTTGGAGTTAATTTTTATACATGACGCCAGGCACAGATCTAAGTTTATGTTTTTGCATACGGATATTCAACTTTTCTGTGCTACTTGTTAAAAAGCCATCTTCTCTCTGAACTGCCTCTGAACCTTTGCTGAAAATTAGTTGTCACATATATGTGAGTCTGATTTCTAGACTCGACTCTGTCCCGCTGATTTATCACTATCCCGTCGGGATTAGCACAGCTTTAAAATGAACCTACTCACTTCGTTTAGCCCATAAGGAGACAGGCCTATAAGATGAACTGCTTTGCTCAAAGTCCAAAGTTTCTTCCATCAGGTGCCATTGTCATCTCCTAAGATTTAATTCTTTTAACATGTCAGGAGGAACTCTACACCAAGAAAAAAATTAGTTGATATGACAGAGATGAGCCTATTTTTACTAAAAATACAGCCTCGTCTTTGTGATGAAAACAAGCTTTAACAATACTAAAAGCAAACTTTTAACAAGAGAAAAGAAATAGGTCAGACACAAAAAGCATGACTCGTCTCTCCAACATGAAGACAGTCCCCTCCACACACCGTCAGAGATAGGGCTCCAACCGTCTCATAGCCTTGCACCGCGGTGACACCAAAGTCCTGTTTGCTTCCTCTTTATTGGCACGTGATGAAACCTTTTAAATGCTTATTTTAAATTATAACTATACGTTTCTTTGCCTGAGTACTGTTTAAAAGGTTATGTTCTAGAAGAGGAAATATAAGCGGGTTGACAGAGGATGCACTGAAACATGGAGACCAGCCCGCTGGCTCTGGGGAGCGACGGACATGGAAGTGTGGCCTCCATCACTTTGGTCAAGCTACTTACCCAAGTTCTGGCATCCTTGTCTTGCAAATGGGGCCACGACTTCCTGCCTCCTCAACGGCCATGAAGATAAATTAGGTAACGCTGAAGGCGTTTAGCACAGTGCCGGGCAATATTACGCGCTAATAGATGGCGGTTATTAACAGGTTATCAGCACCATCATTCAAGCTCCTCCCACCTCCTCAACCGCCCTTCACTGCACCCCAAGCTCCCCACCTGCTGCCTCTGATTCCTGGGGAGCCCTCAAAAGCTGCTTCTGTTCCTGGTAACTTTCTAGCCTCTAGTTCCTTGCATTTCTTGGGCCTAGCGTCCATGTCATACTCTGAGTCAAAATAAAGTAATCCCTTCCTTATTAATGCTAGATTGAGGGGTTCCTGTTGTGACCATAGAAGCTTCCCTGGAAAGACAGATAAATTAGAGACTGGTGGATCCCCATGTCCACAGTGCTAGCGCAGGGTCGTCTGGAGCACAGTCACTGCAGGCGGCCAAGCAGAAGGTCCTGGACCAGGTGTCCTGTTGGGTGAGGGCAAAATGTATCACATGGGCAGGGAGCTAACACCTGTACCCTGTGATGAGAGAATCTAAACCAAGTCCAGTCTTCACAGCCATGAAAAACAAAGCTATGCGATCCAATGACCAAAACCCTAAGGTAAACCAAAACAAAACACTGAAGTTTCCTTTGGTACTTTGGTTTTTTCACTGCACAAATCTTGAAATTTCATAGTCTTGATAAAAGAAACAATCAACTTTTTGAAAAGAGGTCCACTGTCAGGTGTAACACATTACCTCCAAGATGCTTTTATAGTTTAAATATGAGACATAATTATTACGGCTGATTGGAAAACATAAAATAGGGTGCTGATATCTATGAAAATAGCAGGCCCCAGTTTTGCGATATTAACTAATGTGTGCTTTCAAATAGCCCGCCCCTTCCTGTTTCTTATTATTGTCTTAGTATTATCATTTCAATGAGCAAAACAGAATCAATCTAAATATAATCATGGACTTCCTCCTCTCAAGGCATGATGTACCAATGAAAACTTTTTCTGATGCTGTAATACTTGCAGCTCTTTTTATTCTGGTGCCCGCAGGCCCTCTTTATGTAGAACAAACAGCAAACGTGGTCAGTCCTCTTAAGAATCGTTTGCAAATGGACAGCTTTGACTCTGTCTGACAATGTGCAAGTCTCCTGTTATTTCTACCACCTCTCTGACACCAGAGACCTTCTCCCTTGATTCCAACATCAAGGGAAATACAACAAAACCCTGACATAATATGAGGTCCTCTGCTAGATGTCCAGCAGAGCACCTTAGGCACAGCAGGCATCGACTAAGTCTTGGAAGAATGGAGCCATTGACTCATGCTCGAGACCCTGATAGGGAAAGTGACCCCAAAGTTGGAGCGGGAATCCGAAACAGCAATGCTCTATTAGAAACCTCTCTATAGGGTGGCCCTGGGAACTGTCACCTCCCCTTCTCTATTCACAGCCAAAAAACTGACATTGGTCAAATGTTTCACTCCTTCACAAATATCGTTAAGAAGTCCAAGTGAAGCATTTCAGAGTCAGGCCCGGGATAAAAGATATTTTATGGCAAGAAAGCGTCGCTGGTTAATGAGCTCCTGAACAGGTAACAGGAGAATTTGGTTTCTTCTGAATACCTGAACATTTTTAATAAATTATATCTTCACTTTCATCCTCTCACAGAGCCTCGCACACAGTTGGTTCCCTTGTTAACTTTGCTGAATACCCACGAGTGTGCTGCCAACAATAGGAATTCATGATCCGAAAACAGTGACTCTTTCTAAGCCACCTACATTAATTTAGGCTCCAGATAGGTGGAGGATTTTGTCAAAGAATGTACCTGCTTCTTCTAAGTTCCCCTTTCAATATGTATAATGAGACCCTTCTGTAAATAAAAGATACAGAATACATTCAGTGCTCAGTCCTGTAACAGTAGCTTTTAGAAAGCCCCTTGGTTCTAGGGGCGCCTGGGTGGTCTTGATTTCGGCTCAGGTCTTGATCTCAAGGTCGGGAGATCGAGCCCCATTGTCAGTCTCCATACTGAGCATGGAGCCTGTTTAAGGTTCTCTCCTTAAATAAATAAATAAATAAATAAATAAATAAATAGTTCTCTCCTTTCCCACTGGCCCTCCCTACCCTACTTATACACCCATGTGCTTGCATGTTCTCTCTAAAATAAAACCAAAGAAAGCCCTTCAGCTCTGAATATATGAACACACACACAGATGTGCCACCATAATGTCAAATTTGCCAATAATTTCATATCCTCAAATTATTAGTGGGTGAAATTGCTTCAGTTTGGAAAAGATAGAAGAATAACAAGGAATTGAGTAAATTCCTTAAAATTGGTGCTGGATAAAAATAATAATTATGGCCCCAACTCCAAAAAGCACCTATAAATACTAAGGGTTAAGAAAAGGTAAAGTTGCTATCTTCAGAAATAGAAAAACTGGACTTAGAAGATTTTATCCCATAAATGGAAAAAACACACAGAATCAAAAAATACTGTGAACATAGAATAAAAGCCAATATAACCATATGAAAAATATCCTAACTTAATAATAACAAACCCTAATGCCAGGTCAAATTATGAGTCCCAATTCTCCACTCCCTTGCCATGGCCTATGGTAACTGGATGTGTTTTCCCCCTTTTTGGTTCTGGAGTTGCTCACGTGACTTCCTTTGGCCAACTGGAAACTGGTAGGCAGAAGCCTGAAATGCACATGAATGATGGGGTTTGCCCTTTTAGGTTCCTACAGTCTTCGTCCATAGGAACAATTTGCCTTGGATAGCCTCTAGTCCAAAAAGGCTGAAAGACTGAGGAGCGGGCCCAGAGACACCCAAAGCTTGGCGCCATGTCCAGCCAAACCAGCTGGAGCCCAGCCGGCCTACAGATACACGAGCAAGAAATAAATGCTGACTGTATGCCACTGAGATCCGTATGCTTGTTACACAGCAATGCCTGACTATGCTATGTCCTTACTCAATGAGGAGACAAGTATGGCAATTGGGGAATCATGACATATTCATTATCAATCCTGTTTCTTGGGACACCTTGGTGGCTCAGGGGTTGAGCATCTGCCTTCAGCTCAGGGCGTGATCCCAGGGTCCTGGGATCGAGTCCCACATCGGGCTCCCTGCATGGAACCTGCTTCTCTCTCTCTGTCTCTGTCTCTCTCTGTGTGTCTCTCATGAATAAATACAATCTTTAAAAAAAAATCCTGTTTTTTAGCTTCATGTGAACTGATTAATAAAAATTTTAGATCTTGAGAAGACTTTTTGAACAGAAATTGTTTATATAGATCCACTTTTATACTTTGTCTGGATTCCCTCCTTCTATCCTTATCCATGGATAAGGAGCCAGGATCTATCAGACTCAAGAGCTGGGAGAGGGGAGGGTGATCAGGATTGGTTAAGGACTCTGCTCTTGTTACTGTGTTGATGTGAGGCGACCCTACCATATGACCCCTACTTAGGCCTCACCGCCATGTCAGACCCATGGTAGTGGCTGTCAAGGTTTCTTTCAATGGTGTCAAAATATGAGTGAGGGTAGTTTGTGGGTGAAAACAGCTTAGTCCTCCATGATCCACAGCAAAGTATTCACAACATCCCTTGAAATAACTACTGTAATTCAGGAGTCCCCGAGCACAATGGTGACAGACAGGGAGGACTGTCCAAAAAAGAATACAACATAGGACTTTTCCTTTTTGTATCTAAAAAGGAGAGTCATGAGATGCTAGAACCACTTCACCAAAAGAGACTAGCAAATAATCCCTCTGGACTCAGAACTCTGAGTGCTGGGCAGCTTATCTTTTATGATTTTGTTTCATCGAGATCTTTTCCAAGCGTGGATTACCCATGGCTTCATCCTAGTCTCTAATTCTGCATTCCTACGGACTGCATCAGCCAACTAATCCCCTCTATTTCCCCTCATTGTTAAATTCAAAAAGGCAAAATGAGGGAGAGGGGCAGAAAGAGAATCTCAGGCCAAGACTTCATGCAAAGTCTAGGTGGTGAGTCTCAGGCAAAGGCATGGACGTACCATCGGAGTCTCAGGTAAAAGTAACAGGGTCAAGTTTTCACTCTCTCTACTTCCTGGAATCAACTGCTTAGCAGAGAATGGCTAAGCAGAAATTTCTTCTATTGCAGAAATCAGCTGGAAGTACCAAAAGAAAAAGTTTTCTTGAAAGTTTGAGCTAACTACCTTCTTGCTATTAATTATCAACCCCAATTCATTGTAACCAGCATGAGAAAAGTGGTGACCAGCCATGTTTTCTTTCACTCTTGAGGACTTTTGTGCCTTGAACAAGGAACAAAGTCAAACTTATAAGTCAATTTCTAACTTCCCAGGGGCCCTACACAAGCACAAAGTCCTTACACCAGGATCCCTTGTCCCCTTTCATTAGGCAAGTAGAAATGGTCCAACTCGATCACCTACGTATATGCAGGAGAGACGTGGAGAAGCGCAGTGTTTTCTATTCCAGTTTAACGAGGACCTAGATTAGGACACTCCTGTTTTGACCTCAGATCAGTGCCAGATCAATTTCTCAATTTAAAAATACAAGATTCTTTTCTTTCAATTACTGAGTCTTCATTTAAAAATTTTCTCAATTACTGAGTCTTCCTTACAAATTCCAAACCTGGTGCAGCCGCAAAAAGCCCTTTAAAAAGGCAAGATGATTTCACTCCAACTTAGCTTCCGGAAAAGAGTTTAAATGCGCAATTTATTCAAAATACACATCTATTTTCTGACTTGAGGATGTTTAGCTTGATAAGCTTTGGAATTCAGACAGTTTTCTTTCCATAGCAGATGACTTTTGAGTCATAACTGAAAATATCATCACTCATTTTAATAGAGTGATGGACAAAATAGACAACTGACCGAAAAAAATTTAGGCAAACATCAAGAAAGAGATCTGGGGGGAGAACTGTGTTTTCAGTGGAAGTAAAAATACTACTCAAAATCGAAAAACCTGCAGGTCAAGAGAAACGAATACTGGAAGCACGTCTTGTGTTTTAAATGACATTCGATGGCTCTCAAAGTTAGCGTTTAAAAATACTCTCTAAGAATACAAGCCAAATGACTACAGGATTATAAGTTCTCTCTCCCAGTTGTTCAGGTATTAAAAAAAGGCACAAGAATAGCCTTCAAAAAAACGAATAAATAGCACGCGAGCGATGCAATCTACCCGATAAGGATGACCATATCATGCACTTTCGCCTCCTCCCCCCAAATATCTCTAAATAACAACACTGCCCCCCTCGCTTCCCTCCTTCCTGCAAGTTTTCTCCCTTTAAAAAGGAAAAGAAAAAAAAAAGGGAGAAACGAAGCATGACTAAGTGACAAGCCCAGGGCACGGTCGGGCTCTCCCTTCAGAAGCAACCTGGGCGTCGCCCCAGTTACCAGCACCCGCTTCCAGGCTCCCGTAGGATCCGGGACGGCCGAGCGCCTCTCCCCGCAGGCAGAGCCCTGCGCCCTACAGACCCCGCAGCCCCCGGCACCGGGCGGGTCGAGGCGCCGCGGGCTCCACAGAGCGGGGCTGCCGGCCGGGCCTCTCCTCCCCACGGGCCGGTCCCCACGGGCCGGTCTCCCCGCTCCGGAACCGAAGCCCAGCGCGGTGCGGGCAGGCGGCTCGCCCTTCACGGCCGCCCGAGGCCGGAGCAACCCGCGTGCCGTCAGCGGGTGGCCGGGCCGGCGCGGTGTGGCCCGTCCCGCGGCGGGAGTTTCCGGCCCCGACAGGCGGCGAAGCGGTGAAGCGCGCGACACGATGCACGAACCTTAAAAACCTGGTGCGCCGCGGGGGCCGCGTCACTGCCGCGCTACGGCCGTTCTCCACACGCCGAACCACCGAGAAGCCCCGGCGCTGGCCGCCCGCCCCGCCCCCCGCCCCAGTATTCCCCGGGACGCGCCTGGCGCCACCCGCCTCCCTCTCAGCCCCCGGCCCGTCCACAGCCCCGTACTGTGCTCTCTCGCTCCGAAACGCTCCGCCTCCCCACGCGGTGAGCCGGGGCCGGGACCGCCCCACGGGAGCCCCGCTTCCGCGCCCGGGGCCCTCGGCGCCTCCACAGCCTCAGGGCCGTCTCGGCCACGCGCCGCCCGGGCTCTCGCACCCCGGACCGGCGGGAACGCTCCGGCTCCTCCCGGCGGCTGCTGCCCTTCCCTGGCTCGGTCCGCCGGGACCTCGAGGCCCCCGCTCTCCCCACACGCTGCGCCCACACGACGCTTCTTCAGCAGGTGGCGGTGGAGGTCGGCAGCCGCCCCCACACTGCCTAGCAAGCGGGGTGTCCACGCCGAGGGGCCGCCCGCCCCGGGGTCACCGTGAGGGGCCGCCCGCCCCGGGGTCACCGTGAGGAGCCGCCCGCCCCGCGGCCTCGTGAAGAGCCTCCCACCCCGCGGCCTCCTGTGGGGCCTCCCGTCCCCTGCCTCGTGAGGGGCCCCCCGCCCCGGGGTCACCGTGAGGAGCCTCCCGCCCCGCGGCCTCCTGAGGGGCCGCCCGCCCCGGGGTCACCGTGAGGAGCCTCCCGCCCCGCGGCCTCCTGAGGGGCCGCCCGCCCCGGGGTCACCGTGAGGAGCCGCCCGCCCCGCGGCCTCGTGAAGAGCCTCCCACCCCGCGGCCTCCTGTGGGGCCTCCCGTCCCCTGCCTCGTGAGGGGCCCCCCGCCCCGGGGTCACCGTGAGGAGCCTCCCGCCCCGCGGCCTCCTGAGGGGCCGCCCGCCCCGGGGTCACCGTGAGGAGCCGCCCGCCCCGCGGCCTCCTGAGGGGCCGCCCGCCCCGGGGTCACCGTGAGGAGCCGCCCGCCCCGCGGCCTCGTGAAGAGCCTCCCACCCCGCGGCCTCCTGTGGGGCCTCCCGTCCCCTGCCTCGTGAGGGGCCCCCCGCCCCGGGGTCACCGTGAAGAGCCTCCCGCCCCGCGGCCGCGCGAGGGGCGGCCCACGGCGCGGCCTGGCTCCAGCGCTCAGCGTCCCGGCGGCGCGGGCGGCTCCCACTGCGCCCTCCTGGAGGCGGCGGCCCGGACACGCCTGCCCCGGGGCCGCCGCCGTAACTGCAGCGACTCCGGCGCCTCCGCCCCGAAACGCGCACGTGCCGAAAGCGCCGCGTTCCTGCAGCCGCCGGGCCGCGTGGACGGCGCCATCCCGGGGCTCGGGCAGGGTCGGCGCGGACCCAGGGAGCCCCTCCCGCCCGTGGGACCCGCGCAGCGCCGGGCAGCGAGCCCACCTGGACCCCGGGACAGGAAGACGCACCCCGTCCGGCCGAAAGACGCGTCCGCGTAAACCCGGGAGGTCAGCGGCGGGTCCGCGCAGCCACGACCCGCACGACCGCGACGCCCGCCCGCCCGCAGGAGTCTTTCCCAACAGAGAGACTCCGTTTTCCCAACGATGTAAGAATCCCACTTTACAGACCTCGAAAATGGTTTTAGGAACACAAGTATTTGTGATTTATATGAATATTCGCACACACACAACATATGATTTTTTTAAAAAAAAAGCAATGGAACGAAGACCACAAAATTGAGGATCCTTCTTGCCGTTGGCATGAGGCCGCAGGCCCGGAGGGTAAGGGACACAGGAGGCGACGGTGCCGGCTGGGGGAAGCTCCGGCATATTCACTGTATCATAACGTCTACAGCTTACGGGTCTGCTACATTCTTCAATATATCAAATATTACCATTAAACTAGAGTTAAAGGATACGTGCAGGTAAGTCGACTGACGTATTGGTAGTTGATCGAGGGACGGCGGGACAGAGACCAAGTGGTGGACAGAACCCAGGGGTGGGTTGTTCAGGAGAACATGAGGCCTTCTCAGACCCATTCTCGTTTGATTGCCTAAAGACCGTAGTTTGGGGCGTACGGGCAGACACAAATCCTAGCCCGGGTGATACGATGAGTTTCCAAATTTTACGCAAAACGCTTGGACGGCGCCTCGATCATGAGAATATGCAGCCAGGCCCTCCACCCGCACGTGGAGGCTCAACCTTGGGCCTGAGGCAGAGGCTCCCAAAGGAAGAATCAAGAACTTTTACCCCCCACAACCCCCCCTCACACCGACACCGCCTGACCTTGGAAATGAATAATTTTAATTTACTCCTTAATAATCCATTAATACTTTCTCTTCACCCCAATCCCATGAGACTTAGTGTCAAGCGGCACTTGGCCTGGTCAGCACCCCCCGCCCCCTGTATTGCCTCTGACTTCTTCCTGACGCTGCAGCCTTCATAGAGCCCAGCTGCTTCTCTGGACTTCGGCCCTGACCTCTGTTTCCAGTGTCGAGGCCATGCCAGTCCCCCTCGCAACCAGAGCCCTGTGTCTGGACGCAGCTCTGGGGTCGAGCCACTAGGCACTTGGGTGAGTGGAGGGCCTGGAGCAGTGGTGCCTGCAGACTTCCGTGTGTCACCTCCAACATCCTCAGTCACGGACCTCCCCCCGCCTGACGGGACACTCCCCCCTTCACGGCCTCTCTTCATCATAAAAGCTACCATGTTCGTTATAGAAAGAGAAATGTAATAAAATCAGGAAAATAAAAACCCCTTGTTTTCCCCTCACCGAGCAATACCCCATGTATACCAGCACATGATTATAATGTACATTAGACCTTCCTGCACTTACTTAAATCTATAGTTTTTTGGGGTTTAAATCCACAATTAACAATAAAGGGTATATTTTCACATTGCTACAAACTCTTTTATAATATGATCTTAATGAGCTGTGTAATATTCCATGTATTCCAGTTACTATGGCTGCACACACAAAAAAAACTTACTGGGATAAAATTTAAAAATCACCCTCATATACGGCTCCTGCCTCAGGGCCTTTGCACTTGCTGCTCCCTCTGTCTAGAAGCTCTTTATCCAGACATGATTCACAATCTCACTTCCTAAGCTTTGCTCAAAATCTTCAGTGAAGTATGTCCTGAGCACTTTATTACAACCTGGCCCTCCCTGCCCGCCCTCACACCCCCTAATCCCCTCTTCTGCTTTCGTTTCCTTAAATAAGGCTCACTATGTAACATTATGTAGTCTAGCAATTTATTTGCTGGCTTACTCGCTACAATATGAACTCCATTTCATCCACAAATGCCTTAAAATACAGGCAATAAAAGCACTGATTAAATGTTTGTTGAAAAGGATGGATGAGGGAACACACACAATTTTATGAAGACTAGAAGAAAACGAGCAAAACTGAAAGGGAGTTTAATTTCTGGGTGATAGATTTATAAGGATTTAGGGGTTTTTTTCTTTTAGGTTTCCTATATTTTCAGTTTTCAATAGCATGTAATGCTTTTAACATGGGGGGAGGACAGACATTTTAGATGCTACTAGGCACACAGGACTAAAATTAACCCTATTTGGGAACAGTAAAGAAAGAACCAAAGATAGAAAAAAAAAAAAAAAAAAAACAGAAAAAAAATCCAAAGAGACAAAAAAGAGAGGCAGAGAGAGACCAAGAGACAGAAAAAAAAAAAAAAAAAAAAAGACAAAAACAAAGACACAGGCTGACAGAAACCTCCAACTATCTGTGAAGTCTTCTCTATATTCAAATAATCACAACACAGGCCAGGGTAAGTTAAGACAAACATTAATCACTAATCATTCTTCCTTTGGTTTTTTTAAGACTTAAAGAAGCAAGAATCTATTAGGTAACATTAATTAGTCCAACTTTGTTTTTTAAGTATATTTATGAATGAACCACATCTTCAAACCCTCGATGACTCAGATCTACTACGGAATCAAACCTAACAAGCACGGAGTTCAGAGAAACTGAAACATGGACTAAAATGATTGGACCGGGAGTTTTCATCTGTTAGGAAGGGGCTGTAGGGGCTCAAGGCGCTGCTGTGGGAAATGGTGGTCTACGCGCACTTATGCGAAGATGAAGTAGCTCTTTTAAATAATTTTTAAAATGGGGGTGATGGAACTCGTGTCAAAGCAGATTAAGTCGTGTTAATTTAAAGGAATGTCAAAAACTATCAAACACAAAAATGAGAAATTATAGTAAAACATAATATTGAGTGCTTTTCACTTAAGGAACCTTGAGTTTTGGGGCCCCTGGGGGGCTCCGTGGTTGTCTCCCGGGATCCGGGATGGAGTCCCGCATTGCCCCCTCCCCACCCAGGGAGCCTGCCTCTCCCTCTGCCTGTGTCTCTGCCTTTCTCTGTGTCTCGAAGGAAGGAAGGAAGGAAGGAAGGAAGGAAGGAAGGAAGGAAGGAAGGAAGGAAGGAAGGAAGGAAAGGAAAGGAAGGAAGGAAGGAAGGAAGGGTCCCTGGGGATCCGTGGGTGGCTCAGCAGTTTAGCACCTGCCTTTGATCCAGGGTGTGATCCTGGACACCTGGGATCAAGTCTTGCATCGGGCTCCCTGCATGGAGCCTGCTTCTCCCTCTACCTGGGTCTGTACCTCTCTCTCTCTCTCTCTCTCTCTCTCTCTCTGTCTCATGAATAAATAAATAAAATCTTAAAAAAAAAAAAAAGAAAGAAAGAAAAAAGGGTCCTTGAGTGTTAAGTCACTGAGGGCTCACTAAGTGCTCCTGCTCCCAGACCAGAGCGCCCAGGCTTCTGACTTGGTAAATGGGCTTCACCATGAGGAGACACGATGACTCATGAAAGGAATGTGCCACCAGAACAGGTCTAAGCACTGGTCGCCCCCATCGGCGAAGCCGGTGCGCCGTGACCTGCACCTCCGGGGGGCCCCCACCTGCAATGCTTCGAGAAACGCACCAGCTGCTGTCCTAGGGTCCGAGGCAATCTCAGGGCGCCCCTGCCCCTTGACATGGGAGGCGCTTCGCTTTGACAGACAACCCGGAGAGAAAAGAACGGCCCCTCAATGTTCAGAAGGCACATCTCAAACACCCGTAAATCTTCTCCTAGGAGGTCTACCCTCAATGGCGAGGAGACTGTCCCGCAAGCCGGCTTTACCCACTGCTTATAGTCCTGGGTGCCATCCTCGTCTTCCAACAGGTCGAATTTTCGAAGCATGGCTTTAAAAAAGGAGTCCAATCCATGGGAACCCGGAGGAAGTCAACTTAGAAACTGTCCGACCCAGGCTCCGCAGCTCTGGCCGAGAGCTCGCCATCCATCAATCACTGAATGCGGCTGTTCTTTCCCAGCAGCGAGGAAGAAAGGGGCTTTGACTCTCCATTGTGCAATACAGGACTACAGAATAGTGCTCAATTATTATTTTGGGGGGGGGGGGGGAGTGAATAAAAGCCTATTTGGATTTTTATTTTGGCAGGAGACAGATCTGAATAGTGTTTAGCTCCCAGGCCAGCCCAGACATCTTTAGCCAAAGAATTAACCAAATTCAGATATGCCTATGCTAAAATCCAGCAGATTCTGAATTCAACTGAATATTTTTTCCAAAAGTAAATAATATCTCCCCATTGAATTGACTCAAATGTATTCTTCACAGCAAAATTTTCTTTTAAAACACATGGAGACGTGGCTCCCTGTCTAAAGTTCTGGCTGAAATTAAATTGAAAAAAATACAGCTTTCACACCTAATACCTTATTACAAAGGCACAAGGTGACTGCCGGACACATTAAAAAATGCTCAAACCATAAAATTGACTAGTTTCAACGCACAAATCAAAATCGCTTCTATGCCTAACAGCAAAGAAAGGACACTTTTTAAGAAGCCCTATGACTATTCGAGGCTTTTAGTAATTCAGCTTGTAATTTTGATGAGTAAGAATGATTCGTAAATACTGAAAACACAGTTTTCACACTAAATTCTATTCCTCAGAGGAGACAATTTAGCAAATGCTAGATGACTTTTAACTTTTACTAGAGACATAATGTCGGGCTCAAGGATTTAATTAACTAGACATCCTCTACTTAAAGGCTCCAATTTGTTCTGGGCGAATGAGCTAGGGCAAGCTCAGGACTTGGGTTTCGCAACCAAAGATTCTTGGCTTTTTACCCTGCGGGGGGGGAAAAAAATACAGAACCAGCCAGAATGCTCTGACTGGCAGTCACCAGGAAGCTGACGAGGCCGAAGGGCACTTTATCTCATGAAGTGGGGCCATGCAACGGTTTCTCCCAAGAGCAGGTGAGATGGAGGCAAGCCGACACCCCTGCCATTTGACCAAGATAGAGGCAAAAAGCCCACAGCTCTTGCTAATCCCTGCAGGCCCTGGAAACACGGACTGTTAATTCTCTGCTATGCCTCTGAAGAGTCAACTCCAGGTAGAGCAAAGTAGCTCTGATGTCCTCACGAGTCACGGGATAGCCACTCCCCGACTCCTGTGTAGGACATTCTGGGAGAGGCATCAAGATTCCAGAGACATCTGTTGGAAGATCCCAGAGCTCTCAGCCATAATTTTCAAAATGTTTAGCTGCTATTAAAAAAAAAAATTAAGTATTTTCTTCAAATTGGCACTGAGCAATAAAACAAGATTTTTGATGAGAACAGCTCATCTGGCTACAACCTACCAAACCATTAAAAGAAGTCTGTCCAGAAATTTTGGATGATGGGGATATACACAAGTGATTTCTGTCAAACTTCTACTGGCCAGAAGGAAAACTATTTTATGTTACTAAAAGGCAATGTGCACAACGTCTCTTTTGTTAACCCCAGATCCCATTCAGTCAGCTGCCACAGTCACGTGCAGGAATAAGACCTCAAAAATAAATAAATAAATAAATAAATAAATAAATAAATAAATAAATAAATAAATAAATAAAAATTTTAAAAAATTTAAAAAAGGAATAAGACGCTCTCAGGACACTAGGGGGTCAAGCTGCTCTGCAATACGAGGATGAGCCCACAGAGGTGGACCTGGCTCAGTTGGCAGACTGCTCTGCACACACCTGTCCAGGCTGCAGTTGGTGACGTACTGTTTGCTAAGGAAACAGGCCAAGCATGAGCCCTTCTCAGAACCTACCTACTGTGAACCGCAGTTCCACAAAGTCAACTTTCCAGGTACCAAAAAAAAAAAAATTTATATATGAGTGGCACCCGATTATAGAGTTATTCCGCTTTGATTACTGGGGGCCACGTCAGAGATCAGGTGCTGGCTGCACCGTACTCGACAGGTCTAAGCCACGCGGACCTCACGAGCGGCCTGCAAGTGCCCAGGGCAACTGCACACGGATGTCGGTACACACGGACATTGCCGTCTTCAGGCTAAATTGTGGGAAATCCTTCCAGCTAGGCTGATAGAAGCAGGTTCCCCCGAAAGGGTAGAGAACGGTCTGTGGAGTGTCAAGCTGTCAGACTGTTGTGAAGGACGGAGGCCCCCTTTATTTTCAGGCTTTACTGGGGGACAGCTGACACATACCGTGGCGTGAGTTCGCTGTTTATGACACGAAGGTTTGACGCAGGCATGAATCGTTAAA
This sequence comes from Canis lupus familiaris, assembly GCF_011100685.1. Taxonomy (NCBI): domain Eukaryota; kingdom Metazoa; phylum Chordata; class Mammalia; order Carnivora; family Canidae; genus Canis; species Canis lupus. The sequence continues at coordinate 88,098,619 of NC_049225.1, read as the reverse complement.
TGATGGCCACGCAGACAGGGAGCCCCCTTCAGCTGGCACGGAGCTCACTCTGCTGCTGGCGACCACCCCGAAGGCCCAGCCTCGGCCACGTCCCACGCACAGCAGCGCCTCGGGCCCGGGGTCAGCCCGCATCTCGGCAGGCGCGTGCTCTCTGCCCCCGTCTCATCTCCCCGCCCCAGCCCCTGGCAGCCCCCCAGCTCCCCTCCGTTTTTACCGGCAGCTTTTCTGGATGCCACATGGGAGCGAGGTCCTACACTCCTTCTCTGCCTTACGTGACTTCGCAGGACGCCCTCCAGGCTCACGCGCAGTGTCACAAATAGCAGAATTTCCTTCTTTTTGTACGGCTACGCGATATCCCATAGTGTACATGTGTACCTGTTGACCCTCCCATCGGCACAGCACACTCAGGCCCTTCCACGTCTTGGCGCGGCCGTGGACACGCAGCTGTGGGCACCGCTCTGCAACGATGCGTTCCTCTCCCTCGGGTACGTACCCAGGAGTGGGGGTGTGGGATCATAGGGGAGTTCTCCTCCTTAATTTCTAGGACCTCGGTCCTGTTTCGCGTAGTGGCTGGGCCGATTTACATTCCCACCCACCCCCACCAACTGCACACAAGGGTTCCCTCTCCAAGGAGCTCCTCTGTAACTTAAAAGCTTTACAACGGCACCGTGAAGACAGCGTGGTCCATTATTTGATTCACTTTTTTACAATGAACGTAATGATCCTGAACCCAAGACTCAAAGCCCCGGAGAGAGAAGGCCTGGCTCATTCAGAGATTGAGCACAAACCACTGGCTGCATGCGAGGCCGGGCAAACCAACCAGGGAAGTGCCAAGGCCTCACCCCACGGGGTCCCCCTGAGCGCCTCTCTGCCCCCAAGAGCCTCTCACACAGCACTGTATTTCGTCCTTCCCATATAGTGGTTTTGAAGTTTTTGATGTGAAAAACACAAGCACTCCCCGGTACCAGACACCCAAGAATCACTGCAAGCCACATACTGAACCAAAGACATGAGAGGAGTAAGTATTGTAATTTTATGTCTTGACGATGAATAGGGAACAGAGTACAATCACGCAGTTGGAACTGTGGTGACCTCAGCCACCAGAAAAAGGAAACCTTGCCATTTGCAACGACGCGGATGGAGCTGGAGTATTAAGCAAAATAAGACAAATATCATGATTTCACCCAATGTGGGATTTAAAAAACAAAATATACAAACAAAGGGGAAGGGGACTAGAAAAGAGGGAGAGAGGCAAACCCTAAGAGACTTAGCTGCAGGATTAAGGGAGGTGGGTGGGGGATGGGCTCAGTGGGGGATGGTACTAGGGAGGCACCTGTTGCGATGGGCTCCCGGGCGATGGGCTCCCGGGCGGCGGCATTACAGGTAAGTGGCCAGGTAAGCGGCGGCGTTACAGGTAAGCGATCAATCACTCAATTCTACTCCTGGGACCAAGATCACACTATCACAAATAAAAATTTGGGGCTGGGGGAGAAGCCACAGTGAAAAAGTACTGGGAAGTATCCTTTCTACTGTGGATTGAATCCCTTTGAAAGAGTCACTGGCCGAACAGAAACATAAGGAGGGAACAAACTGAAAGGAACAGGAATGCGCGCTCCCCCTTCTGATCACCAGCTCCCCACGTGGGGCTGGGCTAGGAGAGGCTCCTTCTCCCCGCCTCGCGGTTCTTGGTCCCCGCTGGGGCTGGGCCGTGTACAACTCAGCTACAGCAGATGCCCTCAGACCCCACAGGTTGGGGCGCAGTCTTACAAGACTGGCCCGTCCCCCCATCAGATGCCACTTGCCACCCAGGTTGTCATGTGTGCTGACCCGCCTGCTAGAGATTGGCGGTTCCAACAATCGCCTCCCTCGGGTTCCACTCATTCGCCCCAGCGGCCTCCAGAACGCGGAAACCGCTTACTTACTAGATTACAGGTTTCTTACCAAAAAAATGCCTCGGGACCATCCGCTGGAAGAGAAGCACAGGGCAAGGCTTGGGGAAGCGTGGGGAGGTCACGTGCCCCCCCGGGAGCACGCTGCTCCCCCCACAAACCGCGTGTTCACCAACCTGGAAGCCCTCCAAACACGGTCCTTTGGGGGTTGTATGGAAGCTTCGTTCCACAGGCACGACTGTAAATCGTTGGCCACGGGTGACCGACTCAGCCGCCAGCCCCTCGCCAGGCCAGGCCGAGAAGGGAGGCAGGACTGAGGTTCTAGCCCTCTCATCACAAGGCCGCCTCCCCTGCCTCCCCTGCACACCAGCCCCCCCCCCCCCCGGCCCTCCCCATCCTTCTGGGCAGGAGAAAAGCCACCTGTAACATAACAAAAGACAACTCCTTGCAACAATTGGGAAATTGCAAAAGTTTTAGTGACTCTGTGACACAAACATGGGGACAACGACCAAATCTGTATTCTTATTATGAATCACGGCATCTCAAACACACAAATCCCTCCAATTGCATTACAGACTTTTTAGGGCTGGAAGGGATATTTGAAATGATTCCCTGTCCTATCTCCTGGGTCAGCAGATGAGAAAACTGAGGCCAAGAGACAAGTGAATTCGGCAAGACCGTCAGCCGTGGGGTTGGGCCCAGGATGCAAGATCGCTTGCACGTGAATATAAATCTAGGGTATTGCGCAGCGGAGGAGACCCTTCCTTAAAGAGGTTACTTCTGGGGCCCCTAGGGGTGCAGGAGTTGAGCGCCTGCCTTTGGCTCAGGGTGTGACCCTAGGGTCCTGGGATCGAGTCCCACATCAGGGGACTCTCTCTGTGTGTCTCTCATGGATAAAATCTTTAAAAAAAAAAAAAAGAAAAAAAAAAAAGGGTTAGTTCCCGGGCACCTGGGTGGCACAGTGGGTTCAGCAACCAACTCTTGATTCTGGCTCAGGTCCTGATCTCAGCCTTGCACCAAGCTCCCTAGCGGGAGTCTGTTTGAGAGTCTCTCTCCTTCTTCTAGGCCTCCCAACTGCACACTCTCTCACTGAAATAAATCTTTTTAAAGATTTTATTTATTTATTCATGAGAGACACAGAGAGAGAGGCAGAGACACAGGCAGAGGGAGAAGCAGGCTCCATGCAGGGAGCCCGACGCGGGACTCGATCCTGGGTCTCCAGGATCACACCCTGGGCTGAAGGCAGCGCCAAACCGCTGAGCCACCAGGCTGCCCAATAAATCTTTTTTAAAAAGGTTATTTCCACTATCATGCTTTCTCTGGGACCACAGGAGCACTTTCCCAAAGTAGTGAAATACTGCAAATCTTTAAAAAAAAAAGCCCTCTTATAAGGAGCCACTCGCTCCCGGACCAAACGCAGCATTGGCAAAGTGAGTTCCTCGGTCCTGCTGTGAAATATCTTTTCTAAATCGTTATCAGACTCTCAAACAGCTTCTAGACAGGCAACTTGTGCATCGATCAGAAAGCCCTAGGCTCTAGAAAAGCAGACCATTGACACCTTCACCAGTCAAAATAAGTACCAGTAAATCACAAAACGCTTTTTAAAATTCCTTTGAAATTACACTAGCTCCCGGGTCGAATTTCCCTCCCAACACAAAATTAACGAACAAGCTTCATTTCTTCCCTTGCACGGAGAGCGTAGACGCTTACCCAAGAAGGTCCCATGGGTGTGCAGCGGGCAGGACTGGAACCCACGCCCTGTACTGCGTGGCCTGCATGCCGCAAGGGCACCATCGTGAACACGCTTCAGATCACCCTCTCTGATCCTGCTCTTGTCAATAGCCTTCTGATTTAATTTGGTTTCCCTGCCTAATAACCGACTTGGAAGAACCTGACAAACACTCCTCTGGCCGGGCGGGCGAGGTTAACACCGTGGGTGATAGGTCAGCCTGGGTAGATGCGAAGACACGAAGACATGGTGCTGGACCTCTGGGAAATCCTCAGTCTTGTAAGAACAACACCACATTCTAGCAAAGGGACCTCCGACCATACACCCAGGCAGTACTCCTCGAAACCGTCAGAGCCAATGCAGACAGGAAAAGGCCTAGAAGCTGTCCCCGCCAGGAGGAGCCTATGGAGCCAGGTCTCTGAACTGCACTGTGCAATCCTCGATGGGATCCTACAGATCCTCGATGGGATCCTACAATCCTCGATGGGATCCTACAGTTTTTCGGGCAAAAACCAGGGAAAACACACCGCACGGACCTTTACTCAATAACAGCGTATTGATTATTGGCTCATTCACTGTGCCAGTGTATCGTGATGACATAACATCACTGTGAGAACAGAAGAAAGGCAGGGGATGTGCCATCTGTATATGGGAACTTGGTAGTAGCCTCTTAGGTTTTCTGTAAATCTCAACCGTTCTAAAAACTAAAGTCAATTTTAAAGAAGGAGAGAACCAACTGATGGATCTGGACCCACTGGACATCTCAGAGGCTCAGTCACCTGTCCTCCTGTTTGTGAAAACACTGGGGGGAAAAAAAAAAAAAAAACGTTCCTTACCTTTCACTGAGACTTCTCCATAGCTGGGCACCTGCAACAAGCAAGGAGAGGCAAGGCGTGAAACACTACCGGAGGTGGTTTCTCTGGAGGCAGTTCTGCACTTAGAAGCACGCTGAGCTACCTGAACCAGGTGCTCAGCTCTCCAGGCTCTAGAGACTACCGAGCTGTCCCGGGTACGCCTCGGCACCACCATCAGTTCGGGGGATCGGCCCGTGACCACCTGAGCTCCGGCCACATGCAAGACCCCTGGGCAGGGGCCGTGCGACACAGAGCCCTACACCCGTGGCCCGGCCTGGGACGGGGCTGCTCCTGGGGCAGGTGCCGCGCGTGAGCTCCTGGGAATCAAGGTGGGCAGGGCACAGGGAAGGGCTCAGGGAAGCGGGAAAAGGCCGCTGCTCCACGGAGCGCCGACAACAGAGGCGGCCGTCACGGTGGGCCCTGGAGTTGGCACTGACCCGAGAGCCAAGACACCGTTCTTTGAGGAAGGAGGCTGCTATGTACCGCCCTCTAGGTGTCTGCAGCCGTATGCAGGCTCACGTGAGGTCCACAGGAAAACACGTTCACTCACAGCAATCATTCGCTTTGTTGTTGTTGTTGTTTTTAAGATTTTTTATTTATTTATTCATGAGACACAGAGAGAGAGGCAGAGACACAGGCAGAGGGAGAAGCAGGCTCCTTGCAGGGAGCCCGAGGTGGGACTCGATCCCAGGACCCCAGGATCACGTCCCAGGCCGAAAGCAGTCACTCAACCGCTGAGCCCCCCCAGGGGCCCGGGGAACAGGATTCTACTAATATGGTGACCATAACTGAGCGACAGATTCATCCCTGGGCTGACTGGCAGCCAAGGCAAAAAGGGAAGCTAGATCAACTGAACAATTCTAATAGTCTGATGAAAGAATGCAAGCACTTTTGAGAAACTTCTTTTTCCCCTAGGACTAAATTTTAAAAATTTATGACATGGATCTTGGATGGGGGATGCCGCAGGACAAAAGGGGCGTCTCTGGCATTCGTTTGATGGGAAGGTGCAGAAGCCGCCTCCTGGCCATTCCCAGGGTGGCGCGTCATTAAAGCTGGCAGTGGGAGTAGTACCCAGACGCAGCAGTGAAGGAGGCAAGGCCATCAAGAGAGAAAAGGACGGGGCGCCACGGGCAGAAGTGGGGGTTCAGTGACTGAGCGCTGGCCTTCGGCTCAGGGCGTGATCCCGGGGACCTGGGACCGAGTCTGCATCGGGCTCCCTGCTTCTCCCTCTGCCTGTATCTCTGCCTCTCTCTGTGTCTCATGAATAAATAAATACAATCTTTAAAAAATAATGAAAAGGCGACAGGTATAAACACCGCACAGGTGTCCGTGCGGCAACTGCTGAGCTGTCCCCCTGGCGCACAGGGCACTGCTGGAACACGGGACAGGAAGGGGAGCCAGGTGGGAAGTACGGCCTGAGAGGGAAGGGGACGCGGCCAAGGGACAGTGGGCATCAGCGGGAAGACTCCCGGCCAAGCTCCACCGCTGAGGCCGCTGCACCGGGACCCGCGGGCCAGCAAGTGCCAAGGGGACTGGGCCCAGGGGGGCGCTGCGGCCGCGCTCACTGCCCCGGCGCCCACGGTGCTGCCGCGTGGGGATGCCCCGGAGCTCCCAGAGCCCTTGGAGCCCCCGCGTATGGATGCCCTGGACACACTGGACCCCCGCATGTGGATGCCCCCGACGCCCTAGATGTCCTGGATCCCCCTGAGTGGGGATGCCCTGGATGCCCTGGACCCCCGTGTGTGGACGCCCCCAACACCCTAGATGCCCTGGATCCCCTGAGTGGGGATGCCCTGGATGCCCCGGAGCCCCCGGCTCCCCGGGTGTGGACGCCCTGGATCCCCCCCGCCCGCAGCCCAACAAGCGGAGTCCCCTCAGGGCCAGGCGGGCAGCAGCGGAGCGGGGGACCCGGCGGTGGCCCTCACAGGACCCTGTGCCCTGGGTCGGTTTCTGCCGTCCCGGGGCGCAAGGAGGCCGGCCGTGCAGGGGACCGCGTGACCCAGAGGTGGCAGGTCTTCCCTCCCCGAACCTTTTACGTGGCAAACGGGAGGTGGTCTATGCGATGGAGGCAGGAGCAGGCGGCGGGCAGCCTGTCCTGGGCCCAGGGCCCCAGAGGTAATCCCAGGCCTCCCTGGGAGAGGCTGGGGGAGGAGGGGATGCCGTGAGCTCAGCCACCGACACCCCGCAACCGGGGCGGCTGGAGACGCAGGGAGGGGGGCACGGCCCTGCGGCGCCCGGACCTGGGCCCCATGACCCTGCCCTTGCACCGTGGCCCACAGAGCAGAGATTCTGTGGTTTGGAGCCACTGCGGGGACGAGGACGTGTTCCCGCAGTCGGGACGGGTGCCCTCGGCGGCTGCGACGTGCAGCGAGTGGGCTCAACGGCCAGACCCTTGAGATCAGTTTTTCCAGATTTTTTGCCAGTTTTCCCAGCCGCCCTGCACCCGAGCCAGCCCGCCCTTCCCCGTCCCAGGACTCAGGACATCGGAACCCCGGCCTTCCCCTTTCCCTGGAGACTCAGCGGGGCTGAAGCAACAGCCCTCCGCTTTCTCCCTCCCCGACCAAGGGGTGAAGGCGGGGTCCACCTGTTGGTGCAGAGGCACCACCTCCTTCCCCTAAATCAGGCTGGGAAGGAGCCAGCCAGCTCTTGCCCCCTCCTGGTGCTTTCCTTCCCCATCCCCGTGTGTTTGTTGTCTCCCCTCCAGCCACTACCACGAACTGTCACGGGCCACCTGAGCCTCGGGTGAAGCCCAAAGCTGGGACTGCGGGATCCTGAGCCGACCCTGGCCCACATTCCCCAGCCCTACCAGCCTAGCTTTGTAAAGACCTGACCCTTTTTTTTTTTTTAAGGCCTGACCCTTTGTCACGAGGTGGCCCCACCTTGGGAACATGCAAGTCCCGTATCTGCAAGAACATGAAGCCAATGAGCCACGGCTGAGAAGGGCCTCTGCGCCAGGGGCTGAGAGTGAGAAAGTGAACAGTCGCAAGCCTTCCAGCTCTGTCCCTGCTTGTCCGCTCCTTGTCACTTGTGCCCAGACGGGACCAAATTTGATTCAACGCTGAAACTACTGAGTTGGGACGTCTGGGTGGCTCAGCAGTGGAGCGTCAGGGCATGGTCCCGGGGCTCCGAGATCGAGTCCTGCATCGGGCTCCCCGCGGGGAGCCTGCTTCTCCCCCTGCCTGTGTCTCTGCCTCTCTGTGTGTGTCTCTCAAGAATAAAAAAATAAATAAATCCTTTAAAAAATTTGAAACTCCTGAGTTGCTCACCTAAAATGGCTGCTGATTAAATTTTAAGCAGTGATTTCTTCTAAGATTCCCCTGAGGGAGGTTTTAGGGGGTAAAAGTCCAGTGGAGGAAAATGCGCTGTCATCTACCCATTACGGATCAGGGCAAAACAGGGCGTAGCTGTGCCTTATCTGACCGACCCCCTGCAAAACCCCAGAGTGAGGTGCTCCACCTCCAGGCGGCCTCCCTTCGTCTGTGGTGAACAGAAAGTCCTGGGGCAGGTGCCTGAGAGGGGCTAAAAGTTAGGGGCCTGGAGGAGCACCTGGGTGGCTCAGGCAGTTAATCATCTCTTTTGTTTTAAACCTTTTTTTTTTTTTTTTTTTACCCATTTATTCTTTGATAGAGAGCGAGCGAGAGCGAGCAAGCACAAGCAGGAGCAGCAGCAGGCAGAGGGAGAGGGAGAAGCAGGTTCTCCACTGGGCAGAGAATAAATAAATCACTCAGGGACTCAAATGTCTCACTATAACCTCCTCCTGTTCACTTTTTTGATCCAATCAGTCTTATCACACTTAGTATCCAGGACTCAGTTATTCCGAGGAAGGTGTTTCGCCCATTCACGGAAACTACTCAAACCTTGTGAGGAGGGGCCTCTCCAAGGACAGGAAAGCTGGACTCACATTCGTGATATAGACGAATCACTCAGGAAACACCTTAAGCAAATTTCAAAAGTAATTCGAACTTCTCACTTCTAAACGATGTTTACAGTCAGCTCGTTTTTCATCATTATGAACTTGTTTGTTAATATTTACTTGACTATTCCTTGTCTTCTGGTTTTGTTCTTAAGTAATCTCCACCTCCAACGTGGGGCTGGAACTCATAACCCCGAGATCAAGAGTCATATGTTCTACTGACGGAGCCAGCCAGGCGCCCAACTATTACTTGTTTTTAAGCCCTGAATAATTTTTTTCTTCACAGGGGCAGAGAAAATTTTTACATAAATGAGTCCATCTTCCAGCGGTCCAAGTGTCACCATGCGGGGCGTAATAAAGATTTCACTGTCAGCCTTGCTGCAGCCTACTCGAGTATCAAAATGATATTTACGTAGTGCTTAGAGCCCGAGCGAAACCAGCCCCCACAGACCTTTCACCCAGGAGCACTAGCTATGACTTGGGACAACATCAGGTGAGTAAATAATACGTATTAAATAAATATTTACCAAATAAATATTCAATCAACATAACACCAAAGTCAACGTCTACATGATCTGTTATTTTGTTCCCTTTTAAAACTACTTGGTTAATATGCCTACGCGAAAATCAGACATTCACGGCCTAGAAAATTATTTAGCATAAAAATGAATTCTCAGTTTTCTTACCTCTAGCTCTAGACAAAACCATATCCTTTATTATTTGCATAATAACACGCCCAAGTATCATGACAGAAATCAGGTGGTACACTCTCCACGGAGTCAGCGCGAGGAACCTGCAACAGCAAAAACAGACAAATCATTATATCAATTTTAGAATTTTTATCCTTTTTTTTAAAAATTAGGTTTAGTCTCGGGGCGCCTGGGTGGCTCAGCTGGTTGAGCCTTCGGCTCAGGTCGTGATCCCGGGTCCTGGGGTGGCACCACATCGGGCTCCCTGCTCACCTCCCTGCCTCACCCGCTGCCCCTCCCCTGCTCTCACAGTCTCTCTCATGCAAGCTCTCTCTCAAATGAAGTAAAAAAAAAAAAACAGGTTTAGTCTTCACCATGGAAACAATCCAAATTTCAGTTTTCAGCATCACCCCACTGAGACCACATCGAAGTTATTTTCATCGGCAACGAAGTCAGCAAAATAAAAGCGCTCGAGCCATGTACGCTTTTGTGCTAGGCTTTCCGCTGTAACCTCTGATCTGGGCAGAGGATTTGCTATGTCGGGTGTGCCCCAAATATCGCTCTGCTAACAGATGGAGAATGGAAGTGACCTGCAACCGAATTATGAGGTGCTAGAAGGGGAGCGCCGCGGGGTCTCCCGACATGCGGAGTAGCTACTGCAGATGCCCTTTCCTCCCTGCCCTCGGCCTTCTGCTCTCGCGCCACATTCACTTATTTAACTACTATCCTCTCCCTTCATTCTCTTGAAAATAGCAAGCAAAGATCCAAGGTGCTAGCCCCCCCCCCCTTTGCGATCACTACCCCTTGGTCTATCTGGCCCCTTCCTCTCCAGAGAAAAACACGGAATTCTTCATCATGAACAGCGCGCGGACACTGCAGTACCGTCTTATGATCGGGCTTATAAAGGAAGAAAATGGCAAACAGGTTACAAGGAGCTCTGAGGCTTCGTGTAGAGGATGAAGCCTATTCTATAGAGGTTAATTGGCCAAACTACCAGTTAAGATTAATCCTGATGCAGTCCTAATCATCGAAAAATTAACATATATGTCATTTAATACTAGTTGAAAGGTACTGTAGGCTTTACAGAGGAGAACATATACTGTAAAGAAAGAATCCTGTCTTCCAGGAACTTGCTTCCTCATCACAGACCAAGCAGGCCAAGCTAGCAAAATCCAAGACAATGAGTCTGAGGGACTCTAACAATCAAACGTGAGCAAAGAACAAAGAGAGGTAAAGGAGGAGGAGTGATTAGCTCACTCATGAGGGAAGACTTTACAGAATGGCCCCTGCACTTGGTCTGGCAGGATGGATGTAATTCAGAGGAAAACAGAGACTGTTCCAGTTGGAGGATACAACGCGTACAGACGGTCAGAGTCAGGGAAGGGGCAGGTGTGCCTGGGGCATGCTGCGTGTTCCGGGGCGTCCCCGCGGAAGGATCTGGATAAAGCAGAGATTTGGCAGACTGCCGAGAGAGAAGATATTGAGGGGACAGGCTGGGGGCACACTGTGGGAGGCCCTGAATGATGTGCCACAGCATCTCATCTCAATGTTACCGGCACTAAATAGAAACCCAAAGGTATAGGGCAGGAAAATGGAATGATGGGTGATTTAGGAAAATGCCTGAGGGCAACTGACAGGATGAGGGGGACGATGAGGAAGCATGGTGTTCGGGGCGTACATTAGAAGGTCGTGCAATGTGTTTGATGAGACATGGAGGGTGTGAGATGCTGCTGGTGATTTTATGGGAAAAGCTCCCCAGCAGAAGGTGGGCAACCGGGCTCCAGTTCTGATTATAATGTTAACTGTGTGTGTGACCTGGGCCAGGAAAATAACCAGGTAAAATGAGTCAGTGATTCTTAAATACTGATCTGCCACAGCCCCAGGCTGCTGTCTGGAAAGATTGTTAAAATATAAATTCCCAGGCCCCAGGCTCCTCCCCGCGCTGGCCCCCGCCCTGATCCTCTGAAATAGGTGTTCTAACTACTAGTATTTGTATTCAACAAACACTTATTTGGAAAGTGTCTACATTGGGCCAGCCACTGTTCTACCAGAAGGAAATAGTGAACAAGCAGCACAGAGGGAAGGGGCAGACATATAAGAAAATCCATAAGGCCAACATCTATATTTTTTAGCAATAATGATTTGTCCTTCTACTCTGAGAAGAGTAGCTGGCTCTATTTTTGGAGCTTCTGGCTCTATTTTTGGAGCTCATATATGTTTGTATTAACCAAGGCTGGTTTGGGGTATTTGTTTTCTTCTTCCTTACTTCCTCCTATCAGCTCATGATCACTGCTCGCCACGTCCGTGTGCCAAGCTCTCTCAGTTTTCCCCACCTGATACTGCCATGGCAGTTACCAAATTTTTGATGGTGACCCACAGTAAGAAATTCATGTACATCTAAATGCATACAAATGGAACCAAAGTTTCAAAAAATAAATTTATCCTTTTTTTTTTAGAGAGAGAGAGAAAAAAAAAACAGGATCACAGGGAGAGGGAGAGAGCAAATCTCAAGCTGACTCTGTGCTCAGCGTAGAGCCTGATGCAGGGCTTGATCTCACAATCCTGAGAGCATGACCTGAGCCTAAATCAAGAGTCAGATGCTTTACAAATCGAGCCACCCAAGCACCTGAATTTTTCCTTTTTTAAAGATTTTTAAAAGTAATCTCTATACCCAGCATGGGGCTTGAACACACAACCCTGAAGTCAAGAGTTGCACCCTCTACCGACTGAGCCAGCAGGCACCCCCAAATAATACTCATCCTTATAATTTGTAATGCCTTCTGCTATTTTCCATTCAATTCTATCATATTTTTAAATGAAGACTGTATTTCTAAGGTGATTCAAAGCTCATAAATGAGTTGTAACTCACAGTTTCATTCACCACATCAGAGAAAATCTACACAGATGTTAAATTAGGATGTTTTGTTAGAATCACCTGCTTTGCAGAGTCAGGCAAAGCCCTAGGAAGGTTCCCTCGAGTTTAAAGGTCTTCCCTTGGCCAGAAAACCAGTTAAATGTCTTTTTAAAAATAAAGAAAGAAAACCAACCCAAGCAGTGGAGGTCATTAATTACTCTTAGAAGTTATGATCTTCCAGGAATAGAAACATCAGGTAATGACAGGGCTGTAACCCTCAGCCCTGGCTCCTGAGAGACTTCACCTGGAGGGCACTGCAACAGCAATTCCACTTAGGGGTGCTGGGCAAGGGTCCAGTGGGCACTGTGGCTAAGGGTCTCATTGTTCATGAAGAACCCTCAACCATAAAGGATGGACTGTTTAATAAATGATGCTGTGATCATCTGTAACCACCTGGAAGAAAGGAAAATCCTAGGTCTATTGCCAAACAAGTTAAGGTGAATGAGAAAGGAATAATATTTTGCAACCAGGTCAGCACATTTTCCCCAAAGGCCTAGACAGAACACATTTTCAGCTTCATGGGTCATATAGTCTGTGGCAACTGTCAACTCTGTCACTCTGTGAAAGCAGCATAGATATTATATAAAAGCAGGGGAAGGTCACCTTCCAATAAACTTCATTTACACACCAGAATCCTCAGGCTGATGCAAAGGCAATCCCGACAACTGCTTAGGAAGGGAATGCTGCGATTGTACAGATTCCACGATTGCCGCCTCGCAGGTTAGCATCCTCAACCCCAAGACTTAAGTGCAGAAATGTTTGCAAAACGAATCCCTAATATTACTCATTCGTATTTAAAAAAAAAAAAAAACCTATGCATGTTTGGTATTTTAGTTATTTATACTGTTTAAGATGATTCATCTCACGGTTCCAAATTTAAACAGTCTGTGGCTGTGCAGACTTGTGATTTGAAATCAAAATCTTAGGAACACATGAGTTTAATTTCTTCATTTTCCAGGAATTGCCTAATATTCAGGGGAGCTTGGGTTGTTACAGTTATTTCTGAAGAACTACTTTGGTAGATTTCAAACACATATAAAAAGAGAGACCAAAATATAATATAGAAGCCTCAACAATTTTGCATCCATGCCCCTATTCTATGTTCCTACCAAGTTCTCCTTCCCAACCCCACCAACCATCCCATTTATTTGAAGCAAATCCCAAACACCAGATAATTTTATTTTCAGATAATGCCACATATCTTCCCCAAAAGGACTATTTAACCTAACAATAAAAACACAATCTCCCCTTTAAAATTTATTCTAATTCTTTAGTGTCACTAGACATTAAATCCCATGAGCGTGCACATTCACCCAACCACCTTTTGCACACACGTGTGTATATATGCACAAAGACTGAAACAATATTGGGAAAAGTCATACATTGAAATTAATGATGCAAGTTTTGAGTTTCCTATAATATACAGGTCTCCGGCCATCTCCGGTCATCACTCTCTCTCTCTCTCTGTCTCCCCCCCACCCTCTCTCGCTTGAAATTCTTTGTGGAAGAAACAGACTCATCTGTCCAGTAAAATCTTCCAGAGTCTCAGAATCATTCACTGAACCCTGTGGCTTAGTTTAACAGTTTCCTCCATGCCTTGGGCAGACTATATAAGCTGGTAGTTGGATCTAGAGCCGTGACCGGCTTTAGGTTCAAAGTTGAATCTACGTCATAGGTTGGTGGTGTGCGCTTCCACCAGGAGACACGTGCTGTCTGGGTGTCCGGTGTCCATGCTTCTGTGATATCGGCAGCCACTGACGAGGATGACCCTGGGGAGATACCCAAGAGTGAGCACCCCTCGCTCTTGCTGCATCAGATCTATACAGAGGGGAGGCCTTCAAAGACCCACAGAGAGAAATTTCCCCTATGGACGAAGGTGCCCTGAGAGATGGAGGTCACAAGAGACCCAGGATTAATCCTTGATTCTTTATCTACCAGCTGTCAAGGTAATGAGGCAGCTCCTTAGGCTCCTCCAAGGGTAACTCCATGGGTTTTCTTCATTCCTTCCCTTACTGTCGCTACGAACACATGACGTGCTTCGGTGCACGGAGTGTGATTCCTACTGATCATCGAGGGTCCCATCTTGGCTGGTGGGTGCCGATTCAGGCAGGATCCTGAGTCCTCTGGTACGAACTTTTTAAGGATTTTATGTATTTATTTGAGAGAGACCAAGAGAGAGTGTGTGCACAAGTGGGGGGCAGAGGCAGAGGGAGAAGAAGCAGGCTCCCCGCTGAGCAGGGCACCCCATGCAGGGCTCCATCCCAGGACCCCGAGATCAGGACCTGAGCCCAAGGCAGACGCTTCATCGACGGAGCCCCCCAGGAGCCCCAGCTCATTTCTTACACTGAATAACATTCTCTTATATGATGGACCGCTGCTAATTCACTCACTACTGAAGGACAACTTGGTTGCTTCCTATTTGGAGCGATTATGAATAAAATAGCTATTGTGTGAAGGATTTTGTGTCGTCACAAGTTTTCAAATCTTGGGGACAGCCTCTTTTTTTTTTTTTTTTTTTTTTAAACAGGTCCATCAGCATCCCAGCTTATCCTGGATTAATAGGCAGTTAAAAACCTCCATGGATCCTATTTTTCAGATGCAACTTTTGAATCTAAGTATGTCCTATTGAATTTGTTCCTGTTTGACAGAGCCCATCAGTCAAACCCACAGACCTTAATGGTGTCATCAATCCCATTTGTTCTCTTGTCCACCTTCATAGCACCCACACACTTGCTATCTGCAGGTCATCGGTCCTCATCCACACTCCTGATCAAAGTTATCAATCAGTGCGGGTGTCCTGTCACTCTCCATTAGCAACTGCTTCCAGAGTGACTTAGATTTATTCATCAGCACTTATGAATATGATAGACTGTCCACCCCTACAGTCTTGTCCATATCACTCCATCTTATCCACAAAGGCATAATAATAGATTTCCTTAAACGTGTTGCTGAAACCTAATGCATTCCTGAAGTCTAAGTGTTTGTAAGTATTGATCTGCTTGACTGATGCTGACAATGACTTTGAGGTATGAAGCACTTCTCAGCTGCACAACTAAACACCATCAGAACCTGCCAAAGAGGATCATGGGGCTCGTCCTGATCTGAGCACCAGGGCCAGGGATTTTCCCAGTGAGCAAGCGCTGAGTGAGCAAGCACTCTGCTCATCTGCCCACTCAGAATTCACAAGTGGTGACCATGTCACCCATAGTGGAATTTTATTTTATTTTATTTTATTTTATTTTATGTTATTTTATTTTTTTATTTATTTATGACAGTCACACAGAGAGAGAGAGAGAGGCAGAGACACAGGCAGAGGGAGAGGGAGAAGCAGGCTCCATGCACCGGGAGCCCAACGTGGGATTCGATCCCGGGTCTCCAGGATCGCGCCCTGGGCCAAAGGCAGGCACCAAACCGCTGCGCCACCCAGGGATCCCCCCATGGTGGAATTTTAAAGGAAAGATGGCCACACATGGGTGATCAGACGATTCCTGAATGTTGTCGAATAGTAATTAAGAGATGGGTTGTGGTCAAAATGCAGGATGCCCAAGAAATCATGAGATGCAGAGTGATCAAGTACAGACTTCGAAGAGGGAGGTCTGTGGATGCACATCACCCTCACTCAGGGCACACATGATTTTCCAGGTCCACTGCAAGGTGAAAATGCTGGAGGTGGAGAAGTCAATACCCCGTTCCCACCAGTCTGTAACCCCCACCCATGACTAATGGGTCCCCAAGATATTTCAACCCCCACTCCAGGGCATATTGGGACCTGGATCCAGAGTGGGTACAATGCCCATGACCCATCAGCCCTGAATGCACTCTGGCATCACCAGCTGGGGCAAGGGCAGCGAACACCTATCTCGAGGCTGAGGGGCACATGCCTGATGAGGACCCTCCTCACCCTTGTGCCCAGGCCTTGCTGTGAGGGGCAGATGGCCACACTGGAACACAAGCCTCTACCTCTTGATACAACCTGCCCACTGCAGGGAGGTCATGCAGAGCAGCTGGGAGGGGGAGGGCGGCTGGGCAGGATGGCTGACAAGTGGCGCAAGGGGACAGCAAGAACCCCTCAAGGCGAGGTGAAGCTCCACACCCCCAGAGCTTGCTCACTGTCCCATCAGACTTCACCTACAAAACAGAACTCCAAAGATGAAAGTATAGAGAACCGCAAGGCAGCAACCGCGGAGCAGTAATCCCCAACCATGGGGCCTTCTGAACACCAGGCTCTGGTGACTGTACAGGCCACTCGCCCATTTAACCAGCTCTGCCTCACTGTGCCTCGGAGGGGCATCCCCACAGCTGAACGATTAAGGCTTTCTCCTAAAAATAACTTTTACTTCAATAAAAAAGGCCACTAACCCTTGCCTGTATCCAAATTAGCCTGGGAACCTATGCTGACATCAGTGGATCCAGAAAGGAGAAGGCACCACTAATCCCGGAGTCTCTGGCTATCAGAAACATCCTTCTGCAGATGGATGGGCTTTTCTATACCTCATCAACAGGAAAAAAAATTACATCTTTTTAAAATTAAAATATGATGTCTGACACAGGTACTTCTTTTTGCTGACATTGGATATAATTTCTGATAAAGGATATTCCAGATTTCGTAAAGCAAGGCAAGTAAATATCATATATGACAACTATAATATACATAGACCTATCACGATAGGTAAACACTGCAAATGACAATTCCACTGTCATGGAATAGAACATGTATGTATTATATACACGTTATAAATATGTATTTGTGTATATGTTTATATACAAATTTTATAAATATATTTATAAAATTTATATCAAAATAAATACATACATCTTATAGATATATAAGTTGTATTTGTATAATAATACCCCATTTGTTCTATGAAGACATACTATATGGTTTAGCTGCTTTGGAAAAGTAGAGCTCCAAATCACTACGTGCACTTTTGCTTTAGCAAACTGTGTCCAATTTCTACATCTCAATGTGATGACTGCTTTAAAAAATACCACACTGCCCAGATGACTCATGTTTAGCTTATGATTATTACAGCCCACGGATGATTGCTAGCCACACTCGTAGAGCATCATTTCTGATTCACTTTTCGGTTGGCTACATTTGTCTATTTGCTTTTTTCCTTAGTATTTTCTCATTTTTTTCTATACCCTCTGACTCAGCAACATCATTTTAAATTTTAATCTGGTGCTAGTTCTGCTCCTAGGACTAGTCTCCACTCTGCTATCTGGGTCAGCTAAGAAATAAGACTCAATCCATATGTTCAGAGATGAAGGAGAGTGTAAGGAAAACAGGCAGAGATCCAGAGAAAGCCTAAAAGATTGTAAGTGTCTAATGGTTAAAAAAGGAAACAGAAGAGGCTGTAGAATCTCTAAAATATGTCCACCATTTTATTTTTATTTTATTTTTTTTGTCCACCATTTTAAATAGAAAAGTTCCTATCAAATTATGGGCTTTGACTACTGGCCAGTTAGCCTGCACTCGTGCTCATCGTCACGTGACAGTCGTGTACTCCAGGGAGATGCCCACAAAGGAGAAGGACAGGCTGGGCGCAAAAGTACTCTCGGGTCACCCACCATTCTAGCCTCCTGCGCACAGGTCATTCAGGGCCACCGCTCTTCCTCGTCCCTGGATGGATCTGCGAGCAACCGGTCTGCACACAGGGCCCAGGAGGTTCCCCCTCAGCCTTAGCGATGGAGGAAGTCTACAGCACAGTGGCCAGGCTGGCACGGGGCTCTGTGGGTGACATGATGCCGAAGGACGCGAAGGTGCCAGAGCCATGTTCTGTGGACTCTGCTCAGCGGCTCATTACAAATCTCTACAAATTTTTTTTTGCTAGTTGTGTATCCATTGGACAAGACAAAAAGCTAAATTTTCCATTTCTTCATGATGAGTGTTCAAGGTCAAATTAAATGGCTCAAGAGGCTAAATTTGTCATAAAGCAAATAAAAGGATAACTCACAAGACAAATAAAAAACTCTGGTTATGGGAGCACCTGGGTAGCATAGCTGGTTAACTGTCTGACTCTTGGTTTGAGCTCAGGTCTGATCTTGGGGTCATGACACTGAGCCCCACGTCAAGCTCCGTGCTCAGCAGAGAGTCTGCTAGAGAGTCTCTCTCCCTCTCTTGCTCGGCGGCCCCTCAAATAAATAAATAAAGCTTTTAAAAAATTCTCTGGTTTATGAACATAAAGAATAATATTTAGTGTGTCCCACATGTGAAACTCTAACCCCCACTTCTGTGTACAGAATAACCCACTTTGCCTTATGAAATAATGTTAACAGCAAAAATACAATTTTTTGTCTTCAGGGAAAGGAATCCATGGAAAAAAACACTAGACCCTCCATAGTTATGAGGTGGGAATTAATCTGTAGTATTTGCTTTGTAACTCTTTCAAGCTAGAGACCCAAAAAGCAGGTTCTGTTTTCCTTTACTGAAATATATATAATCATAGACTTTGCCTAGACAGAGTCCTCTATGTATGGTTGCCTTTATGTAATATTACCGTAGCTCAAATCATAAAAGGAGGGTCTCACAATCAATCAATCAATCAATCAATCACAATGACCTATCCAACATTTTTATTCAAAGTTCAGAACATTATCACACTTTGCTGGAAGATAGTCCTATATCTTCTCAAGAGTTAGGCATACTGGTAGCCATCTTCCCTAAATTACAAAATTCTGAATCTCAACCAAAGTTGGCTTTCATTTTTCCTGGCCTTTTGTACAGATCATGTAAACACTGTCTGAAGATGCTTTGTGAAATTAAATTATGCACTGTTAGGCAGATTAAAAAAATCTACCAAATAACCATGACTCTCTGAATTGCAAGATGAAAATACATCCCAATTTCAGATCTGTTTAAACACGCCTGTAGGTTGGGGAGAGGGAGATACATTTTCTTAAAAGTCAATAAAATATATAGTTTTAAATAATTTGGAAAGAAAGAGGGTAATCACCTCTTTGAAGGTGAAGTAAGGTAAGTCACGATTATTAATTACAAATTGAAGACTGAATAAAACTCAGAAGACTTTTTCTTCTAGGAAGGTATTTCTTTAGTTGTGATGACCAAAAAAGTGAATTAGAAGCAAGAAAGAAGAGAAAAACAAAGAAAGAAAATAAAGAGATGAGAGACTTTCTACAGGGAGATGAGACATTTTGGAAGGCACCCATAGGCAGGGCAACATTGGTTCATAGCCATCGGAAAGAGCATCCTGCAGTGGAGGAGGGAGACAGGCTGTCTCTAGTAGAAAAGGGTGGTGATAATCCAATGAATTCCAGGAATGTGCACAGGTCAGCAAGGCACGGTGATGAAACACAAGGGCAGCAGTGTGGAGCAGCAGGGAGTTTGTGTTCTTGAGCCCAGAGAACGGGAGAGGCCAAGGGTACGGCTGGAGTGGAACCAAATTCATGTGAGCTCAAGGCAAAGTGAAATCAGGCCTGCTCTCTCTCCTCCTGCTTTGGAATTATGAAAAAAGCCAGGAGCAAATCCAACAGGGTGCACCGTGGGGGGGGGGGGGGGGGGGGTGGGGGGAGGGCATGCAACGGGTTCCTTAGCTCTACCTGGTGTATGTACCTGCCAATCCAGAGGGCCTTGCACCTACCCAGGTGCCCAGTGCAGCTCAGCAGAAGCAGACTCTCAAGGAGGGTGGGTGAGCCAACTTCTGCAGGCCACTCCAGCTAGGCTGCCACAGGCTAAGCACGGACTACCAGATTCAGCCACAGAAAGGAGCTACGAGAAGAAGGGGGAGAGCTGACCAAAATCACACACTGCAGTGTAGCACAGGAGGGTTAAGAGGGAAGAAGGGAAGATCTCTCAAGGTGTTATCCATTCCAACACTCTCCGAATCCATACACTCTAAACCTAGAGGCTGTGCACGTAATTGACCCAAACATCAAGGTGAAGTTTGGGGCTTCTTCATAAATAAATAAATAAATGCATGTACCGTATACAGGCATTGAGCAGGTGCTGAAGCTGCTTCTAGAAGAAGGCTCTAAGTGAGTGGGACACACACTACTGGGTGAGATGAGATGTGTCATGAGAACCTACCACGTGCTGGATATTTTCACTTCCCCGGATCATTTAATGTTCCGAAACAACCCGATGAAGTGAGACATATGACAAGATCTTCACAAATAGAGGAGCTGGAGCAACGTGTTTAAAACCACGCAGCCTGTAAGTGAAAGACCTGGGTCTTACTGACTCCTATTCAAACGTTCTACTTACATGCCATTCATAGTCCCTCGGCATCTCACTTTAACCAACTGATCTAAAGCTCCAGAATGTTCTAGAGAGTAGATTTGAAAGAACAACTGTCATTTTGGCTCCTGCCCTTTAAATGCCCATTCAGGGGGCCCTGGCGGGCTCAGCTGGAAGAACAGGACTCTTGATCCTGAGCTCGAACTCCATGTTGGGTGTAGAGATCACATACATACACACATATATACCTACACTTTTAAAAAAATGCCCATTCAGTCGTGGTCAACCACTCAACAGCTGACGTCCACGTTCTGCTCAAGAGCCCACCCCAATGTACCTGCACCCGTCCACACCCCAAGAGGAACCCAGCCATTCTGCAGCAGTTCTAAGACCGAGGACATTACCACAGCTGCAAATGACCCGTTTGTTTCTCCATCCCCTTTGCTCCAAAAACTCAAGGGTGCAAATAGCT
This sequence comes from Canis lupus familiaris, assembly GCF_011100685.1. Classification (NCBI taxonomy): domain Eukaryota; kingdom Metazoa; phylum Chordata; class Mammalia; order Carnivora; family Canidae; genus Canis; species Canis lupus. The sequence continues at coordinate 88,077,962 of NC_049225.1, read as the reverse complement.
GGACTTGAGCTGCATGCCTCCGTGTGGCACCCACCCAGCCTCGGTTCTGTTCTGTGGGTTGGCCCCGTTCTCCAGCCCATCGTTACCCTGCACCCTCTCCTCCCCTTCCTCACGGGAAGCCCTCCCTGGTTCCAACCAATCCCTTTTTGGGTGAATGCACCTTGATCAGACCCTAATCACCTACTGTAAGAACTTAATACTTCATCCTTAGGGCACCCTCTTCTTACCCCAGTAAGAGAAGACCTACACAGTGAGGTCTCAATGCAGAAAGAGTCCATCAATAAAACACAGCAAGTGAGTAAGTAAAGTAAGTGAACATCACAGACGACCCCCCAAGCTCACTTTGGGAGCCCACGTGCTACGATAATGAACTGAACCATCCCAACTAATTAAAAGTGAGTCTCTGGGGATCCCTGGGTGGCGCAGTGGTTTGGCGCCTGCCTTTGGCCCAGGGCGCGATCCTGGAGACCCAGGATCGAATCCCACATCAGGCTCCCGGTATATGGAGCCTGCTTCTCCCTCTGCCTGTGTCTCTGCCTCTCTCTCTCTCTGTGACTATCATACATAAAAAAAAAAAAAGTGAGTCTCTGGGTACGTCTGTTTGTTTTTAATGCTTTTCACTCTTTGCCAAAAGGAAGCCATAAAAGAGGAAGGACAAGAGAAACAGTGATGGGTGGTATTACAGGAGCCACCTCCCCAACACACTCGGTTTACAACCTCACACCAGTGACCTAGAAGGTGCTACCTTTACAGGCCTGCCCACTCCCTTTCCCCACTCTGTGTACACTGGGCGGTACACGGAGGTGGAAACAACCTTAACAACCTTCTCTAATTAAACAAGGGAGACAAACCCTTAGCGCAGCCCTCACCAAGCTCTAATGGAAAACAGAAGTCTCTCCTGATAATTCCACCTGAGATTCCCAGGGCCCTATTAACTCTCCAAACAAGACAGACGGTAGCCATGAAAAACAACGCAGGGGAGGAGAACAGAATAATGTGTAATAGGGAGAGGGGACAGTCTCTCATGAGGCTCCCCCAATGAGCGATGCAGCGTCGGTGTTTATAGCATCTGGCGTTACACATGAGCAATGACAGGAAACACCTCGTTCGACCACAGAGTCAGCAAGCACCGTGAGCCTGGGGAATATGGTCGACATCTCAGTCATGAGCTTGCATTTCAATCAGATGACCCCTGGATGGCAGGTAACCCAGGCCCACAAATGGCGGAGATGCCCTCTGTTGGTTGGTCAATAGCCCATCTTCTAGGGATCCCTGGGGGGCCCAGGGGTTGAGCGTCTGCCTTCGGCCCAGGGCGTGATCTTGGAGTCCTGGGATTAAGTCCCACGTCGGGCTCCCTGCATGGAGCCTGCTTCTCCCTCCTCCTGTGTCTCTACCTCTCTCTGTGTCTCATGATTGAATAAATAAAATCTTAAAAAAATAAAATAACCCATCTTCTAGAAACAACCCCAACCGTGCAGTCAGCTACATCAGAACCTCCAACCTGCCACACCCACAAGGGCCTGGCTGTGCTCATCAAGGAGAACACACGTCCTTTAGCAAAAGGTGTTTGCTTCCAGAAGCCTGGCAAAGCACAAGAATGAATCAAGGTATCACCCTGTGGACGGTGGTCACAGTCAATATGGGGCTGAAACGTCATCTCCTTGGCGGCCTGCAATCAGAGTCTACTCTGAGGCTCTTCCAGGTTGTCTTTTCTCTTCGTGGTTCTCATCTCGCTTTCTACCTGTGTACTGATCCGCTGGTGCCTTTGTTTACAGCCTGCACTTCCCGACACCAAACTGCAGGTTACGTGAGGGGAGGGCTCACTCTCTCCGGCTCGCTGGTGATGCTCCAGCACTAGATCACCACCTGGTGATAGCCGGTGCTCAATTAATACTTTTTTGCATTGTTGTTCGTTCAATATTTATTTAATAAATAAGTCAGTTAACATAATTAAGTTATTAGGCACACGATGAATGTAATCCATCCTAATGCCACTGTACAAAAGGCCTGTTGGGATGATGTGTTTGTTCAGGTCAAAGAGGACAAAGAGAATGGTGCCCTGGCCAACTCCTGCATCCTCATCTCCAGAGGAGTGGCAGCACGTGTACCTCCCTCAAGCCTCAGCGGACACACTTGTGAGGAAAGCCATACCAACACCCAGGAGCGGTCCCGGCTTCTTATGAGGCATCTGCAACGTTTTTTAAAGATTGAATTCATGTAGTTGAGACAGAGCACAAGCAGTGGGGAGGAGAAGTAGACCCCTGCTGAGCAGGGAGCCCAACTGAGAGGCTCGATCCCAGGACCCGAGGTCATGACCTGAGCCAAAGGCAGACGCTTAACTGACTGAGCCACCCGGCCGCCCCGGCATCTGGGAGTTTTAACTAGAAGCCGAAGATCGGCATTGACAATCTAGGGACTACAGCCCAGGAATGGTTCTTTTGCCAACAGTCATGCTCTTGAGCCATAGGCGCGCGGCAGCCATGGGCCCACAGGCCTCAGGACATGCACCTGTCTGCACCAGGTAACCCTGCACACAGCAGAGGTTTATGGGCAGCAAGGAGCTGAGAGCTGGCACACGTACAGCACCTCGTACACGGCATTAATATGCAAACACGGGGGCGCCTGCGTGGCTGAGTCCCTTAAGCATCCGACTCTTGATTTCAGCCCAGGTCATGAGCTCAGGGTCCGGGGATGGAGCCCCGCATCAGAGTCTGTGTTCAGCACGGAGTCAGCTTGACATTCTCTCCTTCTCTGTCTCCCCCTGCCCCCACTAGTGCTTGCACTCTCTCTCTCCCTAAAATAAATCTTTAAAAAATATACAAACGCGTCAGCTTTTCAGCTATATTGTGATATTAAAAGTAAAAAACTCAATAGAAATGATCCATTTTGATAAAGGAAACCCGTTGTTCAATAATACTGTTCACTAGTGTCCACCAGTGAATGAAAAAAAAAAAGAAAGCAATTTTTAGATCATATTTTCCATTTCCATTGGAGTCTATTTTAAAATCTATCCTAATAAATAAAACTCGAGCTGAAGATGAAACTTTGTTGTTAAATATCTTCAACTACTTAGATATCATTTTTAAGAAAAAGTTGGAAGTCTCACTACACCATTTTCTCATGAACTGTTGAAAGTCTCTCACTAAAACTTTCTGATGTCATACACACGACATCAATGCAGCTTTTGTTCTGAATTTACAAGAAGGTTTTTGGGAGCTAAATTCGAAAGGCAGACCAAGGAACCAGATTCCCACAGAGATGCATGTGTAGATGAAATGCGGTTCCCCTGCCGAAGCAGAGCCCGTGACACGCGCACGGGAAGCGCAGGAACGCAAGTGTGCGAGGAGCTCGTGCATGTCCCCCTCCAGCTCACGGCCGTCTCCCCCGTGTCCAAAGCTGGATCTGGGGTCCATGCGCTGGGAGCCACCGAGGCCCAGACACTGCCTGCAACATGCCTCCAAAGGACAGCCTCCGTCTTCACTTCTATGTTTGGCTTTTATTACCCACGAAAACATCAGCTTTTTAAAACGCTGGGCACATGCATGTTTTCTGTGAACACCCAAGAGAGCTTGAGAGAGGTCAGCAGCTCTGTTAGAGATCGTCCTGGTAACAACCGAAGCCTTGAGCTGTGACAACCCGCAGATGCACGGAAGAGATCACGGCCGCCTCGACAGGTCTTGGGGTTGTTTCAGCAAACACGGGTACCATGTGTAATTCAGGCGCATTTGAAAGTGTTTCTGCCTTGAATGGTAAATGCAGTTTTTAATCTTATTTATTTATTCCTGAGACACCCAGAGAGGGAGGCAGAGACCCAGGCAGAGGGAGAAGCGGACTCCCTGCGGGGAGCCTGATGCGGGACTCGATCCCGGGACCCCGGAATCACGCCCTGAGCCCAAGGTGTAGACTCTCAACTGCTGAGCCCCCCGGGAGCCCCGTGCCAAGAATTCTTCTTACAAAAGGTTTTCTGGGACGGACTTCAAGTCGTCATTTGAAAGAAGGTTGTGTTACCCTTCGCTGGGTGTTAAGCACCTCGTCCTGAGCAGAAGTAGGCAGATGCGAGCCCTCCCTACTGAGGGCAGAAGGGGCTTAACAAACTGGCTCATTTGATGGTGGCACAAAAGGGAGCGTGAACACGTGCAGCGAATGCCCGAGGCCACCGCGGGGAGCTTGGAGGGTCGGCAAGTCGTGGGGAGGCCGGTCAGTAGGCTGGCTCCAGATTCTCGGGCTCCCCCAGGGCACGGTGGGACCCACAGAGCAAAATCTGCACACCGACCTGCAAACCACCATCGGCGATTCCGGCCCTTGGGAGCGTTAGGATTTCGCCTCCTAGGTTTGTCATGCTCACTCTTTCAACACCGAATGGCATGCGGTTTCGAGAAAAAGGGGTCAGGAGGCTCGGATGTGGGTCGTGCTGCCGCCAGCAACCTGCGGAGCCTGGGGACCCGGTTTCTTCATCTGTCAATGAGGTGGTTAAAGCGGAGCAAAGATCTCCCCATTTCCTAGTTCATCATACAGGTGCCTTCTTTGGAAAGGCTTTAGCCTCGGTTTACTAGGTCAGAGCCAGCTCAGCTTGGTCACAGGCACAAGTATCTTCTGGAGGCCGAAACCGGTTAGTGCCTTCAGAGGCCACGGAACTCAGGGTCCCAGGCGGTCTCAGTGGATCCGCTCTCTCAGCCCTTGGCTGCAATCCGCTACTCCGGGCGCGCACTGCTCTCAGGCCACACGGCCCAGCGGAGCCGGAGCACTCCTAGGCTCCAGTCCGAATCTAAACCGTCAACCGGCCCGACGCTGTCTCAACTCCCAGCCTCCTGTCCGGCCAGGCCAAGGTATTAGCTGAGTGCTGTGCTGACAAGGTCAAGGCACCAATTCTCTCTGCCTTTGGACTGGTTGAGGCGCAGCCTCTTCTAGGATCTGCCTGTGTTCACGCAAAGCCAGGCCAGCTGTGGGACCTGGCCCCCGGGCCCCCAGGGCACCACTCAGCCCAGCCTACAGCCTCCCTGGGCAGCCCTGGGCCCCACGCCTGCTGTTTTCCGAGCGAGTACCCTTGGGATGCTCACAGACGCCCTGTGGCAACTCCCCCAGCTAGCGAGCAGACCACAAGCGCCAGACGCAGCTTTTATGTCGCACGCAGGTACTGGGATGAAGGCATGGAAAGGCCTTTCGGGACACGGCATGAAAGCCAGAAGGGACCGCTCTGAGTGTGCCCTGAAGATCTCAAGCACGTGGTCCAGGCCCTGCTCCCCTGCATACCGAGAAGGCATGGCCGGCGGCCGCAGCCACTGGAGATCACCTGGGAGAGATCAGGCCCTGGAGAAGCATGGAAGCAGTCAAGCAGACACGGAGGGCAATGCTTCAAAACTCTGAGGCGGAAAAAAAAAAAAATTAAAAAAAAAAAAACAAAAAAAAAACCTCTGAGGCGGAGTCATTCCCCGGCCCAGAACCCTCGACCAAGCCCAACTTCCCAGCAATCAGCGGGAAGAGTGGGATCCAGGTGTTTTCCGCACACAAGTCCTCAAAACACAGGGTTGCTTTGGACTCTCTCAAAGCCAGGGAAGGTGCCATCTCCGTGACGAAGAGCTCACCGAGAAAGAGTCTAGCGACAGAGGAAAAAAAATCAAAAGAAGAACTCAAATCAACATGAGAAACTCTTAAGCCACCATGAATATTCTCAAGGAGAAGGAACGGGAGCTCCCCGGTGCAGGCCGCTAGCTTTCCCGTGACCCCATTTTCCGCCTGGATCCTGTAACAGAGGCCCCGGCACATGGGAGGAGCAGCGGGTGACAACGGTGTGGATGTCCCACGGGGACAGGAGGCCCGGGGGACGACGAGACGGGACTGGAACAGGAGTGTGGGCGCTCCGGCAGGGACGGCTGCAGGGAGAGGTACAAAGGAGGGAGGCTCGGGTGTCGGCCTGATAGGTTTGCCCTCTACCGGAGGGAGCCTCCTAGAAATGTTGGAGAGTCAAAAGGATCAAATAGAACAAACACGCTAAGAGTAACAGCAAAATAAAGTCATTCTAGAAAGGAACGGTGACCGGGCCACTCTCTGTAGCTCACGCATGGATAAGGCTCACACGGCCCGCGACTGAACCCCAAGTTACGGCATCACTGCGGCAGACGGAGGAGGGAAGGGTGTCTGTGTGGGGGCTGGGAGGGAAAAAACAACGTAGCTAAGTCAAGAAATGGCATCTAAAAAAAAGCAAAAAAACAAAAGACCTTGTAATACGTCTGGTGACAGATGTTAACTAGACGTGCAGCAGTGATCACTTTGCAACAAACACAAATATCCAATCTTTAGGTGGATTACCTGAAACTAATACATTATATGTCAATTATATCTCAAAAAAATTCAAGAAATTGCTTATGATTGTAAAAAAAAATAAAATAAAATAGAAAGGCATTTTAAGGATATTATTTAGAAAAGCCTAACCAGACCGAAAAAGCAGAAAAAATAACAATCGTTGCTTTGAGAAACAGGACGGGGACCCGGGGAGAGGCGGGACGAGACACGGCTGTGTTTTATTAAAAGTCTGGTGGAATTCATTGATCAGACAGAGAAGGGCGTTTGGGTGTGTACACAACACAGTGGTCGACTTCCACGTGTGGGATTCTCATCATTTACTACGTATTCGGTAATTGTAGGGTTTTTCTTCGACCCAGGTACAACTCCACAAAGTTCTAATACGTTGCTAAGAATCAGAAGAAATACACAGTAAAATAAAATACTTTCAAACTGTGCACAGGGGCACGGAAGCCCCCGGCAGGGCGGCAACTGGAATCAACGGGAGGTCCCCGTGCGGCCTGGAGCCTCCGGGGGGGCCTGGGGCCGGGGCCACCCCAGAGCTCGGGGCCGCGCACACGAGCCGCGGGAGAAGCGGGAGAGGCTGGGGCGCCTGGGCCCTCCTGACCGCCTCCGGCCCCAGCAGCGGCGCCCCACGTCAGCCCAGCCTCACCTGGGGCGGGACACCGGGCTCCCCGGCCACAGGAGGTCATCTCCCAGGCAGTTACAAGTCGCCCCGTCCCCCACGGCGTGGCCTCCTGAGCGGACGCACGAGTCCACTTGACATCTCACCTGCAGACCCAGAGCCTCCCCCGAGCCCAGAGGGCCGCGCCAAGGGGACCCGAAGCTGGGCCGTGTGACGTCTCGGACAAACGCACATGCAGTTTGCACGATCAACGCCGAAGCTGAGATACCCGGGCGCAGAGAGGCGCAGCAGGTGAAGGCCGCCGGTGGTGCTGGAACTTTCCTGGGAAAAATGAACGGACTTCCTTGGCTCACGCGGCCACATCCGGCTGTGGGGCGGCAGCCGGTACTGCGACAAGTGCTTTCCCCGCCAGGCCGAGGCTGAGCCACACGCAGTCGCGCCCCCTTTACGTGGCCATCGCCCCCTTCTTGGGGAAGACGACGCAAGGAGCCTGGCCGGACAACCTGTCACCTTGGGGCAAGGGCCCTCGGGGCCCCGTCACCGGCGGCGCTGAGAACCGGGGCAACGGCACCGGGCTGGGTGGCACGAGACTTGGGGGAGGGGGCAAGTGCGGCCTGCACCCAGCAGAGCGCGGCGCGCGGCCGTCGTCAACACCAGCGGCCACCGCAGGCAGCGTGAAGCGACACCCTGCGAGGCTACGGCACGGGGCGCCCACATGTGTCCCACGAAAGCCGTCTGGTTGCACAGGAGCCAAACGGGTTATCCAGAGGCCCGGTGTGAACCAGCCCAGGGGCTCCCCCTGCTTCATCGCGCACCTTCCCAGTGACGGGCTGGCCCAGCCGCTGCCCTCGGGTGGCACCTGCCCCCCCACCTCCCGTCTGGACCGGGCAAGGGGCGCCACCGGGATCCCCCGGCACCGCCCCCTTCCTTCTGGACACGGAAAGATCCCCCGCACGTAAGTGGAGCTCTGCAGGGGACAGAGCAGCACGGAGGAGATTTCCGAAGCGTCTCTGAGAAGAGCGAAGCGGTTCAGCTTCTAGAAGCCTGTGATGACCCGTGGACACCGCGGGCGCATCTGATCTCGCCTCTGTAAGCAAATGGGAACCGTCCCTCGAAACATTCGCTGTCAAACTGACAAGCATGGGTGGGGGGGGGGGACCAAGACTAGGGTACACCTCGGCGGAAATTGGTTTAGGAGCCAGAGACGAAAATACAGGAAGGAGCCTGGCGCAAGTGGATCCACGGAAGAAACGGCTACGCGTGAATAAAGCCAAGAAAACAATGTGCCCGAGACGCCCCCAAGATTCGGGGTTTCCTGCAAGCCTTCCCCACGACAGCTGCACCCCCTCTGTCCCGCAACGCCTTCCACGGCTGCTCCTCCTCCTTCAAACGGAGACTAGCTGCCACTACACGCGGCTCCCGGCCACCTCTGGCCACCCCCCGGCCACCTCCGGGCACCTCCCAGCCACCTCTGGGCCACCTCTCGGGCACCTCCAGGCCACCTCTGGGTCACCTCTGGGCCACCTCCTGGGCACCTCCCAGCCACCTCCCGGCCACTTCGGGGCACCTCCCGGCCACCTCCGGGCACTCCATCCTTCCCCAACATCCTCAGGTATCTGAGGAGGAGGGGCCTCCCCCAGAGTCCCTGTGGCCCCTCCTGCCCCACGTCCTCACCCTCCGTCTCTGGTGCCTGTAGCCCCACCAGCCCCAGGGTCGCTCAGAGCCCCGCCGCGGTGTCACGGCAGCCGGAGAACAGCTCGGAGGGGACGGGCAGACCCGGGATGCATCTGCCACCTTCAGGTTATGCCCACAGGCTGGGCCGCTCAGGCCGGTCACCTTCTCTGTCACGTCGACACCGCGCCCCAAAGGACACAGCCAGGAGGGGCCAGGAGGACGGGGTGAGAATCCGCCCCTGCTGCGTGCACCCGAGGCGCGGGGAGCACCTGCCCCTGGAGCGCTCCCGCACCCTGAGAGAGCACCTGACCTCCCTGCTGCCCGGCACCCCCGGGACCCCCGCCCCAGCGCTCCGGGGCTGCCTCTGGGCACCCCCCTGGGCGAGGACAGGCCCTCCTCCAGCTACCCAGGAAGTGCTCCCGTGGGACCCCCGCAGCCCCCTGCACCCCAGGAAGTGCTCCCAAAGGACCTCCGCAGCTCCCCTGCACCCCAGGAAATGCTCCCATGGGACCCCCCAGCCCCCTGCACCCCAGGAAGTGCTCCCGCAGGAATCCCAGCCCCCTGCACCCCAGGAAGTGCTCCCGCAGGACCCCCACAGCTTCCCTGTACCCCAGGGAGTGCTTCTGCAGGAACCCCCACTCCCCTGCACCCCAGGAAATGCTCCCGTGGGAACCCCCAGACCCCCTGCACCCCAGGAAGTGCTCCCGCAGGACCCCCGCAGCACCCTTGCACCCCAGGAAGTGCTCCTGCGGGAACCCCAGGCCACCTGCACCCCTAGTTATCCCCAAAGCTGGACTGCAACCATGTGTCCCTGGAGCATCCGCCCATGGAGCTAACCCCGTAGGGACTCACTTGCACAACTCCACTTGGTGTCCACAAGCACATCAAATTCCACATCCCAAAATTGGGGAGGTGCCCCTCCTTCCCCGCGGCCCCACCCTGCTGAGGCTCAGGGACCTTCACGCTGGTTCACGCCAGCCACTCCTCCTAGGTCCTGCACCTCGTTCTCCCCACCCCGACATCACCTGCAGAGGCCCCCCTGAGTCCATCTCCTCCTCCCCACCACCACCTGCTCCCCCTCCTCTGGGACCACGCTGGGCTGTGGTCCCAGGCCCTCGCTCCCCTACTTCATCCAGGGGGACCCATAAAAGCCTAAAACGCAGAATCTGGCACAACTGCCGAGTTCAAAAAGTGGAGTTCTGGGCTAAACTGATGGCGTCTCCCCCTTGTCACCCAGTGGCAGCGCACTGGGCCCCCAGCCCAGCCCACCCAACCCGACCCGGGGCCTCTGCACACACCACCTCCTCTGGAACACCGCCCCCCCGAGGGAGCTGCCCGGATCACCCCGGTCCTTCCCGAGGTGCCAGCACCGGCCTGTCCCTCCTGTCCCTTGTCCCTGCCTCAGCTTCCTCCGTAGGCCCAGCCGCTTCCAGCGTCTTGCACGCTCACTTCTTCCCTCTGCCATTTCCACCCCGGAATGCCGGTGCCACGAGAATATGGGGACTCCACGCACACGTTTTGTGTCCGCTGCTGCACATCTGGCACCTAAAGCACTGTCGGTAGAGCAGACACCCGGTAATGTCGCTCGTTTCAATGGAAGTGTCGGAAGAAAGGGTCTAACATGATGGTATTTATACCCGAGCAAGAGATGGCAACCGCTCTTGCCGACGTAGTCCGAGTTCCCCGGCACGGCCCACAGTAACCCCTTCATCAGCTGGCCCAACGTCTCTCCTCCCAGGGTCACCTCTGCACCCCGGAGCACATAAAACAACTCCTCCGCCTCCTTCCTTTCCCTTCCCCCACCTGCAGAAGGGGCACGATGAGTGCCACGGGTCCAGCGCCCCTGAATTAGCAGAGGCCCCAGCTCCTAACAGCTGCCCAGCGCCTGCGGACGCCCTCTGACCTCACCTGCGGCCCACCCTGTCCCCACACAGCCCTTATTTGCCAACGAGGGGAAATCCTATGGCTTCTTCCTGGCCCGTGCGTGACGATTTAGTGTGCACGGCGCAGCCTTGCCTCAGGATTATCTGCTTGCGAATCTGTCTCCCACCAGGGGTCCGATGTGTCCACCACTGCATTCCCAGCAGCGAGTGATCGTGGTACACCTCATTCACGTGTACTCATCTGAATCCGTCCAGCGACTGAAAAACAGTCATGCACAGCAGGGGATAAAGGGGGAGAAAAAGAACAGGAAAGAAGCTGAGGTACGGTTATTACTCAAATAGCATCATCATAAGATTGTGCAAAATCGCTAAAGATGCGCTTTATGGTTATCAGAGAGAAAACCTGATGGGTTTCTAGAATGAGTATTAATCGGGTAAAAAAACAGCCGTGTTCCTTGGGTGCACGACCAGGTGCTCAAGAGCCTCACGGGAGCTCAGGAAGCCGCCGTGTCCCGTGACCGTTGCCTCTCTGTTTTGCAAGACTGGTCTTCGCGGGCCCCACCGAGTCAGGCGGGGGAAATACCCTCTCGTCCAGCTCCGTTCACCGAACCCGTGGGCCATCTAACAATGTTTCGGGGCCCACGCTGGTTCCGGGCATCCAAGAATAATCCTTTAAATCCACGCTCCCCAGAATGTACCTTAGCGTAGGCAGGGGAGTCCCCCCGGGCTGACCACATCTGGTGCTTACCCCCCATCTACCCCGGGGCTTGTCCCTCACTGTTCACCTTGCTTTTACAAGTCTATCTTCTCTTCTTGGTCTACAGGGTAAGCCACGGAGCTTTCGGTAACTATTCCCACCCTCCCGAGCTCCGCTAGTCCTAAACTGTAAGGCCCTGGAGACCGCGGCATGCGGCATGCGACTCAGAATCGTGCCGCCCTGTTTCAAGCAGTTCACTGCACCCGCCCGGCCTCCCAGAGCCCTCCGCCCTCCGGGACAAGCGCCGAGCCCGGCTTCTGGTACACCCCGGCCGGCAGCTAGCGGGCCCGGAGCAGGCACCCCGCCACAGCTGCCCAGCGCCAGCCGGAGCGGAGATAACGGAGGACCGTGGCCTAGACTGTCAGGCTAAAAAAAAAAGAAAAAAGAAAAGAAAAGAAAAGAAAAAATCCCTCCCAATGCAGAAGCAACATTCTTCCAACATAATTATTTTCGCCCTAGGCTGAAATCACCAAGCATGATTCCGTGATATTGCAAAATGTAACCCCTAGTTGTTGGCTTTCATAATCTGTCTTCTCCTTAGAGTGATACAATAGAGCAAAAGCAAACAAACAAAAACCACTAAATTCGTTGAGAGAGGGCATGGCTTCATGACCCAGCCCTGTGACCATGGCCTAACACTGTGCTACCCAATACGGTAGCCACTGGCCGCATGTGGCTATTTAAACTTCAAATATATTTTAAAATACAGTTCCTGAGTCAAACTAGCCACATTTCATATGCTCAACAGCCACAAGAGGCTACACCAGACGGTACAAATGTAGCATGTTTCCATCACTGCAAATACTCTACTGAACGGTGCAGGTCAAAGCCACTCTTTGATCGTTCAATTATCCTACAAGCCTCAGTTTCTTCTTGTGTTAAACGGGAACGATACCTGCTTTTCCAAGTTGCTGTAAGATTTAGATAAGGTGAGAAATCTGAATGTCCTTAGTTTAGTACAGCTCTACACACTGTGATTGTGTAGTCATCTATACATACGTGTAATACAGAATAAGAGTCCAACAACCGTCAATTATGGGGGCAAAGGGAGTTACTATCAATCAGAATAAAGAAATTCTATCTCAGGCTGGGTGAATGCTGCCCAGGAGGGCGGGGGTGGGTCAGGCCATCTCAGGAATGCTGCATTCAGGAGGAAGACAGATCAGGTGAAGCAGGTCCAGAGGAGTCTGGAAAACAGTGGGGGAAGGAGCCCGGGATTCCTCAGCTGGGGCGAAAGGACTCAGCAGGAGCAAGAGGAGAATTCATCTTGAAACAAAGGATTGTCTTAGAAAGGGGGTGTGGATCTTGGGCAGCTGCAGAGATGATCAAGAGGGGGGCTGAATTCATGCTAAGGAAAATATTTACTATTCAGTTGTCGCCAACGGCAATGCCGCCTTATGGAGAAGAGGGCCCGTGCTCCCAGAAAGCGGGATCCAAGGCAGTGGTTCTCATATTTGTGCATCAGGTCACCTAGGGAACTGGAGGAAATTGAGCTGCTTTGGTCCCACCTCCAGGGCTCCTGGTCCAGTAGGCGTGGAGGGGAGCCCACGGTCTTGGCCTCTAACTAGCGTCCGGGTGATGCCCTTGACGGTGCCCGTCTGAGACCACTCTTTGGGGGCCCCGACTGCAATGCAACCCATCGGTGACCATGGAGCGGGGGCTCTTGGAACCAAGTGGGAGTTGGACTTTGCTACTCTCGGAACCAAGCCTTCAGGGCGGCGCTGCAAGGACGCCCAGTGGGTCGGGCATCGTGGACAGCACGGACGTCCAACCCGACGAAACACAGAAGGCAGAGTCCCACAGGTCTCCTGGCAGGTACACCCTGTGTAGCCACCTCGAGCAAACCACTTTCTTGCACTTTTGCTATTTACACAAACGACGAGTATAGCCATCTGGCAACGCCGCATGCCCTGAAGGGACCAGCCTGTGCAAAGACGTTCCGTTGCCACAGTCTCCCGTGGCCGGCTCAAAACCAAATCACCACAGAGGCGCTTTCTGGGTGGCAAGGGCAGCCTGACCCAAGAGGGTGGCACCCAATTTCAGTGTTCTGGCCAGCAAGGAGACTAAGAGGAGGGGCTTCCATCGCTTGCCTATGCAAGGCGACTGCCACGTGGCCGGACGAAACACAGGTCACAGCTTGCCCCTACCCTCGGCAAAAACAGACCCTGCACCCAAAGACCTGTGCCTGGAGTTTTTGATAGTTTGATTCGTCATAGCCAACCCTGAAAAGAACCCAGATGAACGTCACCTCGGAAGTGGATAAACAAGTCGTGGCACATCCCCCAAGGGGCGTACTGGATAACGACAAAAAGGAGTAATGGATGGACACAAGAGGGATGGATCTCAAAACCCGGCGCTCAGTGCACCAAGCCAGACACAGAGGACAGCGTATTATATGGTGTCGTTGATATGAAACCTTGGGGAAGACAGATCTGATCTATAGTGACGTAAAGCGGATCAATCCCCAGACGTGGTCCTGACTCCAATCTTCTGGAGTGATGGAGCGTTCTAGATCCTGATTGCCGCACGGTTCCCCGGGCATATACACTCGGCCGTACACTGGAACTGTGCGCATCTCAGGTATACTGCACAAAGCTGATCCCTTAAAAACAAAACTAAATGGGCGTTGTCTGCCTCTCTGGGTTCATCCTGTTTTATACTGGGCTTAAAAGTGGTGTCCCTGACGGCCTCTGAGAGGAGACTGGGTGGCCAGGGACAGGCGTGGGAAAGAGATCTTCAAGTGTTTACCATTCTGTACTTTTAAACTTTTGAACTGCGAGGCTGCATTAGCGTTTTCTTAAAATAAGTAAAATTTAAAAATAAGAAAAAAGAATTTTAGAAACATGTACTTTGTTGGTTAGGATGAGGAGGACACAGCCCTAAGGCTCTCGGGCCATTACTCATTCTATTTCAGGTTGTAGAAATCCTGCTTCTTGAGACAGCACTAGATGCGGTCTGTGTTTTATCAAACTCCTTGGAGCTGTGCGTGGATGCCATTTTTTTTTTTAGCATTATTTAGTATTCTAGCATTTTTCATAAAATATATCATAGATAAGAACACAGGCACACAGAGTTTTAAAGTAATCAGAACTCAGGACGCCTGGATGGGTCAGTCGGTTAAGCGTCTGCCTCCGGCTCAGGTCTTGACCCCCGGGGCCTGGGATCGAGCGTCACATCGGGCTCCCTGCTCCGCGGGGAGCCTGCTTCTCCCTCTCTCTCTGCCTCCCTCTCTCTATCTGTCTTTCAGGAATAAATAAAGTCTTTAAAAAATAATAAACAGAACTTGAATGTCATGTAACTACCACCTGAGTCAAAACATAGAACACTGCCTGCACCCCAGAACTTTCCACGTGCCCCTCTACGGTCATACTTTCCCACTCCTTCCAGGGATAAACAGTCTCTTGATTTTAGGGATAAGAATCTCTTTCTAGGGGCACCTGGGTGGCTCAGTCAGTCAAGCATCCAACTCTGGATTTCTGCTCAGGTCATGATCTCGGGGTTTTGGGATCGAGGCCCATGTTGGGCTCTGCGCTGAGCGTGGAGCCTGCTTACGATTCTCTCTCTCTCTCTCCCCCTCCGCCCCTCCCCCACCTTTCCTTCCGTCTCTTAAAAAATAAATGTCTTTCTAATCTCCTATGTGTATACCCCTAATCAAGACTGTTTAGTTTTACGCATTCTAAAACTTTTAAAAGACTGGATCATTCTACACATGTCGCATGCTTCTTTTGCCCAAAGCTACGTCTGTAAAATTCCCCTATGGTGTTGCCTATAGCTGCAGTTTATTTTCACTGTGATATAGTAATTTTATGGTAGGAATGCAGGTACTACAATTTACTCACCCATTAAAAGATTCATGGACACTTGGACTTTTTTTTGGTCCATTGCCTATTTAAAAAAAAAAAACAAGTCCAAACACACAGTCTGACATTCAAGGTGACCATACTACCCTCAAATATGAGACCCGGCCAGTGCCATCTCCCTACTTTTCTCTACCAACCACTACCCGATTGTACCTGTTAAGTATATTGGTCAAAATATTATGAACAATTTCTTATGCCTGGAATGCTGCTGGCCTTCCATCAGACCTTTCCAACTCATTCCTGTCCATCAGGGTCTCGTTCAAGCATAATTGCCCTATGAAGGCCCCACAATTTCTCCATTGACTATGCTGTCAATCCCCCAAAACCTCACCAAATGAATGATGCTTTCTGTTTCCGCCCCCACACTTACTTCATGCAGCCTTGTTATACCCATTTGCTACGGCTGCGTCTCAGATTTTGTGCTAGTATACAGCACTAACATCTTACAGATAAAGGGCAGGTAAAAAACGTTAGAGCTTTTGAGCCCCAACTCAAGATCTTGAAAGCTACTGCTTGTATCAGGCACTAAATCATTCAAAAACATTTAAAAAGTTACTTTCCACAAAAATGCAATCACACCAACTAAAGAAAAAAAAAAAATCATCACTTTTACCTAAGACAAGATTTGGGTTCCTCATATTTCTAACACAATCTTTTATTCTCATAAAAAAGGTAGAGTTTTAAAGTCTCTGGGACACAGAATGCTAGAGCTTCACGTAAGTTAAGATCACTTGATAAGAAGCACACTATTTAAAGAAAATGATGACCTTGAAAATTGTTTTAATCCCAAAAGCGGGGGGGGGGGGAGGTGTAAAAAAAACTAACATTTTAATGGAACTAATGGATCAGAAATGACAATTAATAAGTATTTCAGTTGTTAATATAAAAAGAGCTCCCACAAATCAATAGGAAAAAAAGCTCAATGGCACAACTAAAAATATGGACAAAGTTATTTATAAATAGACAATAATCCAAAGAAAAGATAATTATAACAGCTCTTGAACCTAAGAAAAAATTGTCCAATGCCAGAGAAATGCAAATTAAAACCAAATTTGGATACCCTTCTTCACCTGATATGCAAGATCAGAAAGTTTGGTAAAACACTGTTAGCAAGGGGTCTAGAAACAGGCAGTCACACACATTGCTGGCTGGAATACAGGTGTGTGGAACTCTAAGGAAATCCTATAATGATAACCATCAAGATTACACATGAACAGGGGCACATGGGGGGCTCGGTCGGGTAAGCACTCGACTCTGGATTTCAGCTCAGGTCATGATCTCAGGGTCCCGGGATCCAGCTGGAGAGGCCTCCCTGCAGGGAGTCTCGCTCTCCCTCTGCCCTTTCCCCTGCTCACATGCTCTCTCTCTCTCTCTCAAATAAATAAATTGCACACACACAAAAAAAAAATCACATGTGCACATTCTCTTGGACCCAAAAACCCCACTTCTGGGAATCTATCCTACAGAAATGCTTAATATATGCAAGATAATGTATGTCCAAGGCCATTAACTGTAACACTGAAATAGCAGAAGTTCGGAAAATATCTTAGTGCATCAGTAGGAGGAAGGCTCACTAATTTGTGACATCCTTATGATGGAATTCTATGCAGCTGAAAAAGAACAAGGAAGTAATTGCCAAGACATACAAGAACCGGAATAGCCCAAAGAGTATCCCACAACGTGTGTAGAATATTGCCTATTTTTGAAAACAGACACAAGCTGGAAAGATACAGAGGAAAGTAGTAACATTGGTTGCCTTTGGGAGAAAACTGGGTGGCCGGAGACCGGCACGGGAAAGAGATCTTCAAAGTGTGCATCATTGTGTAGCTTTAAATGTTTGAATTCTTGAGGCTACACTGTTTGTTAAGGATATAAATGCAATTTAAAAAGAAGAGAATTCAAAAACATGTTCCTCGCTGGTAAAATGAGGGGAGCACAGCCGTCGGATGACTGGACTGTGCTCGCCTAATGCGGTATGTCCTCCCTGTTTGGGGGCTCCCAGAACTTCAGAACAGGATAAAGAAATCTGGAATAGACACTCGAAGCACAGCTAAGGTGTCCAAAGTGAACTCCCATTCCGGGACCGTGGTAAGACACAGCTCACTTGAAGAGGAGGCCCAGGCTAACCCAGATCGGCAGAAAAAAATCTCGAGCTGCTCCAGTTCCCCTGGAAGACGGCGAGCCGTGCGGGTTCTGTGCACTTCACCTCCTCACTGTAAGGTCATAAAGCTGCGCCCTGTACCGACCGAGGGGTCCCCTGCCAACCCCCGCAGGTCCTGCCGGCGGCTGATGCTCATCCGGAGGCCGCGGCTGCAGACAAAGGCGGCCTCGCTGCACCCCGCGGGCTCGAGCTGATGACAGGCCGCGGCCCTCCCGGGCCCTCCGCGGGGAAGGGCGCTTTGTGCAGGGGCAAACCTGTGGATCAAGGGGCTTTTCCGAACACGTTCCTGTGGATCCCATCTCGTGCCTCACCTGCGAGCGAGGCTGCTTTCCGCCCCGAGCACACACCTGGGGGCAGGGGGCCGCGGGCGCTGTACCTAAGCCACCTGTCTGCCTCGGTTTGCCCGCAGGAGCCGTCAACCCAGCCCTCGGGGGATGCCAAGGCACCGTGCGGCGCCCACGCCGCGGCCCACGACGGCGGCGCCCCGGAGCGTGTGGCGAGCGGGTCGGGGAGCGAGCGGGGTGCAGGGGCCGGCGGGGCTCGCGGGCGCGGTGTGGGCAAGCGGGCGGCGTCCCGGCTCCCGAGCGCGCCGGCCACACCTGCAGGTCAGGCGCCTGGGCCCGCGGGCCTGGGGCGGGGGGGCACGGAGGACGGCAACCGTGCACGGGGGGGGGGGACGGGGCAACCGTGCACTGGGGGGGGACGGGGCAACCGTGCACCGTGGGGGGGGGGGGCAGGGCAACCGTGCACGAGGAGGGGGGGGGACGGGGCAACCGTGCACCGTGGGGGGGGGTGGACAGGGCAACCGTGCACCGTGGGGGGGGGACAGGGCTACCGTGCGCGGGGGGGGGACGGGGCCACCGTGCACCCGGAGGCCCAAGGCGGGGCCGGGCGGACGCCGCCCGCGGGCTCGGGGCCGCCCCCCGCGCGCCCCAAGGTCACCGCCCGCCCGCCCGCCCGCCCGCCGCGCTCACCAGAACAGCAGGTTGGCCGCCAGGAAGCCGAGCAGGCTGCGCCGCGGCCTCTTCCAGCTCAGGAGCTCGTCGGCGCGGCCGCCCAGCCACAGCCCCGGCTCCCCGAGCAGCCAGCTCACCGCGGCCGCCACCCCGCCCGCCGCCTCCGGCACCTGCAGCCCCGCGCCCGCCGCGCGCTCCTCGGGGGCGGCCCGGGGCGGCGGCGGGGCCCGCGGCGCCTGCTCTGCGGCCGCGGGAGCCGGGCATCCCTCCGCGCCGAGCTCCGCGGGCGCCGGGCTCGCCATCTTCGCGGGCGGCCGGGCTCCGGCTCGGGCTCGGGCTCGGGCACGCGCGCTGCGGTCGGCGCCGGGAGGGCGGCGGGTCCCCGCGCGGGGCGCGCACCGTGGGGCGCCGGCGGCCGGGGCCCTGGTGACGTCAGCCCCGCGGCGGCGGAGGGGCGGGCGGGGCGCTCCCGGGAAGTGGGTGTGGCCAAGCCGGAGCGTCGGCGAATGGGGCGGGGCTCCCGGGGAAGTGGGTGTGGCCAAGCCCGCGTGGGGCGGGGCTCCCGGAGACGTGGGTGTGGCCAAGGCGGGGCGGCGACGAATGGGGCGGGGCTCCCGGAGAAGTGGGTGTGGCCAAGCCGGGGCGGGGCGGCGAGGGGGGCGGGGCTCCCGGAGACGTGGGTGTGGCCAAGGCGGAGCGTCGGCGAATGGGGCGGGGCTCCCGGAGAAGTGGGTGTGGCCAAGCCGGGGCGGGGCGGCGAGGGGGCGGGGCTCCCGGAGACGTGGGTGTGGCCAAGGCGGAGCGTCGGCGAATGGGGCGGGGCTCCCGGAGAAGTGGGTGTGGCCAAGGCGGGGCGTCGGCGGAGGGGGCGGGGCTCCCGGGGAAGTGGGTGTGGCCAAGCCGGGGCGGGGCGGTGAAGGGGGCGGGGCTCCCGGAGACGTGGGTGTGGCCAAGGCGGGGCGTCGGCGGAGGGGGCGGGGCCTGCGGTCCTGCCTGGGGGGGCCGCGCAGCCAGGGGAGCGCAGAGGGGGGCGCGGCACCGGCACCGGCACCGGGGGGAAGAGCCGAGGTCCGGAGAGCAAGGGGCGGCGGCCACAGGCGGCCCTGGGCGGGGGGCGGGGGGCGGGGTCAGGCGGCCGGCTCGCATGTGGCGCCCGGACGCGGAAGCCCTGGCCCGAGGCCCCGCAGGGGAGGCCCCGACGCGGAGGCCCGCACCTGGACCCCGGAGCCTGGACCCGGAGGCCCCGACCCCGATGTGGAGGCCCGAACGCGGGAGGCTGGACGGGGAGGCCCCGACGCTGAGGCCCACACCCGGATGCGCAGGCCCGGACTGGGAGCCCGGACCTGGAGGCCCAGACACGGGAGCCTGGATGGGGAGGTCCCCATGCGGAGGCCCGGACCCGGACACGGAGGCCCTGCACTGGGAGCCTGGACGTGGGAGCCCATACACGGCCCGAAGCTCAGCAGCGAGGAGGGGGCGACGGGGAAGCCGCTGGCGCAGGGCCTCCGTGGCCCCGAGTTTGCGCGAGTGCGGGGGGAGCCACGGGGACTGCACTGACCCCGTCACTGCGTTTTGCGCAGCCTCGGCCTTGACCCCGAGGGCGTCCGTGGCGCCGTGTGTCCACCCCGTCCACCCGCCGGGAGCCCATGTCGCGGCCCGGGGCTGGCTGCGGGGCGGGGACCGCCTTCTGCCCGGGGGCCGCGGGGATGCTCGCCTGCACGGCCTGTCCACACCTGCGGCGCACACGCCCCAGGGCACCAGCATGCCCGCTGCGGGGGTGCTCCCTCGGCCACGCTGGTGGCTTAGGGGACCTGTTCGAGTTCCCTTGGGAACTTGGGGTGTGCTGAGCCCCAGGGAAAGGCTTCCGCCCTCAGGAAGCCCCAGGCCGCGGGGGCTCAGGTGCCCCCCACTGCCGGGCCTGAGAGCCTTAACTCCCATCACCCAGGTTAGGGAAGGAGAGGCAGAGCCGGGTTTCGGGCCGATTCGGGACAATGGCATCAGCTGAATCGCGAGGAGGAGGGAGGCGAGGGGGTGGTTTCTGCCGGGAGACGAGGAGGAGGAGGTGCACCGCGGGTACAGAGTTCCTGGGGGGCGTTGCAGCCCACCGGGGCCTTGAAGGACGATCCACTAGTGGGGGGCAGTCTGGGTGCTTTCCTGCAAGCACGGGGGGCTCCGCAGGCCCCACTTGCCCTTGAGGAGAATCTGACCACCGAGTCAAGTGGCCAGGGACGCCCTGAAAAAGCATCGTGGAAATAATTCAGGTATTTTTTTTCCAGAAAATAGACTCGCCTTTGCGGGGATGTAGGCCCTGCCGCACAAGCTCCCGTGTCAGCTGGCCTTGGAGGGGTTGGGCGCGGCCGGGTGGTGACATCCTGCCATCTCCCCTACACTGCAGCCGGAGGGCACCAGAGACCAGGGACCCGGTCATCCCCATCCACCAAACAGCGTGGACGTGGACGTGGACGTGCTGCTGGAAACACGGCTGCAAGACTCTCCGAATTCCTTCGTCTCCCCGAGTTCTAATTGCCGTCGTCGGGGTCTGTGGAAGTGGTAGACGGTGTGGACAAGAAGCCACGTAAAGGCTAAACTTGTCACTGCGCATGTTTTGTGCAGTAGGTTTTGTCTCTGTAGGGGACGTGGTCTCCTCCGTCCTACCCACCCGTAGCAGGTGGCCCGCGCGGGGCCGCTCGCTCTTCTCTTCTAAAGGAGCTGGGCAGCGTGCAAGGGGAGGGAAGGGAACGACTGATTGGCTCTCAGTCCAGAGGGCCACACAGACGTCAGGCCGGCCCTGGATGGCATGGAGGCGCCCCAACAGTGCGTCTGTTTTGTCTTAATCCTGCAGTAGGGCCGTGACCCGAGTCGAGTGGCGCGCATAGAGGTTTGGGGCTGACGGTTTCACCTTCTGTTCTCACCATCGCCTCTACTCCTTATTCCTCATCTTCCTTCATCTCCCCGCCACTGGGCAGGAGCACTGGAGAGCGGACTGCGGCCCGGAGAAGCAGGAACGTTGGCGACGCCTGGAGGGCCCCGAGCCTCGCCGGAGGGGAGGGGCGCGTCTGCCCTGGGTCCGCGGTGGGCGCCCGGGGTCGGAACGTCCCACCCGCAGTCGCCTGCGCCTGCCGAGCGTGGGGTCAGGGGTGCTCAGCACCGACGAGCAACCGTGCACCTCAGCTGATATCACACAACAGGGGTGGTTAAGGCCTCAGGGTGGTGATGGTGACCTGAGGTCCTACTGCACCTGGAGGGTCTCCCGGAAAGGGACTAGTCCCCTCGTGCACGCATGCACAGCAAGGACAGCTCGGGGTGTTAACTTTTTTTTTTTTTTTAATATTTTATTTACTCATGAGACACAGAGAGAAGCAGAGACACAGGCAGAGGGAGAAGCAGGCTCCCCGCAGGGACTCGAGCCCAGGACCCGGGGTCACACCCTGGGCCGCAGGCAGGGGCCCCAGGTCCCTAAGCTCCATCCGTCCCCACTGGGCCAGCACCTGCAGCCACCTGAGTGGGGCAGCCTGTGCCCTGGTGCTACCTTGGGGGAGGTCACCCAGAGGACGTGACTGCAGGTGCACCCACAGCGAGACCTGGGCAAATGCAGGGCTCCCCCCGCCCCCGCCTGTCCTCGGAGGGTAGGTTTTGTCACGCCTTCCCATGGTAGGAGCCGTCTCAAGGACGCGGCCCCAAAGGGTGCTGTTGCTTACGGCCTCTGTATGACCTTTAAGGTTCTGCAGACAGGTGTGGGGATCTTGCCCAAGACAAGCCTCGTCGGTTAGGTTCCTGCGTGTTCGGCCTGCCACCTGCCACCTGCCACCTGCCACCGGGCGGCCTGCCTCCTCCCACGTCCTTGCCGTCCCTGTGGGGCGGGGGTGTTCAGGGTTCACCTGGGAAGCTCCCAGAGCTGGGAACCACCACCCTGGCCTGCAGCCTCCCACTTGGCACCCCCAAGCCCCTTGGTCCTGGTTCCATCCCTTTGCAATTTTGTATCACTCATTCCTCGTTTCTTTGTTTACGGGCCATTACACACTCATTAGAGGCCGCTCGTGGGCTCCCAGTAAGGTGGGCTAGGCGCCCAGGTCACGGGCAGGGAGCCGAAGGAAGTGAGGTGGGGGGACTGGGGTTAGCCTGGAGGAGGACGAAAGCCAGCCTGGACCAGAGAGGGGATTGGGGACAGGCCCGGCCCAGAGAGGGGAGCGGGGACAGGCCCGGCCTGGGGAGGGGAGCAGGCCCAGGGGAGGCGGGAGGCGAGGGGAATGGGGACAGGCCCAAAGCTTGAGGACAGAGTGGGGCCAGCCCTCAGAAGGGCCCCCTCCATGTGCTGCTAAGGACTTTGAGCTTGGGGGTCCGTGGGGGGCTTGCAGCACGAGGGGGTTTTAGAAAGCTGTGTGGACCGTGGGTGACAGCGCCGGGCAGGGCCTCGGGCAGCACCTTCTTGTTCACTGAGGCGAGCTGAGGGGGGCGGGGGAGGCTGCCCATGCACAGGTCTGTGGGGTCCCGGCGAGCGAGCCGGATTCTGGGCGGAGGGCGGGACCCGAGAGGCCGGGGTGGGTTCCCAGCACTGGCCCGAGCGGTGGCCTGCAAGCGACCCAGGACGTGGGGGGGGGGGTGTAGGAGCTCGAGCTCCAGCCTGGGTGTCCTCTGGGCTAGAACCAGACCCGTGGGATGCTGTGACACGTCCACAGATGCGCCTTCAAGACGTGTGCTCCGCTCGTCACCTGTGACCACCTTCAGTCCATTAGGAATCAGGCACGAACGCTGGCGACCCCGTGGCCAGGCTGGTGGGCGAGGTGGCCCGGGTCATGGGGACCCTGTGGCCCGCGCGCGAGTGGGCCCAGCTGGGCGTTCAGCGCGCACCAGGGGGTGTTCGTGGGGACCGGAAGCTGCTCGGACGCGTGTTCTGTGAAGCAGCAGAGGAACCGTGAGGCACGTGTACCCCGCGCCGGGGCGGTGGCCCTGCTGCGGCGGGTTCCCCGGGAGGCCCCGGCCCCTGCTGGCCTCCAGCACCTAGAGGCAGCGCGTTCCGTGGAGGAGGCTGGCCCGGCTCT
The DNA here is from genome assembly GCF_011100685.1 of Canis lupus familiaris. NCBI lineage: Eukaryota > Metazoa > Chordata > Mammalia > Carnivora > Canidae > Canis > Canis lupus. The sequence goes on along the minus strand of NC_049225.1, from coordinate 88,054,707 downwards.
TGGCCCGGAGGGGACGGAGGCGACAGAGGGACGCCCGATTCCCCATCAGCCCAGTGGGCAGGACAAGCCGCCCAGTCGCTCACATCATCGGGGGCCCAGGGCGCTCTGACAACGTAAGAGGACGCCCTCCTTGTGAGCGATGGGACGTGCGGTATGGAGGGCGACACGCCGCGACGCAGCCTTGTGCCCTCAGCAAGAGGAAGTGTCGGCACATATAGAGGCAAACGGGGAGGGAGCCGCGCGGCAAGGTGGCAGGTGGCGGGCGTCAGTGGGGCGGTGGCGCCATCCCTTGCACTTTGATTTTTTTAATTTTTTTTCCTTGCACTTTTCAACTTTCTTGTGGGTTTGAAAATTGTCAAAAGAAAAAACAAATCTGTTTTAGAAGACCGAGAAAATAAGAAATCGAGAAAGTTCTTATAGTTTTTGTTTTTAAGAAGAGCATCCCCTCTTCCTTCTTTTCCTCAAGACTGTGACCTTCAGTGATTCGTTCCTTCCATCAAGTCCTGCCGGACTTAAAATCACTGGGGCAACCCCGAGTGTGGGAATGCAGGGGACGGCTGGCGTGGTGCAGCGGCGGGACGGCACTGCCTGTTTCCTCCAGAGAACCGGAGCTCTTCTATTCTATTTTTATTTATTTATTTATTTATTTATTTATTTATTTATTTATTTATTTTTATATTTTATTTTATTTTATTTTTTGTTTTTGTTTTTGTTTTTTTTTTTGAGCTCTTCTTTAATTCGGTCTTCTCCTGTCGAGCAAGAGCCGAGGTGCCAGGTCCCCATTCTGGGCCCTGGGTCCTTGTCCTGCGCGCAGCGTCCTAGGAGAGGCACCGTGAGTGACACGACAATGAACAGCGGTATGATTTCTGCCTTCGAAGGGCTTAAACTCTGACACGCTCAGGTCGACTCAGGAGACACACGTTTTTAAGTGATGGTAATGAGCTAAGCAGAAGCCGGGGTTCGGGCTGCAGTTACTGTCATCAGTGCGTACTAGTGTCCCTTGTTGTTCACAGTCGCTGCTGTCGAAGAGCCTGTCTTTGAGACGTACACACACGCACATTAGTTCCAAGACAATAAGACTAATGGAAGGATCTCGATCATTGTCTATTACGACCAGACATCCTGGGACAGCTGAAGAACAAGGGGCTTGTCTGACCTCGAGCTTGCAGAAAAGGCTGGAATATTCTCAAGACAAACCGAGAGGCACTCCAAGTAACCAGCACACGGTGTGCAAAAGCAGGCGCCTGGGCGGCTCGGGCAGGGAAGCTTCTGACTCTTGATTTCGGCTCAGGCCATGATCTCGGGGTCGTGGGATCGAGCCCCGCGTCGGGCGCCGCGCTGAGCATGGAACCTGCTGAAGATTCTCTCCTCTGCCTCCGCCTCTGCCCACTCCCACTCCCCCAGCTCTCTCGTGCTCGTGCACGCTTTAAATTAAAAAAAAAAAAAAAACGGATCTTAAAACATGCAAAAGCATGAAGGCACAAAATGAGCGTGTGTGGAGCCACACAGGTGCTCGGGGGAGCTGAACCTGGGAGCTGCAGCGTGAGAGCTGGAGCTGGGAAGACGGAGCTTGTCGAGAGCAGCTGCCCTGCTATTCTGAGGCTTTTGCGCTGATTGGAGATGGGGGGCGGGTGGTGTCACGGTCAGACTCCTGGAAAGGCCCCCCCGGGCGGCCGGGAGCACGCGGTGGGAGGAGACGCGGCAGGAGACTGGTTCACAGACCTTGTGATAGTCCGGGCGGGAGATGCTAGGTCTACACCAACACAAGGGACATGGAGGCAGAGAAAGGGGGGGCACAGCAGGCATTTCATGTCCTGCCCCAGCAGCGTTTGGTGACTGGATGGATGCTGGGGAAAGGGGGACGGGGGATCGTCAAAGATAACCCCGTATCGGGGCTGTCCAGAGACACAGAGCCAATGGGGTGTGCTTGTGTCTGTGCGTGTGTGTGTGTGCATGTGTGCGTGTGTGTTGTCTAAAGCTGGGGAGGATTGATTCCAACAATCGGCTCCTGCCGTCGTGCGCACAGGCAAGCCCAAGGCCTCCTGGGTTGGCTCAGGGGCTGGAAATCCAGGCAGGAGCTGATGTTGAAGTTTTGAGTCTGGAGACACAATTCCTGCCCCCGCTCAAGGGGCTTCAGAAGCCTTCAACTGATTGGATGAGGCCCACCCATACTATGGAGGGTAACGTGCTTTGCTCAGTCTCCTGATTTAAATGTTAATCACATCTAAAAAATAACTTCACGGCAACATCTAGGTGAGTATTTGACCCACCCGCCCCCCCCCAAAAAAAACCCGAAAATGGGCACCTTAACCTAGCCAGAGTGACACATAAAATTCAGTGTCATCACAACCCATTGTGTCATTGCTAAAATATGAAACAGAGGAGAAAAGCTGGGGACAAATTTAGAGGAAAAGACCCCATCAATTTAGATGGTGTTGGATGTCAGTTGGTCACATCGAGTGGTCAACTGGAAGACGGGAGACCAATTTTTTTTTTTTTTTTTTTTAAGATTTTCTTTTTAGGTAATCTCTATTCCCAACGTGAGGTGTGGACTTAAAATCCTCAGATCAGGAGTCACATGCTCCGTGGGCTGGGCCAGCCCGGCACCCCGTGGAGACGGAGCCCTCCAACGGGCCACACGTCGGGAGTTGGGTGGACGCCGTGGGACCAGACAAAGCTGTTCCAGGGGACGCAGCCGCTGTGGGCTGGGTGCCTCTGCGGGCCGGGGCGCCGGGGCGCAGTGTGCTCGGGGTGACCATGCCGTCGTCACACAGCTCCCGTTTACAGGGCTTGGCAGACCGCGAGCGATGGGCAACCACACCCAGAGTTTCGGGCCGGCCGCCTCCCATGTCCCGCTGTGCAGGACGTGCGGTCCCAGCCTCGGCAGCCCGGCGGCTCATGGGCCGATGGGGAGAGGCCGGGATGGCCCGTGTCAGGGCCCCGTGTGCCGCCGGGCTCGCTCGGCACCGGCCACCGGTCGGGCGGTCGCTGTCCAGGCCGCGGGCTGCGCACCAGCTCCCTGGGTGGCCCATGGCCCGCCGGCAGGTGCACACGCGGACTGCGGGCCTCTGCCGAGCCGTTTCCCCGGCCCTGGGGGCCTGTGCCCACGCCCGGCGGGGACCTACCGGGGCGGGCAGAGGAGCCGAACCCACACGGAGGGCCGGGCTCGGAGGCCGGGGGACGCGTGGCCCGCGCAGAGCAGGTGCAGGGAGGCCGCCCGCCAGGTGAGGCCCCGGAGGCCAGGGCACGGCCCGCACGGCGGCAGCCCCAGCGGGGTCACCGAGCCGAGGCAGCCGGCGGCGCCCACGGTTCAGGGCCGGAGCGGGCAGGCCGGGGACTGGCGGCAGAGCCCGCGGCTGCAGGCCTCGCTGTGGACCCCGGGCAGGTCCACACCAGGGCTCAGCTAAAAGACGCTTCTGGGCGCCGATGCCGACGCAGACAGGGTGGGAGCAGGCCGACGAGGGGTGGCGGCCTCGTCCCCGGGCACCGGGGTGCCGGCCCGGGGGGACGAGCGGGTCTGGAAGTCCCGGGGCGCAGCCGGCAGGAGCGGCCACGGCTCAGATGCCCGGACCGACGACGCCTCACAGCTGCCGAGTGGGCTCTGGGGGATCCTCTGCCGGACCCGAGGCAGGTCCCCACACACGCAGGAAACCAGCCACGGGGACCATACACTCTGGGGACAGAGGCCCCTAAGGGACACAGACCCGGGGGAGCCCACGGGATACAGTGGAAGATGTGAGGAACGCTGCTCCTTGGATTTTCACAAGGAGGTAAGGAGTTGGGGGACTGGGAGGGATCGTGATGTGAAGTTTAAAAGAGGGGACTTGGGGCGCCCGGGGGCTCAGCGGTTTGGCGCCTGCCTTGGGCTCAGGGTGTGACCCCGGGGTCCCGGAATCGAGTCCCACATCGGGCTCCCCGCAGGGAGCCTGCTTCTCCCTCTGCCTGTGTCTCTGCCTCTCTCTGCATCTCTCAGGAATAAATAAATAACATCTTCTTAGAAATAATAAAAAATAAAAGGAGAGGACTTTTGAGATAGTGGCCTTAGGCCCCGGAAGGCCACCAGAGGGGGGTCACACCTGCAAAGCCTCTTTTGCCCTACAAGGCGACACAGGCCCAGGGCCCAGGATGTGCACAGCCTTCACCCCACGGGCTCCCAGGTGGCTCCCAGGTGGCTCCCAGGTGCCAGACGGCAGCGGGGGCGGCGGGTCCCCACGTGCTGCGGGTCCACCGGGGACACAGGACGCAGGGCCGCCGGAGCCGTCTGTCCCTCCTCCTCCCGGAGGGCTGCCCTGAGTATCCACCGCGTTCAGACACATTCCGCTTTAGAGTGACAACAACAAACACAAAACGACGTCTGCTCCCACAGAGATCACCTTTTTCAGTTTTTTTTAGAGATTTTATTTTGTGTTAGTGATTGATGGACGGCCGGGAGCAGGGGAGCAGGGGAAGGCGGAGGGAGAGACGATCGCAGCCGCGCGGAGCGTGGAGCCCACCGGGGAGAGCAGGACCTGAGCCAGAATCAAGCGCAGACGCGTAACCGCGAGCCGCAGGTGCCCCCGGTGCCCCCGCTGACGGCGACCTACAAGCCAGGCTCTGCTCAGCGCCGCTCAGGACAAGTGACGGTGGAGGCGGCTGTGCCGTGTATGCTGGGGGGAGGCCTTTCTGGACCGGACCGTGAGCCTGAGCCGCGGTGACGAGGGCTTCTCCTCCTCCTCCTCCCCCTCCCCCTCCCCCTCCGTGCAGACCCCAAGGGAGGCCTGGGTTCGCGGCTGCGCTTCCCGCGGGGTCCCTGTGGTGCCAGCTCCATGGAAATTCACTGCTAGAAAGTTCCCGAGCCTGCGGCCTGTGGCCAGCAGGTGGGACTTGCTCTTTCTCGTGAACCGGCGGGTTCTAGTTTAGACGTCGGTGTCCTCGGAGTCCAGCCTCCCGCAGGAGAGGCCCGAGCGAGCGCAGCCCCGCGTCTCTAGTGCGTCCTAGGCCTGCCCCCCCCCCCCCCCCCCCCCCGCCCAGCCTGTTTTCCGCTGCGAGAGCGATGCTTAGAGTCCGAGGCTTTGCAGGCCCACCCGCCCCTTAGCGGGACCCAGCGTGGGGACCCTCCTGAGCTGGCCCGGGCGCTGCAGTGGCCTCCAGGTTTTCTCTTAGGTGCTCCGTGTTTCCGGGTCTTCACGCTGTGCGCGGTGGCTGCTGCCGGACGGGGCTGTGGCCGGTGCTCAGGGCATCTGCCCGCTGGCGACCCGCGGCCTCGGCTTCTGGCTCTGCAGGAAGGTGGCCCAGGAGCGGCGCTGACCTAGCGCTGGCCACGGCCACCGACAGCGGCTCGTGCCCTCGCCCGAGGGGCCGTTGTGAGTCGGTGGCAGCCGGCGGGGCCCCTCGCAGGCTGGGGGCTGGAGCGGCCTGCAGGCTCCCCCCGGGTCTGGGGCACAGCCGGGCCCCTGGGGCGCTCCTCTGCCTGCGGCTCCCGGCCTCCGAGGCGGTGGCTCTGCGGTCCCCAGAGGTGCCGGGGCCTCCCGCGCCTGACTAAGCCTGGGGAGCCGCGGCAGCCCGGGCCCCACCGTCGGACCCCACCTCCGGGGGACGGTGTCCGAGGAATCCGCAGGTCGGCGAGGGCACCACAGGGACCCCTGGCCCCGAGGACCCACGTCCCTCCCCGCCCGTTCCTCAAGTCCAGCCAAGCCGGGGACGCAGAGCTGTGACCGGGACCCCCTCCTGAGCCGTAAGTGCCGCCGGCCTGGGACTGCCCCTGCCCCCCGCCCGGTTCCCCTTCGCGGCGACGGTCCCCACGACCGTCCAAGGAGGACGGGGAGCCCGTGTCGCAGGCAGAGGAACGAGCTGGGCTTGCGGAGCCACCGCAACAGGCTCACGGACACCCGGGCGGGTTTGCACGACTAGTTCCCGGCCCAGGCCCCGGGGACACTCGGGGGGGCTGGGGCGGGGGCGCCGCTTGCAGAGGGCTGGGGCCGGTGCTCCGGAGGCGCCCGCATCTCGCATCTCGAGGCCGAGACGGACCGACGGTCCCGGTCCGGGGACGGTGCCGGCGCCCACCGCCCCCCGTGGCCCCCGACGTGGCCCCGCCGGTGGCGCAGGCTGCTGGGGTCCTTCGGCTCCAGAGGCACGTGTCGCAGAGAAAGAGCGCGCAGGGCTGTGGCCTGTGGCCGGGCTCGCCAGCTGCGCCGCCGCGGCCCCCGCCCCCAGCGCCTATGCGGGGCCCAGGCCCGGGGCCCCACCGCTCACCGCGCCCCCAGCCAGGCCCCAAGCCGCGCGACACCGTCCTGGTCCCTTTGGAACCCCGCGGAGCCGGGGCGCGGCCTCCCGACCCAGACAGTTCAGTGAAGAAGTCGACGGGGCCGCTCGGGGTTGGGCAGGTCGCTGCGGCCACCTCGCCCGGGTGCAGACGCCTGCTCGGTTCCCTCAGCGGCATCGAAGGCACCCACGGGCCCACGGACTCTTGGACTCTCGGACGGACTCGCGGACTCATGGAGCCTCGGACCCACGGACTCTCGGACGGACTGACGGACCCACGGACTCCCGGACGGCCGCCGTCCGAGCCCCAGAGCGGCCGCAGGCCCTGGGCTCCCCGCGTGTCCCGCGGGCGTCGGGCGCCCCCTGCAGCCCAGCCCCCGCCCCGCAGACGCTCCCGGGGGAGCCGCTCCACCTGCAGGGCCCGGCCGCGCCGCGACCCCAGGGCGACCTCCCTCCTGCACAGGCCCTCGCGGGGCACCGGCGCGCCCGCCACTGGGAAGCCCTTCACGGCTGCGGCCTCCCGGGGGCCACCGGGGGCTTCGCGTCGGCCTGGCGGGAGCGCGGACACCCGGCGGGAGGCGCCGACCCACAGGGGTGCGGGCGGGGAGCGCGGGGGGGCGGGGCCCGCACGGCCTCTGACCTGCGCCCCACCTGCGGCTCAGCACCGTCCCCCCCCCCCACCCCGTGCACGCGGCGCTTCTGTCCCCCCCGCCCAGGGAGATCCGCGCCCCGGCCACACCGCGAGAGCAGCTCCAGGCCCCTGCTCCGGCCGGAGATGCAGGAGGCGGGGGTCCTGGCGCCGGCGGCGGGAGGGCGGGGTCTGCCCCGGCGCGGCCTTGGGTCCGGGACGGAGGGAGGGACGGAGGGAGGGACGGAGGGAAGGACGGAGGGAGGGACGGAGGGAGGGACGGAGGGAGGGACGGAGGGAAGGACGGAGGGAAGGACGGAGGGAAGGACGGGGGAGGGACGGAGGGAGGGACGGAGGGAGGGACGGAGGGAAGGACGGGGGAGGGACGGAGGGAGGGACGGAGGGAAGGACGGAGGGAAGGACGGGGGAGGGACGGAGGGAGGGACGGAGGGAGGGACGGAGGGAAGGACGGGGGAGGGACGGAGGGAGGGACGGAGGGAGGGACGGAGGGAAGGACGGGGGAGGGACGGAGGGAGGGACGGAGGGAAGGACGGGGGAGGGACGGAGGGAGGGACGGAGGGACGGGTGGCGCGGGGCCAGTCCGCGCGGACAGAGGGCAGTGGGGGCTGTGGTCCCTGTGGAACAGGTGGACGCAGAGCCCTGAGGACAAGGGACAGCGGAGACGGTGGCTCGGCTTGCGACTTGCGGCCAGTGCGCCGGGTGGGCACGTGGTCTCCTCTCGGCGCCCGCTGCGCCCCCTCTGACCCGGTTATTTCTACATGAAACCTTCGAACAGGGCGTAAGCCTCGGCTGAAGGCCCAGGTGTGCAGACCCACGCCGGGGCCCGCCGCGCCGCGGAGACGCTGTGCGTGCGCCTCTCGGCCTCCAAGCGGGTCGCAGGCCTCCGCCAGCTGGGCCCTGGGCTGCAGCTCGCCTTCCTGCTCGCCTCACCTGCGGCCACACCCGGTCGGCGGCACCTGCCTTCAGGGACCTTCCGACCCGAGGGGCAGGGGTGCGTGGGCCTCAGTGGGGCGACCGTCCAGGGCTGCGGGGACCAGCTGCGACCCCTGCCCGAGCCCAGCGGGCTCTTCGGTCCGTCCACACCGCCGACCTGGGTATCCTCCACGGGGAGCACGGGGCAGGCACGCGTAGGGCCCGACTCCACAAGGAGACATTTTGGGGGTGAGACCATGTGACCTGAACACAGCAAGGCCTTCGTTCCGGATTCCACGGGATCCTGTCACCTTCTCCGTCCCTGGCGTCCTGCTGTGTGTCTGAACGAGCAGTTGAGGTGTCTGCGCGCCTGAGACCCGCTGGTCAGCTTAGGGAACACGCAGCGTAGACGCATTAAAACCAAACCGACCACAAAACCCAAACCCCACGAGGTGTTCGAATCACCCCGATCAAGAAAACACACTGCACGACGGCTGAGATCCTTTATTGTCAGACTGTGCTGGAGCCAGCGAACAAGGACTTCTCATGGCGATCCCGGAGAGATAAGGCAATTGTTTTTTCTTTGTGGGCAGGACTTAGTTGGCCTGAGTCTTTACAACTTTTCCATATAAAAATAAAAGTCCAAGACCAGATTATTTTTCTTCTGGTCATAAACGCCGATTTATTTACAGGCACTGCGTCAGATTACCATCATAACCTTGGGATAAAATGTATTTTCTTAAAGTCTCAGGCATTCATACGGTCAGGGTTGAGATTTGCTCGCGCGTTACATGCCTGGCGAAGGCAGCTTTCCCCACCCGACCCAGCACGGCTACGTGGTCATTAGCCACCTGGAGCGACACAAACTGACCTTCAAAGAAACGGTTTTTAACTTAAATCTTTTAGGAACTAAAGCTTCCAAAATGACTTCCAATGGTTCTAAAGACGGCGTTGGAGTCAGAGTGGTTATAAATACAATTCCTTGCGTGGGCCACCTGTCTGTCCACAATACAGCAGACACAGGGCACAGACCTTGCTACATGTAAAACAAAACAGGGTCAACTGTGGTTCCCGAAGTACAGCAAAGACAGGGAAAGCCAGGACTCTGGTCTGTTAATAAACCCCCTCACAAAGTCACAACCAAAGAGCAAAACTCTCAACTATTAAAATATACAGACAGACTGTTTACACCATTGCACATCCTCTTCCCTTTGCTTTTAATGCTCATGAGACGATTAAAGTGATGAGTTTGAACACATGCATGCGGGGCAAGCACACAGACGTGAAAGAGGAAACAGAGAAAAAAGTTAATATATGTCCACGAGGAAGGCTGCCAGCAGCGCTCCAACTAAACTGTCCTGTCCCCTTGTGCTCCCTCTGTTCCCCCCCTCGCCGCCCCCTCACCTTCCTCAAAGCGGGGAAATCGGGTGGGAGGTTAGTGCAGAATCGAGGGGTCGACACCCCCCTCCCAGGCTACGTGTCCCCTGAGTCATCCGGGGGTGCTTCCCTTCAGTAGCACAGCTAAGGCACTTCTGGCTGCTTTGGCGGCAGCGGGGGTGGGGGGGGGTCCTCTCTATTTTAAGGCATGTGTCATCTAAGAGTAGTAAAGCTTTCGAAACTGGGCTGTTAAGGTTGACAGCTTAATACGGGATCATGGAAACGGACGGGGCGGAAGGACCCTCGGAGACCCCTGCCCGGGCAAGGGGCTTCCAGGTGCCCCGGCTCTGAGGCAGCGGTGGCGGCGGCCAGGAGCGGCGCATCCAGACACGAAGACACGGCGGCTGAGGCGGCCTTCACCTGGAGCTGCCCTGGCTGCTCACGGAGCGCGACGTGCTGTAGCGTTTCTTCACGATCATGCTGATATAGGCTTTCATGAGCTTGGCCACGTCCACCACCTGCCCGGGGAAGCAGAGTCAGCACGCGGTCGGAGTCCCCGCCAGGGCCCCGTGCCAGGGCCACCTGCCTGCCCGAGTCCAGGACCGAGAGCTTGGCGGCCCTCACCTGTTGCTCCAAGCGTGGCTTTTCTGAATACAGTGTGCACGCCCGGTGGCTCTTGCACCCGACCGAGGGCTCCAGCCTATCGCGGGCGCTGCCATCACCAGCCCCACTTAATACTGGCTGGTGCACACGGGGTCCCCACCGTCCACACGCCGGGGGCAGCTGCTCCTGGGACGCCGGCGCTGCCCCTCCCTGGGGCCTGCACCCCTGCCCCTTCAGGGACCCTGCCTTCCATGTCCCTCCTCCCTCCTGACCTCACCCCACGTCTGTTGGCAAAGTCACGGTCATTCCGTCAGGCACAACCAAAGACCCCCAGGGTGGCTCCCTCGTGTCGCCGGGTGCCTACCGAGTCTGGCAGCTGGCGCCTGGGACCCTCCGGTCAAGGCCCGGACGCCTGCCTGTCACTGCTCAGCCCGCCAGCCTCACCCCTCCTGCATAGTGGCCGCGGCCCTACTCCGTGATGACAGCAGCATCCACCTGTGCCTGCCAGCAGCTCCCTGAGTGGAGTCCCTCAATTGGCTTCCTAATGGGCCATCACGAGGACACCCTACACCTCCAGAGGCTGTGATTCCGTGAGCCAGAGTCAGCAGCGCCCAGGGTGGCTGCCCCTATTCCTGCCAGCTGGCGCCCTCACTGGCACAAGGCTGTCTCGCCCCACTGCACACATCTTCCACGTGTGCCTCGGTTCCCTTCCTCCAACGAGTGAGACCCGCTGGTAAAGGAGAATCAGGCTTCTTGGCCCCAAGAGTAGAGAAGACCCTTGGGGTGATCCCGCTTGGGCCTCGGGAGGCTCAGCGGGGAGGGACCGCCGTGCTGAGCTTTCACGTGTGTTAAAGCAGAACAGGTGCCCAGAAACGGGGCATCGCTCCGGTCCCTTGTCAGGGCCACAGGGGGTTCCCTCGGGTCGCTCCTTACCTCACTGGTTTCAAAGAGCAGCTCCCTCTCGTCGACCACGATCTTGTACGTGTTTGCCAGCGGCGCCCCGAAAGACAGGATGTGCTCGTACTGGAAGACCTCTAACGGCCTGCCCTCCCCACGCTTGTACACGGAGACTGCGTCGGCGCTGACGCCCAGCCAGAGGTCCTGGGGGAAGCCGCCTTCCCTGCACTGGGGACGAGCGGGACACCAGGGGCAGCAAGAAGCAGAGAACAGGGAGGCGGAGTCAGGCCCTCTGTGCGGAAGGCCAGGCACACCCACGTGTGTCCTGTGCCGGGGACGGATAGAGGGCGTGGGCTCCCTCCCGGGATGTGCTGGCGGGTTTCTGACTAGGTTTCCCTAACGCCCAAGGTGGGTCGACCAGCAGGTGACTCCTAACATCGCACCTGTGGAGACCTTCCTCTACCCATCATCCAGGGAGCTCCCAGAGATGCCGGGCTAGGGAGGGTGACCACGGCTCCCCAGCAAACCCGGCAGCCCGAGCCCACGTCCCCTCCCTAGCTCGGCCTCCGATCCTTTCCAAACACAAAAATGTAGGTAGGATCAGAGGAAAATCCTCCAAATCCCTCCATGCTGAGCCGTTTGGCTCCTTGACAAGAGGCCGTGGAGACCTCCCTCGAGCAGAGGGGAGAGGAAAGTCCCTGGAGGAGCGACAGGCTTCCCTGTGTGGATTGGTGTTGGAAAGGAAACAAGGCCCCGACGTGGGGAGGAGCACCCCGTACGGCGGCAGGGACAGGGGCAGGGACACCACACAGGACGTGTTGCACAAAGCGTCTCATTTATACCTCAAAACAAACCACACTGAACCCGCCAAGCAACCAGTGTCCGATGAGAAGCCACGACGGGGTCTCGGGATACGTGATCATCAGTGGTTAGGTTTCTACAGAGGCTCAGCTAAAAGCCATCGGAACCGAACATGCTGAAGGGGATTGTGCTAAGACAGCCGGAAGCTCCTCTGGCCGGGCCGGCAAGCCTACCCGTCAAGGGACAGGGAATCATAGTTTAGGTTTTGGGGGCCACGTGGTCCCTGTCCCGTCTACTCAATGCTGCCGTTCTTGTGTGAAAGCAGCCAGAGGAAGGAAGGAAGGAAGGCCGCCGCGTTCCAGCAAGTCGTCCTGGTGAAGGCGGCAGGGGTCGGGGCGCACGCTGCCAGGCCTCCATCTAGAGGCAGGAGTGCTGGAGGACCTGCTGTCAGTAAAGGGGCTGCTTAACACCCGGGGAGGAGTCATCACAGCAGGTCCTGCTCGTGGCCAAATCCCGTTTGTGACACAAATCCTTCCTCGGACAGAGATTCACGGGGACAACCAAATGTAAACTCCAGGTACAGTGGACCCGTGAACACCCTGGGGCCGAACTCCGTGGGTCCCTTACGTGCGGGTTGGTCTTTTTTTTAGAAATACAGTAGAGGCTGTATTTCCTCTTCCTTGGGACTCTCAGTATTTTCTCTTCTCCAGCTTTACAGTAAGCACGGAACACGCAACAGGCTAAATGGGTCGCTGGCAGGGCGGTGCAGGCCTAAGTCACCCCGCAGGCAGTCGCGGCCGACTCGCAGATTTCCAGCCCTCACAGTGTTCAAGGGTCAACGGTATCCAGAGTCACTGATTTCATGTACATGGCTCAAAAATATTTTTTTAGATTTTAAAAGCTGATTTTCACCAGCACTTTCTGATTGGGTCTACCTGTTGCTTCCAAAGAAGGAAGTTACCGTGAGCCCTGAACTTTCCGTGCACTCCTGATACCATGAAATCCTCCACTGCGGGGGAGGAAAACTGGGTGGGGGGGGGGGGGCTCTGACCACAGGGGCAAGAGCACCTAGGCCCCGCCTTGCTCCCTGCCCTGGGCCGCCCTCCCACCCCCAGCCCTACACCCTGGGCCGCCCCCCCGCGCACATGCGCAGTCAGCCCAGTGCACCGGAGGAGCGAGGGGCGGTTGGTCCTCACCTCCACGTCGAAGAGCGTTGACCCGTAGCCCGGCCACTCCTTGATCAAGGCCATGTACTTGGCCATGGCCTGCTCCTGGCCCACCCCCTGCAGCTTCTTCCATTTATCCACGATGCTGGCCCGGGCCGAGGACACCTCCTCCTTAATCCACATGTCCAGCATCTGCTCCTCCTCTACCTTCTGCCGGACGACGGAGCCCGTGCGGAAGCTCCGCCTCAGCGTCCCCTCCAGGAAGCTCGTCCGCCTCTTCTCCAGCCGCTCACAGGGGGTGAAGGTCTTGGTGGCCTGGCTGATGCGGGCCTTGAGCCTCTGCAGGGAGTAAACGTCCTCGAGGGGCGGCAGCGAGGCGTGCGGCGAGTAGTCGCCCTGCAGGTACTGCAGCCGCAGGGCCGCCAGGACCTGGAGGTTCTCCTCGGGGGCCGGGTAGTGGCCGCGGATGACGGCCTCATGTGCCTGAATGGGGTAGGCCGCAGGGTCAGGGCGCACTCGCCCCAGCCCCACTTGCTGTGCCCTCACCCCCTTCACCTGACTTCACCTCCCCGCAGCACAGAGAGCATCTGGCACACGTGTTACCCCCCAATCTCTTCCCCAACCCCCGCTAGGGCAGTTCTGGGTGCAGCCGCCCCCTGCATGCGCGCCCCACTCCTCGGCACCAACCACCAACTCAGGAGGCCTATGAGCGCATTTGTCCCTGCTCCCCTGCCGAGGAATCCGTTTGGAAAGCTCCTCCTACCTGTTCAAACATAAAGGCAAATTCCACGCTATCTTTTGGCACGTTGTCCGTGTCCAGGAAGCAGTAAAGCTTGAAGTAGAACTTCCAGGGCAGGTCCCCCACCTCCGATGTGGCCGCCAGCCTAAGACGGAAGGCAAGAGGGGCTCAGAAAGCAGGAGGAGGGATGGCCCTTCGGTGCCACGAGGCGCTGACCCCGGGGGCTCGCTCCAAGGACGCAGTCTGTGCGAGCCCAGGTCCCGGGGCTGCGGGTGCAGAGCAAGGTGCAGCTGGCTACCAGAGTTCCTCACTAGGGCACTTGGCCAGAATGAAAGTCATGCTTCCACTCTGGCCCCACTTTAAGGCAACACACAGGCCCCCTCAGGTAAACTGTGCTGACCGCGTATTTGCAAAGTGCGCAGCCAGAGGGGCCCGGCGAAGCGCGTGCGGAGTCCCTCCAAGTAGAACAAACGGGCTCCGTCCTCCTTCCCTCTACTAGCCCTCAAATAAATACTTACAAAAATTGACACGATCGGTATGGAGGCTGCGCTCACGTGGAACAGAAATATCTTTCGTGTTCTTAGGGGAACTTAGGGGAACGTCCTGGATCATGTATTACAGGTCCGAGAGCTATAAACTGCAGCTTGAAGAGGGTATGAGTTTGCTTGTGGCTAGCCCTGTTTCGAAGCCAATGACACGTAAGCAGCCTGGAACCAGGAGATTCCAAGACACTGTGTACAACGGGGACCTCGGAATGGGGGTGGGGAAGCACAATGGGGCGCTAGAGCCTATTTGAGACCGTGGCTTTACTTAGGAATCAAGAAAAGCAGCAGGGAGCAATGACAAATTAACAGGAACTCAGGACGTCTGGGGGGCACGGTCAGGCAGGGGCCTGGGGTCCTGGGATTGAGCCCCACATGGGGCTCCCTGCCATGTTCTCTGTCTCTCAAATAAATAAAATCTTTTTTCTTTTTTTTTTTTTTAAAGGAACTCAAATGCCTACTGAAGCTAAAACAGATGGCAAATTCAGATCCTCAACTCTTGCTCTTAACTTATTTTATCTGCTGACACTTTAGGGAGAAGGAACTTACTTTTCAAACTTTGCTAACACATCGGCTACGATGGTTCTGCTTTCGATGGCTTTATCGACGCTCCCATTGTACTCAAACAAGGAGAACATGTTCCTGCTGTCCTCCATGGCGAGGCCTCTGATCAGCTTCTCCACCACCTGCAAGACACCCCGAGGCCTTGAGCTTCCAGCACGCTGTCCTGGGTGCCTTCACCAGACCCCAAGGGCTGCGGGCACAGCGCACAACGCCCCCTTGAACTGTGTGGCCACCTAGAACCTCAAAGGGGCTGTTTCTTCAGTGTTCTCGAGAAATCAGATTTCTCTGGTCTTTGTGAAAAAGAACACAGAGCGTCTTGCCCACCGGAGGAGAGACAGATGCCGGGCAAATTTCTTGCAAACCCACACCAGTCGGAAAAGTGCACAGAAACTGCAGCCCTGTCTTTCATCCTGGTACATTCATCCACTTCCAAGAAACAATGGCTTCAACCAATGTTTCCTCTTTTCGCACTGGAAGCTTTTCTGGGTTTTAGTCCTTCTTTTACCCAATTTGTTTTATAATGCTAAACGTAGGTTTAAAAAAAAAAAAAAAAGGAAATGTGTACCTCCAGCCCATCCTTCTAGATATTTGTATGGCAATCAGAGGCCCCTTAACACGGAGATGCTTACAGCAAACCTGTGTCGTGCACGTGAGCTCCACAAGGCCGCTCCTCACATCAGCAGGATTAGGTCTCCGATGTTTCAGCGCCAGCTTTATTTTTGTGCCTCGACTCATCTTTGATACATATCTTTACCTCTTTGTACCTGAGTTTGGTTGTGGGTCACACCTCGTTTACCGAGTGGCTGCACTACGCAGCCCAGAGCTGCCCGGTCGCCATCCGACCACGCGCCACCTCCGGGACTTACAGGCTCTGGCAGTTAGGTACCAGACGGCACCAGCAACGCAGGGGCTCGTCCCTCACCTCGCCGGCTGTTGTGTGGGAGTTGATGGTGATCTTGCACGAGCCTCCACCATGGCAGTACACCGTGGACGTCATCTCCTGCCTGTGGATCAGGGCTTCTATTTCATCTCGGGAAGGCACAAACTCTCTGCATTTGGTTTTCTTGAGCGATTCATAAATGAAGAGGGAGTATTTTTCCATCTCAGTTCCTGGAAACTGTTCCCGTATCCTAGGAGACAAACACTTCACTGTTAATTGCTAGACTGTGGCTGGCTGGCGTCTGGGAGCTGGGCTGCTTCAGGCAGCTGCCAGCCTCAGCTGCCCAGGCCCCCTGTGGCGCGGAGCAAACACCACTCACTCTCCAGTGGGCCTGACCCTCCTGTGCAGGTTTTGTTTAAAAGCAAAAAAAAAAATTCCCAAAGAGCCAGTGCCATAACAGGGAGCAGCTCTTGATGCCAGCTAGCTCCCCGCCGCAGTGCTGCTGGGAGTCACGTCTCATTCCGTCGGACGAAAACAGTTTTTCCATAGTTCACCAGAGTCTGAATCACAGTGTTTCTACCCGTTTTGGTCTGAATCAAAATACCCAGGCGTCCCCCCAGTCCACTCATACAGGCAGCGGTAACTACGTGTACTCAACATCATCAACATCAGGACACCACACTGACAGGGGCCCAGTGCCAGTGCCAGCCTTGCATGTGGCTCGGCGTGGGGACGAGGACGCCTCCCCTGTGTAACCCGTGCCAGGGACCCACCAGCCTGACCTGGAGCCCCTGACCACACCAGGTGCCTTCTGTCTCACAGCCTCTCCTCTGAGCCACGACCCACCACGGCACCTGTGGGACTGCGCTGCCTGGGCCACCTCCTACCTTCTCAGGTGGAAGCGGAGGTACTTGAGGATCCCCCGGCTCGGCAGGAAGGTGCAGCTGAGACATGTCAGGATCTGCCAGCTGCACAGGTTGCCCACACTGCCTGGATGGGGCACTTTGTTGGTCTGCTTGATGAGCTGGCAATACAGCTCGTCTCGCAGAGGTCGGAGGTCATGCCCGGTCTGCAGGATGCCTTGGATTATGGGAATGGGGTCAGACATGGATTCCAGTTGCTGGAGGGAATTGAATATCTTGATGGCTTCATCCTGAAGGGTCGTGTAGCCCTTGTCCTTGAGCACTGGGTAGAGACAGAACACAGAAGTGTTTACACCCAAGTCTGCACAAGGGGGACACTAAGCAGCACACAAAGGGAGGGCTGGGGACAGTGACGTTCCCCGAACCTTTGCGTCAGGGGAACAACACCATCAGGACACAGAGGTGGGCAGCGTACACCACTGAACCATTTTACCCCACAGACCACCCGAGCGCTGGTCTGTGGCCAAGCAGGTTCCAGATCTGTAATGTCAGGTGTTCAGCATCTGGCTCTCTGTACGTTCAGGTGGCTCTGAGTTCACAGGGAGGGCTGGTGCTTCCTGACTCCCTTTAGAATTGCTCTGTTCGCTCGACCATCCCTGTACCAGCGCACACAGCAAGTGCCAACGGGACACGGCTAAGGAGTGACCAGGAGGACGGAAGAGCGTCGCTGGGAGCACGGGGTCGGGGGACTCACGGTTCAGGTTTATGTCTCCGTAGGGAAGGGGCAGCAGCGGCGAGTGCAGCGGGTGGTGTGTGTGGCGGAGGATGGGGTTCCGCTTGTAAATCTGCTCCACCACGTCGGAGTTCAGGCAGTTCTCCTTGGAAGCAGAGGACCCAGTCAAATGAGCATGCAAGCTCATCCGAAACGTGTGTGTACAAGCACAGAAGCATCTGTATTCTTTTTTGTGGTTTTTTTGTTTGTTTGTTTGTTTTTTTAGTTTTTTAAAATTAAACTTTTTTTTTTTTTTAGACAGAAGGTGAGTGAGCATGAGCGGGTGGGAGGGGCAGAGGGAGAGGGAGAGCAGGTCAGGCTGGCTCCACGCACGGAGCCCCCGTGGGGCTGGGGCTCACAGCCCTGAGACCGTGACCTGAGCTACCCAGACGCCCCACGCAGGAGCACTCCCCGGAGTCCAAAGCATCCAGAAGCCTCAGGACTGTGGTGAGCACAGGCACTGGCTGGTTAGGGAAGTGTCCAACTCTGGATCTCCGGTCATGAGCTCAGGGTTGTGGGCTCTGTGCTCAGCAGAGAGTCTGCTTCCCCTGTCCCTCTTGCTCTCTCCCTCTCTTAAATCTCTCTAAAAAAAAAATTCATGCATGAAGATACCCACAGTCTGCGTTTGAAGACAAATCACACATTTTTCTTACACACGACCCTTCCTCTTCATTTCACGTATATTTTCCCACATTAAAAAAAATACCCCCCTGAGATTATATATATTTCAAAAAATTAAAGATTTTTTTTGCTATTTAGCCATCAAACATTTAACCAAACCATGTATTTTTTTTATCTGTAATTCATATAAAAATATATATTCTGCTTTCGTCCTTTAGGTGTATTTTCTGTATACCTGAAAATTATACTTGGTGATAGGTTATTATTGAGACTGTTCAACATGCCTGCCTTCTCTTTTTGGAAATTTAAGAGCTCCTTTCATGGAAATTCATCATGTATTTATGCTCCTAAAATGTTAAATTGGGATTCAAGGAAGGCAAAGTTCCTTTTAGAACGTTAAATAAACAGGAAAGTTGAAGGAGGGGCAGTGAATCATTCTATCCTGGTAATTTCCACTATGAAACTTCTTTAATAACACCTGATTGAAAGCCAAAGGGGGGGGGGAAACCCCTCAACTTTAATTATTTCAATGATTTTATATGGACTAAATTAGGGCAACCTGATTTTTTAAAAAGGATTGTTTCATATTTGGAAAATATTATCACTCTTTTAACGACAGATTTCAAATTAGAGACTCTAAGAAGAGGTAAGATGTAGCTTTGAAGAGAAAGTTCAGCTGATGTGTTTTCACTCCTTTCTCAAAAGAAAGCTTCAAAAAAATTTTTTTAGAGCTAGACAGGAAGTTGCTGGCATTCGGCACCCTGGGTCTTGTGCAAAGCTCTGCGGAGTCTTGGGAGAATAAATGACCTAGTAGAACAGCTCCAAACACCCAGGACACAGCCCGCCTTGGAATCAAGGGGCAGACCCGGATTCGAGAGAAATGACATACGAGGCCTGCCCCCCGTAGCAGCGTCGGGCCTCTCCCCTGGATCTGATGAGCTAACGCCCCCGATGAGGACCAGTCAACGCCGCCTTGCTATCATTCCCAGATCCTTTCTGTCACTGCTCCAGCCCTTTCCCTTGTATTGGGAAAATCTCTGATGGGTAACTTAGAGGAACGGCAGTAAAGATGATCCCCATGACCTGGTTCTGCATCAGGGACTGACCAGCTGCGTGAACAGCGCAACACAATACTCCGCATTCTGTTTCCATTCCTGAAAAATAAGCGCGGTCTTCCCCGTGCATGGCTGCTGTGTAGTTATTCCTTGAATGTAGACTCACCGGGCGATTCATGTTTATGAAAAGGAAATTACAGTTTAAATCACAGTTTCAGGTCGACGGTGGTCCAGAGACTTGGACGCTTCCTGTGAGCTTGGAGGTGTCTGATAAAGGCGTTGAGTTCTCTAGACAGTCTAGGCTGCGAATCCACTTACGTGCTCTAGTAGCCGTACAGTAAGAGAATTGCTGGTGTTCCCAGAAGGTCCCCGACCCAGGGCTGAAGGGGAACGTGTGACGCAGCAGGTCGTGGCCTGCACAGATCACACCCTGACCCTGAGGTGAGGAGCCTACGCCCCACACCTCAGGCCATCTTCCCTCTGTCCACAGGGCCCATCACTCGGGTTTGCCTCGGCAGCAATATTTGATGCCCCACGGAGGCGAGGTTTGTTTTTAAAGATTTCATTTATTCTGAGAGACAGAGAGAGAGGCAGAGACCCAGGCAGAGGGAGAAGCAGGCTCCATGCAGGGAGCCCAACGTGGGACTTGATCCCGGGACCCCAGGGTCACATCCTGAGCCGAAGGCAGGCACTAAACCACTGAGCCACCCCGGGATCCCAAAGAGGTTTCTTTACTGTAAAACTTCACCTAAACTGCAGCATGAGATTTCTAAAAGCAGCGACGTTCCAACACGAACGTCATCTAAAGTTAGTTTTGATTATAGAATAAAAATGGAGCTTGGCCAACGTCTGGATTCCCAGGGTGGGACTCAGGCCCCTACCTTGATGTCCTGAATCAGCTGCTGGGTGGGAGTGTCGATCGGGGCCTTGGTGTCCGTCACGTTCTGGATGGCGCTGGACCACCTGGTGGCCTCGTTGAGCAGCTTGGTGTACAGGCGGTAGCAGTGCTTGCGGCCGTACACAGTGATGTTCCAGTAGCCTGCGGCACAGTGTGACGGCCGTGTGAACCCCGGGGACGGCCGGCACTCACGGCCCAGGAACCCAGCACCCAGCACCCTCGGACCCCATGCCCTCTGCGACGAGTACACGCCCAATCCCTGAGCACACCAGGCACCCACATGCCCGACCGCATGAGGGCTCACAGCTCAGAGGGGACCAGGTCCAACAGCAAACCCAGGCTTAGAGCTATAAATGGGGGCGCCGGGGGCTTGCCGGGTTAGCCGTCTGCTTTCCGCTCAGGTCACGGTCCCGGGGTCCCCGGGTCCTGGGGTCGAACCCCCACGTCAGGCCCCGTGCCTCCCGCTCTGCCTGCCGCTCCCCCTGCTTGTGCTCTCTCTCTCTTCATCAAATAAATGAATAAAATCTTATTATACATAGAAAACGGTCTGCTTTGCTCTGAACTATATGTGGCTGTATATACTGCATATATGTATACATATGAAATGCTACCATTTGCTCTGAAAGAAAAACAGGCATAGACAGAGTCGCTTTCACGGCTCTGGAACCAGAGCGAGAGCGCCTCAGCCCCTGACGTTCGTTCCTCTGTCTTCCCGTCACATTTCCTTTCCTTAGCGCCCCTGTGAGAAGCCCTCTTGCTAAGCAAGCAGTCTGTGTGCCCACAAACAAGCGGGCATTTGGAACAGAGGAGCGATATTTAAAAAAAAAATAAAAAAGAAAAAGCACAAAATCACAACTAGCAACAAAACTAAAACAATCCAGAAATATTTTCATGATTCAGACAAGAAAAAACTACGCTAACATGACTGCTCTTCATTGCTCGAGGTTCATGAGCCCCCGGGGACCCAGGGTTTAGCTTCTGGGGGCCGCGTTAGGGCTCTCCCAGTGCCAGGCTGGGAACCCTGAGCCCAGAGCCGACACGGTCCTGGGAGCATCCAGGGCAGCGCAGGGAGGCAGGCCCTCCGTTCCCCGCTGTCCGCCCGTGTGCACTGAGCTACCCCGCGGGGCTCCAGAGGGCGCATTGGCGAGACGTGAGCTGCTGGGGGGGCACGCGGGGGCATGCGGGGGCACGCTCATTCCCTCGCTCTCCTCACCTGTCTCCTTGAAGATCTTCTCGTCCGGGGGTACCACCGAGCAGAGGCTGTTAAGGACCAACGTGCCCAGTTTCAGAGCATTCTTCTCGGAGCTCTTGTAGTAATCCAGGGAATTGTGGGTCAGCACAAACCACCGCTTCTTGAGCTTCAGCGAAGACATCTTCGGGCTGTTCTTGCCTTCTTTGTGTAACCAGCCTGCAAAGATTCAAGCGTCCGATAAGAACCACGAAGGGAAACACCCAACAGCAGGTAGCCCGCAGGATACTGACAGGCGGGTCCTGCTGCCACATATTTGCTAGAAAGGGCCACCGCCACGTCTCATGTGATTTTTTTTTCTTTTAAAGCGACTTCAGGAGTCTCGAATTCTCACAAACACTGCTCCCATGGGAGACGCCACAGGGTCCCTGCCAAGGGAAACCGAGCTTCAGGACTGAGCCAGGCATGGCAGCAGTCACCTCTCACGATAAACTCCTGGCCTTCCACTCTGGTGTCGCCCTTGGATCTCTGCAGCAGGGTTATCCAGTGATGCATCTCCTCTGGCGTGTCAGCGTTGCAGTGGAGCACCCGGTTGGCCGTGATGATCACAAACGAGTTGGGTCTGCGCAACGGGGCGAGAAGGAAGCAAACAGCCTTAACTCGACTGGCGGCACCAGCCGTTCGAACTGAGACCCAGACGCCGGTCTCCTGGCTCAAGGGTCACAGGGGTTAAAAACCGCGGTGCCGCTCGCGGCTCAGGCCCAGGCAGATGTCGCCCACTCCCGCAGGAGCTGCTTTATGCATCACTGACCCTTACACTTGGAGCAACACACTCTGGAGGCCCTCCAAGGGGAAACACTGCCTCATGCAAAACTTTCCGGATGACACTGGGTTTGGGGGGTGGAGAGGGCCGGGGTTGCTAAATAAGGAGACGGTGCAGGGAAATCCTTTTGGGCGCCTCTCCAAAGTAACTTTCTTCCTGCCCCTGGGTCCTGCCTGGGATGGTGCTGCCGAGGGGCGGGCGTGCAACGTCGGGCAGCAGTAAGAGGACATTGGCAGTGGGGGAGCATGGAACATCTGACACGATGGCTGACGCCTGCTACCAAAGCCACCCTGGGCCGTGTTTGCACAGCGGTCTCACAGAGGCTCATTTCCCAGTCGGGGATCAGGGAATGATGGAAATGCACTTTCTCCCTCCTCCCTTTGGCCTGGCAATGCCCTGCATCGGTCCTGGGCTCCTGCTCCTGGGCGGTCCTGCATCAAACCACTCAAACTAATGACGGTGAACGATTTCTTGCAGGTGCTCGACTGCTGACTGTAGCTAAGTGCTGCAGAAGGTCGAGAAAAAGCAAGATTCCCAGGACTGGAGTAGGCAGACAGGTGCTCCTTAGAAGTAAGAGACTTTTCTAAAGCTGACGGGAGAAGGACGGCCACTGGAGGGAGAGAGGGGCCGAGGCGGGGATGGAAGGTCCTACACGTGGATCCTCATGTGCCCAGCCTGCCGGAGCAGAGGAGACTGAGGGAGACACAGGTCGATATGGCTAGAACCTGACTGTCAGAATGACATCTGCACGACTACTGACAACACACACTTGTCAAGGCCCCCGAACCAGGTGCGGGGTGGGGCGGGGTGACACCAGGCGATGGGTCTGGGGTTCCGAGGGGCCTTGGTCAGTGGCCCGATGGAGACTCCAGGTCATTCTGCCTGCTAGGCGCTGTTTTCGTTGTGAGTAGGAATACGTCTCCACTGACTTTCTAAAGCTGCGTTCCTGAAGGCAGCAGCCAATTTTCATTCTTACTCAGAATTCAAACAGCAGCAAAGGAAAATAGAGACGATGAAGACAAAGGTCAGTGGTACAGACTCCTGAGGCCATCTGCCTTCGAAACACGCTGGTGCAAGGGCACGGATAAGGTGGGGACGTCAGGGAAGAGCGTCTGTGGGTTCATCAGTGTCCTATGTCGACGTTGCCACCAGAGCCCTCTTCAAGTTCATCACTGAGTCTAGAAGGGGAAGGGCACCCTCCCCATGTTGAATACTGTTTTCCTGCGCAGGCGTGGTCTTCCTCTAGGCAGTCTGGGTTTACCCCTGTACCCAGATGGAGAATATTCCTCCGGTGTGAGTGTTTCTCACTGTCCCCTTCCCCAACATCCCGAAGGTACCCAGAGAGGAGAACTTCCCGAGGACACAAAACTGGCCACAGGGAACGCAGCCTGGGATGGAGCAGGCCACCTGCAGCTCAGAATTGGCTCACGGCCCAGGAGCCTGAGACCTATGGAGGCAGGGGGGCTGCTCGTTAGAGTCACATCCAAACTTACCTCTCGGGGCTGTCAGGAGGCGCACACAGAATCAATCAGCCCCACGTCCAGCGTGCCCTGAAAGGGAGCAAAGCCGGGGCAAGAGACCCGTGTGAGCTCCGCGCACGCGGCCATGATGTCCCTCCCCAGACTACGATGTCCACAGGCACGCAAGAAAACCCCCGTCCTGTCTGTGTGAACTGCACAAGCGGAGAGTCCCCTGCACAAGCGAGGCCCCCATCCTGCTGCTGAGCCCAGCCAGCCCCTACGCAGGGCACGGTCTGCGGGTCAGTCGCTTAAGAGAAAAAAGTCGATTAATTAATCTATCTTTGTGCTTAAGTGTTTTAAGCACTTAAAACACTTTAATTAATCTATCTTTGTGCTTAAAACACTTTTGGTGAGAAGGGTTTATAAACTTCTTTCAACCGTACAGGTTTTCTGGCTCACAGTACGGTCCGTCACCAAACTCTAGACAGACTCTAAGAAACTCTGTACGTTGCCCTCAGGAGAAATTACAGCCTTGCTCTAAAATAGGACCATCCGGTCTGTGTGCATCTAGCATGCAGTGAAGACGGAAAGAATGCGAGTCAGAATTCGCTGAGTCCCTTGAAGGAATGTATGCTGTACTTCCACGGTTTCATAAAACTCAGGAATTTTGGGGGGGGCGGTTCTTGGAATGTTTAAAGTGGGAGGGCTGGAACCTAGGACTACTACCATCTTCTTTCACTTACTCTCTTTTCTGCAGGATCTTTAAACAAGATAGTCCTGGTTTTCTCTTTAATTGTTACTCTTGTGGTTGAGTGCCCAGAACCCCCAGCGCCCTCCCACGCCTGCGGGGACGCCCCTCCCCTACCCCCCTTCCCCGCAACGCCCACGCACCACGGCATTTTGCGGGTTGGCCTGCTCATCGTGCATCTCCCGGATCTCCTGGTCGGTGGACGCGTGCACCTGGCTCAGCACGCTGAACCACTGGCTGCAGGGAAGAAAGCGCGGGTCAGGGGGCTGACTGCTGCTGGCAACCAGCACCTGGCACCCTTCTTGCCACCTTCTCTGTGAAAACGACATATCCTCTGGGCGACTTGGTTTTTCACGTGCCTACACTACTCACGGGTGAAGGGGGGCTTCACGCGGCCTGCAGCGGGCAACGCCCAAGGGCCTGTAGCTGCCACCTGCTGCAGGCTGGGACCCATGAGACACCCTCTCCTCCAGCCACCCCCAGACCTTGCGCAGGTGATGAGCACGGGGAGGAGATCCTCAGTTACATCAAGGATCCTTACTGAAGATGTGACCTATAACCTCGGGAATATTCAAGTGCCTTCCATTTTTTTAAAAGTGAATTGCAGGGTAAGAAGGCCAGTGATGTCCGGGTACCTCCTCAAGGTGGCCCCTGAGGTACGTGCCCCGCTCACTCCAGGATGCAGTTTCCAACCACCTGATAGATAGATGAGGATAGATGCATCCTTCCTTCCCTCCCTTCTTTCTTTCTCTTTCTTTTAAATGTTTTAACTTGTTTGACAGAGTGAGAGAGAGCACAAGCAGGGGGAGGGGCAGAGGGAGGGGGAGAAGCAGACTCCCCGCTAAGCAGGGAGCCCAATGCAGGGCTCGACCCCAGGACCCCGGGATCATGACCCGAGCCACCCAGGAGCCCCAGGTTTTCTTTTTCTTTTCTTTCTTTCTTTCTTTTTTTTTTTTTTAACCTGATACAATTTCTACGTAAGTATGAATAAAAACAGAGGAGAGCTGGAAACAGGAAACAATTGCTTGAAGCAGAAAGTGCAAAGTTATCTTGACCTGAGAACTCCTCTATCTTAACCTGAAATGAGCTTTCTCACTTGCAGCCCCATTAGAGTCAGACAATAAAGGAAAACAGGCCCACCCCAGAAAAGTCAAGCTGAACAAAAGCTGTGATGCAACTAGAAACACAATACAGGCTTGAGGAGAAGGACCACAAATATCCACTCGTCCGTCCATCTGTCCATCCAGCATCTATCAAGCAACTCTAAAATGTGAGAGGTACCAGATGTGAGACGCTACGACATCCTTCTCCCGCAGGGGCTAAGAAGACCAGTAGGTACAGCGTGTACAGCACTTGGTATAGGGCAGGAGATGTGAGCAAAACATGCGCGCCTGCCTTTACAGAAATGTCACTCATGCCAGGTATCCACAACAAGGCACTAAAATCTATCTCCTATGATCCCGAAGGAGAAAAATGTGACCCAGGGGCTTGAAAATAGGCAACATATACAGATTCTTTGGGAACCCAAGGGAGACGTCTCAATGTAAATTTGCTTCATCAATTCTGATGAACTCAAAAGCAAGACCTGAGTCACTGCTTCATGAAGCTCAACAATTCCCCAAATCACTGAAAAGCACACGAGTTCAAGATGCAGGTAGGCCACATGGGATCTCCCCCTCTCATATGCATGCACACTCAAATTTGCACATTTCTCCTCTTGAGTCAAATTTAACTTCATCTGAGAAGAAGTCTTAAAAAAATGTGTCCTCCTGGTGAAGGGAAGAAGTCCCCTGCTAAAACATCCCAGATGTGGGGGCACCTGGGTGGCTCAGTGAAATGTCCAACTCTTGATCTCAGCTCAGCTCAGATCTTAATCTCGGGGTCATGAGTTCAGGCCCTGCCTGGACTCCACACCCAGTATGGAGCCCGCTTGAAAAAAGTCCCAAATGTTAAATTTAGCAGGTTGATTATGGCATCAAACAGAGAGGATGGCTACCAAGCGCTGGTCCTATAATTCAACTGAAAAGCTATGGGCTTTCCCTGGACCCCAACCAACCCCAAGTGGTCTCCAGGAGGCCCAGATGGGCTATAATTCCAGGTTTGCTTGTTTTTCCAGTCTGTGTCATCAATTATGGATCTAAGCAGGGTTTTCATGCATTCCCATGGGAAGAATTACTCTTTGCCCTTAACGCTGTTACCATGGTGTTGTATCAACTCAAACGTTCAAAGGGCAGAGAGAGGGGTAGTGAGGCACCAAGAATTCGTGACAAAATTCTAATGATTCCCAAGGTCAAAAGTAAGGGTTTTAGGCTGAAGATGCTCTCTGGCGTTGCTCAGAGACAACAGGTACCTCCAACACAACCCTGGGGCTCACAAAGCAGCAGGAGCAGACCAAGAGACGCTCTCCTGTGTCTCCTCCCCTGCATGACCCTGTGATCTATCACACTGGGGAGCTGATACCAGTTCGCTCGTACTTCATTCCACATCCCCCCCTAGAATGGAAACTAGGAACATGAGACTACTTGGTTCGGCCAATGGACACCAAGCACACTGTCCTTTGAGTGCGGTCCACCAATCTAAGTTCTTGAAGAACCATGAGAAACGTGATGCCTCGGTTCAGCAGGACTGAGCTGCTGTGACTTCACCCTTCCTCGTACCTGGGTCTCTACTCTGTGAGATGCGGTGCGTGGTAACAGTGGTAATAGTGCTACTACCTCGTAGGCAGCCGTGAGAATTAAATGAGGTGATATACGTGAAGCGTCTCAGAATTTTGCCTGAAATGCGGTAATTCTCTAGGCATCAACCATCTCCTGTCCTACCGACTTCACAAACACCTAAGTGCTGGTTGTCGCTGCAGCGCTATCGTCTACTTAAACAACTAGTGGCTGATGCTCCTGCCCTCCCAACCTTTCAGCCAACACAGGCTGTTCCCTCCCTTGCAAAGTTCACAAACTTCCAGAAGGTGGGCTTTGAGCTCTGGGTGGTTGCATGGTTTGCACACGCTGCCCGGGACAACCGAAGCCGGAGCCGCGGGAACACAGGGTCCCATGCAGCAGCACCCAAGGCTGGAAGTCCTGGTCGGCGTGCGGTCCTCATACCACCCCCACCCCCCGGGACCAGTCTGTCAAGTTCGTGATGCTTCAGCCGTCCTAACAGAAAAGCCCAATGAGAAAATCACGCACAGTCTATCCAGAGCCAGCAGGGAGGCGCCCAGGCCCGAGCAGGAGTGAGTGTGGCGGGCGCTGGCGGCATCTCACCTGGCATCCTCCGGGGATTCAGCGATGAGGTGGAAGGTCCTGTCGGCCATGATGATGTCTATCCCGTTCTCCTTGCTGGTGTTATCTATGATCTCTCTGCAAAGCAAGAGCACCAAGGCCACATCAGGACCAGAGTCCTCAACACTGAGTGGAAAAGCAACTTCACCACACTAATGACTGGATTGGAAACTGTAACCGAAAAGCCAAACACCTGCTTCAGCCTTGTTTTTTTGAGAAATGATGCAGATGCCTGTGGTGTCCGGGGGAGCTGGGCTCCTCCCCCTTCCCGAGATGGGGAGGCTCGGGCTGGAAGCAAGGGCAGGTGGGTCCTTGACTTCTCTAGTCTCGCGCCTCACTCGGCCTCCCCGAGGCTCGGGACGGCTGCCCCCCTCTGGCCCGCACCTTCCTGCTCCTCTCACTGCCCTATGGAAGGGCCCCCCAGGTGATGAGGCTGCCTTTGCGCACCCCCCCCCCCATCCTCGCAGCTTCCCATGACAGCTTAAGGCCTTGGCTGGCAACTCGGACTGAGACTGCCTGGTGGGGGCACCTTATTTCCACCGCAAGAGCAGGGCTTGGGTGTTTCTGGAGCTCCATACCACCTTGCTCTCATCATCCACAACACTGGAAGTTTAGAACCAGTGGACCAGGTCAACAAGATCGGGGTAAACACAAGCGGGTGTTGGGATAGGACCAGACAGTTGATGAAGAAGGGTCTTGGGGATAAAGCCAGCTTGCTTTGCCAAGTGATGTTGCCTAACTTTTCAGGAGTTAGTAAAACATTTACATCTACCAAACCAAACAGTCTAACTAGTTGGGAAAAATAAATATCTTACAGCGAAAATCACTGAAACAAGATAGAGTGTTTTTAAAAATCAAGATGATGCACATTCCTGGAGCAGCCTGTGACACCTGGTCTGAGCAGGAAGCAAGAGGTGACGGACGGGCCAGGAATCATCAGCCATGCATCGGGTCACAGAGTCTCTTGAGCGTCGAGGCCCCAGCGAAACCGTCCAGACCA
Organism: Canis lupus familiaris; assembly: GCF_011100685.1. Lineage (NCBI taxonomy): Eukaryota > Metazoa > Chordata > Mammalia > Carnivora > Canidae > Canis > Canis lupus. The sequence goes on along the minus strand of NC_049225.1, from coordinate 88,026,633 downwards.
TGTCATCCTGGACAGCCACGACCTCGCATGTAAAGTGAGCGGTGAGGCTCTGATGTAGCTGGAAGGCTGTGGCTCGGAACCACGGTGGCCCAGTGGATCCTGGGAAATGTTCCGAAAACACAGCTGGGGGCGCGGGGACCCTCGGGATAGGGCCCAGGGACCTGCGCTTGTAAAAACCTTCCCTGGAAGGGGAGTGATGCTATCGTCACATCACCTGGAAACACATGCCGCGGCTTCTCCAATGACAGCAAGTGATGAAGAAAACAATGGCGGGGGTGGGGTGGTGGTGGTTGTGGTGGTGGAAATTATAAGAGATTCAAGAGATCTATGAATGGATTAAAAATTATAGGCCTTATTTGGATGCTGATTGGAATAAACCAACTGGAACCAACAAGAGTGTTACCGCCTCCGTTTGCAAGACCAGGGAGGAATTTTGAACCATGACTAGAGTTTGGACTAAGAAGTTAATGTTATTTCTTTAAATGTTGTCGCCACAATGTCATTATGTATTAAGACTCCTACATTCTAAGTGCAGAGTAAAATATTCAGGACTAGAACTCTGCTGCCAGGGAACTTGCTGTGCAGAACACGGAGGGCGTAGGGGCGTAGGGAGGCTGGGGTTCCTGGTGGGCACAGAGGCCATGGCTGGGGGGGGTGCGGGGCGAGCACGGGGACTTCATTATATCTGCCTACTTCTGCGGGGCACAGATACTTTCTGTAACCAAACATTTTAAAATACAAAGGGGATGATTTTAATTCAGGTCAATTAAAATAATCTTAATGTGGTAAAACCCTGACAGCTCCACACCCTCCCTCCGAACAGGGCGGAGGCAGCCCAATGACAGCTGTGTCCTTGACCCTGACACTCACAGAGCACCCGGGACCAGGGCGTTATTAGGGGGCATGGGGTGAGGTTCAGGGGCTCATCCAGGATCCCCACTGTGAGATCCCTTCCGCCCTCCTCTGAGCCTCCTGGCTTTGCTGACCTTCTGGGGGGTCGGTGAGAGCATCAGGCAGGCAGGGCCGAGGCCCAGGCAGAGCTGTGAAAATCCCAGCCCCACACGGACTCCATTCCCCAGCCTCGGCTCCTCACAAACCCCAGGGGGCAGCCTGGAGGAGTCAGTACTCTGCTCTCTGCACTTCACTATTCGCCCTCAAAATCAAATAAATGTGTAGACTCCCCGCTTTTCAATAAATAGTCATTTGACTCCCTGCTTTTCAATAAATAATCCTCTAACTTTGCCGATGCTGGTCACGAACAATGTGCTGTCCTCGGGTCTCGAGGCTTCAGGAGTGAATCACTCTCAGAGCTTATTGTACTCATTTCTAACTACGGTGACTGCTTGGTTTTAAGTGAAGCAGTGGCCGTGGGTTATCCCAAAACACTTCACATGTAGCATTGAGGTGCCTGGCTGCTGCTAAGCCCAACAATTTCCTGCAAACTTTAATTTTTAACCCAACTAATGGGTCCTCAATAGTCCAGTGCTTTGGTTCTACAAGTGGGTAGCAGAGAAAGGGGCTGTGTGGGATTCCGGGCCTGGTTCTGTTCTTCTCGTTGCTGGGAACAGAGGTGGCCGGCACAGCCCACGTCAGTAAAAGATCAGGGATTCATTCCAGAAACATCTCCCAAAACGTTAAAACCAAAAAACCAAAATGAAGGTCGTCAAAAGTCACAATCTTCCAGTTACAAACGCCATCCTGGGGGTGCCCCGCACAACGCGGGAGAATTAGTGAAGGACACAGCACTGCATACTTGGAAGCTGCGGACTGAACAGACCTGAGTCCTTGCCACCGGAAAAGAACCGCATAAGCGTGTGTGGCAACGGGCATAAGCAGACCCACCGGGGACATTGGTTTGCAACCAGGAACCAGAATGTGGAGCCCCCGGGGCCGCAGGCTGCATGGTGACAGCCCCAGGGCCAGGGAGCAGAGCCTGCAGGCCGGCAGTCTGGCCGCACGGGGCGTCCTCTCAGCACATGTACGCTGACCCACGCGGGATGAGGTCTGGGACCACAGCGCCCGGCCGACCCCAGCCCCCGGCGAATCATGAGCTGGATAGAGTGACTGGGGCACACAGACATGAACCCTGAGCACCCCCAACCGCGCCCCTGACAGGGTCTGTCCGCATACCTGGCTGCCCGGACCTCCAAGGTGCCCTTGAGCTTCTCCTCGCTGTCGTTCTCGAAGTACATCAGCTTTGACTGGCGGAGGACAAACCAGCGCTTTTTCCAGTTTCTCCGGGACAGCGTGGATGAGCCGCCGCCCTTCTTATGCAGCCAGCCCTGCTTCAGGGCCTCCTGCTTGGAGCGGAACCACAGGAAGGTTTCATCCTTGAGGACGCACCAGCGGCGCTTCCAGGAGTTCATCAAGCCACCTGCAGCCCCAGGAGCGGGGACAGAGGGGATGGACACGGTCAGTCCCGCTGGACCACGTGGCAGTAGCAGGCCTCGAGGCTCGGCCGCCCCCACCGTGTCACGCCGGCTGGCCTGAGGACGCCAATGCTGCCCTGCCTTCCAGCTCACAGCAGCCCCCCCACCCCCCAGCTGAGAGGTCTTGGTAAGATGCCCACACAGGCACAGATCACCAGCTCACGCTCCGACCCGGACTGGGTGCAGGCCGCGGGCGAGGGCCATTTCCCCAAGGGGCCGCGTGGGTCTCCAAAGGCCCCAGACAGGAGAAATTAGTCTAATTTATCTTTTAACTAGATAACAAATATTTTGTGACATCTGGGTGGCTCAGCGGTGGAGCGTCTGCTTTGGGCCCAGGGCGTGACCCTGGAGTCTTGGGATCGAGTCCCGCATTGGGCTCCCCGCAGGGAGCCTGCTTCTCCCTCTGCCTATGTCTCTGCCTCCCTCTCTGTGTCTCGTGAATAAATAAAATCTTAAAACAAACTCAGTATTCACCTATTAAAAAAAATATATGTATTTCTAGGGGCACCTGGCTGGCCCTGTCAGTAGAGCATGCAACTCTTGATCCCGAGATTCTGAGCCCGACACCGGGTGTACAGACTACTTATAAATAAAATCTTTTTAAAAATTCCTAATGCTTTTCTAGCAGAATCATTTTATCTTGGTATTCTCGATTTCCCAAGGACATTCCAGGATGACATCTTAACCACCATCAATCAAAAATCTCTTAATGAATCCACTGAAGAACATGGAATCTACCTCAGCAGTTAATTATAAAGCGACAAGTTACTTTTTTTCGATCAGCCAGTAATAAAAGTAAGGCACACATGAACAGGGATACTGAACGAATAAAGAAAATGCTTTCTTGTACAGATCGGAGATGGCGTGAAGACAGACCTCTGCAGATTAACTTCTTCAGTGACTAGCGACGTAAACCTCACACTGAAACAGGTGAGGCAGGGCCCACGCGACATGCTGGCTGGCGCGCAAAGACACTTGCTCTCACTGAACCCACTGCTGCCCCTTCTTAAGCCCCTTGCCTGCTCGCCCGGCTGAGAAGTCCGTGACCACGCGGCCACACTCCAGAGCGGTTTCCCAGCAAGCTACAAACCTGCTGGGGGCCACCAGGATAAAACTTTTTCTTTCCGATTTGTGGCTTTAATCTGGGGTTCCCAAAGCAAGCCCAGAGGAACCTGTAGCACAAAGTCATTCTATGATCTTATCGTCTTTAGGTGACAAAGGGTAATGACTGGCAATGGGTAATGACTGTTCTCGTAGGAGAACAGATGGGAACTAGACTTCTGGTGGTGGGCACCAGCAACCTGCGGAAGCGCTAACCCACTGCGCCGTACCGCTGAAGCAGAGGACACTGCTAATTGTACTTAGATCAAAAAAATGTTTTTAAGTGATAAAGGTTATCCGCAGTTGTTCTGAAGACACAGAGTATACCAGCCATCAGCAGAGCCATCAGCACAAGTTTACTGGCTCTGCTGCTCTGAAGCGGCATGTGAGACTCATCCCAGCTGCCCCCCTCCAATCCTGGGTGCTCTCTCCATGCTTTGTCCTTCACAGATTTTGATCGGTGCTATTAATTTCCTAACGGCAAACTCCTTAAGCAGACCACGAGGCTGGTGAGAACGCATTTACACTCATAAAGAAAATCTAACCACCAGGTTATATTATATTTTATGATTGGTTTCTCTGCAATGTTTGGTCACAACTTCATAAGTACTTTATTAAAAATTAAACGATAACGTATCAAAGGTTAGAAGGTGATGCATTTATACAACTTGTTTTAGTTAAAAGTTTACCAAAAATTCACTTGCTTACTTTCTTGAACTCTTTGTGCTTTAATCTTAAGATTTTGATGCTCTGAATATACCTTTACTTTTTCCTCAACTTATTTTGTTTTAATCAATTTTATGGTAATGCCATATATTCTATATATATCCATATATAATCAATGCCATATCCCTATAAAGAGTGATTTATAAGGAATTCTAAAGCTAACTTAAGGGAATTAGAATTAAATAGAGACAGGGGAAATATATACTATTAACAAAAAGCTTATATTTATTCTGAGAAATGCATAACACAATCTTTTTTTTTTTTTTTGCATAACACAATCTTAAAATGCTATTAGATACATATCAGACTCTGTTCTGTGAATCTTTTCTTGACTATTCCAGTGAACACTTGATTACACAGAATTTTCCAATCTTTTTTATTCCACTGCTCCTGTAAAAATTTCCACCCACCAAGGACTTCAGGCAATAGGCCCATCTCCCCTAAATTAAACCTGGTGGGATTTCCATGAGCATTTTGGGATCTGGGGTTGAGAACAGTAGGGCTTTGAAAAGCACGTGAGCGATATTAGGAGCTAGACTGGTGTTGAAGACTGAGGGAGGCAGAAGGGGAGGGGAGGGGAAGGGGAGGGGAAGGAGAAGGGGTGATGGGTGGATGTTAAGGGAATACTGGCCTGCTGTGGGAATGATTCATTCCGTCCTGCATGTACTTCACTGTCGACTTCCTTCCCGCACCCTCCCCCCTCACTCCTTACCTCCCTCCCGACTCCCCCGCACTCCATACTCCCTCCACCTCAAGAAAGAAGAAAGAAGAAAGAAAGAAAGAGGAGAGAGAAAGAAAGATAGAAACAAAAAAACTAGGTGAAGAAGAACAGGAAAACTACTGAGGAGGAGAGTGATATGAAAAAAAGATAAACATGCCACTAGGAGAGAAAAGCAAAGAACAGAAGAAACAGGGAAAGGGAGTACAGAAGTCAACACTGCTTCATGGAGGGAAACAGAAGGAAGGCTAATGAAAAGTGAAGAGTTAGGCAAACTTGTCGACAGAATGAGGAGGGGGGCATCATCAGCGGGGTGATGGTTCTTGTCATCCCTGCCCATCCCCAGGTTTGGACCTGTTCTCTCATCTAGCCTGGAGCCGGATTGACCCTTCTTTCAGGGACCCGTGTGAAAGCCCAGCCAAAACCTGGTGAGGACTGCGTCTCCTCTGGGCCCCGCCACCACCCAGAGGTCAGGGTTGAGGGGCGCCTGGAGGCTCAGTAGGCTAATGTGTCCAACTCCTGATTTCGGCTCAGGCAGGTCAGGATTTCAGGGTCATGAGGTGGAGTCCCACATGGGGCTCTGCGCTGGGCGGGGAGCCTGCTGAAGATTCTCGCTCTCTGCCTCTCCCTCTGCTCCTCTCCACCCCCACCCAAGCAAATTAAAAAAAAAATAAATTAAAAAAAATAAAATAGAAGTCAGAGTGGAGACCATGAATTAGGACTACAAGGTCCTAATTAAGTTCCTTTCCAAAAGGAACATGCTCTGAAGTCTTCCAGGGTCAGGGGCCACTAGGTCCAGTGGCAGCCACAGCATACAACCCAAATCCTCCTCATGCAGTGCGGGGTAGACGGCAGGTGAGCAGTAAGGTGAGGGGTACCCCTGGCTCAGACCTTTACTTCTCTTGTAGAGGAAACCCTGGGGGTCCTCCAACACTCCCGTGGCAGGAGAAGGTGTGGTTTGCCACAGAAGGGGCCACACCGATGCCAGCAAGAGTGTGTGAGAGAGAAAGGAAGGAAAGGAAAAAGGAAAAAGGGAAAAGGGAAAAGGGAAAAGGGAAAGGAACAGTGGGGGGAGGGGTTGTTGGGGAGGAGATGTAGCAAGAGAGGGGCAGAGCACAGAAATGAGATGGGGTGGCAAGAGGGAGGAGCCAGGGGCTGAGGACGGGATGGTGGCCACACTCTACCCTACAGCAGGCACCAGCGGTGCGCAGTCCAGGCAGCCCTCCGGGAGGTGTGACCGCGACAGCCACGCATCCCCCATGCACCTAAGAGGACCCGACACCAGGTGAGGGCAATGGAGTCTTCCTGGTCCTGCCCACAATCAGCCTCCATGGAAACAAAACCTCAGTTTTCCACCACACTACCCCCAACCCAAGCGCCCCTGACAGGTCATACCTTTCATGTACAGGAAGCTGTGGAAGTAAGGCAGCGTGACGCAGCTGTACACGGAGTCGCGCCGGTAGGAAAGTTCATCGTCTGTATCAAATCTAGAGTCAAAGTCTTCCTCACTGTCTTCAAACTGTACGAGAAGGAAAGAGCCAGTGGTGAGCCAAACAGAAACAGAAAAAGCCACAAGAAGGCCCAGCATCTGTCATCACCGAAAAAAATAAAAACCCAAGAGAAGCAACCTGTGGACTCGTACCATTACCACACAGGGTGGCCATCAAATCAACCAACCAATCAATCAATCCATCACAAAATAGGGACCATTAAGGTCAAATGATCTGTGGAATTGACACATTGTGAGACATACCTTGATCCAAAGGCTTTTCTAGAAACCCTGTTCAAGGGTATAATTTTCATCAAACCATACAAGAGCGAGCTCCCTTTAAATTACTATGATAAAAATACCTTCAAGTCTTAGAAAATCAAGGGGATACTTAATGCACGCCCCCAGACGTAAGCCCATAAGCTGGAAAGGGCATGGGTAAGCCACAGAAGAGTCCAGAACCAGGCAGCACATCCCGGGAGGGGACGTGGAGCCAGGGAGTCTGGTTGTGCAGTAAGCCCAGGGCCATTCCAGCTGATTCAGGGCAGGCCTGCCTTCCCTACCTGCTGGGCTGCTGGGACAGCGCACACACACCCCAGTGTCCGCGGGAAATGCCAGCTTGCTTGGGTTGGGGGGGGGGGCGCATACCTTGGCTCCGTGTCCGACCTACCACCTGCCTCAAAGTTCATTTACCAGTGACGGCTGGTGGCCGGAGAAAGCAGGCGGACAACCATCCTCAAGAGCTCGACTTGGAAAGATAGGCTGGTCCACCCCCGGGGGGTGGGCACGGGTGAGGGTCACACAGACAACGACGGCACCAACCCCACGCCCCTGGGAGAAGGCGCAGAGGACTGCGCCCCTCGGAGCTGGAGCAGTAGGCCCCCAAGCTGTCGTCCACCCCCACCCTGCACCCCTGGGGGGGGCTCACCAAGGACTGCGCCCCCCTCGGAGCTCACCGAGGACTGAGCCCTGTTGGAGCTGGAGCAGTAGGCCCCTGAGCCGTCATCCACCACCACCCTGCACCCCCACCCCCCGGGGGGGGGCTCACTAAGGACTGTACCCCATTGGAGCTGGAGTGATTGGCCCCTGAGCCATCGTTCACCGCCACCCTGCACCCCTGGCGGGGGGGGGCCTCACGAGGACTGTGCCCCCTCAGAGCTGAAGTGGTAGGCCCCCTCCCTGTCGTCCACCCCCACCCCCCCGGGGGGCTCACCGAAGACTGCGCCCCCTCCGAGCTGAAGCGGTAGGCCCCAGAGCTATTGTAGGTGCCCACGGAGCAGCGGTAGTCTGGGGACCACTGGCTGCCGTAGGAGGTGGAGAAAGTCACGCTGCTGCCGGAGGTGGCGGCGCCGTCCTCATAGTCGTCCCGGTCGTAGTCGTAGTGGCCGTCTGCTGATGGCAGGGCCCCCCCGCCCTGGGGCATGCAGTAGGCGGGCTCCCCAGCCACCGAGATGGGCTCTGATGGGCCGAGCAGGAGGGAGCCGTCCGCACTGGGGCTCACAGGCACCACCGTGTCATTCATGTACGGGTCCTCCTCTGACGATTCGTCGCTCGTGCGGATGCCACTGGTCCTCTGGTCCGAGTGGCCGTGCTCACTGGGGTTGGGCGAGTCCTTGAAGGCGTCGTCGTCGGCCTCGAAGCCCTCGTCCACCTCCTCCTCGGGGTATGGCTGGCTGAAGTTGAAGCTGGGCCTCTGGGCGACCGCGCCCTCTGCACCCTCCGCGCCTGGGGCCTCTGCGCCCAGGGCCTCGCCGCCCGCCGACAGGGAGCGCTCGATGTGGCGGACGCACTCGTCGATCTCGTCGAAGTTGAGCGACTTCCAGGAACTCCTGCGCAGCGCGGCACGCCTCGTCCTCCAGCCGCCGGAGCTCCTCGTCGCGCAGCTGCTGCAGCTTCTGCAGGGAGGCCTCGGTCAAGGACAGCTCCTGCCGCTCCTTCATGCGCTGCAGGTCCTCGATCTCCTTTTCCAGGCGGAGGATCTCCTCCACCTGCTTGTTCTCCTTCTGCTTCTCTAGGTCGCAGTGCAGCTCGGCTGCCCTCTGGCTCTTCTGCAGGGCTTCCAGCTCCTGCTGCCTCCTGGCGGCTTCCTCCTGGGCGGAGGACGGAAGAGGTCAGAGAGGGCCCCTGCAACCAGGGCGAGCACGGCCATAGATAGCCCCAGGACACCTGGATGTGCCTTCTGGGGGCTGATGCCCTCTGCTCCAAATTGGTACGCAGAAGCCCTAATCTCCTGCACCATGGAATGGGTATTTGGAGATGCGGGCTTTTGTTATTTCTTAAAGATTTCATTTACTTATTCATGAGAGACACAGAGGGAGGCAGAGACACAGGCAGAGGGAGAAGCAGGCTCCATGCAGGGAGCCTGACGTGGGACTCGATCCCAGGACCCCAGGGTTACACCCTAATCTCAACCGCTGAGCCACCCAGGTGCCCCTGGATATGGGGCTTTAAAGATGTGATTAAGTTAGAATAAGGACAAAAAAAAAAAATAGTTAGAATAAGTCCAGGAGGTGGGCCATAACCCCATCTGACTGGTGTCCCTGAAGGTCCAGGAGATTGGAACACACACATGCACACACCAGGGATGCACACACACACATGCAAGACCACAGGAGGACACAGCGAGGAGGTGGCCATGTGCAAGCTAAGGAAGAGGCGCCTTGAGAGAAATGAAACCCAGGACACCTTCACCTTGGGGGTCTGGCCTCCAGAGCTGCAGCACTATTTCTGTTGCTTAATCCACGCAGGCTGTGGTACTTTGCTACGGCACCGCTAGCAAACTAAGACAGCGGCGACTCTGCGTTAGAGAAATTACGCAGTGTCCACACTTAAAACCTTAGACATCAACAGAGTTGTACTCGGTTGCAATAGGTTGCATCATGAACATCTCCTCTCAGATTCCTCTGTCATCTTTATACTTCATTTTAGTTTAGAATCCTTGAATTTTCAAAGTGTTTGAGGTGGGAAGGAAAGGGGTTAGCAAGCTGACGCACGGGCACGGCATTCTTTACCTGTTGGGTGCGGAGCTCAGCCTCTCTTCGTGCCCTCTCTCTTTCTCTAAAAACCAGTAAATAAAAAAAAAAGACGGTGATAATAACCAAAAGCAATGGGAAAAAGTCCCAGAAGCACTTTTCAGAGAGAGCTCCCTTTTTAAAGACAGCTTTGCTAGAGACAACTTAAAAAGGATGAAGGATGAACCCTCTTCCTTTGGTAAATGACTCATTCTGTACATGAATAAACATGCACATAACTCGGTCTTCGATGCTGCCAAGGAATTCTATATCCAGGCCTCCAAGAGGTAGTTTTAAACAGCAGCATCCCCTGGGAATTCTTGCTGCAGGAATGCATATTGACCTTAAAACTCAGAAAGTGTCCTTCTGCTTCATCGGAGCAAGAAAGCTACTATACCTCTCCTCTTCCTCCCATTTCCTCTTTTCTTCCTCCGCCCGCTTCTCTTCCAGCAGCTGCCTGTAAATTCTCCGGGCGATCTGGCCTCTGAGTCGCTTCTGGAAAACTATGGCGGCTTTCCTCAGGTGCAAGAATCTCCTCCTCAGAAGGAACGCTCTGTAATTCTTCTGTATGATCACCACACAATAAAGGACCTTTCGGTATTGCTTTCTGAAAATGAAGACAAAAGCCACACAACAGAAGAGCTGTTGAGGTAACGAGGCTCTGAGCTCTTCAAATGGGTTTGCGTTAATGCTACGAGACAAAAGAAGAGGGCCGAGTCTGGAAAGTCTCATTATGGAACCGTAGCGACCAGGAGGCCCCTTCGGACCAAACAAAACGGAAGAAAAACAAAAGAATAATAACAAACAAAACAAGAGCAAGGACCTTATCATTATCTTGGCTAAATAAACCCATGACCCCTAACGCTGACTTGGAAGCATCCCGGCAGTGACAGCCCAGCCCCATAGCGCTGGGCCCTAAACAGCCCCGAAGAGACTTGATGCGGTCCCTGTTCTCACGGCAGGGCGGGGGCCCTAGCGCGATGGTCCTGCACCCGAGAGCATGGAGCGACATGGGGTTCCATGGGGCCTGCAGGTCCGCATGGGGGACAGGACTTCAGGGCGTGAGGCAAGCAGCTGCCCCCCTGGGCAAACACGGGAGCGGCGCCCGTGGACCCGATGGGCTAACAGTGGAGTCCACAGCAAGGCGGCCTGCCTCCAGTACGAGGCACAGAGGGACGGGGTAAACAATTTAAATGTCTCAGCACCGTCCCCTCCTGTCACTGCTCTAATGGAGACACCGGAAGGCCCCCGGCCAGCTTTCCGCGCGGGGCAAGCCAACTGGGCATCGCTAGTTGGAAGCGCGACCCGGAGACTCCCCATGGCCTGGCGCTGACCTCCATCCAGGTGTCTCGTAAGTAAAAGCACGCAAGGGCCACCCCCGCCCGGTGATGCGCGCTGGGGGAGGCCTCCCCTTGGCGTGCCATGCCGTCCCTCTCTGGGCTTCTTACCGTGCCAAGTAGCCCAAGACGTGGGCCCGGATCACCATGGCCGCCCTCGTAACTTCCTCCTCCCGTTGCTTCTCCAGCTTCTGCTCCAGGGATTCTCGGAGGAAGACCTGCCAAGGCAAAGTGACGCATCAGAAGTAAAGAACAGGGCTGGTGAACGCAGGTTCTTGCCGAGTCAGCTCTTTTGGAGGGAAGGCTTTCTTCACTCTCGGGAAATGTGCTCCAAACACACAGTCTGCTCTGAACGGTGCTTCTCCAACTTCCTGTGGGGAAACGCTGCTTTGTTTTTTAAACTTTCTACTTGTGATGCACTAAGACATGTGAAAAATACAGTCAAAATATATGACCAGGAAGAAGCAGCAAATAAAGTCCCCCCGGGCCATTTTGTTGGTTAGAGGACTGTGAGGTTGACATCAAAGCTCACACTCCCTTCAGCGGGACTACGAGCTCGTGAACAGCACCAGTCCTGCATGAAGTGTAAATCACAAGAAACGCAGAGATGCTCTATGCTAAAAAAAGAAAAGAAAGAAAGGGAGGGAGGGAAAAAAAATCCAACAACTTTGCACAACTTACTTTGGTAGTACATGGAAACTCTCTCTGCAGGACTGTCAAGTGACAACAGTCACAGTGTCTAGGCCTCAAAAAATTTTAATGCACATTTAAAAAATTGACATTAAGAATGTAATTCTGAAGGGTGCCTAGGGGGCTCAGGGTGTGACCCTGGGGGTCCTGGGATCGAGTCCTGCATCAAGCTCCCCTCAGGGAGCCTGCTTCTCCCTGTGCCTGTGTCTCTGCCTCTCATGAATAAATAAAACCTTAAAAAAAAAAAAAAAGTAATTCTGAAGTTAGAACTGAACCGTTTCCGTTCCATTTCAGTCTGATCCTCACAAGAATACCAGAACTGGTACAAAACCGATCCCAGCAATTAGCTGGCCTGTTTCTGGGAACAGGCACCTCAATCCTGTGCGTGTTAAGTTTGTGAAGTGTATCTGGTAATTGGCATTCTGTATCAGCATTCCCAATACTTGAAAAGATGTGAAGACATTAAGACCCTCCCTCAACCACGGTAGCTTTTAATTTCATAATTTTGGATTTACTGCACGCATAAGAAATTCCGAACTATTCCCTAGAAGAACTAGTGCCAAACATTTGTATGCTTTTCTGTTAACGTTCAGGGCAGCCTGGAAGCATCCTGCTGGTGGTGGGCGGGAGGCTAAACGACACTCTTTCCCACTCATGATGTTTTGATTTATGTGCCTCTGACTCATTCTGGCCCATAATGATGCAGGATGTTTTCTTAATAGCACATTTTCCCAGACACTCTGCTCCGTCTCTTCCAAGACATTTGGGCAGAAAAAGCACATAAAGAATCCTACCACCATGTGACTCACAGAAGCTTTACCTGCTCCCGCTCTGGGTTCCCGAGCACTGGTAAAACTCGACCACAGATCATCCTCTCAGGAAAGTTTTCCATACAACTGTCTTCCTATAATTGCAATTATATACCCTTCTGATGCCTGAAAAAACTGCTTCTTGCAGGGGGGGGGAGGTGGGGGTTGGAGGGGAGAAAAACAAAGGACAAAGCTACAAGTACAAAACTTTGTTACTTGATGATAATCACAAGTTTTCAGTAATATGGATTTCTGTTCAAGGCAGTTTTCGTCAAGGCTGGGCTTTGAAGAAGTCTTTAAACTTCTTTGTGACTTTCTTCAGCCCTAAAGATCCCACTCTGATGCCGGTGCCGTGGGGAGTATTTATGGGTGCGAAGGTCAAACCCTGGGGGAAGCACGGTGGTGGCGAGGCTCTAATGAAACAGATCGCAGTTCCAGTGACCATCCACCTAGTCCATGAGCAAATAGAAAGCTTTATGAAGGGAGGAGGGCCTCCCCCGATGGAAGTCTATGGGAAGTCCTGGCTGGCACCTGGCTGGCACCAGAAACCCAAGAGCACCTGTGTGAGCGCCGGGTTCAGGCCGGGCGAAGGCACCCTGCGCCGCCTGGTGAACGTACCCCCCCTTCCTCTAGGGGCTCTCTCGCCAGCCCGAAGGCCAGGAAACAGCAAAACACTCTCAAGGACCGACTCAGCCTAACGATACCCAACCGTGACTTTACACAACGCCACCCGCTGTCCCGCCAGCCTGGCGGCGGTGAGCACGTGCCCATGGTGCCGGGACGTGGCCATGGTGCAGTCAGCGTGGCCCAGCCGCTGGGAAGGGCGCCGCCCAGGCTGAGAGGGCTGTGTCCGCTCGAAGGGCCGCCCCCCGAACCCCGCTCGGCATATGAGGCGAGCACCTCACTTGCCTTTGCCTCATCAAGGCCTAAGGGCGGCTCTAGTTCAACGTCTTTACTGCCCCAGAATGGCGGGTACAAGCCCGGCTGCACAGTCCAGGTGCTCCAAGAAACCAAAGCGCTGGCGTCACAAGCCCGCGCAAGAGTCGAAGCAGGTCACCGGCCACCCAACCTCTCGGGGTGGACACACGTGGGAACCTTCTGGACGGGCCGCTCATCGGAGGTCCCGGCAGGACTCCTGCCTTCCCTAGGAACGGTTCCCTAGCGCCCACGAACTCCTGCCTTCCAAGCACAAAACGTGTTTGTATGTGAGCCAACTCCCTTGGGCCTGGCGCCGTGCTACCCTTGCTGACCGTGACACCGTCCACGTTGGCCTTCGTCACGCGTGACGGGAATTTCTTCACCAGGAGATCCAGATCTCCATTAGATTTCAGGGTTTCGAATACAAAGAACCTGCTGGCAGCAGCACTGACCAAAACACACACCAGGACGTAATAAAGTCCAATGCTGGTTGGGGTCAAAGCTACTTCGCAGACACGGTTCATTTTCTTCCCCGTGTTTCTGTGGACCGCCAAGCGTCCTTCCTCCTCCTACCTCCAACTTGTCACCAGCTGAGGTTTAACTCCTGTCTAACAATCTCATCTCGATCCACGGTGAGGCCTCTCCTGGGGAGGCGGGGTCCTTACTCCCAGAGGACACAGCGCCCAATGATTGATGGGCAGCGTGGCATCTTCTCTCCCAGAGCCCGGTGGCCTGAAGGGCAGCGTCATCCTGTGTCTGTGGCCCCTGTGCTATGCCCGGGCCCAAGCCTCGCCTGGGGTTCGTCTCCATAACGTAACTGTAAGTGAAGGTGGACAGGTGCTCGAGGGCCTCGAGGGAGCACGAGTGTCATCTGAGATCATGACCTGTGCTGTCACTCCACGGACGAGGTGGCGGGTGCCAGGAGCGTATCCGTTGGCACAGAATGCAGTATCTTTTTGATTAAAAAATCAGAGTAGGGGACACCTGGGGGGCTCAGCAGGTGAGCACATGCCTTCAGCTCAGGGCGTGATCCCAGGGTCCTGGGATCAAGTCCCGCATCGGGCTCCTTGCCTGGAGCCTGCTTCTCCCTCTGCCTGTGTCTCTGCCTCTCTCTGCGTGTCTCTCATGAATAAATAAATAAATCTTTAAAAAACAAAGTCAGAGCAGGCGATGCTGTATTGTCAAGAGCTCCCGTGTTTAGGCAGCTTCCCTCTGGGGACTGAATGGGTGACATCTCGGTCCTGTTCCGTAGGGTTTCTAGCGCTTACCAGACATGGAGTGAGCTCCTAACTCTGTGCACCATGTACAAGAACGAACAATTAAGTCTACACTTGCCCCCGCATGACAGAGAAGTCTACAGGCGATGGCTGGGTTAGGTGTCACAGGCGGACGGATGGAGACGACAGAGGGGGCCTGGCTCACTTGGGGGGGGATTTGTTGTGTGGGGTACAATGGGCAATGTCAGGAAGGATTCCTGTCCTAGTCTGTCTGAGCTGAAACTGGAAGGGTGAGTCAGGTAAACGGGGACGGGGTGGGGGAGAGCATCCTGAGGTGGCCCCACAAGCAGCCATGCCCAAGTGTGGGTGCGATCTGGCTCACTTCTAGCCAACAGTGTGGAACCGTGAGGGGCTGTGACCTCTGAGACTGCACTGATCATAAAGCCCCCACGTGGGGAGACCACAGCTGGACTCTCCTGCAGCCTCCAGGTCGCGGACACGTCACGCGGGGGGCAGGTGCTGAGCATGGCCCTGGGGGGCAGCCGCCAACAGAACTGGGACCTGAGGCCCCACTGTGAAGACCCAGGTTCTGGCACCGCGGAAGCCTGAAGAGGCCCCCGAGCTCCAGCGGGAAGGAGGCCTGAGACCCCGGCAGAGGAAGGGTCGGCCATGCCACGCCTAGGGTCCCCGCCTGGGACTCGGTGGGGCACCTCAATGTGTGTCACTGCCGCAGCTACGCTACAGGTAGCTCGTTCCACGGCACAGGTAAGCGACCTGTCACCTCTGCGGGCCACCTGCATCCTGCAGAGGGCTGAACCCTACATCCCTGGTGAGACCGCTCAGGGGCAAGGGCGCAGGCGTGGGCGCAGGCTCAGTCTGGGAGCACCTAACTCTTGATTTTGGCTCAGGTCGTGACCTCAAGATGCAGCCCCGAGCTCAGTGGGGAATGGTTGAGATTCTCTCTCCCCACTGCCCCTGCCCCACCTCCCCTCGCCCCCTCCACCACCTCCACCCTCCCCTGCTCCTCCACTGCCTCCCCCCAGCCCCCTGCCCCTTCACCTCTCCCCCAACCCTGCCCCTCCACTGCCTCTCCCCCTCTCTTTCTCTAAAATAAATCAATTTTTAAAAATAATTAAGAGAATATGTCCATTATCCAATTTCCCTCGCTGAGTGTCCCCACATGATGCCTCAATACTCGTCCCTGAGGTTCTGGACTGAATGTCTGTGCACCCTCTCCATCCCCCGGGGTGATGGTTGGATGAAGGACCTCCAGAGTCCGGAGGTTTGGATGAGGTCAGGTGGGTGGGGGCCTACAATGAGATCAGTGCCCTCTAAGAGGAGGAAGGGAACCCAGAACTCTCTCAACCCTTGAGCTTAGAAGAGGACCCACCCTGCACCTCCAGCCCCCAGACTGTGACAAACATAGGTCTGTCCTTGAAGTCACCCAGTTGGTGGTATTTTGTTGCAGCGGCCCAAATGGACTGAGACACTCAACCACTCTCCTTTCTCCCCCACGCCTTTCTTTTATCTGAAAGACAGAGAGCTCAAGTTGCGAGGGGCTGAGGGAAAGGGAGAGAATCTTATCAGACTGCACACTCGGGGCTGAGCCCAATGCAGGGCTCCATCATGACCCTGAGAGCCTGACTGGAGTGGAAATCAAGAGATGCTCAACCGACTGAGCCACTCAGGTGTCCCCTTTCTCTCTCTCTCTCTTTTTTTTTTTTTGAAGAAACTCTTTGGTTAAAAAGAATGTAACATGAGTACAAACTTCAAAATACTCTTCTGAAGCTGCACTGCTACCTGTAGGGTCAGGAGGTTCAGCCGTGAGGCCCAGGTCTGACTTGACTTTCGAGGACGTCCACACACTCAAAGGTCAGCCCACATCCCCCGCAGCTGCCTGCTTTCTGTGCCAAGTCACATTTCGGTCGTTCCTGTGCGACGAGGCCCGGGAGTGGAGGGAAGAGACAGAGCGAGAGGCAGAGGAGGATTTGGGCCGCTCCCTGATAACAAGGAGAAAAGGTCGCACAACCAATTTTTTTTGGCTAATTTTGGCTGTTGAGGCCAAACTGTCTGGAATCGAGGGTAAAGGTCTCATCGCAGCCACACCAGCACGTTCCGAAAGTGACCTTCACTTGGTTTTCTCGACTGGATTTTTGTCAACCTACGAGATTCCAGGCTGTTGGCTGGTCTCTCGCACAACAGCTCCTGTGGTGCAGGGACGGCATTCGGCATTTTTTTTTTTAAAGATGTATTTATTTTATTCAGAGAGAGAGAGAGACTGAAAGGCAGAGACACAGGCAGAGGGAGAAGCAGGCTCCAAGCAGGGAGCCGACGTGTGACTCGATCCCGGGTCTCCAGGATCACACCCTAGGCTGCAGCCAGCGCCAAACCGCTGAGGCACCAGGGCTGCCCGGCATTCGGCATTTGAATTACAAATAGATGGAAGGGTCTAGGCTCTCACTTCTCTGAAGCCAGAGGCCGCCCTGCACTTCATGGCACCAAACTGCCCACCAGCCAAGAGGGGTGGACAGCCTGCAAGGAACCACACACATACACACCCAGGGTCTGGTGTTTCCAGAAACAGAGTTCCTGACAAGTCAAGGACTTCAAATAAAACATCAACTTTCTGGAGGACAAAAGACTAAGGTGGGCACGACACCATTATCTTCCAAGGTAAAAAAAAAAAACAAAAAACAATCCATCAGCCCTAGCACAGGACACCGGCCCTAACACCTCTAGGAGCTGGACGGGATGACCGCTCCTCCCCTGCGGTTTTACCTTGGTCTTCCCCAGCTGCCACTCGCTGTTGGAGGAGTCATAGAGCTGCAGCAGGGCTGTGCACTTGCCCCTGATGTCGTCAGGCACCGCCGCGTTCCTCATCAGCACCTTATACCTGCAGCATAAAGACGCCCGCGTCACCTGCTAACAATTCCTCTTCTGCCAGACCCTCGGAGAAGAAAGACCATCTATTCAGCCCCGCCTTGCCTTTTGTAAAAATCCTGAAAGGGTCTTCGGACTGCATACCCAGCCTTTCGGATCCGCACCGTCTCCAGCATCCCGGAGTACCGCAGCTGGTTTAGCACAACCGCCTGGTCAAACTGGTCTGGCATCTAAAACACGCGAAACCGTGAGAAGATAAAGTTAACAAGGCCTCCCTCTCATTCTCGTTCTCTCTCTCGCTCTCTCTCTCACGCATACCCGACACAAAAATACAGAAGAAAAAGTGAACCCCACCCCCAGGAACCCATCACTTAGCTTCACAGCACCACCATCACCCCATGAATCCTGCGCCATCCACGAGCTCTTACTCCCTGCCCTTCAATTTTTGAAGTCACATCATCTCATTCATAAATATGATCAACACCATTTCTCGATACAAACATGGCACCATCAGCATATCTTCAAAGATACCAATGATTCCCTAGTACTTATATCCATGTTCAAACAAATTTCCAACGGTTTGAACAATCATCAACCTACCACCATTTTTAATACTGTTTTTCAAAGAACCTAAAAAGTGTCATCCAGGTATCACTTTCTTTACTTTTTAAATTTCCATTTCGAGGAATTTGAAGGCATTTTTAAATTTTAGCCAAAGAATACAGCAACCCAGCGAGGGACACAGGGAGGGGTAGGCGAGGTTGGCGTGGAGAGCGGGGAGGAAGAGAACACACCAGCAGAGAAAAAAAAAAACGAAAATAAAGAATTTTAGTTCTCTCAATACCCAGTCAAATCCTCCATTTATTGAGAGCTTTCTACCGTGATCACAAAGTACACCCAGAAAATCCAAACCAAAGACAGGCAAAAATCAAACCAAAACTCACGTCCTGAAATGTATTCTCTCATGCACGCCGTGGCCAAACAAACTGGCATTGCTGACAGGACAATAGTCTTTCAGGGTAAAACTCAAAAGTAGGCTGTTTCCCACTTACAGCTTTTGGGGCAATGACTTGTTTCTCACCAAATAGCCGTTCCCTTGAACTACTTTGTATTTTATCCTGCACAACTGTGAATAAGGGGACTGAAAAGGGGTACGAGAGGATGGAAGGACGCTGTTAAGAAGTGCAAGGAAACCAGACCAGACCAAAACAAAGACGGTGTCTTACATTTGCAGTCCTTATAAACACAGTCATTAACACAAATTTGGGCTTAAAGCCGTTATCCCACAAGTTTCCCAAACTCGGAGAGAAGAAACCTGAAGAATGCTCTGCACGTCTCCCCTACAGCTTCCGCTGGAGCAACAGCCTGTCCACCCTCTCCTGCAGGCTGACTGCTCTTATATTTAATCTAATTTCTTCTGCAAACAGCCTGGTCAACTTGTCTTTACTCAGCAGTAGGCTACCCGAGTACGGCCAGTAAGTTAGCGCAAACGTCCAAAACGTTGTGGCTCCCTGATTTTTAGCCTTGACTGTTTAAATATCCCTAGAAAAATAAGAAAAAAAAAACAAACATAAAAGTAGGTGAAAATTACCCTTGGTTATGTTTCTGCCTTATAAAGAGTGAAGCGAGGCAGCAGCTGCAGAGGCACTTGGTTAGCGTGCTCCCGATCCATCATCTGGACTATAAGCCGAGCAGAGGCAACCCCAAGAACTAACGCAAAAGGGAGCTAACGTAGAACAAACACGGAGTAACGCACCAGACTCACTCGACCCTGTTCAGTTCGTCATCAGAGAGCTGGTGACTGAGTATCCCACCACCAGATGCCCAAAAAGCCCTTCCTCAAGCTCTCCCGGGCCGGCCCCCTCCCCGAGCCACGCTGCTCTGCTGGGCGT
The DNA here is from genome assembly GCF_011100685.1 of Canis lupus familiaris. NCBI lineage: Eukaryota > Metazoa > Chordata > Mammalia > Carnivora > Canidae > Canis > Canis lupus. Next base: position 88,007,416 of record NC_049225.1, on the reverse strand, counting down.
CTTTTCTCCCAATCCTCCCTTAACAAAGTCCGCGCGATGTTCTCTGGATTTGGCACCGGCTCCCAGGATGTCCTAAAAAATGTTACAAAAGGGACGCTCCATCCAAAAAACGTTCAGCCCCACTCACCATCTCCGGCCCCTCCGTGGAACATTCCACCTTCGGCTTGGCTCTTGGGCCAAAATTCATATGGAAAACGCCTGCCACGCTGACCTTTCCGCCACAGCTAAAGACACTGAACAATAATGAACACCATTCCTGTGCTTTAAAAAGTGCTCGGTCGCCATGACAACCCCTTCCCTTCTCGGGCTAATTAGTGTGGTGTGGTTGTAGGATTTCCTACAGCCGGGAGGGGGGCACCAGGCGCAGAGGCTCCTTCCAGGCTCCCAACCCCATTGTGTTTCTGGCCCTTCCAGTAATTGAAGCAGGAAGGGGGACCCACCGGTAGATTGTCGCCACGGGCAACCCACGCAGCAGTCACGGGGCAGGGGGGCTGTATGTCCATCAGTGGGTCTCTGTTTCGCTTCAGCTCCCCCCTCTGGTGCCTGTGACGTTCAGTGATGCCCGGGATCGGGGCGGACACGCCGCAGCCTACAGGAACTGCCCCCAACACTTGCCCGGGCGCACGGGTCTCCACCGGAACCATTTCCAGGGCTGCACGGAGCTCACTCACACAGAGCCCACCTGCACCGTCGGGACAGCCAAGCCCGATGGCGACGAACCTGAGGACTTTGGAAGTCACAGCTAGGCATGGGGAGTCTGGGCCTTACACACCTGTTTACTGCGTGCAAGGTGTCACGGTTCTTGCTCCAGGAGGATTAAAAAAAAAAAGTGGGGCTAGATTTCTTTTTCTGTTTACTCAACACCCCCCACCAGAGCACCACATGTGTTACACCTGGCAAAGCCACACGCACGCGTCCAAAACACCTAGATGCCAGCTTGGAGGGCTCGGGCTTGTGTACCTGAAGGGTTTTGATGCAGAACGACATACACCCACCGTGCGAGAGTCCCACGGAGTAGTTCTGCGGCCCTGAAGACCCCTGCGCTCCACCCACCCATTTCCTCCTCCCCCAATCCATGCCAAGCACTAATCTTTCCACGGTCTCCATATTGCTATTGCTTTTTTTTTTTTCTTTTAAACATTTAATTTTTTAAAAAGCAGTGTAAGGCTCACAGCAAGGCAGAGAGGATGGTAGAGAAATCTCCACTTAGGGCCCCTGCCCCCAGGTGTGTAGCCTCATCACAGGGGCTACATTCTGTTCCCAGGACCCTCACACTTAGAAGGCCGGCAGGTGTCCCAATCCCCACTCCTTATCCTGCAGAAAGCCTAAAACAAAACCGTATCAAAGATTAAAATGAAATTGCTTAAGAATGTAGGAGTAAGAAGAGTATGAGGGGGTACAGGTGACACATGTTTGAACCCAGGTCTGACTGAAAGTTTGCGCTCTTCCAACCTGTATCCACTGCCTCCAGGGAAGGGTGTCAGCGAACACGGCCCAGGAGTCACTCCGGGACAGAGGGGGCCCAGTGGACCCAGGCTGCTGTGCTTTCTGCGTCTAACTCTGATGCCAACTGTTTTCAAGAGAAGCAGCCAACGAGGCTTTAGAGTGAGAGCTGAAGGCGCTCAGACCTGCCGTGTGCCAGGATCCCTTTGCTGGCAGCGCCAAACTGGAAACAAAACCCGGGGATGTTTTGATACCATGCACATCACAAAATATTATGCAGCCGTTAAAAAGACAAGACCAAATGAAAGATGCACCAGTTGGCTCTCAGGCCTTTGGCAAGGAGAGAACGGACGCAGGAAAGTATGTATAACAATCTCATTTTTGTAAGACAATGACCTCACCAAAAAAAAAAAACTCCCCCCTAAAAAACAAAAAAACCCTGCCTGATATATGGTATGGGCATGAATATTCCTCGCTTTATCACACTTCACGGTAATTGTGTTTTTCACAATTTGAAAATCCGTGTCAAATCTGTCGGCACTGTTTTTCCAACAGCTTTGTCTCTGTGTCACGTTTTGGCAATTCTTGCAGTATTTCAGGTTTTTTCATGATGATCAGTGACAATGACTCACCGTAAGCTCAGATGATGCTGAGCATTTTTTAGCAACAGGCATTTTCAAACTAAGATATGTACACTTTTTTAAAGATATAATGCTACTACACAGCAACAGACTACAGAACAGCATAAAAATAACCTTTACATGCACCGGGAAACCAAAAAATTCATGTGACTTGCTCTTTGTGATATTCACTGTATTGCAGTGGTCTGCAACCAGACCCACAGTATCTCTGAGGTAGTGCTGTCTTAGTCTCCGTCCGCATGTGCAGAAGGCCACAGGGAGACTCATGCTTGGTATCTACTGAGCAGGGGCTGTTACGGATGCCGGGAAGAAAGGCTGCTAGGGGAAAAGGGAATGAAAATAGAGGTTGCACTGGACGGAGATAATCACATATATCCAACCCCACTGTTTCTCTACATGGCTATACTCTGAAGATGTGTAATAAATGACATTTTTTACAAGGTAAAAACCTGGATATTGAGTGGATTCTAGAGGTCCTCCAAGGAAGAAAGCAAAGAAGGGTAAGAAAAGCATGGAGACCAAATATGAAGCTCCTGGAAGGATACTTCCAAGTACAAACAACCTAAATGTCCATCAACAAATGAATGGATGGGGGTGCCTGGCTGGCTCAGTTGGTAGAGCATGCAACTCTTGATCTCGGGGTCATGAATTCGAGCCCCACACTAGGCGTAGATTACTTATTAAAACAAAACAAAAAAACAAAACAAAACCCCCAAATGAATAGATGAACAAAATACAGATTATCCAGTCACTCCTTGGGAGTATTAATCAGTCATAAAAAGGAAATGAGGCACTTATGCTATGTGAACCCTTAGATACTACGTGAAGGAAGCCCATCACCCCCCCAACACACACAAACACATGTGCGTATTATATGATCCTACTCATACGAAACGTCCAGAAAGGGAACTGTGCAGACACGGAGTCGTGGCTGCCTGGGGCTGGGGGAAGCAGGGGTGTGTGTGTGTGTGTGTGTGTGTGTGTGTGTGTGTGTGTAGGGGGGATGGATAGCCAATGGCAGGGGGATCCTTGGCAAGGTGATGAAGTCCTAAAACTGACAGTGGTGGTGGTTGCACCTGTGAACACACAAAACCCCACCAAACTGTACACTTCCAGTGAGCTGACTGTATGGCATACAAATTCTATCTCCATAAAGCTGGTTTTTTAAAGTATTTTAAAACCCATATGGACATGGAGGCATTTAAAATGCACAAGGAGGGTCCTGTGGGTGCCTCAGGGCGTGACCCCGGGCCCCGGGATCAAGTCCCACATCCCACTCCCTGCACAGAGCCTGCTTCTCCCTCTGCCTGTATCTCTGCCTCTCTCTGGGTCTCTCATGAATAAATAAAAATATTTTAAAAAAATAAAAATAAAAATAAAATGGACAAGGAGTGGGGCACCTGGGTGGCCCAGTTGGTTAAGCACCTGACTCTTGGTTTCGGCTCAGGTCACAATCCCAGGGTCCTAGATCCACGATCCCTACATTCTGCTCCGTGCTCAACAGTCTGCCTCACAGTCTCTTTTCCTCTCCCTCTGCCCCTCCTGCTCATACTCTCTAAAATACACAAATCTTAAAAAATAAATAAATAAAAGTTAAAAAACCAAAATGGACAAGCAGCAATGGATGTGAGAGACCATCTTGATCTTGGAGACTGGAGTGAATGTGTTTAGTTTCAGGTAGTTCAAGTCTTAAAAAAAAAAAAAATTGGAAAAACTTTTCCCCTACAATCTTAAAAAGTAAGATTTCAAAATGCCTAGACAAAAGAAATGACTGATAACAGAACATGCTAAGACCTCTCACAAAAATCCAGTTACGAGGAAGCCCTGCCTCCTGCAGCTTCAAACCTAAAGGGCAAGGGAGATGCTGACACACAGAAACCAGGACAGCAGAGGCGCTTCACAACAAGGGTCGGAAGTAAATGCATTTATGCATGAATGGTCTGAGGACCCCGCACACTGCCTAGCCTTTCATAATTTCATACATATTGCACAGAGATAACAGGAAGTATGTCAGCGGACTTGGGAACAGCCACCTGTCTACAGTACAAGGACATTCACTCTGTGCTTACGGAAAAAATACAGTTGGTTGATTATCTCTGGACCCTCAACGTTCTAGTACTGCTTAGCATCTGAGAGATCTTTACGAACCAGCCGAGGGGCCCTGAGAACTCGGGACGGGTGGGAACCGGGCTTGCCAGACAGAGGCCCCTGGGGCTCGCCGGGTGCCAGCCAGGGTTTCAGGGAGAAGGCATTTCTCTACTCTGGGTGGGTTGGAAGGGCAGGTGATCCCACTCTGTAGATGAGGAAACCCGAAGTTCTGTCCTTGGCAGGGGCACAACCTTCTGGGTAACAGCACAAAATGCACCTGTCCCTGTGGGGACCCAACAAAGGCAGGCTTCTCTCTGGCTCCAACCTGCTTAGACGGCACTGTGCCAGCAAGCCCTACACCTGACAGCCCAGGTCCTCAGAGCACAGAACAACCAAACGTGAGGTCTGAGCGTTATACCGACAACTGCCTTCCTTACTGCCCTTAGTGGCTTCATAGAAAAATAGCATTTTGGGGGATGCCTGGGTGGCTCAGTGGTTGAGGGTCTACACCTTCGGCTCACAGCGTGATCCCGGGGTCCCAGGATAGAGTCCCACATCGGGCTCCCTGCAGGGAGCCTGCTTCTCCCTCTGCCTGTATCTCTGCCTCTCTCTGTGTCTCTCAGAAATAAATAAATAAGATCTTTAAAAAAAAAATAAGTAAAAAAAATTTTTAACTTTCTATCTTAAAAGACTCAATCTCCCACCCATCCCCCTTTGGTAGACTGTTTCTCTGAATGAGTGAGTAGTAGGACATCCTGAAAGAGTTGTACTTTTTCCTCATATTTTGCAGTGGATCCTGACCTACTTTCTCTACATGAAATGCAGTCAACTTTATTTATATAGATATTATGTCTGCACCTGAGAGACTTATGTCATAGTCCATATTATGTTGGATGAGTCCCTGGCATCCTAAAACATATAAAAACAAGCTGATTATCTGATTCTTTATCTTGGCAAGTAGATACTATGGCGTGGGGAAAAGCACTGTGACTGACCTTACAGAGAGGATTTAATATCTTAGCTGTATTTGTATTTGTATTACCATTATCAGATATTCCTTTGCTGTATTCACCTTCAACCAGAAATCTCACCTCTGATAACCCTTCTTCGACATTAGAAAATTGAAGGTCCCAGCAAAGTCTATCCAAATCAGCTATGTCACACTAATAAACTATCCCACCCTGTAATGACTGACAAAGTCTTGCAGTGGGACCTCTGTCCTCACCTGACAAATTCACAAAAAAATTCATTTAAAAAAAGATGCAAGGCCTCTCCATCTCTATTTGCTGCATTTGCTACATTGGACTCTCAAAAGCAGTTCATAAATATTGATAAATATTGAATAGAAGTTTATCGTGCTTTGAAGAGTTTCCTGAAGCACGGTCACTAAAGCAGCAGTATAACTTTCATGACCTTGAACACTTAACAGAAGCCGATTAAATGAGCGACAAAAGTTCTTTGCACTTAGAACAGTCATTTCACTCCCGGGCTGGTACACGTTACACAGTTGTCGCCACTTGCAAGCTTCACATTTTGTGCCAGGAGACAGGAGCTCAGCGCCCCTGAGGGACAGGCAAGCCCCTTCCTCCCAGGCGAGGACTGGGGAGCACCGTGGTGACAGGATGGACAAAAGCTGCGGGGCAGTCGGGCAGGCGGACTGCAGAGCCCAGAGATTTCTGGCTCCCCAGGCACAGCGCGCTACCCGTCCCGGCCAAGCGCCGTCCCTACCTGGGAGGGGCACGGTGCACTACTACAGCTGCAAGCTGCTGTCCTCACCTCGGAGCCACGCAAACCCCGATGACTCAACAGGAGAGAGAACGGGAACAAGGAACACGGGCCCCACATAGCCCCCCACGCCCCACGGAATCGCCCACGGCTTGGGCCATGCCACGCCCCCGTTCCCACATCTGCGGCATACACTGAAGCACAGAGGCTTCCGTGGCACATTCAGGCCCCACAATGCGGCTCCAGTCCGCCCTCCAGCCAACACACGGCGAGGTGAACCCTACGTTTCATTAACGTTACGAGAACCCCAGGTGCGTCTGCACTAAAGCCATGGCTTCCCGTCTTCCTCAGCTGGAGCTAAGCCTCACCACCCGGAGGTTCTCCATCGCCTCAAACTGTTGAGCTTTGCGGGTCTCTTCGGGGGTGTCTCAAACACGCCCTTCCCGATAAATAGATGTGTTCCTGAAGCCTCTGACGGGCACACGTGTCACCTCCCCTGCCTAGAGTAGCGCACCTGTACTTGCCCTAGGATGTGACCGTGACCATACTTTCTCCTGTCGTGTGTTATTGCATGTCCATTAGGCATATCCGTGTGAGGTCCCCATTAATGATGCCTGCTCTCGAGGAGGGTCTGAATTTTATGCATTTGTCCCTAAAATGCCTACCATTGGCCCTGACACACTAGATACAGACACACGTACACTCCGGGGCTGCCTAAACAAAACTGTGGTTCTGTTCACAGCCTTTTCCAATGCACTTCTACGGCAAGGACTTAGAAACAATGTCACAAGACAGTTCATGAAAGGAAAAATGGATTAATGTCTCTGTGAAGAACACTCGTAGGACGATGATAAGACAAGACATTGGGAAAATATTTTAAAAACACTTAACCAAAAAAACACTATCCAACATACAGAAGAAGACTTACTACTCCACGATAAGAAAATAATCGCCCAATTTAGAAAACAGGGAAAAGATCTAGACACATCATCAAAGAAGATTTAGGGATGGCTACTAAGCCTGTGGGAAGATACTCGGCAGCAGTTGGTTTGGGAAATTGCTAGTTAAAACAGTGATACCACCATGCACCTGTGAGAACAAGGAAATCCAGAAACTGAGAATACTCCATGATGGCGAAGATGTGGAGCAACGGAAGGCTAATTCACAGCTAGTTGGACGCAGAATGACACAGCTAAGTTGGAAGACAGTTTCTCATAAAGCTCAGCAGTTTTATAGGTTCCAGCAAGCACGCGTTTCCAGATTTAGCCAACTGAACGGAACACACGGTAACCTGCAGGTGAATGTTCATAACATCTTCATTCATAGCTGTCAAAGTCTGGAAGCAATCAAGAGGTCGTCCAGTTGGTGAATGGCCAGAGACTGTGGTATATCCATACTACGGAATAGTACTCAGATAATTTTTAAAAAAGATTTTATTTATTCACGAGAGACACAGAGAGAGGCAGAGACACAGGCAGAGGGAGAAGCTGGCTCCCTGCAGGGAGCCCGATGTGGGACTCGATCCCAGGACTCTGGGGTCACACCCTGGGCTGAAGGCAGATGCTCGACCACTGAGCCCCCCAGGTGCCCCTATTCAGAGATTTTTAAAGAACAGCTATCATGTTCCCTGAAACACGGAGGGACCTTAAATACATAGCATTACACGAAAGCAGTCTGAGGTGAGCATATGTATCTGCTAGTTGGTCCCAATTATATGGCACTCTGAACAAGGTGAAGCTATAGAGACAGTTTATAGAGCTATAAACATCAGCGGTTCCCAGGACGCAGAGCGGAGGGCTGAACAGGTAAAGCACAGGCAAATTTTAGGTGAACTATTCATCTGATACTGTAATGGATCCATTTGCCCAAATCCAGAGAATTTTAAAGCCCAAGAGTGAACCCTGGAGGATCCCAGGAAGTAGATCGTCCCAAGAGCATCTCAGAGTATCACAGAGGCGTGAAGCCACTGCACTGAAGGACTGGGGGCCGGGCCATCCTAACTTTGACACGAGGTCTGGAAGACGTACGCACCGCACTGTGGCTGGTGGAGCTCTTCCCTGGGAAGGACCCATTCACAGCGCTGCCACGGCTCTATGGTAAGCAGATGATGACATGTGGTGGGAGCCAGGTTTCTCACTGTTGGAGTGCGGATTTTGCAAGAAAACCTTAATAAAACGAACTCTATCCAAGTAGATTTGACTTTTACGAAAACGGGAGCAGAAAGACTCCGTTCTGGTGCTAGCTTACCTGGCACCCTAAGGATGCCGGCCGCAAGGTCCAAGCGGTCCCCAAAGCGTGTTTCCAGAGAACACGCCCAAAGCTTGGCTCCATGTCCCATTATTCTTTTCAAGTACTTATATGACTAATCAGGATCTGTTTCTAGAGGAAATGGCTTGGCTGCAAAATACACGGAAGCAACTCTTCAGGGTACAGTGTGAGGACAAATGTAAAAGAAATTGAGAAATAAAAGCAGTCTCGTTTTCCCCATTAAAGTATCATTAAATGACAGATTAATGCGTCCAAAGGTTATGTGTTTTTTAAAAATTAGAAACATCAGAGCACCTGGGGGGCTCAGTCGGTTAAGTATCTGCCTTGGGTTCAGGTCATGATCTCGGGTCCTGGAATCGAGTCCTATGTCTGCACTCAGTGTGGAGTCTGCTTCTCTCCCTCCCCCTCCCCCTGCTCATGTGCAGGTGCACTTTCTCTAATCAACAGATCAATCTTTATAAATACAAAAAATAAAATAAAATATTAAAATATACAATAAAATCAGAAACATGGAGAATGTAAACAGCAAAAAGTCCCACAGCTCTCCTGGAGAAAAGCGCTCTTGCCAGTTTCCCGCGTCTCAGGCTGGACACAGTCTATGCCCGTGTAAACATACATCTGTGTGTGCATCGTGTATGCACCTGCAAGCACATGCACGGAGACACACATACTTTGTTTAAAAAAAAAAAAAAAGCGAATGCAAACATGCCCTACCTTTTGTTCTCCTCCCCTAACAAAATCCCCGTCAGGACACACAGGTGGCTCCCACCTCCCGTCCTCGGCTGCACGGCAGCATCACCAGGCAGCATCACCACTGGGAGGACTTGCTCAGCTCCCAGCAGAGGCCCTTCCGCTGCTTCTACTCTTTGCTGTATCCCATGCAGATCTTACCCGATGGAAGGACACTTAAAATGGCGGAAGGGCAGGGTCCCCAGCTCCAGCCTGGCCCCCCGGTCCCCTGGAAGGTTAAGCTTCAGAACCTCCGCGTCTCTGCCCAATGCCGCCTGCCCCAGGAAGCGGGATTCTGGAGACGCCCTGGGCGAGAGGGGCTCTGCTCCAGGCCAAGATCACCCTGCGCCCCGCGGCTCCCCCTCGCCCAGTGTCCTGTCAGTTCCACGTGTTAACCAAGCAGAACGAACTACTGATAAGACTCGATGACGTCCTTCCGTCAATGGTCTATGACGTGTGTCATAATTCTGTGTGTGTCCCGATTTTCTAGAGCATCAGACCGTGGACATTTGGGGGTTTGTAGGTCACACCACATAACGAGGTCATCTGATAGTATGTCTAGTCCAAACGATGCATAGAAATCCACAGGGATGGGTCAGGATAAAGGGCTGGGACTTAAACCAATGTAACAGAAGTAGCAGCCACTGCGCATTGAACGCCAACGCAGTACGAGCTCAACAGACAGCTCTTCGCCCTTCCAGCCGCCCTGTGCATCACATCAGCCCGCGGTGACCCAGTGGCCTGTGTGATAGAAGGCAGAGGAGCCAACATCTGCTCAGCACTTTGCAGCGCGCCAGGCCCTCCCGTAGCCGCCTGCACGCGCTCACCTCTACCTCCCTGGGAGGCAGCCGGCGGCTGGCAGTGTCCCCGTCAGCCCGCTCCAAGAACGAGTGACAGAAGCCACATCCCCGGGGAGCAGGACAGGCGCCACTTCTGAGACCAGAATCCCTGCAGATTCTCCCAAAATGTCCCTGGGGTACCGTGGGTCCTCTCCTCGCCCACAAGCCCACGCCTCTGCAATGACGTCCTGCTCTGATCCCTGCGGGTGGCTGAGCAAGCTCAGGCGCTTCTGTGCTGCTCTGTTTCCAGGAATCCGTGCGGCCACGTAGTACTAGTACCATCTACAGCAACAGCACCAGTAAGAACAGCCGCAAGAAAGGCTAACGTACCAGGGGCTCACCACGTGCCAGGCAGCACACCAACCTGCTAAGGCTCGCTTTTATTGGACTCTGCGAGGTTTTATTTTTTAAGTAATCTCTACACCCAGAGCAGGACCCGAACTTACCTCCCCGACCTCAAGCATCGCACGCCCTATGGATGGAGTCAGCCACGTGCCTGCTTAAATTCTAGCAACTGCGTAAGGCAAGGATCCTCATCACCCCCATTTTAAAGATGCATCATCCGAGGCACGGAGAGGGTAACTTATAAGGGTCACAGAGCTCGTCCAAGTCGGAGCCAGGCCCGGGGAGGGCTGAGCCAGCACTGGGAGCCACTAGCTTGGCCTGTCTGCCCTCTGAGGTGCACGTTTGGGGGTGTGGGATGGGGAGCTCCTGCGCTTCCAAAGTTTTCATTACTTAACGATGGGCTTTGTTTCCTGGTATATTTTTCTTGAATGAAATTCAGCACAATAGCTGTGTTGTAGCAGACTTTACACCAAAACAGAAGTCAGCTTCTGAGGATTAAAACTCAGAGGAAACAATACATTTCGTTAGGACAGGGCTTGGCCAACTACAGCCTGTGAGCCACATCCGGCTTCCCACCTGCTTCTGTAAATACAGTCTTCTTGGAACACAGCCCTGCATTGTCCGTGAACACTTTCATAGGACAATGGCACAGCCTACACTATTTACCATTTTGCTAGTTGCAGAAAAAGCATGCGACCGGCCCTGGAGGGTGGAAAAGCCAGGTAAATAGTGCAATCAAATAGTGCAAACTTTGGCGCAGTCAGCAGGGAATCAGGTCTAGGTCAGATAAAAAAAAAAAAATCAATATGAAAAGGAATGCAGACGACCTCATTAATAATTCTGAAATTCAGTACATGTTGAAATGACATTTTGGATATATTGGGCTAATGTGTATTATTAAAATCAACTTCGCAAAAACTATTTTTCTGTTTACACGCCAACGTGACGAGTGGGAAAATTTTAAAGGACGTATAAGACTCACACTTGATTTCCACTGGACAATCTGTGCTGCTCTGATAAATTAGGCTGAGCCCCTGGCTCGGGGAGGACATGGAGTGAAACAGCAAGGCTTCACATAATTCTATTTGCCTTTGGTGCTTGGAGCACATCTTTATACAAATGAACTGTCAGACTATTTTAATACGAAGCTTATATAAAGACCAAACTAAAATATATTACTTTTCTCCAAAAACATTGTCCTTTATTCAAATATGAAATAACGTTGATTCTAACAAAAACACTGTCCATTATTCAAACATGAAATAATGTTGATTCAAACAAAAACACTGTCCATTATTCAAACATGAAAAGCACGCGAATAATGTGAAAGATGCCCCATGAGTAGTTTCAGGAGGCTGATGATTCTAAAGAAATGAGACATGAAGAATTTCCATGAATTTCAAACAACATGGGAAATATCGACACAGTTCTCAAACAAAACACGTGGGTTTCATTTTTCCTGAAAAATTGATATGTAGCTTCTGATGTGACTCCAGAAGCTTCCTAGGGCATTCAGTTGGCCATGTTTTTAACAGGCCTCGGAGCCCAGCATCTTCAGCATCTGGAGTGACAAGACAAAGCACACCAGCAGGGAAATCTGTAATAAAGCTAGCCTGAACGGGCCACAAAGGGGGCACCCCAATCGATTTGTTCCCCCCACCTGGCAAATAACGGCTTGGAAAGGTTATGGCTAACGGCCAGCTCCCGGGGTTCAGAACAAGCTCTTTAACTGTGTCCGTGGGACATTTCCCCGTTTGAATCCCAGCTACCATTGTGCTCACATCACAGGCTCGTTTCCAAGCCCCACCAAGGCCTGAAAGCCACACGTATTTAGCGTTTGCTCCAATGCTTCCCTGCCCTCCAAGAATGCAGGCCTCCCCTCCTCCTCCACAGCCTCTTTCTCCTATTCTTACTCCTTTCCGGTTTCCTGCTTTTAACAACAGCCCTTGCACCTGCTGCTCGGACTTCTATGCCTCCTCACGGCCATGCGTGCAGAGTACTGCACACGGCTACGTCTCCTCCCCTCCTTTCCTGCACACACCGGACACAGACACCCCCAATGCCGCCTCCCTCTAAGCCATGAATCCCCAGGAAACCCCTGCAGGAAGTTCCCAGTTGACATGCCTGCATGCCTGACCCTCTGGGGGGACACCTGACCCCTCTCGGGGGATGCCCGGCCCTCTGGGGGGGGACACTTGACCCTCTCAGGGGACGCCTGGCCCTCTGGGGGGACGCCCGGCACTCTAGGGGGACGCCTGGCCCTCTCGGGGGATGCCCAGCCCTCTTGGGGGGATGCCCAACCCTCTCGGGGGGATGCCTGGCCTTCTCAGGGAACACCCAGCCCTCTGGGGGGATGCCCGGCCCTCTCAGGGGACACCCCACCCTCTCGGGGGACGAGGCACACGAGAACCTGGGGCTTTCCTGGGGACTCCCTGTGCCACTCACACGAAGCCAGGAAAGCAACGTGTTCCTGCTAGAAGGGAACCCGGCGCAATCAAAGTCAAGCCACTATCGAATCCTCACAAACCAGAAGGGTGCCAGTCGGTGCAGGCTGGTGGCAGCAGGTACCAGTCCGTGAGGAGACAAACTCCACAAGGGAGAGCAAGCCCTCAGGAGCTTCAATAGAACACAACACGGACACCCATCAGGGCCCACGATATAGGACACCTGGGGCTCCGCGGTGGAGCATCTGCCTGTGGCTCAGGGCATGACCCCGGGGTCCCGGGATCGAGTCCCGCACTTCAGCCTGCTTCTCCCTCTGCCTGTGTTTCTCTCTCTCATAAGTAAATAAAACCTTACCAAAAAAAAGCCACAAAAAAACAAAAACAAAAACAAAAAAGATCTGCTCTTTCGGCACATACAGCATGAGTGCTGTCCTACAAGGGACCAATGTCAGCACTGGGGGATGCTTTTAAGAAATTTCTTGATACTCATGTTTCCACAAATCTGTTATTACGGTATTAATTTTGCATCAAATACTAGAATTATTTCCCTTTCTATTGTTTAACATCGAATCCAGCTGAAAAAATAAGGGGTGCCTGGGTGGTTCATTCAGTCAAGTGTCTGCCTGGGGCTGAGGTCCGGATCACAGGGCCCCGGCTCTGCAGGGAGCCGGCACTGCCCTCCACCCTCCCCTGCTCATGCTCTCTCTCCTGCTCAAATAAATAAAAATATTAAAAAAAAAAAAAGGTCAGTGCATTTATGTAACTCCTTCCTCAGAACTGTTACAAGTATAAAACGTCCATCCAGAAAATCCAGGATCACGTCCCTGAAACTTCTCAGAAGTATACGTATGTTCCAAATACTCTGGTTATTTCCATCTTCCCAGCTTCATCCTGTCTCCTCATCTCAAGTGTTGTTCACTGGCGGGGCCCATAGTCCCACCCTTGCGAGGGGACACCCGCTGTCCTGGGGGCAGCCATCCTGGATGACGACCATCGCGAGCCAACCTGCCAAAACTGCTCACCCCCCGGCTTCCGGCGCACAGCGCTCAGCCCCAGGCCCCCAGTCTGGCCCCCGAGCCACGCAGAGAGGTCGGGATCCCGCTTCCTTCCTAACACAAGGAGAGCGGCTCTTCCGGCCCTGCCCCTCGCACGGATCAGCCTTTACTCCAAGACGACAAAGTCTTTGTTGGCTTGATTCAGGGCCATCCCAAAGGGCCAAGAGACGCTCAAAAAACAGGAGCTGTTAGCTGAATGAGGGTATTCTGTGGTGACGTGATGGCTGCCCCGTGGCTGCCACTTGGGAGCCTTGAGGAAGGACCGAGAGACCCGCAGACACCCCCGTGTGAAGCCCAATGTGGAGCCTCTAAACAAATGCTTATGAAATGGGACCCTCATAAGTCGTACAGTCCCCGCCTGTGAGTTACTCTGTCTGGCTTTGGTTTTCCAAAGGGAGACCGAGGGGTCAGTGTGTGTACACACCTGCTCCGTCTACGGTTAGGTGGACGTGGTGCTGGGGAGGAAGGGGCTCCGGCGGGGCCTGGGCTCTGGCTCTGGAAACACCAAGATCCCAGTGGAAATGCAAGGCCGCTGGATAGCTTAAGACGCGTTGAGGTTAACGCGGTGAGGTCCGAAGACACCCCGGAGGCACAGCGGAGCAGAGGTCATCATCACTGGCAGCACGACCTGGGGATGCCAAAGCCAGGCTGCAGACAAGGTCCAATCTAGGTCAGGAAGTCAGGATGGAAGACGCAGCACATGGACCGAGCGAGCGCCCTGCGGCCACGGGGACAACTTCGAGCGGGTGGCCTCATCTGGAGCAGCCACACAGACAAGGGCCTGGGGCAGGGTCGTTCCAGGAACAGGATACACAAAACACAGTGGGAACCCAGCATGGGGGTGGGGGGGGGGGGGTCGTCGCAGAGAGAGAAACGGGCCATCATGTGGGAGGGCCGGTGAGCCTGCTGGTCACAGATGTCCTCCCCTGAGGGGTCACGAGCCCACGTCAGCTGCTGGAGCAGGAAGGCTGACATCAGGCCTGGAGTGTGGGACGGAGGTCTCTTCCTCCAGGGTGGGCACGAGCGCGTCCTAGGAGCCACCAGAGCACATTTCTCCATGGCCCCCGGCCACCCAGGGGGATCAGGGAGGAGAACGGGGCATCACCCGAGACGAGGCTGGCCATCCAGAGGGAGGCCAGGGAGCCCAGGGTCCTAACTGAATTCCCTCCCTGCCGTGGCTGCCGTTTTTACGTCTGGGCTCACGCAGTGATCAAAGCAGGTTCCTTAGGACCCAAGCACTTGAGAAAACATGTTCGTTGCGTTCCAATCAAAAAACAAAAAACAAAAACCAAAAGGAAAGAAAGAGAAATGTAAGGCCCATCCATGAATCCAACTGGGGCAAAAATATGAAATTCCAGAGTGAGTCCACGGGGAGATTAGAAGCCACGGGGCTGTCTGGGCAAAGAAAGTTAAGTTTCCCTCAAACAATGGACGGATCACAGGGTGGGCCAGTGGGAGAAATGCGAATCCCGAATAGGTCACGTAAATTTGAAATCAAGACATTGGGACTTCCCGATACATCTGTATCCATAAATCGATCTTGGGGTCAATTAACGTGTGTTGAAAGAGACTCAGGAAAACCAGAGAAAGGGGGTTGGGGGGCAGGTGCAAGACCAGAGATTCGGTCTAAATCGGCCACAGACCCCAGTGAAGATGACAGAAGGCCCGATCCTCAGCATAAACCCCATCGGGACGTCCCCATAACGCAGCCTCCCTCTTGGGTATCATCTGTTGCCACTTCATGGAATGCGTGTCACTAAAACCTTTATCCTGCTAGACTGAACCTCCATCTCCTGTGCATCACGGTTCTAGTCAAAACCCTCAGGCCACCATGTCGAACCCATCAGGGGCCCCTTTATTCACACTCACGCTGAGAAACACGCGTTAGGGGGCAGCAGCTGTGTCTCTGCAGGTGCTGCCAACGAGGCGCCCGCCGGGCACCGAACTGCCAACATTGCCGTGGACCTGCCCGACTCACACAACTGGCGAGGTGAGGCCGATGCCAAGGGAGGCTGAGCTACAACACGCGAAGCCGGGGACACGGTGGGAAATGAGAACGACGTGCGCCCAGGGGCCCCGGATGCTCTGTGTCCAGAGCCCAGAAACCTGGCAGGTGGGTTAGTGTCTCCACAGTGTTGGTACCAGGGTATCCACCGTGGGAGCCGCGTTAGTCCACAGAGATGGTCAGGAGACCGGAGACACTGGTGGCTTCCTGGGGAGCCTGGAGGCGCAGCAGCCAAGCGGCTGCCTTGGCTCAGGGAGTGACCCCAAGGTCCTGGGATCAAGTCCCACATCGGGTTCCCTGCAGGGAGCTACTTCTCTCTCTGCTTGTGTCTCTGCCTCTTTCTCTGTGTCTCTCAGGAATAAATAAATAAAATCCTAAAAAAATAAAAATAAAAAAGACTGGTGGCTTCTTGCTTTCAGGTAGTTGAGCTTCAGAGACAAACTTGTGAGCCCACTCACCACGGGGGGCTGAGGCCAGGACATGGGGCAGAGGGGTCCAGAGACACCGCTACAAGGGCCGATCAGGACCTGGGAGCTGAGCTGCTCTGAAAAGGATGAAGATCAAACCAGCGACTGGGAAAAATCCGAGCCCCGAAGTAGAGATGTCGATTATCAGGAAGGACAGGATCTCCGTGACACACAGGGGCTGAGAGTCACTCTACCCCATTGCCTCATCCCCGTGGGAAGAAACGGAGGCCGAGGGGCCACTGTGTGTCTGCTTACAAGGGGCCCCAGGAGCAGCTGCCCCTGATAACCGGTGGCCCGGACTTGTGAATACTCATGAACATGCACTGGGGGAGCAGGAGAAAACCAATGCGCAAGACAAGGATTTCACTTGAGAAGCGCTGGGTGCCGCCTGTGCAGGCGGACACGTCCACGCGTATGCAAGGCCTCAGCTAGGTCTACTTTCTGGAAGGAAAACGAAGGCCTGGAGAGAAGGGGGTGCGGGGCGCCCAGCCTCCCAGGGCTCCTTTCTCTTGCTTATTCGTGTCTCAGAGTGCTTGTCTGCAAGTCATAATGGGAAATTAGCCAGCCTTAACCGCAGCCAATATCTGTTAAGTATAAATTAGGAACAGCACGAAATATTCCACCGAGCACTTGGGAGTTGCTAGGAAACAGGAGGTCAAGCAGCGCTCAGAGGCCAGGCTCTTCCCATCCCTGGGGCCTCTATGGGGCTCCCGGCGCCTCGGCAGCCAGTGGGTACAGGCTTCAGGCCTGTTCCACTCAGGATGCTTCAGGGGGACGCCCCTCCCGCCCCCCACGTGGGACAGGGCCCAACGTCTGCAGCCTGGCGCTTCCCTTCACGGCACGACGCCTGGGAATCAGCACACAGGAGCTGGTAGTTGAAGACAATTCCACTGATGAGGCAAATGGTGGTAAGAAAACACAAGAGCCACGTGCGGGGCGGAGCGCACATATTCCGCCGTCGGGACACACAGAGCGATGGAAGACACGTGTGACAGGCGAATGTTCTCTCCTGTTCACCAGGCCTCAGAGGAACACTTCCAATCCACTTCCTCTACTCACCTACCTTCCTGGGAGCGCATTCCCCGTCCCTGGACGTAAAGAATGGTCTGCAGGGCTCTGCTGATACCTTTCCCACAAACCTGGTCTTTTCTACATTTACCGCAAAATGAATATATGTCCTTAGTAAGTGCTGGTGGCAGGCACAGGGTCAACCTCAGGTGAGTGGTGAATACATACAAGTGACTGGTCAGGAGGGGAAACGGACGCTGCTGCGGGGACAGCCATGCCCTTCCCATCGGTGGCCCCTGCCGAGACTACACCCCCTCCATGATGACCAACAGGAGCATGAGTGTTTTTTAAAAGATTTTACTAGAGAGAGGCAGAGACACAGGCAGAGGGAGAAGCAGACTCCATGCAGGGAGCCCGATAGGGGACTCAATCCCGGGACCCTGGGGTCACTCCCTGGGCCCAAGGCAGGTGCTCAACCTCTGAGCTCCCAGGTGCCCCTCAACAGGATCCTTATCACCAGAGGTCACTGGGCGCCAGTCCAAGCTGGGAGCTCTACAGATGTGATCACAGTCAGTCCTCATGACCACCCCCAAAAAGGGGTAACTTTCGTCCTCACTCCACCAGCGAGGATATGGAGGACTTAAGAGACCAGTGACACATGGCTGGTGACACAGTGAGAGCAGCACGCTCTCCAAACATCGCTCTGTCCATCATGATACACCTGCATTCATTATTTTAACCCCAAAACGTGTAAGGAGTGGCCCGTCTTACCATCCTGTCGCCCACTGTCTAAAGGGCAGACCCTTCGCTAGCAAGCAGAGGCAAAGCCAACCTGTTGTCTGAGAACATCACGGGAGGCTTGTGGCGTTCGCCCCAGGACGCGGAGGAAACAGGTGCAGGTCAGCTGGCTGCGAGTCAGCGGGCCGGGCCGGCCGGGGCTGCACTACAGCTGTGAGACAGGCAGGAACCCGTGAGACGCAAGCACGACGACGACATGGGGAGCACGCGACACCTGCTCCTGGGTCGGCCTCCCCGTCTGCCCTGCTGAGACTGCTCAGGGATAACGAACAGACACAGAAATGATGCACCATGACCTGTCCATGCCTTCCCCGCTTCCTCGATTTTAGCGCCAGTCCTCGGTGGAGGTGACCTGCAGCTGGAGACTGTCCCCTCCTTTCTGGCCTTACAGCAGAGCCCCCTGGCGCTTGCCAGCCCCCACGGCACCCATGCCATCTGCGAGCCAGGCTCATTGCCAGAATGACCGGGACAGAGGACAGTAAACCGTGTGCATCCAGCCTGTGGCTGACGGCCTCCCAGGAGCCGCAAACCACCTCCTCAATCATTCAGATACGTCAACATGTTGTAACAAGGAGCACGGACGGGCTGGGACCCGGCAAGGTGAGTAATGGAGAACAAGCGGCGATTGTATTGTAGTTAATCTTTTCTAATGGAGCATGAGAAGAGAGAGGCCCGCACTCTGGACGCTGGCACAGCTCCGAGTTTGCGCAGACCAGGAAGGCCTCCAGCACAGCTCCAGACCGCAGGCGCTCCCTCCAAGGGGGGGCCCACCTGAAGCCCCCGGGCTGCAGGCAATGATGGTCCAAGGCACGCCTCGCTCTGCAGGGGTTTTGTGACCTTTCTGCACCTTGGACACACCTGGCTCTGAGTATGCACAAGTGTGTCGGAATCCTGGAAATCCAAATCAAACGACGTCCTAGCCAGTCCAAAATGCCCTTCCACCTCCACGAGGACTTAGGTCCCGATTTACACGGTACCTGGGAGCAGAAGCCCCAAGGAGCTGCAAGTGTGGCCGATATAATCGAATAGTCCAAGCTTTATTGGAATGGAGGAGCTGACTTTGATGAATCAAATATATAGGCCAACGCTTCAGAGTTCATAAGAAAACCAACCAACCCCCAAAAAGAGAGAAAGAAATGAAAAGAAGCCAGACGAATTCTTTCTGCAACTTCCCAAGCCACAATTAACATATTAATGATGCCCCAAGCCGGCCCTCACCGTCTTGCGAGATTCATCTGACTCCACCAAGTTTTAGTTCTCTCCTTCTGTATGGCGACGACCTTAATTAACCTGTCCCGTGGGGTCCAGAGCAAGGAGCACTAAGATGACTTCATATCCCAACCCTCTTCCATTTCAACTCTTTGTGGCTCAAAAGCAGAAATCTGCTATCCAACCTCAGGACACGTTTGCAGACTTCGCTTTCTTGTAGCACCTAAGAGACTTTTTTTTTTTTTTAAAGCTTTACTTAACAGTTTGAAAGACATTGGTTTGGTAGTGACGTTTTCGTCATAAACGTGGAGAGAATAGAGCGGGGGATGCTGCAATATTTTTCACGGGGACTCTTGTCTTGCATTTCATAGAGGCATACTTTGTATAGTATCACAGTGTAATTCTGAAGCTAAACAGTATTCCCTTTTGAGCGAAACAGTGACAAATGAAGCATCTGGCGCACTTTAATGAGCTGCTTTATCCTTTCAGAGAGGCTGAAACTAGGCCACCCATTCATCTGAGAAAGCGGGTAGCACAGAGCAATTACGTAATCCTGCAAGACACACGGATATTCAGGGCACACACACCCCCCATTTAAAATTTTCTACTATTACTTACTAGGAAACAATACATGTTAACAAGTGACTCGACACATCTGGAAAAATGTTAAACCATAAGCTGTTTTCCAATTTCACCAAATATCCAATAGCAAAACTCCAAAGTTCACAGCTCTAACAACTGGCATCTTAAAAATTAACTTGTACACAAATGCCATTTTTACCAAAAGCAAAGGAAAAATAGAAAAACCAAAAATCAGCAAGAAATAGGATAAAAACCCAAACCAGCATGGACAGCCTAACCCACCAGTTGCCAAACAGAGCAACTCTGCCTCCGGGGCGGGGGGGGGGGGGGGGGGGGGGGGGTTGGAAATGTCAGCAGACCCACGGGGGCTGCTAGTGGCATCTGATGGGTAGAAGGCAGGGTGGCCGCGACGAGTCCCACGCTGCACAGGACGTGCCCCCACAGCAAAGGATCGCCCCGTGCAGAATGTCGAGGGCGCCAAGGCTGGGATGCTCTGCTTGATAAATGACCCGATGAATAAGAAAAACCTGATAAACAAGGAGGTGGAGAGTAAAGAATGTGAAATTTAATGATGCACACCCTCTAATCTGAAATGGGAGGCGGGTGATGCAGACCAGCACAGAGCCAGAAACTTTGGAAACCCCGGGGGGAGAAAAAAGAAATTAGGTTACAAAATTAGCCTGTGAGGCCTAGAAGGTTTCGGGCTGGGGAAAGAGCGCAGAGGTACTCACCTCACCGAGGGCCAGAGGACAGGAGTGAGCACTGCTGCGGGAGCGGGCAGGTGAGGAGGAGGGCAGAGCCGCGGCCAGGCCTACCTGCCGGGAACCAGTCAGGAGGAGGGGGGAGGGGAGGAGGCCCGGACAGGTGCCAGGAAGGCGGCGGCGCCGGTCACAGCCTTGGGGGCGAGGGTGGGGGGTGAGGGCGGGGCAGAGAACCGGGTACCCGCGGGCTCTCTGCGGAGGGGAGGCAGGGCAGCTCTGATGGCACAGCATTAGGAAGAAGAAACGCGCCTGGCCTCTCTTTGGAGGCTTTTAGCTGCAAAAAGACCGCTCAGGGGAGCATCCCCTACTCACCCCCACCTCCCTCCCTTCGTGCGGGTATTTCTCTATCAAATATTATTTACACGTATTTAATAAAAGGAGAGTGTGGGCCAGGGAGTGGAATCTGGAGAGAAAAACCGATGGCATCCAGTCCGGGGGCACCCAGAAGACATTAAATCAAGAGGAAAGGAGGAGCCTGTCTTTGGGAAAGGCCGCCACAATACGGAGTACAGTACTGGGAGCCGCTTCCACGACTGCCCCTGAGTGTGACTGCAGAGCAACGTGAGACCAACAAACTCCATCTTCCACTGGCAAGCTTATCCCGCTATTCTCAGTTTTATTTCTTTGATCACGCTACTGGAGTTGTCAGGTCACTTCCCACTTGTGTGTCACTTTTTGGGAATTTCTCACTCACGTGTCTTACTCATTTTTCCACTAAAACATTGGCTGTTTTTTAGGGCAACACATCCACTGTCACACACATTGCAAAATATCTTTGGGCCGTAGTGAAGAACAATCTGGCCGTGTGCATGCTAGGACTCAGCAAACAAACTGATGATTCACCTTTAAAAAACAATCCTGAGTGTGCACAGGTATGAACACACACGAATCCTCGAAGCACTGTTTACCACAGGAAAAGGAAAGAGTCCTATAATAGAACCTATTCGAAAAGCATAGTGGCCTCGAGAAAAAGCTCAGGGAGGTCTCCAGGCACAGTAAGTCAGGAAGAAGGGACTTCTAGGATCCCGAGCAGACTCTAAATAAAAGTGTAAAGAATTTACCTTAAATTGATGTTTTGCATATTTTCCAATGATTTTATGATCAATAACTACTGCCCTCATGTTGGGGGGTGAGAGGCAAAACCCAGTTACTAAGCATCGTGCTGTTTTTACTGTTGGTCTGCACTGGAGCGTTTGTGTGTCGGAGGCCGGCCGGGCAGGAGCCGCAGAGCTAGGGGTGCAGCGGTCGCCTCCTCCGGTCCGGAGCCCCGGCCCCACCGTCCACCCCAGCTCCACCCCCATCCAGGCTCACACCTGCGCCCTCTGCCCCACACTCATCCAAGGGGAACCACTATCCGGGGAGCTGGTTCTCCGTAAAGTTGCTGGGCAGGCAGCGGGTGAGTTCTCAGAACAAAGTCACGGGGGCTGCTGTGAGAAGGCTGATGCAAGCCACTTCAGCTAAGGACCAGAAACAAAAGAAAGAAATCACCCCACAGTCACCATCGGGTAGACAAAAGGCCTGAGCCAGGGATTGGCTCATGTGCTGAGCGGGGCTGCTCTTCTGATTGGTCGCGATTTCCAGAAGTTCACCAGCAAGAGCCACAGTAAACACGCACAGCTGGGGGGCTAGGGGGGCACCGGGAGCAGCTTTACCCCGTCCAGCAGGTGGAGCCTCCCGGCAGGAAGCCAGGGGGCGGGCGGGTCTCCGGGGACCCTCTCCGGATCCACATCCTCCACGGGAGGGTGAGCAGCACTCACCGGGGCTAGGGTGCTGTCACCAAGCCACCTCGCAACACCGAGGGGCTGCGCACCCGGCACCTGCGTACCCCGCAGCACGGGGAGTGGGTGCGGACACCCGTGAGAGAGGCAGGCACAGGCGGCTCCTTCCCGCGGCAGGCGGCTGCCCTCCCGACCTGCCCTCCCGAGGGTAAAACATCCCTTCACGTCGGGTTTCCTTCCACCCAGCACTGGGAGCCGTGGTCCCAGACAGCAGATGGAGCTGAGTGGACGACAGCCGCATTATTATTCGTTTCTTTTAAACTAGCTCGATTTAATATGAAAGCCCGCCTTCCCGCAAGCCTGCCCCCTTCAAGGGCACTTTTAGCAAGTGAATGGGAATCAGGAACACAGTCAAGGGGCGGTGGAGGCGGAGATTAGCATTTCAGTCGCTGCGTCCCTCCCGTGGGGACACCTACGGGGCGGGGCGGAGAGAAGCTGGAGGAAGCGTGGCCGTCGGGTCTCCCGGCAGCTTGCAGAGCTGTGGCCGCCTGTGTGACCAGCCGCAGGCGCCCAGGCGGCTCCAGGCCTCCTCCGACTCCACCTCGGTCGACGAACCAGTTTATGATACGTTTTTAAAAAGAAGGGCTTCTAGTCAGGCAGAGGTCCTTCACAGGCGCACGCGGAGCGCAGAGCAAGGGAGCGCTGCAGGCCGGCACCAACTTCTAAAGGGAAAGGCCTCAAGGGGCCACCGTGAGCCGCGCCCCCGCCCACCCGACCCCAAACAGGAGTTTTCCTATAAAAGGCAAATTCCCAATGAAAACCACCTGTGGCTGCCAAAGCTCGCATCCAACCAGGTCCTCCATGGAGGCGTGGAGGCGAGCAGCACTCCGCCACCCGCTGGGACCCGAAGGGCCCTGTCGCCCAGGGGGGTGGAGGCAGCAGCCGGCTGGCAGCGCTTCCCCCACACAGCTTGCCCAAACGACCTGCCAAGGCCATGCCACCTGCCGACGAGGGGACAGGCTCCTACCTTGGGCTTGCCGCCGCCGGGCCGCTGCCTCTCTGGCAGCCCGCGCCTGCTGGTGTCTGGCGTCCAAGGCTACGGTGCCCACGCGGGCTTTGTTCAGCTTGCCGGCCTTCCCGGGCTCCTGCGTGGGGCCTGGGCTCTGCCCGCCTGAGTCCCACTCATTCTACAGAGCGGAGGCCGGCCCCGCACGCCTGGCGGCGGGGCACTCGCTGAGGGCAGCCCCATGGGCGGAGCCCACAGGCACCTCCGGCCCCGACCCGGGTGTGAAGACCTCTCCAGGCACCCCCCCACACACACCTTTCAAAGATGGCCTAGTACTTTAAACAATGAAAAAGCCAAGGGACAGAATGGGGCAACCAGCTGCGACCTTGGAAAGCAGGCCCTGGGAACCGCGCCCCTCCACTGCCTGGGCCCCTCCGGGCCCTTTATCCAGAGCCGCTGCCGTGGCAACGTGGTAAACAGGCTTCAAGTGACCAGGAGGGCTCTTTCGGGATTGTGTTGTTGGGGAGAAGAATGGTCGCTGGAATGCTTCCTTGGCTGAGATTTCCTGAAAAGGTGAAGCTGCCTGGCTGTGGCGTCTGTGTGAGATGCTCTCAGAAGTCAAGGGTGCAGGCAGTGGGCACTCCGGCCGCAGGAGGGAAGCGTGGTGGCCATGAATGAGACAAGAAGCGACACACAAGGTCCTGGCGCCCCTTGGGCACGCTCCAGCAGCGGGGGGCACGCGGGTCACCTCCCCAGGCACTGAGACCAGCCCAACGCAGGCAGGTGGCCAGGGGTTGCCAGTCCGCAGAGCCCTAGACATCCTTGGCTCCCTGATGCTTATGACCCTTTCGCTTTCGCATCTCCCACACACCTTCCGTGTTTCTCCCACAGAGAACGGGATCGTTTGCGTGGGGTCCTGGGCCACAGAGACCTCATGGTCAGCACTGTGCCGCTGGGCGCAGCAGCAACAGTCCTGTTCTGACGAGATCTGACTTGAGAAAATGTCCATCATACGGTGAGTGGACCGTGAACACTTGGCGGAGGGGGCACAGGTGGGCAGGCCGGGCATCCGCGCAGGTCTTTCAAAGGCCGCCGTGTGAGAAGGCTGATGTGTCCCTGGACCACAGATGGGGCTTTGGGACAAGGCCACCACAGATGGGCCAACCCCTGCTCCAGCTCCAGGCTCCTGCTTTGTATGCCGGTTTCCAGCCAGCATGAGTGCGGCGGGGCGGGGGGTTGGGAGGGGCGCTCAGAGACTTGGAGGGGGATCCCCCTCGGGACATCCCTGTCCTCACCCCACCCCACCCCAATAAATGTCACTCCACGCAGCACCTCTGCCAGAAGC
This sequence comes from Canis lupus familiaris, assembly GCF_011100685.1. NCBI lineage: Eukaryota > Metazoa > Chordata > Mammalia > Carnivora > Canidae > Canis > Canis lupus. The sequence goes on along the minus strand of NC_049225.1, from coordinate 87,982,940 downwards.
CCTCCTGCAGCAGCCCAAAGCCTCAGCGTGATCCAGGTGACCCAGGGCCTGCCTCCTTGGAGGAGACCCATGGAATCTTCCAGGAGGAATCTTCCACGACACCGTAGGGTTGAGCTGAAAGCTTGAAGAGGATGCTGTGGGAATTGAGGATGTGTCCCTCCCCCCCACCACCCAAGGGCTCCTCACATCAAACCTCCTGGAGGGGAGGGACGGAGAGGAGGGTTCGGCCAGGCCCAGCTCCTGTCCGGGGAGTGCAGCCTGGCCCTCCCCACACGGAGGCTGGGAACTGCAGGCAGCCAGCGCTCACAGCCCCAAGGCCTTCCCAATGTTTAGCAGTGTGTTTCCTCCTCCTGCGCATCCTCAGCATCCTCAGGGTGTTCCTGAGGAATGTTAATGACAGACTTTTCTGACTAGAACTCATTTGCTAAAACACCAGGTGGGGAGAGATCACAGGCCATGGGACACCCTTGGGGAGACATTCTGATGAAGCAAAGCAGGTTTCCTTTGTTGGGGACATCTCCTGGGGTGGGTTCCGCACCTCAGGCACTTCAGGCCACAAGCTAGTACCGCCAAACAAATCAGGACAGAACAAAGCCAACAGGCTACACCTTGTGGAGAAGTCTGCCCTCTGTCAACTCCAACAGTCTCAGGTGAGGAAGAGGCCATCTTGCAGTGCCATGTAAGGGGAAGAAGTGACCGCACGCTAGCCCCTATGGAGACGTAGGCTTTTTTATTTCTTTTTCTATTATTAAGCCTTTATTTTAATTCCAGCCTAGTTAACATCCAGCATGGCATTAGCCGCAGGCGTCTAGTGTAGTGATGGAGCATTTCCCACATCCCCGGCACATCCGCCTGCGCAGCCCCCCTCCCCTCTGTCGACATTCGGTCTGTTGTCCACAAGCTAAGAGCCTGTTTCTTGGTTTGCCTCTCTCTCACTTTCTTACCTTTGCTCATAGGTTTTGCTTATGAGACTCCACACACGAGTGAAATCGCATGGTGCTCGTCTTTCTCCAACTGACTTACTTCGCTTAGCCTAATACCTTCCAGCTCCATTCCTGTCTTTGCAGATGGCAAGGTTTCAATCTTTTTTATGGCTGAGTAGTATTCCATTGTGTTGACAGGCAGGCTCTTTAAAATTTGCCTCATAGAAAAAATGAGTGAGAAATATCAGAAAGGGAGACAGAACATGAGAGACTCCTAACTCTGGGAAATGAACAAGGGGTGGTGGAAAGGGATGTGGGCGGGGGTTGGGGGGGACTGGGTGATGGGCATGAGGGGGGCACTTGATGGGATGAGCACTGGGGGTTATGCTATAATGTTGGCAAATTGAACACCAATAAAAATAAAAAATAAATAAATAAAATTTGCCTCATAACTTAGCACCAGAACTTCTTAACGCAGGTGAAATGCCTTTTAAACCACAACCTGCTGTTCCTAAAAAAAAGTCCATTATTGTTACAGCTGGGTTGCCAGAAGGTTCTAGCATTTCCACTCTATTCTCCCTGCTTGCACTTGCTTTTCAAAGCAAAACACAAAAATCCCGTGATATTCCCAACAAAGGACTTCTAGATGCTTTAGGCCCAAGCACCCAGCTCTGAGCTTCACACACTTACCAAGGAGGGAGGCAGCCTGTCCTACAAGCTGAGGCCCACTGAGCTGTGCTCACCCTCACAAAGCCACCATGGGAGCCTTGGATGTGCTGGACATGCTCCTAAAAGCTCAAAGCTGGTTTTTCACTTTCTCCAAGGCCACACTTCTTTAAGCCACAGGCTTTTAAGCCACTATTTCTATCCCTCTGGTCATAGAACCGTCAAAAAAAACAAAAAACAAAAAAAACAAAAAACAAAAAACCTCTAGAACTTGCCCAAACCCACAATCCATCTTCCTGAACGATGCACAAAATACCCATGTACATGCAAGTTTGAATACCACCTCTCAGGGTCCCCTGATGAGCAAATGACTGGAAAAGGATATGAGAGAGAGAGACAGTGTCATCCCTTTGAGCCAGAAGTATACACTCCTCATCCATGGGGTGACTGCAGGTAAGATTTTCCCTGTGAAATTTCTAGAAGCACTGATCGCTGGACAAAAGAAAACTTGCAATAAACTCCAAAGGAGTGTTGTTTACATACATTTCAGAGAACGTCATCACCAGTAACATCAGATGTTTTCTGTGGAACCAAATGAATGCTAAGCAAGTCATAATTAACTATTTCCATATTCTAATTAGCATCTTCACACTTCAAATCACACCTACATCTTGAGCCTCAGATGACTGGGTTCACGTGTCTGTGCCTTTACTTTCTGGCTGCATTTAAAATGGTACCAAGATGTTTCTCCAGAGTCTCCTACGGCCCCTCTCTTGGTGATCAGTAATTAGTGTCTGCCATAGGTCAGGCCACGGGGAGACTGTAAGCCGTACATATGAACTAGGAGGTTGGGCTGTCTCATTTCTTTAAATGGAAAAACCAGAGCAATTAGGCCCAGTCACATCCCAGTAAGGAAAAAAATAAACATCAAAAGAGGTGATTTCTTCAAGATTCTGCTGCCTGCTGAAGAGCTTTGCAGCAGGCCTAATTTCAGAAGCTATTACAATTTAAAGGGAAAACTCTTGGATCCCTGGGTGGCTCAGTGGTTGAGCGCCTGCCTTTGGCTCAGGGCGTGACCCCAGGGTCCTGGGATCAAGTCCCACATCAGCCTCCCTGCAGGGAGCCTGCTCCTCCTTCCTCTGCCTGTATCTCTGCCTCTCTGTGTCTCTTATGAATAAATAAAATCTTTTAAAAATAAATAAAGGGAAAACTCTTATGCCACCTGAGAAAGAAAAATACACGAGGCACTGAGTTTTAGATTCCTATCCCCATAACAGTACTGGCATGGCAGGTCCCCGGTTCACCAAATCTAAGATACCAGTGCCTCTACACCTGCAGGATCGGGTTACACACCCCTAAGACAGGAGATCTCTCAGTTAACTCTGGCTCACCAAAAGCTGTAAAATGCCCTCCAATACCCAAGTCCTTAAAATGTGGGGGGGAAAAATGGCATGTCTGAAGAATGAAATATGATATTATTAACACCATTGAGAGAAAGTAACCAAACAGCTCCTCTGTAGACCCAAAGCTTGAAGCCCACTTGTGCTGTAAATACTGCCCACTGAGATTATAACGTGAAACATAAACCAGCTGACATGGTATATCATCATGCTTTAACCAGTACTTTCCTACATTATGTCCAAAAACTACATACTGTTTATGCTGCCATTTTTTTTTTTTGTGATAATCTAAGACATCTGGATGGAAATTTGGGAAATGGAACGATGAGCTACTCTTTTAAGCTACCAGAACAGAGGCGTCGATCTTCTCCACAGGACCAATCCCGGCCGCTCTATGCCATACAAATACCAAATTCCCACCATCAGAGCTCAGGGTAAGCTAGCAAACTTCACAGGTTACCCTTGGTTTGAGAAAGCACCCACTTTTGCCTCCTGCTAGAAGACAGAGTCCAATATTGCACTTCTTAGAAGCATGTTTAAACTAAAAATGGGAAATCGCTAGTATTAAAGTCACGAGCAACTAGTAAACAAGATAAAAGATGTAGCCTCAGCAAAGTTACCAGAATACGACACAAGTCTCACAGCAAACGGTTCTGACAGTTTCCTCCTCTCAAGGCTTAGGAGGATAGCAGTTTTTTGACATGAGAGGCCAGGGACATTCTCAGGGAGGTTCCTAAGAGCTGCTATGTCCCAAATCAAGATAATTTCCATTTCTCAACAACATTTGAGGGCAGGCTGCCCATTTAGTCTTGGGTTCAGCAACTACATACACTCAGTACTGAATTCTTTGTTTAGATAGCGTCTTGCAACAGTCCTATTGTTTCCAGTTGGGCCATGGCATGAAGGAGCTAAACTCGCAGAGCCTACCCTACGACGACGACGACGACGACGACGACGACGACGACTACGACGAAGGCCTTTCGGGGGTTCTCAAATCAGGCATGACCACCTGGTCAGAGCACTTAAACGTCAGCACTGCTATTCAGAGTACAGACTCTCTGTCGTGTTTAACAAAATGAAGAAAGAAGTCAACCACAAAACATACACCAAGTATGTCTTCCATAATAGAAGCCTGCCCAAGAACTTCAAACCAAATCCTTAAAAAAAACAAACAAACAAACAAAAAAAAACACAGCACTTCCTCTTAAATTAGATTTCTCTAAAGCTGAATGGCATCATTCAGAAGCAGACAAATAGGCCCAAGAGACAATGGCAATTTTTTTTTCATTTAATGTTAGGTTATAATAATGTCCTATATACTTCGAACCCTCTATGATGAAAGGACTTTAGAGAAAGTGCCCCAGGAGGTGGTATCCCTAAAGACCCAGCCTCAGTCTGACACTGCTGCAAATCTTACCTTCTGCGTGTTTGGCTTGATACAGCGAACAAAGAAAGGATTAGAGGAGCTTAGCGTGGCCATTAAGGAATGCAGTGAGTCCTGTTAGAAAGGAAAAAGTATATGTTGATTTAGTCTCTTACCATGTGTCCTTCTTTAGATTTCTCAGCATTCTAGGCACTGATCAGAAACAGGAATAAAGACCAATATAAATCTACAGGAGTAGTAAGACTTTTTAATCTTTACCGTCATCGTTCTAATATAAAATAAAGCCAAGACATAACAATTCGTAGTCACTGAAATCATTTCACAGAATGCGAAGCTCATTTGTCACTTCCTTGAAATAGGGTCATTAAAAACAAAAACATGTGTTAACCAGCAAAAGAACAAACCAAGGTTATTTTGATGTTACATACACAAAACCTGCACTCTCCCCCTTGTGAGTTTTTTCTAATTCATTATTTCCGTCATTTTGATGGAACGTATTCCCCAGTCTCTCACCCTCACCTCACCAGGCAGATCAATCTTCTAAGATACTGCTTGCTTTTTTTTTTTTTTTAATTTTTTAAGATTTGCTGTCGTGGTGGTTGTGAAGAATTTGTAACATCTCCCCAGGCGGACAGAGCGTATGAGGAGCACTCATCACCAGCTTGGGCTCATTGCTAATCTCATCTTATCCCATCCCCGTCTGTGTACATACTACACCCGTCCCTCATAGGAAAGCAAATCCCAGACAGCGTATTAGTTCCTCCCTCAAGATTTCAGTGTGTTATTAAAGGCTCTATACTTTCAGACGTGTGGACCACCGCTACAGCATTACCCCAAAAAGCTTAAACAGGAATTCCTTAATCCCAATATTAAAAGAAGCAACTGTCTCAGATTTCGAATTAAATCAAGTGTCTCAAATTTCATCATTTTTCAAGTGGCGTGCTCTTTCAAGTGGTGTGCTCTTTCATCATTTTTCAAGTGGCCCACCTGGGTGGCTCAGTGGGCTAAGGGTCCAACTCTCAGTTTGGGATCAGGTCATGATCACAGGGTCCGCGCTCAGCAGGACCCCCTCCCTCCCCTCTGCCCCGTCCTGTGAGCGCAATCTCTCTCTCTCTCTAATACATAAATCTCTTTATTAAAAAAATGATCTGTTCTTGGAAATCAGAATGTAAATAAAGTTCTCGTGTTGCAGTTGATGTGCCTGTAAGTCTCCTGTAAACCACCATAGGACCAGGTTGCCTACAGCACAGCACTGATGAGTTCCTTCTGTGCTTTGGAAGCCTGGGGACTTCTCAGCGATGACAGAATGGCCTGGTCTGCAAGGCTCTTCACATATCGTGGTACTAACTCCATACGAGGCATCCCGTCAGTGGGCCCCCTGGCCACAGCCGTCCAGAGACAGGGCCCGACATTCCTGTCTCAGGACTCCTTCTCCTGCCTGGTCTCTCGACCTGGAAGGCCTGCCCACTCTCTGCCATTCCCTTGATTCTTAGTGCAATTTAATCCTCAAGCATCCACAAAGCCTTCCGGGGCAATTCCAGGCACCGCCATCCTAGAAAAAGGTAATGTAACAACTGGAAGACTCCGTATCTAGGCTTTAGAGTCAGACAGGCTCGTTCAAGTCCTAGCTTCAGTCGTGAATCTTCATCTCTCTAAACTTTAGTTTCCTCGCCTGTATAATGGGCGTAATAAGCACTTCTAAGATTCCGGGAGAAAGGAACAAGACAGCGTACGTGAAGCGATTAGCCCAATGCCTGGCACAGAATAAGTACACAGTAAGTGGCAGCGATTTTTATTACAGCCTCTCTGGGTCAAACCTGTCCTTCCCGTCGCACGATCCAGCACCGCGTACCCGGTGCATCGCCAGCTACGCTGTACGACCGACGGCCCTCACCACCCCGCCAGATGCATCCTGCTCTGAATAACTAAATCAGAGACCCCTTGGAGGCAGATTTAATAAATGTCTATGAGTGACATGCTTCTAGTTCTCTTCCTATTAGCATTTGTTACTTTGGGGTAAAACAATTAGGTTCAGAAAATGGTTTTTGTGTGCTCCACCTCTATTCTAAAATGATTACATATTTAAAATGCAAATAAAAAGGGTCCTGATTTACCCTGAATTCTAGGTATCTGGACAAGGTAAGTGACTCTGTTCTTATTTAAATAGGCACTTATTCAGTCATTATTCCCAGTTATGATACTGTAAACATACCTGGGAAAAACACAAAAATCCAAACATGAGAAGAGATATACTTCTATTCATACAAGCCTCTCCATACACATCAAAGTGATCCCAAATGGCCCACGAGTCCTTCGACTTAGATAAGTAGCTATTTATTTTTAACAAGACCAAAAAAAAAAAAAAAAAAATCTACACATTTTCATCTGACCCAGAAAAAGTGTATTTTAAAAGCACTGCCTGGACCAAAGAAACAAACAATCCAATCATGAAAAGGGCAAAAGACATGAAGAGAAATCTCACAGAGGAAGACCTAGACATGGCCAACATGCACATGAGAAAATGCTCTGCATCACTTGCCATCAGGGAAATACAAATCAAAACCACAATGAGATACCACCTCACACCAGTGAGAATGGGGCAAATTAACAAGACAGGAAACAACCAATGTTGGAGAGGATGCGGAGAAAAGGGAACCCTCTTACACTGTTGGTGGGAATGTGAACTGGTGCAGCCACTCTGGAAAACTGTGTGGAGGTTCCTCAAAGAGTTAAAAATAGCCCTGCCCTACGACCCAGCAATTGCACTGCTGGGGATTTACCCCAAAGATTCAGATACAGTGAAACGCCGGGACACCTGCACCCCGATGTTTCTAGCAGCAATGGCCACGATAGCCAAACTGTGGAAGGAGCCTCAGTGTCCAACGAAAGATGAATGGATAAAGAAGACGTGGTTTATGTATACAATGGAATATTACTCAGCTATTAGAAATGACAAATATCCACCATTTGCTTCAACGTGGATGGAACTGGAGGGTATTATGCTGAGTGAAGTAAGGCAGTCGGAGAAGGACAAACATTATATGTTCTCATTCATTTGGGGAATATAAATAATAGTGAAAGGGAATATAAGGGAAGGGGGAAGAAATGAGTAGGAAATATCAGAAAGGGAGACAGAACGTAAAGACTGCTAACTCTGGGAAACGAACTAGGGGTGGTAGAAGGGGAGGAGGGCGGGGGGTGGGAGTGAATGGGTGACGGGCACTGGGGGTTATTCTGTATGTTAGTAAATTGAACACCAATAAAAAATAAATTAAAAAAAAAATAAATAAAAGCACTGCCTGGTAACATAAAAGAGAAAAAAATAAACACCTTCACAGACCTCACATACCCCCAGTTCCTGTTTTCAATTCCTAAAGTCACAGCAACCGTAGATTCATGAGAGCGCCAGCCACGCAGACTAACCTTGAACTGTGAGCTGACTGTGGGCCGTCGATGTTTGCTGCCACATTTCAAGGTATCCTGGTTATTGCGGCTTGAAACGTGTTCAAACAGGTCATAGATGAAGTCGAATCTGTATGAGCAAAGAGCAGGAGGGCCGTGAGGGGCGCACACCCAATTACCAGGCGCCGGATTACTGTAATTAGAAAGCATTTTCCCACTGAAGGTAACACCCTGAGTCCAGGAGGAGCAAAGACGCCTTCCGAAGATTTCAGAGCCACCATGGCCAAGGAGCTTTAGGCACTGAAAAGCAAGCTGTGGCCACCTTCTGAGCACTGGAGTCTCGCAGAAGGGAAGTGGCTTGGGGTGAGTGTACCCTGGGGTGACGTGCCCCTTGGGAGCACAGTGTTTGCAGAGTGCACCTATGCTCCTGCAGCCTTGACGTTTGCCTGAAGGACAGGGGTGTTCTGCACACCTCACAGTGTCTCAAAGATCCAACCAGTTAACAGGGAAAGGGGCTCCTCTGCAGTAGAGCACACTAGGCTTCATCTTGCCTCCATCCCTTCTGAGCTACGTGACTTGGGTAGATGCTGGACTTAGCCTCATTTCTCAAATTTTAGAATTTATGTTATTACTAAAAAGTTCTATAAAATTGTGATTACGGGGCAGCCCCAGTGGCCCAGTGGTTTAGTGCCGCCTTCAGCCCGGGGTGTGATCCTGGAGACCCGGGATCAAGTCCCACATCAGGCTCCCTGCATGGAGCCTGCTTCTCCCTTTGTCTGTCTCTGCCTCTCTCTCTGTGTGTCTGTCATGAATGAATAAATAAAATCTTAAAAAAAAAATTGCGATTACGGGGGCACCTGGGAGGCTCAGTCAGTTAAGCTTCTGCCTTGGGCTCAGGTCATGACCCTGGGGTCCTAGGGTGGAGCCCCACATCAGGCTCCCTGCTCAGGGGGAGCCTGCTTCTCCCTCTCCTGCTCTTCCTGCTTGTGCCTTCTGTCAAATACATAAAATCTTTTTTAAAAATTGCCACTACTAATAAAAAGTAAAAAGTTTCTCAATAACTTCCTGTGTTTCTTGCATGGAAGATGCTACAGCCATGGGCTGGGAAGTAGGGGGCAGCTGGCTCCCCCAGCCCCAGAGCAGGTGAGGCAGGGAGGGGACAAGTTCTGGGCATCGGCCCCTCCAGAGGCGGCACCATCAAGGTGCCCCACTACCGCTCGCTGTCCCCATCCCTCCTCCATTTCCCTTGTAGGTTGCTGTTTCGGGCTCACCCTCTGAAGTTCTCTAACTGTGCTTTGAGCACTTTGGAGAAAAACTCTGTTTCCATTAACATGTCACAGATGTCAAAGGTGAAAGAGCAGAGCAAGCGACAGCCCAGGCCCCTCACATTTTTGCAGAGAGAAACCCGGACCGAAACAGAAACTTCTCCACTCCAGTCACAAAATCACCCCATGTTATGACAGAGGTGACCGCCTTGCTGACCTCCATACCTGTCCTCTCTTCACTGCGAAAGGCATCCATGTAACATCAAGGTCATTTGTAAATGTTATCCTTTAAAATCTAACCACCAAGAACTTGCTGATAGAGAGCATGCTATGGTATTTTTAAAGCATCACCATTATCATTTTCTGAACTTTTTTTTTTTTAAAGTAAGCTCTACCCTCAACATAGGACTTGAACTCAGGACCCCGAGATCAGGAGTCACATGCTCTACTGAGTCAGCCCGCTGCCCCTGAACGTCCCTGTTTTTAAGATCTGAAAACTCATCTAAAGATAAAAACAGCTGACAGTGCTGTAAATAGGGAATCTCCACACAGGAAAGTCAAAACAAATCTAAATATCTTCCAGTTTTAAGGTCCTAAGCTGATGTGTAGGTGGGCTTCCTTCACCCCGATTCAGAGCTGTGTGACCAGGTGGTCACAAGACACTTACATTCCTAAAAATCTTAGGGTTTTTCATCATTGTGCTGCTTTCCTTCCCTGGATAATAAACATTTGTTTCTGTTACAGATTCACAGTGGTTCTGAAACAAGTATGGATGGAAAGTTCTACCCCAAGGGCTATTCCCTCCCTTTCTCTCACAGTCAGTCTCCCACCTTATAATAGGGCTGTCCCGCAAACAGCGACACCGACCAACTACTGAGCTAACCGTGTGAATTTATGATTCACGAATGGATGAACTAACATGTAAGGTTGTAATCTTAGCTGAACTGACACCTATTCATTTTTTCTGACATACTTTAGAGACACACGCGTCCTACACACACAAGGCTGAAACCAATCTAACACAGAGCTTTAAGCTTGTTGTGAAGAAAAGAGGTCATCCTGGTTAAGATCTTGGGTTCTGGAGCCAGGCAGAGCAAATCCAAACTAGCTGTGGGTCCTTGGCCAAGGCTTGTCACTGCCCCAAAAATGAGTCTCTCCATCTGCGCATCAGGCTAAGTCATACCTGACACACGGATACACTGTTCTTATGGCACCACATTAAATGGTAGTCACTGCTACTCTTATTACTTTCCATACTTTGGTCATTTTATTAAGGAAATATTGCCCATGAAAAGTATTATTTTATTCTATGTTTGTAAATTAAAAGCATTTGCACAAATGACACTTTGCTTGCTGATGACATCTTGGAAAGGAGATTGACATACCGGCTTTCTCTTAACAAGTTGAGAAGATCATCTCTGAAGGTATCTCTGTTCTTCTCCAAGATGCCCCGGACATCATATTGCACCTGGTTTTTAAAAAAAAAAAGACAAATGATAAATGGTACAATTGATCAAAAGAATAGGTTCTAGTCATAAGCATCTCCTTTAAAAGCCAGACCCATGAAAAGGAGTCATTTTGATACATTTATGGATGGTTTCTGAAATTACTATTTTTCTAAATACCACATGGGAAATAGCAGTAGGAATTTTTTTCTAAAGATTTTATTTATTCATGAGAGACACAGAGAGAGAGGCACAGACATAGGCAGAGGGAGAAGCAGGCTCCATGCAGGGAGCCTGATGTGGGACTCGATCCCAGGACCCTGGGGTCATGTCCTGAGCCGAAGGCAGACGCTCAACTACTGAGCTCCCCGGGCACCCAGGAAGGATCTTAATTAGGAAGTTACCTCTCCAGCATAGTGTTTCACTCCAAAATTGTTGACCGCAACTCTGGGTTTCACGTAAAAGTGGTTATTCTAATAAAGAAACAAATACAAACACCTAATTTCACTTAATGATTTGCACGGACTTGCCGAGAGAATTCACCACAACACATAGTGAAAACAATCTCAAAACCCGCCACACATCAGAGGTTTAGGGCAGAGCCCGTGATACGCTCGATCAAAACCAAGTAGGTCTTGTCTTGTCACCTCAGTAGTGAGCTGAACTCTATACTCATAAACTAAACTTGGGCACCTTCTGACAAGCAGCCCCAAGTCTATGCCTTTCACTAATTTCAATTTCGTTCTAGCAACTGGAAGAGAGCACTCTGGTTTGAGAAAAAAGTTACACATGGGAGGCACAGCAGAGCCATCAGCACTGAAAGATCTTAGGTGTATCTGATGCCACAGATGTGCTACTCAGACACCATTAAGAATTGGCCTGTTTGGACGTACAGCATGTTGACTATGCAACTTCTCCAATAATGTGCTGTCTGTGGCTTGGGGGAAATGGCTTTCTTCATTGATAAGGGCGAGGAGACCAAGTTTCTAAAAGACAGAAAAGAGGTTAAATGAATTAAAAGTTGACCACATGCCTCAAAATAGTTCGGAGCTCCTTCCCCCTTCCCTCTCTCTCAAGTAAGCATCAAAGGGAAAGACATAGCAATTTCTTGGTTTAAATTCAGAATGACACCATAAACACATCCAACGCATTTAAACTCCATATAAACATGGAAACATGGAACCCACCACAATTTTGTGGACGAAACCACAAGCGGCCAGTGTACCAGTGATGCTGGCAAAGCTCTGAGGGCTGACTAAAGTCTAAGTGGAGCCGGTTTACACACTTGATTCTAAAATATGGAGTCCGATGAAACAATAAGTTGAAGCAGCCAAGTATCTAAATTCAACTTTGCACATTTGCATGTATGTTTGCAAATGGTCCATTGTGTTCCCCGCATTCACATCTTTGATGTGCATGTTTGCACAAGCTAGTTTGTTCCCATAAATATGAATCAGCCCAGCGGGACAGCCTCGGGACAGGGCCACGATGCATCAGCAAGGTTACCTTCTCAATCAGGTCCAAGCATTCACCATTGTCTATCCAGTCAATGTCTTCCCACACCAATCCCTCCCTGTAGCAAGATTTAAAAGGTCTGAGTTATAATAAAAATAGAGCTTTAAAACTATCTAATTTAGTGGCTGATTAAAAAAAAAATATTTAGAGGCGAAACTCTATGAGCACTTACCTGCTATATTCTAGTTGCTCCAGAGAAAAAATATGTTTGTTGAAATATTCCTGAAGTTTCTCATTTGCATAGTTTATATTGAACTGTTCGAAGTGATTAACCTAAGGGGGGGAGGAGGGAACCATTCAACAAGTATCTTTAGTGCTCTTCCTACTACATATGAAGATGAAGAAAAGGAAAAGAAAAAAATCTGTGGAGAAAAATATCAACATTTATTTGAATAGATTTCAGCTGAGCCAGTTAAGCGGATAGAAAAGAACTCATGCACCCCACTCCTCAGAAGCATACCTCGAAGTTCTCAAATCCAAAGATGTCAAGAATGCCAATAGATTTAAAGTCATCTTTGCCTTTGATCCTGCTGTTGATCTTCTTAATCACCCACTCAAAGCAGCGTGCATAAAGTGCCATGGCCAGGGAGTCTCTGCTGTCCTCTGCCTGGGGGAGAGGAGATGCCACCACCGTGTCCCGCTGACCACAGACCCAGGCAGCCACGTCCATCCCTGCCCCCCACCCCCAGGTACTCAACAGGAGTAACACCTGTGCACCCAATATCAAGCTAATCAGGACCATCTAGGAAAACCCAGATGAAAAAAAAAAAAAAAAAAAGAAAACCCAGATGTCCCAGGAACGGGTATCCTGGAGCTTGCTCACTCACTTCACGGTGGGATGCGCTGAAGGCTCCCTTAACTATCAAGCTCTCAAACTCAAGTGTTTATGTTGAGTTACAGGAAAGGATCTGAACCAACACATACAACTTCGATTTTGTCGGGCTTAAGACCATAATTAAGGCCTGAGTTCTCCCATGATCATCTTCTCTTAATCTACTTTGTACACAGAAAAGTTTTCCCCGTGGCATGGTCAGCATTTTTACTTATGAATCAAGAAACGGATATTGGGTGGGCCGGCACATAGGATTAGCTCAAGGCAGTTGCAGGAGCAAAACTAAGTCCTGATACATAGTAATGACAATAAATTATTAAATCTCATGTTTCTTTAGTACTTAGGTCACCGGCATGTATTTATCATCCTCACAAGTATCCTATGAATTAGGTAGGATAATCATCCCTGTCTTACAGAGGAGGAAACACACACAAATGAATGCATCCTCCAAGAACAGAAAATAGTATGTCAGGACCCCAAACTCAGGAAATCTCCATCAGACCCGTCCTTTTGTTGTTGTTTTTTTTTTAAATATTTATTTATTCCTGAGACACACACACACACAGAGGCAGAGGCAGAGGCACAGGGAGAAGCAGGCTCCCTGTGGGGACGTGGATGTGGGACTCGATCCCAGACCCCAGGGTCACGCCCTGAGCCCAAGGCAGATATTTAACCAACTGAGACACCCGACTGAGCCCCCCAGGCACCTCCCCAGGAGTGTCTTTTAAAACAAGCTTTGATGGCAAAGTGCACGTACCTGCTGAACAGTGAGAGGAGTGAGGATCTCTTCCCCCCTGAGGAACATGGATCTCTGCGTCAGAGCATCAGTGAGCTGTGCTGAGTCCAGCCCAAGTAGCTCTGCAGACCTGCCCAAGGCTGGAAATGAAGAACAAGGCAATAGTAGATACACTGACCCAAGAAGGGAGGGGCCAGGGGACCCGGAGCTACTCCACACTGTGCCTTGTTAAAGCAGAAAACATTCCTAAACTTACCCTTAGGTAAAATTAGCAGAGACCCTGATGCTTGGACCACGTGTGGTCCTGAGACTCCAAGGCAGAGTGTCCCTGAGACCCTGCCACAGCTCTGCAAGGTCATAACTATTTCCAATGACATTAAGATGCTATTTGCTGTTTTACTCTCATCCCCTCATCATGATACAGACGAGTTTATCCTGTGGTTACGTGATATGAGGCATCTCAACAAACCAAATGCAGAAGCCGATAAGAGAATCCAGCTGTCCTCCCTGACATCAGGTATTTTTAAAGTTGGCAAAAATGTAAGACAACTGTCAATCTTCTGGCAAATTTTCTTTTATTTGGGCAGTCTTTTAAATAAAAATATGATATTTATGTAAACACACAATGGGTTTTTTATAATCATTTCAAAATTAATTAGTAAATTTTTTAAAGATTTTAAAGATTTTATTTAGGTGATAGCACAAAGCAGGAGGAGGAGCAGGAAGAGGGAGAGGGAGGAGCAGACGCCCTGCTCAGGAGGGAGCCTGACCCAGGGCTCCATCCCAGGACCCTGGGATCATGCCCTGAGCCAAAGGCAGTCGCTTAACCCACAGAGCCACCGAGCACCCCAAAATCAGTTTTCATTTCTAAGGCAGTAACATGAACAGACATGACTCCCGTAAACAAAAGCTCTTTGGAGTTCTCTACGGTCTTATGATGATTAAGAGGCACTGGGACCAATGTGAGAACCACTGACCTACAGCACTGGCTTCACACCTACAGCCATTTCAAACTTTAACATATCCAAACCCTAGGCTCCATGCCCTCACATGTTGCTTCCATCAAGAAAGTTTCAAAAGTAAATACATAAATCATTCCAGGAAAATGACAACTGACATAGCGATGTGCATTATTAATTCATTTAATCTTGACAACACATCACCGAGGGACTTTATAGATATGAAATCACTCATGTAGGGCATCGTCAGTACCTCAAGGCAACGGCCTGTGGCAGAGCTGGACTATGGACCAAGCATTTGTACTTGAGAACCAGTGGGCATCCCCAGCACACCAGGTCACCACTCAAGAACTATGGGAAAGGACACCAACGCCACCACAACTCCCTGCCGCAACATTTCCCTACATCTAATCTTTGTAGCTCATATTTCTTTATTGGGTCTATTCTCCTCTTTCCTGGTTGAGAATGAGAACACAGCCACCATCCCAATCAGCAATCACTCCTCATATGCTCGGATCCTTTCTTATCTGACAGTTCCCATCAAATACAAAGCTCCATACTTCTCTATACAGGACTCAGAAAGCTCTTTCTATAGGAGGCCAGAGAGTAAACATTTTAGGTCTAAGTTCCTTATGAGGACAAAGCCACAGGAGGGAAAAAGGGGAGAGCCATCTTACCTGTTTTGAAGGACACTTGGGCCCCACCAGCAGTGATAAATTCTATGTTCCCAAGATGTAAGACACCAGCAAGCAACCTCAAGACCTCCCGGACTTCTTCCTTGCTGAACTCCATGACCTCCATTGCCGTCTGAAAGAAAACAAGTTATGTTTAATTTTTTGTTGTTTTCCTTCCATATTAGAGAAAATGAAAAACCCGTTACTCAATAAAATTGTCAGGTATTATTCTAAAGGCAAGAAAACAAAAAACAGATTCACGACCTCTTGCTTTTAAATGATAAAGACTCGGCACAGGCACACATAAGAGAAGGTGATATTCAGAAAGAACTGTCGAATGTGGAGAGATCACCCAGTTGATGAAATAAAATGAGATATCTGCCTTATTACATACCAGCCTCCCAGTTATGCCCCCAGAGAACTGCGTCAGAGAGTCACAGTAAGGATGGTGGTAAAGAAATGCCCTTTCTGTAGATACTGAAGCATAACAGAAACCTTTATTTTCTTGCACATAAGCTGGTGGAGAAGGGGAAGGCCTCATGGGACTGCTCCAGTGCACATTCCAGGGCCCTTCCTAAGGGCTAAATGCAGTGGGGACCCAAGTGGGAGGAATAAGGATTCTCCATGAGGAACTCTGTAGATGGGAGCTATTCCTTTTATAATAGATACTGATAAAATCTATGAATTGATTTAGATCGGTCTTCCCTAAACATGCATCACATCTCTACTTTTAATTTCTTCAAAGAATTTTTAAAGATCTTGTTTTTTCCTCTCCATAGTAAATGGAAGTTACCAAAGTGCTGTTTAGGGCAAAATAAAAGTAAACAAGTACCTATATGAGAGCAAGTTTGTTCCCAAATACAAGTCTCTAAACAACTGAAGCCAGGGATCTTCTGAATCACATCTAAGATCATTTTCCATGGTGACTGATTGATTGATTTCAGAGATTGGGGGGTGAGGTCAGGAGGGGAGGGAAAGAGAGAATCATAAGCAGACTCCATGCCTAGCA
Organism: Canis lupus familiaris; assembly: GCF_011100685.1. Classification (NCBI taxonomy): domain Eukaryota; kingdom Metazoa; phylum Chordata; class Mammalia; order Carnivora; family Canidae; genus Canis; species Canis lupus. The sequence continues at coordinate 87,966,730 of NC_049225.1, read as the reverse complement.
TGGAGCCCGACAGGAGACTGGATCCCAGGACCCTGCGAGATCATGACCAGAGCCAAGATCAAGACTTGGATGCTTACACTTCAACCAACTTGAGCCACCAGGTGCCACTCTATTGTGATTTAGAAGCCACATTCTTGTCAAGAAAAAAGCCTCCTTCTCCCCCAACTAAGGACAGAATTGTTGGCAATACTGATGAAAATGACCCACCAAGAGCACGTGGACCACAATGTAATAATTGTGACAATGACAATCACGTTAGGAGACTAGGAAGGAAACCATGTGACACTCTGAAGCCGTAGAAATTGTAAAAGGAAACAACTGGAGATTTAAAACGTGAAAAGTTTAACTTCTTTACAAGGAAAAAACAAAGTTGAAACAAAGAGCAAAAACAATAGGCAGGGAAACAATTTAAAAATTAGAAGCAAGGAGCAATTGCTTAGCCATAATAAAAGATACATGAACATCAAAAATAAAATAGGCATTTCTTATAGTAGCAAATGCAAATCCTTCCTAAAAATCAAATGTGTACAAATCAAAGAAAATATGAGATCGTTTCTACCAAATTAGCAAAAAAAAACAAAACAAAACAAAACAAAACAAAACAAAAAACCCCTCATGAATGATAAACCTGAAGTTGGTAAACTGGGACATTTATGCACTGGTCATTGGTGTCATGGATTAATATAATCTTTCTGGAAAACAAGATGACATGACAGTATTGTGCTGGCCACATATGTACATAAATGTATAATGTTCAGAAACGTTAAATAACTTTCACGGGGTTGTACAGCTAAGACTCAAAATCAGGCTCAATGAACCCAAACTTCACCAACTTCTTATCCAGCCAATGCTATTACTCTCTAAAGACATAAAAAGAAAAAAGCAATCTCCTGTATAATCTTCCATAATTTCAATGCTGGAAATTCATTCTAAGGAAAATCTCAACAGGAAATAAAGTTCTATAATATATTCACTGCAGTGTTATATCAACATGTTCACAGAGAAAAAAATTCTACCTATCATCAGACAAGTCGAATATAGCAATAGTTTAAAACAGTTCTATAGTTTGGAATAGTATATACTTTTTAAAGGAAATTATGATCATACAGAAACATGACTTATGAGATAGCTTTATATAAAAGTTTAAAATTGTATTTTTGTGGAGTGCCTGGCTGGTTTGGTTGCTAATGCAAGGAAGCAATCTCCAGGTCATGGGTTCAAACCCCATGTTGGATGTAGTGATTGCTATAAAAGAAAAAAGTCAGTAAATTTTTAAAAAATTTTTGTGACTTTTTTTTAAAAAAGTAACCCCTATACCCAATGTGAGACTCGTACTCACAACCTGGAGATTAACAGTCGGATGCTCTACCAAAGGAGCCAGCCAGGAACTGCATTAAGAAAACCAGGCTGGGAAATAAACACACTGTACTGGAAATAGCTGCGATGTTAGTTTTAGCAAGCTCACAAACATTATGTTCCATCAAGTCTTTTAACATTTCGACAATATTTTTATGATACTAATGGGTGAATGGATAAACAAACTGCTGCCTATTCAATGGAATACTACTCATTAGAAAAAGGAATGAACTGAGTCATGTATGATGTAGATAAGTAAGGGAGCTAGACGTGAGAATACACTCTGTATCATTTCACTTACAAGAACTTCTAGAAAAGACAAATCTACTGATTTGTGCCTGAAAACAGATCAGTGGTTTCCTAGGAGAAGGGTGGCTTGGAAGGGCCAAAGGAAGTTTTTGAATTTTATTTATTTTGATTGTGCTTGTTGGTACATGGGTGAATAAATTCAAAATCCATTCGAATGTATACTTCAAATGGTAGCATTTTATTATATATACGTTACATTTCAATAAATCTGATTACAAATAATAAAAACACCATGAATTATTGAATCAGGGGTGAGAAGACTCATTTTACAGGCGCAAAGAGAAACAGACACAAGAATAAGAACTACAGTCTAGTGCTTATTAAAACAATATATGGAAAAACTGCTGAAATTTACTTATTCCAAAAGTTAAAAGTAAAGGAAGATGGTTAGGAAGTACAGAATAACTTCTTATTCTCAAGACTTAAAACAGTGGTAAGGACCAAATGAAACAGTGAAATAACTGTAAAGAACCAACACTGTGCAAAAGTTAGTATTTTCCCTCTCCGTGATGAGAGTCCTCCTATAAGCCTAATACTCAACATTAACTTATAAACATTCTTAGCTCATCATAGGATGAGCATAGAAATGAAAGTCTTCACTGTTTGTCAACCACCTGGACTTTATAGAACACTAAAAGGAAGTAAGATAAAAAAATAAGTTTGCAGTAGCAGAAGACGTCAAGCCATCAAATGAAAAATATCAAGAGATGCCTGATGAAAATATTCTTGGTTAAGTTCTTAAAACACATTCCGAAGTTACATACGGAGATATGAAAGCAAACGAACTGTGCTTACTGTGTTAATAAATACAACTACTTTCAACTCAGCTCTAAGTGAATTAGGAGTGTGCTGATAAGTAGCAATCGCATTCATCAGACCACGGGGTCATTTAACGGCTGCCCCGGTTACCAGCAGCCTGGGCACGCACGCCGGAACTGCCAACAAGAGCCTCTACTTTTGTGTCCTACTGTCCTGCTTACAATCTCTCCAATAGCGATCTCCGTCCCTTGGGCAAGAGTAACCACTTTAAAGCTTATTATCATGGTCTTATTTTCTCAACAATACGGCTCCAAGACTTAAAAAGCATGCTGGGAAGTTCTCAGTATAGTTCAGAAGCACTAAACAGAAATTCAGTTATAATAAAACTGTAACAAAATAAAATATATTCAATACACTCATTAGGCAACATAAAAAATGATAGGTGTCTGGGAACGTGGGAAGTGGGTGGGGAGAAGGGGAGGGGTGACAATATGTGATCTGGTCTCAGCCATGAAGAATCAAAGGAAGCCAGGCTCATCATACTAGAAATGAATAGAAAAGTGAGATAAATTTCAGGAGCTTTACTGCCAAAAGGTACATCTAGGGTCTCGGGCAGTTGGCTGTAAGGTGTGGAGGTGCCATTCAAGGCAAAGGAACCACAGATGAATCTTGAACAAATGGTGCCACTGAAATGGGGGGGAAAGAGGCTATTCTGGGCATAGCAAACTGCAAGTAAACAAACCGATAATAATTTATCATGTAATGTTATATTAGGCAACAGCATGTTGTTTTATAAGATTTGCTTATGCTCCCAAGTTCTCCACCACTGAAAAAGATTGATGTTTTCATCTTGGCAAAATTGAGGTATAAAGATGGCCATTTAAATCTTAATAAAATCTGACTCATGTGGAATGAATTTCTGCATTCATATACATGGGCTGACACCATTAAAAACCCATCGATAGGGATCCCTGGGTGGTGCAGCGGTTTGGCGCCTGCCTTTGGCCCAGGGCGCGATCCTGGAGACCCGGGATCGAATCCCACGTCGGGCTCCCGGTGCATGGAGCCTGCTTCTCCCTCTGCCTATGTCTCTGCCTCTCTCTCTTTCTCTCTCTGTGACTATCATAAATAAATAAAAATTAAAAAAAAAAAAACCCATCGATATACCCAGGAAAGCCGATACCGTCCGGAAACCCCAGTCCGGGTCCACAGCCGTGCATGCTATAAACATTCAACATTTGTGGAGTAAGAGATCTGAAAAGATTATCACCCAAAGACACCTGTTACTTCACACACATATTATCAGCCACCATTCTAGTGGGTCAAATACAGGCAATAAAATAAATTAGTTGCTCCTATTGACTTGAAATAGCTGCATAAAAACATGGCTATGAAACTCAGCATACATTCACCAGGAAGAACCAGGTCCCCTAAAGCCACCCAGGCTACTTTACAGGCATTTATTTATATTCCTGCCAAGTGGTGGCAATGATGAACTCTAAAAATACATAAAGCAGATTCTCAATTAAATAAGCAAAAATTTTAAAAGAAGTATACAAGAGGGGTACCTGGGGGGCTCCATCGGTTAAGCATCTGCCTTTGGCTCAGGTCATGATCCTGGGGGCCTGGAATCGAGCCCCTGCTCAGCAGGGAGTCTGCTTTTCCTTCTGCCCCTCACCCTACTTGTGCTCTCTCTGCCTCTCTCTCTCTCTCTCAAATAAATAAAATCTTAAAAAAAAAAGAATTTCTATGAATATTTCAACATATTCTGCAAACAAATGTCCTTCAGTCTTAATGGAATATAGCTCCTTTCCTCTGATCTCCAAACCACTGGGAAAAGCAGCTTTACACAATTGAAATACGAAGATGCAGATTTAAGTGGTATTTGCTTTTGGAAGAAAATACTGAGAGGGGTGCCTGGGTGGCTCAGTTGGTTGAACATCTGCCTTGGACTCAGGTCATGATCCCAGAGTCCTGCTCCATGGAGAGCCTGCTTCTCCCACTGCCTTTCTCTCTCTTTCTCTCATGAATAAATAAAATCTTTTTTAAAGAACCAAAATACTGAGAGACAAAGTACATTAAAAACAGCAGTACAATACAGTCCAATCATGTTTCCTTCTTTAGCAGAATACCGGGATGATCTGTGGCTTATTTACTGCAGTCTCCTTGCTGCCTAGAACAGTGCCGGGCACACAGCAGGTGCTCAAACATGTTGCTATATAAAACCAACCTCAGCCTGAAGACTTCAGGGTTTCTTTTTCGCCATTCCTGTGTCACTCCTGTTATGGAGTACTGCACAAGGCAGAACAATGGGCTGGCTGGTACTGATAGGATATTCAGGATTCTAGAAATTTATTTTACAGAAATTGCAATTTTAGGAATGTGATAAGTTATGGTAATCATTAACGCTGAATCTTTCACTGGTAAAATATATAACACAAATGAAAAATCGTAATTGAGTTCTGCCTCGTGAGAGAATATTCTTGCTATTTATCACATATCCTAAATTATACATAAAATGCTTTTTTAAATAAAAAGATTATTTAGTATTGCAACTTATCTCCCTCAATTATAAAATAAGTTTTTCCATAGGATATTCAGGATTCTAGAAATTTATTTTACAGAAATTGAGATTTTAGGAATGTAATCAAAGTTATGTAATCCTTAAAGCTGATATATTCACTGTAAATATATAACACAAAATGATAAAATCCTAGAGTTCTGCCTCGTGAGAGAATATTCTTGCTATTTATCACATATCCTAAATTATACATAAAATGCTTTTTTAAATAAAAAGATTATTTAGTATTGCAACTTATCTCCCTCAATTATAAAATAAGTTTTTCCATGTCATTAAATATACTGGAGTGTATGTTTTGCTTGCCGTAATGGACCTTATTTTATGGATATTATCATTATTTTTTAAAGGTTTTATTTATTCATGAGAGAGAGAGAGACAGGCAGAGGGAGAAGCAGGCTCCATGCAGGGAGCCCAATGTGGGACTTGATCGCGGGTCTCCAGGACCACGCCCTGGGCTGAAGGTGGTGCTAAACTGCTGAGCCACCCGGGCTGTCCCTGGATATGACAAATTATTGAAGCCATTCCCCCAATCTGTGATTCTTGCATGTTAAAGTAAAGGGAGGAAAAAAATAATAATAAAGACAGAAAAATCCTACTTTTTAGAGAAAAGAGTATTTTCCTCTTTTCTGAAAAGGTACACATTTCTTTTTTCTTTTCTGACTGCACTGCTTAGACCTTCCAGAAGGTTAAATAATAATTACATGTTCCTGATTTTAAAAAAATAGCCACTAGTTTTTTGTTGACATTTCTAATAGGTTGACACTAAAAAGTAATCAGAAGGTAAATAGTTAAGAATCTATAAATGGAATACATGTAAGCTTGTTGTGTACATCTATATCAATGTCATGCACAATTTTCTTCCTTTGTAGAGGATATCTTTTCATCGTAAGATCAGATTTTAAATGCCAAAACCTACTCTTTCAACTCAATAATAAAAGCTAGCAAACGATGAAAGCAGGGTGCACCCCAAAAGTCTACCCACAGGCTAACAAAAGGAATAAACAATTCTGAATCAGAAAACGAAGTCCCAAGAGGAAAGTGGAGGAAAGCCAAGAGAGTCGCTTCTCCGGCGCTTTCAGGGTAAGCAGAGGACCCGATGCCCAGTGCACCCTAGTGGCCAGTGAGGTAATCGGTAGGAGACCTGCTACTTCTTGGACAGTTAGGAGTCTGTCTCCTGCAACAAGTTCCTTCTATCATGAAGCATTGTTCTCCAGCTTCAAGAAAGAAGAAAAAAAAATTCCTGTCTTTCTTTACCCTTTTCATCAAAAATGAGTTTCATATTTATTCTAACACACAGTAAAGACAATAATGAATGAATTGAGAAGAGAGAAAGTCTGAGTAGTGATAGAAATCCAGGGGCAAAATAAAATTGGGAAAGAAAACTTAAAATGCTTAAAAAACATTTCATAAAATCCAATTCTCGGGGCCAATTCCCATGCAGTCCAGGGTGCTCGGCAAAAGGTGCTGTCAGCAGGGGGCTGTTTTGTTGACGGTTTCAAGAAAAGAGATGTGGCAAGAGAAACTGCTCTGCATTATAAATGCAGGATAAACGGGAGACAGAGGGGAAGAGGATGTTCTAGCCAATGCTGTTCTTAATTTCATTTTCAATTTAAGACCTGGAAAAAGGATGTATGATATATACTCACTTAAAAAAAAAAAAGACCCTGATATCATTCCACAAGGCATTTTTTGAACAATCTAGAAGAATGGATGGGGATGTGGAGTACAGAACTGTTGACAACTCTGAAGACAAGAACTCGACAGACAATCTGGGATGTTGTACCGGAAGCAGGTACAGTCTCCCTGCCTTGTGGATTAGAGCCTGGGATCTGGAGTTAGACTGGCTCTGTCTGGTACTGTGTACGGTCAGACTGGGCACCAGCCTCCCCAGGTGTAGAATGTAAGACAGCCACAGTTCTTACCCTCACAGGGTTAAGAGCAACAAGAGATGTGGCTCACTTGAGTCCATAAAACAAGTGCTCGATGTCATGTATGATGATGAAATCAAGCCTAGATCCACCGTATCCAATGCTGGAGCAATGATCCTGGCAAAGGAATGGAGATTGCACTGGCAAAATCTACTGGCCATCCTCCAATGGGGGGGATGTTAGTTACGCTCAATGACCAGGCTTCCTAAATGTTCCTTAGAACAAACACCTGTGATATCAGAAAACTGTAAGAGACCACAGGTATCCACAGCTCAGAGCTGCAAGGTGACTACTGTTACTGTTGTCGTCAGAATCGGATGTCAGAATGATCCTAACAGTCACCGGGTCTAATGGTTGACAGGTTTTTAGCTGTAGAAACTGTTATAAAAACATATGTACATATATATATACATAAAAGTTCAAAAAAGAAAGATTGGTAGGTTCCACTGCCAAGCCTAAGATATATCTATATAGATATATAGATATAGATATGTCTATATCTATATATCTATATATCTATATAGACATATCTATACACACACACACACACACACACACACACACATATTTTAATACACTGTTCCAAGTTAACCCACCATGTACCTATCCCGAATGCCACGGATATTCATCTACCTTCCAGAGAAAGAGGATCCTCTTCCAGTCTGGAACATTCTTTTTTGTTTTTTTTTTTTTTGGAACATTCTTTACCATGATTTGGAACAAGAAGAAAGTACCTTTTCTCATACAGTGGTGCAAATGTAATTACTTCTATTTTCATTAAAAAAAATTTTTTTGAAACAGGAATGAAATGCCACTTTTCTTTTTTGAGGTTGTCACTCTTAATAAGGGGAAAATAAGAAAATAACTTACAATCACTTCCCTGAAAGATTCCTGGTCACTGATTGTCTTGTCTCCTATACATCCAGACTGACTCAAGTAGTGGTAGTTTTCTGGTACAGATAAATAAAATTCTTCTACAAAAGACAAAGAAAAACATAAAATCAGTACTTGGCCAGGATAAGACACAATCCAAGAATTCTCACTTTGTAACTTTAAAAAAATAAAGTATGTAAATAGTTCTATGCTAACAGTCCCGTTAACATAAAAAAAGTTCTTAGTCATCATTTAGAGAAAATAAAAAGGATTTAAATTAAGAGAGCCTGGGTGGCTCAAGTCGGTTTGATTTTGCTCTCTAAAGAAAGAAAATAAGTATAGCAAATATTCTTGAAAAACTAATAAGAATCCTGTTTTGATTATTTTCTCTTAAAAATCACACTTTTAAAAATTAACTGTATTTGAGTATGGTTTAAGAGTAAACCAGATAAAATATGCACTATATATTTTTTATTAATATTCTATAAATTAGAAAAGTGCCAAGAATCCAAAAACAAAAATTTAACATTTCTCTATTGGTGATTTTCCCTCTACATTATTTGGCTGTAAAATGGACTCCGTGGGGCACCTGTGTGGCTCAGTTGGTTGAGCCTTGGCCTCAGGTCATGATCCCAGGGTCTTGGGATGGAGCCCCACTTAGTCCACCAGCTCCCTGCTCACGGGGGTGTCCCACGTCCCCCGCCCTCTGCTGCTCTGCCTACTTGTGCTCTCCCTCTGTCAAATAAAATAAATAAAATCTCTAAAAAATAATATAAAACGAGATGGCCTCAGCATCTTCAGTATTCTCGTACACCTTATTTCAATGGATAGAATACCAACAAAGCCCAAGTAGATGTCTTACTGATGGCTTTTCAGGGAAAACAAGTTGCTAGTCCGTATTTCTCTGCCGGTCGCACACTCACTTACCTCTCTGTTCATGTTGTAGCCCTGCCAGCAGTGCATAGAATATGTGATAATTCCTTTCCCCGGGGTTTTGTCTTACTACTCGGTTCTGTGGGATAAATCAGATTTCTTCTCAGAGACGATTCCTCCATTTCATGAACACAAACCAGTAATTTCCAGAAATTATTATCAATAGAAGAAAATGTGAATTAAATCATGTTTACTTACTTTTTCTAATAAATCTTCATGTGAAAAGCAATGGCCAGTCAAGGAACAAAACAAGGATAGGGCATGCTCAATTGGTCCTTAATTTTCTATCCTTTGTCACCCAAATCATCACAAATCCCTGCTCCTTTGGCATTGAGACTTCCAGCGCCAAACATGAGCCAACAAAGCACAGACTAGTTCACATAAACCCATTTTCTGACAGGACACATGGGCCTCCTAGGAGGTGCCAAACTATCTAACAGAATCGATTTCAAACAGCAAACACCTGATGCTTCATGATGACTCCACGTTTCCAGATTATGAACATGATATCCGAAGTTTCCAAAAGAATAATTAATAGGTCACACACAGAATATTAAGCAATAACCGTGATGTTTCACGGTATCTGTCCTTAATGATAACCAAGTTTGTACTTAATAGGGTCAAATACTAACGACAGGACCTAAATGAAACAGGATACAATCTACAATTCTCCCGCCCTGAATATTTCCCTTCTGGCAGATGTTCAGCTGAACGAACTTCCCAAAGCGACTGGAGTTGTTGTTGTACACCGTCTTTGCGTTGCCGAAAGCTTCCATGATGGGGCTGTGAGAGACGTAAGGACAACCTCGTTATACAACACACAGGTCATGAGATGTAATTTCAGCATAGGCGACCTATCAAGAACACTGTCATCACTGTGCACGGGGTGACCGATGGTAACCAGAGTTACCGGGGGATCAGTTCATAAGGCACAAAAATCTCATCCCTAGGACAGACACCTGAAGCTCCTACCAAACCGTTTGTCATTGTAGTTCAATCAATAATCAAAAAAAAAGTGAGGACGGTGGAGTGTTCATTAGGAGAGAGGTGAAAACAGCAGGAGCGGGCCTCACAAATGTCAAAATCCGCCACTGTGGGAAAAATCTGAAAGCGGAAAGGCCCACGGTGACCGCGTTTGTTTACTGAAGAGCCAGATCTCAGCGCACTTGCTGCCGCGGGGTCACAAGGCACGTGCATTTTGACCCGAGCTGGGGCAGGTCACGGAGCAAGCGCAGGATGCGGGGGATTCCGGGGGCCGGGACGCTTGTCCCCGAGCCAATGGGCTGCGGCCCACGCTGGAGCCCGGGGCTGCGGCACAGGATCCCACCCGGGTTTCGGGACGACAAAGTCCCCGTCCGGGGCACTGCACCGTGGGCGCGCTGTCCGGGGGCTCCCTCAGGAGGCAGCTCCGCCGACCTTCCCCAAATGTAAGCCGGGGACGGGCAGGCCCAGGGCGGCAACATTTTCTATAAAGGACCCAAGAGAGATTTCGGGCTCTGCGCCCCGAGGCCTGCAGTCGGCCCGCGGCGTCCAGGCGCCGAGTCCTCGAGGGCCGCCTCCACGTCTCCGCGTCTCCACGGGCGCCGGTCCTGGACACCGGCCCACACGCTCGGGCCCGGGTCTCACGTCCCGTGTGTTCGACGACGGCCACGGGGGAGGAAGCGCGAACGCCCAGGAGAGAAACGGGCTGCGGTTCCCCGCGGGTCCCGGGGCTGGCGGCGGCGGGCGGGCTGCGGGCGGGCTGCGGGCGGCTGCGCCTCCGCTCAGGGCCTGAGGGGCCGCGCCGCCCGCCGCCTCCGGGCTCAGGGCCTGAGGGGCCGCGCTCCGTCCGACACGCGGCGGTGCGGGCGCTTCTGCTCGGGAGGCGGCCTCCAGGGCGAGTGGGCGCCCCGCGGCCCGGGCTCCGGGGCACTCCCGGGGTCAGTCACCGGCCGGGGGGGGGGTGGGCGTGGCGGGGGGGGCGGGGGCGGGCCGGCGGGTACCTGCTCCCCAGGATGGCCTGCTCCACGCTCGACGTCCGCTCCCGGGAGGGCAGCTCCGACGACTGCCGGCTGACGGCCGACAGGAACCGGAGGATCAGCTTGGTGCTCTCCGTCTTGCCCGCGCCGCTCTCGCCGCTGGAACACAAGGCGCCGCTCAGGCTCCCCCGCGGCCCACAGAGGGGGGCCGCCCGCCCGCCGCCCGCACCCGCCCGCACCGGAAGCGGAAGCGGGACCCGCAGCCTGACCCCCCCCCCCCCCTGCGGGTGCACGGAGACGCCGCGGGGGGCAGAGGCCGCAGAGGCCGCAGGGCGGGGCGGGCGGGGCCGGGGGCGGCGGGGCGGTCGGGCCCGCACAGCGGGGAGCAGCGGCCCACGCCGTCGCCCAGCACGTCCCCGCCCAGGGCCCAGCGAGCCGGGGCCCGCGCACCCACCAGCCTGGGCACCCACTGGAGCCACCCGCAGCCTCGTCTCCCGCCATATCGCCTCCGGGGCCCTTGCTGTGGAGCTTTTAAAGATTTTGAGAGACGGGAGCCGGGGAGCCGGGGAGGCGGGGAGCGCGGCGGCTTCTGCCCCCCTTCGGCCGGGCCGGTCCTGGGGTCCCGGATCCAGTCCCTCACCGGGCTCCCTGCACGGGGCCTGCTTCCCCCTCTGCCTGGGTCTCTGCCTCTCTCTCTATCATGAGCAAATAAATAATAAAAAAATCTTAAAAAAATGTTTTTTTATTTGAGAAAGAGACACAAGCAGGGGGAGCAGCAGAGGAAGAAGCAGGGGAGCAGCAGGCTCTCCAAGGAGCCGCCCTGGGACGATCCCAGGACCCGGGGTCATGACCTGAGCCAAAGGCAGAGCAACCCCTGCCCAAGCCTCTTCTTTAAGTACATATTTATTTGGGGGGGGGGGTACAGAATTAAAACTTGGAACGGAGATGTGCCAGGGTTCTCACACTTGGCTGCCCATGTGGATCCCCTAATCTGCCCACGCGGATCCCTAATCTGCCCCTAAGCTGCACCAACAGGGCTGGGGCCAAGTGGTCAGGACCCCGAGGAGTTTCCCAGGGGCCCCCCCACGGGCCAGTGCAGGAACCACTGCAGCTGAGAGCAGCTTCCCCAGGCCACACAGCAGCAGTGATCGGGCCCGACGGGCCAGGACATGCTGCAGCGACAGGGCACAGGATGAGGACGAGCACACAGCTCACAGCCGCTAAGACCCAGAGCACACGCGTGTCCCCAGGTGCCAAGGTGACGGCAGGCACTCTACAGGCAGCACTTCCGCGTGACCCTGGTCTTCCAGCCCACTGTGGCGCAGACACTCCCACGGACAGTCAAGGCCGTCTGGTCTTGGAGGCCATGAAGGAGGAGCATGTGCCTGGGGATTCCTGCACTCCCAGAGCGTCTGCAGGCGCCCGCGTCAGGCTGCACCAACGACTCCGTGTCTGTGATCCAGAAGCACAGGACTGCACAGCAGAGCAACACAGATGCCAGGGGCAGAGAGCTCACAAACGGGTGGAGGTGAAGGCCCCGGCGGTTCTGGGGGAGGGCGGGCTGACCCACACAGGGGCAACGTGCACCGGGCAGGAGGGGGGATGCAGGTGGGGGTCACGGGCTCAGCACAGTCCCCTAGCCCAGGACGCCATCCGCTTTCACCTCTTTGTAGGGTTTATTGCTGAGAGCATGTGTGGAGGGGCAGAGGGGGGTGGGAGGATCCCCGCAGCCCCGCGCCCCCTGAGCACAGGGCTTCCTGCAGGGCTTGGGCCCAGTGCCTCAGAGGGCACGGCAGAGACCCCGGCCTGAGCTGGGAACCGGCAGTTGGCCGCGCCCCGGACCGGGTGCTCTCCAACAGGGCAGTAGGGTGGCAAGGACCAGGAGTCACGGCGTTCTCAGGTGAGCCATCCGTGGGGCTCCGTGAACATGATGCACGTGCCACGCACATGTGCTGGTGGGATCGCTTACAGCAAGACACTCTCGGCCTTGTCAGAGTCCCCTCTGATGCAGAGGGGCTCACACCCCCATCGCTGCTCCACGGTGACAGTAATCGGACCCGAGACATCACGGTAGGGAGGCGACTTTTGGAAAGCGGCTAGGGCGCCCAAGCTGGGGGCTGCTTCCAGGGGGACCACCCACAGGGTCGGAAGCAGGGGCTTCGGTCGCTTCCCGCAGCTGGCCTCTGGGTCAGGAAGCGCCGGGACCTGAACTCGAGGCCGAGAGCCAGGGACTTCATCAGCGGTGCCTACGGAGCGAAGCCCGCACAGCAATTCCAGGGGCGTGGGGAGGCCCATGCTTGGTGTCAGGCACACAGAGGGACGCAGGGCCCACGGCCCCCTCCCAGGGTAGGCCCCTGCGTGGTTGTGTCCTCCTGCAACATCCTTTCCTGGTAAACCTTCTAAATAGCATGAATCGCCTGGTAAGCACAGGGGTTCCTGGGCTCATGAGCCCCTTTAGCACATCCATCATGCGCAGGTGGGGGTGGGGGCATCGGCAGGCGCCCAAGGAGGGGGGCGTGCAGACAGCGGTATTGGAGCCGGGCCCTTCACCTCAGGGAGCCCACCAGCCCAGGGCAGACAGCGTCAGGTTGACTTGTGGGCCGGTGCCAAGGGGACGGCCTCACAACGACAGCGGCCACCCCCATGGAACCACAGGGCCAAGCGCGGGAGCGCAAACACGACAGGGCAGCCCCCGAATGCTCGCCGGCCAGGCTGACTTCTACCCACTGGTTCCCGGTGCTGGGCTCAGGTCCAGGGGCCGCCACTCCCACCCGGCCCACCCAGCAGGCTGCGCCCGCCCTTCCCCGTGTGCCCTCCCCATGGCCGCAGCAGGACGGTGGCCCCACAGCCATCACCCCAGCAAGCCCCACTCGTGTCCAGTCCTACATTGGTCTCAGCAGACCAGGCAACCACAGGCCTCACCCGGGCGCTGGCGTGATCACAGACATGCACCCAGGGTCGTCTTGATGAACCCAAGCGGGCGTCCACTGGTGAAACAAACCAACACAACCACGAAAGAGAGAGAACGTAAGCCAGAGCACCGAGCGGCGGCCTCACAGGCCTTGCTAAGAGCTTTGAGGCCTCTCCGGAGGCCGAATCCACCACCAGGCCTTGTCCCGCAGGAGAGCGTGGGGATTAGGTTCAAGGCTACACACGGTAGGGGTCTGCGGGGGTCCGCAGGGGACTGAAGGTGGGGGATGGTGGGAGAGGGGAGGGCAGAAGGGTAGCGAGCAGGGCAGCAGCGACTTGGGGAGAGGCCCCGGGAAAGACAGGGGAGAGACAGGCACGGACCGCCGATGGCCTGCCAGCAGGGTGCGGGCTGACCGGGGCGAGTGCACAGGTGCACATGACGCCAAGCCCATCGAGCTGCGTACGTGGGCCACGTGCTTTACCGTGTGGAATTCCTCCTGAATGGAGGCCGGGGTGGGGGGCACACAGAAAAGGCCTCACAGTCCCAGGGGCATGGCTACGTCTTGGCGTGCCACCTAGTAGGATGCAGCGCCTGCTGTTGACAACGGGATGTGAGGAGATGGACACATTTCTGGGAGACGCTCAGGATGCACCTTGAGATGCCCACGGTGGTCCCCCAGGGGCACCTAGGCCACCGCCTGGACCTCAGAGGAGAGCCCGACCGGGTGGGGGGTGGAGGGGGAGGCCGGGAGGAGCACGAGCAGGCGAGGATGAGCGAGGGACGCCCAGAGGCATGGCGCCCTGTGGACAGCAGTGTGGGGCTGCGTGGTCTATCAGGATGCAGAACAGCTGCACATCTTCTTCAAAGGATGGAACGTGCTAGAAATGCCAGTGATCAGTAGAGAGGAAGACACTGAGGAGTCAGGGGCAGGAGGGTCAACGACGGCCCGGACGTGACCAGGGCCCCTCATGCACACCCACAGGCCTGCGCCGCTGTCCACAGACCACACCCCCAAGTCGGCTCTGCCGCCTGTTTCTATAAAGTTTTATCAGGACACGGCCCAGACTTTGCTTGGCTCACTGCTTGGGAGTGTTTCCATGCTCAAGGGCAGAGGTGCGTGGCCGTGACACGTCCTCCCCGCCCTTCACAGACGAGCTTGCTGACCAGGACCAGCCTCCGTCATCCCACGGGAGTCAAATCCCCAACTCCCAGGACACTCTCGGGACCTCCATCGGCCACTTGCTGGGCGGCCTGAAGACGTGGGCAAGGCTTTGAGTCCCTGGGATTTGGCCGTCGGGTCTCAGCCAGCAGGACAGAGCCCTGAAATGTGAGCCGGCCCCCGGAAGGAGGCTGCCACTCCGAAAGGGCCTAGTGGGACTGGAGCCCAGGCCTGGGCCCCGCACACGACTCCGAGCCTCGGCTCCCCGTGGACAGTGCCTCATGGGCTCGTCCGAGCATAGGACGCCACAGTCTCTGTGGACGGACGTCACTTCCCTCTCTTTGCTCTCCAACCCCTTCATGTCCCCACTGCTCATGCTCTCTCAAATAAATAAATATTTTTTTAAAAAAACAAAAAGCAGGGGCTCATGGGTGGCTCAGTCAATTAAGCACCTGCCTTCAGCTCAGGTCATGATCCCACAGTGTAGGGATCCAAGCCTGGATCAGGCTCCCTGCTAACAGGGGAATCTGCCTCTCCTCTTCATGTCCCTTAGCCCCTTCATGTCCCACAGCCCCACAGGCTACCTTCCATCCCCGGATTACCCTTGTTTCTCCAAGTATCTGTTTCTGCAGATGCTTCCGTGGCCGCCCCTCCCCTCCACACCCGCCAGGTCCCCACACGGCCTTTGCCTCCTGGTCACACCTCACGTCCTCTAAGTACTGTCTGCATTCCCTCCTGAGGACCGACTGCCACCTTCTCGGAGCAGCCACGTACATGTTTCTGTGACAGCATCTGGCAGGTGCTATCGAGATCAGTCACATCGGTTTCTTCCCGTCGGACAAGGTGGTCCTAAAGGCAGCGACTGGATTTTATTACCATCGTGACTGTTTTGACCGCTAAAGTCTAGCACCGTGAGCTGCCGGGTCACGTGAGCCAGAGCCCGCGGCGTCTTATTCAGGCTGGCACCCTGCTGACCCCGGACACAGGCTATGTTCATTGTGCCAATTCGACCATTTATGAACATATTACTAGAAACAGAAAAGAGACTGGACACCTGATTATCCATTAGGTACCTAATCCACCCCGTGTTGGAAAACCGAAACATGCAAAGGTCCTGACGGCACAGCTGCCGCGCGTATCTCTGCGGAGACTGACGGCGGGAACGCTGGCCCCCGACACTGCCCTGGTCCCACGGGGACTGAGGCACAGGCCTGCCCTACGCTGCGGATCTCAAAAGGCCGCATATACCGATAGGCCACAACACGCTAAGCCCCGTGGGCCCCATCAACATACAAGGGGCACAAGTCAATGTGAAATGTCCCAGATCAACCAAAACCAAATGCTGCTCTTGCCAGTTAGATGGAAAAACACCTCGAGTCTTAAACATTTTTTTTTTAGATTTTACTTATTTATTCATGAGAGACAGAGAGAGAGAGAGAGAGAGAGAGAGAGAGGCAGAAACACAGACAGAGGGAGAAGCAGGCTCCCTGTGGGGAGCCTAATGTGGGACTCAATCCCGGGACCCCGGGGTCGCGCCCTGAGCTGAAGGCAGATGCTCACCCACTGAGCCACCCGGGCGACCCTTAAATATATAAAGACCATAATAGCGCAAGCATTTGCTTAAATGTGCAGAAAAAGATAGAATTAGAGCTGAGGAGGGAGGACAGCCATGAAAGCGAGCCCAACACGAGGGGCTTGGACCGGAAGCCTAGACACCTGGCATTGCCCGCAGGACGCTGGGGACCTGGGCCAAGGAGCCGAGGCTCGTGAAGCCAGGGGGAAACTGCTCTCTGAAGTCCTGATTCCAAGCAGGCCTAGGTTCTGGCCCTAAGGGTCTTTGCATAAGAAAATGTTCTCAAAGTAGAGAAACATGTTGTATCCAGCAGGGGGCGGGTCCCGCCTGAGGAAAAGGGCGCCGGCTACAGGGACACGGTGACGGAAGGTCTATTTCTCTACTCAAGGTCTCTGATTCCCGCAGCCCCAGCCTCCACTTAAAAAAAAAAAAAAAAAAAGCTGTCTATGAAACAAGATACGTTACTGAGCACTCTATTCTTAAAGACGCCGTTTCCTGGGTTAATTGAGATAAATACAGTTACTCCGTTCACGCCGGAGTCACACAATGGGAGCTTTCTATTTGGGATCCACTCCCCCTCCGCCTCCGCCTCCCACCTTATTTTTAAATACTGCGGTCTCGTTGGCATGAAAATGCTGACCCCCTCCCGTTTTATTAGACACCCTCACACTTACGCACGATGACCTCACTTGATTTACCGCGTTCTTCCCCAGCCGCTCTGTCTAGCGAGTGATACGTGAGTCATCCTCTCGTTTCTCCCATTGAAGGGAAGGAACACAAGCAATGATCAATGGCAAATATTCAGGTACAATTTGATCTTCTTAAAAATGACTATGTTTGCTTTCTTCCCGCTGGTCTTAATGCATCCTATTCCGTATTACGCTGCAACGGGGATCTGATATTCTGACTTCTGAGCTTTGGGGAGGTCGCCTGCAAGAGCCTACGAACAGGGCTGCCAGTCATAAGGCAAGTTTCTCTCTTGGGAACGGGGCGCTTCAAAGCTACCCCCGCTTTAAAAGCTACTAAATAAGAGCTTCATTTTGATGAGCTGCAAGTCATCATGATTCACGGTCACCTGATTAGACCAGTGGGTAGCTCCCCCCCGCCCCGAGTTCTTTCCACAGCCCCAGACATTAGCACCAGCAAAATGGTTAAGAAAGAGGGTGCATCTGCTCAGATGCCTGCGTCCCCTAAATGTGGCAGAGGCAGGCAGGGGGAGAAAGGCAGGGTTCTGCTGTGCTGTTCATCACATTCCGGTTTGTTGCAAAGGCAAGACCCATGCAGAGAAGTAACGGGCGCAGACCCCGGGGAGGAGGATACGGGCCCCGACATGGTTTTCTGCGCGGGGCACCTGCACGCTCGGTGGTAGCCCCGGCCATCGCAGGGCCATTGGAAGATGTCAGTGAGCTGATGCCTGAAGGCTCCTGGCACCGTGCCCGAAACCCACTAACCCCTCAGGAGCTGTTGGCGAGCTCGTCTTCACGCAGGTGCCATGTGGGCAGGGGGGTCTCGTCCCCGCCATCCCCTCCCTGGGATTCCGCGGTCTGCTGGCCCCTGCCTCCCCGCAGGAGCTGGGGTGACCTTTCCCTGACAGGTGACCTGGGCGAAGGACTGGAAATAGGTTTCCCCACGGTGAGCGTGGCCACCACGTACCTGCCTGCATCCGGATCAGGTGGTTTGGTCTAATTTGGGGCTCGGATGTTCGCAAGGCCGATTGGCTCGAAGTCTGGAGCGAACATATGGCTCTCCATCTGTCTCCTTTTCATTGGATCAGGAATCCGGAGGGTGGGAAAGGAGGGTCTTCCTCTCATCTCACCCAAAGCCAAAATGCCTCGTCCTTGCCTCTTAAATAATGCAATTATTTTGCCACAAGTTGGGATTTGAAAGTCGCCTGAGGGAAGTCCAAACCTTTGCCACAGATTCCAAGGAAACCCGGCTGAAAGTCAGGCTCTGCACTTCGCTCTGGGTACTAACCGGGGGTGTTCTGAATGTCCCCAGAACACAGTTCTGGTATAAAGAATTAAGAAGATCCAGCTGGGTGTCACTAGAAGGTAAGCGATGAGGCCAATTCAAAGTAGTTCATAAAAGGATTTTTTTTTTTTAAGAGACAGCATGAGCTGGGAGAAGGGCAGAGGGGGAACGTCTCCAGAAGACTCTGCACCCAGTGTGGAGCCCGACACGGGGCTCCTTCTCACACCCCTGAGGCCGTGACCTAAGCCAAAATCCAGAGTCTGATGCTTAACCACTGAGCCACCCAGCCACCCCATTAAAAGTTTTTCTTAGAGAAATATACGCCATTGCTTGTTTTAGATGGTTCCTAGGGATGGGTTTTGACAGTGGGTTTCCTGGTATTTTGCTTTTAAAAATTTATTTAGAGAGACAATGAGAGTGAGAGCGAGCGCGTGAGCGAGAGCACACACAAGTTGGGGGAGAAGCAGCAGAAGAGAATCCCAAGCAGCCTCCCCGCTGACCACAGAGCCCGATGACGGCCTCCATCCCAGGACCCTGAGCTGAAATCAAGAGTCAGATGCTCAATCGGCTGAGCCACCCAGATGCCCCTTCTGGTACTTTATTTTAAAGAATTTGTTTATTTATTTGAAAGAGGGAGAGAGAACATGAGCGGGGTAAGAGGCAGAGGGAACAGAGAGGGAGAAGGACAAGCAGAGCCCCGCTGAGCAGGGAGCCCGACGCGGAACTCAATCCCAGGACCCTGAGATCATGACCTGAGCTGAAGGCAGACGCTTCGCCGACCCAGCCACCCAGGCGCCCCCCTTGGTAGTTTAATTTGATAAAAGTACAAGTTCACTGGAACAGAGATGTCAAGACCCCTCGTCTTTTGCCAGAAAGATCGAAATAAACACATGCTTCCAGCGTTCCCTGGGCGCCCACGTGGTGAGCGTCCCTTTTCTGTCGCTGATTCTGTAGCTAACGTCAGGAACGTCCAAGTCAGTCAAAATCATTAGAATGCTTCAGTTTGGGAAATTCTATGTGACCTTATTGAATGAGAGAAAAATCTCTTGCTCAAAGATACGAGCATTCTCGCTCTAGAATATACGTGACACTTCAAATTTGAAGGAACTACACATTTTCCTTAATCCCCGGAAGGACCAACGCCACAACGGAATAAACCAAAGAATAATCAAGACAAATAAGAAAAATGGAGTAATTATTCCGTGAGGCCAAGAGTCAACAAATGTGGTACATCCTGCTTTTTTCTCAGTGAGCTTGGGTCTTTGAAAGCTGTGGGTATCAGGCTATTCAAACTGTAAAACTCCACCTGAGAAATCCAGGTGCTTATTAAAGACCGTTCTCTTGACGGGATGAGCACTGGGTGATATGCTGTAAGCTGGCAAATTGAACTCCAATTAAAAAAAAAACAAAAAACCCCGACCGTTCTCATTTCCTTCTCGGCAGGTGTCGTGTTCTGGGGGCTGGCCGGTTGGGGCCCCACGCGGCCGGGTTGTGCACGCCCGCGCCCCGCGTGGCCCCCTCCCAGCCCTCTGCCAGCCTCAGCGGGACCGGTTACCTGATGAGGACGCACTGGTTGTCGTGCCGCTTCCACAGGCATCGGTAACACTCGTTGGCGACGGCGAAGACATGGGGGGGGAGCTCCCCCAGGTGGCACCTGCTGTAGCGCTCCACGGTGGCAGGCTCGTACAGGCCGGCGACGGTCTTGTAGGGGTTCACGGAGGCAAGGATGGAGCCGATGTAGGTCTGCGAGCACACGGGGCGGGGAGAAGAAGGAGAGCGGGTCACACATGCGCGGCACCGGCAGGCAGCGGGGGCGGGGCACTCACCCCGGACAGAAGAGTCTGGAAGGGGCTCCAGAAGGTGGAGGGCCCGCCCACCCCCAGAGCCGCCCGCCTGGAGTTCTGACAGCATCCACCTGGGTGCACGGGAGGGACGCCGCCGTCCTCCGCAGACATTTTACCTGGGCCGTTTTGGTACAAAATCTTGTCATCCTGCACCAAGCAATGGAGTCATTTCAAAGAGGACTCGCGGGGAAAGCTAAGCCAGAGACGGATGGGGAAGCAGCCCAGGCCCCAGTCCCCACCCCGGTGACCTCAGCCCACGCCAAGCACCGAGGACTGTCCGCTCCCCGCCAGGTGGCTCAGGAAATGGCAGGATTAAAGGAAGAATTGGCGCAACACCAGGGGCTGGGGGGGTGGGGTGGGAGAGGGACGGACAGTCCCTGTCGGACAGACCGGGAGTTACTGCTTGGACGGTCAGAAGGCTCTAGAGATGCACCGTGGTCACAGCTACGCAGCACTGCAAACGTACTGAGTGCACCGGATTGTACACGTGGAAACAGTCAAATGGCACATGTTAGATCGTGTTTATTTAACCTTAGCATCTTTTTTAAGGATTTTATTTATTTGAGAGAGAGAGAGAGAGAGACAGTGCATGCACAAGTAGGGGGAGTAGCAGAGGGAGAGGGAGAAACAGGCTCCTCGCTGAGCTGGGAGCCCGATGTGGGGCTTGATCCCGGGACCCCGAGACCATGACCTGGGCCAAAGACAGACGCTTCACCAACTGAGCACCCAGGCGCCCAGGATATGAATACATTAGAATCAGTCTGCTCGGGTGGGCCCGGACCCAAGCTGGTGAGGATCCATTTAGAAGAGGCGGACGCTCCAAGAAATGCAGGACAGGTGTGTGCACAGGTGAAGGCCGCCTGAGGACACAGCCAGGCCAGGAGCCTCCGGTGCGGCCATCCCCGCCGACACTCGGCCTCGGGCCCGGGCGAAAGCCCCTCTCTGTCCCCTCCCAACAGCCGCAGCCTGTCCTGACGTCCCGAGCTGACCACCACAGGCGGCCTGACCCCTTAACACCCACGAGAGCCCGGGGAGCCTCACGGGACCACGGCCCCGATGTCCAGGCTGGGCAGCGGGCACAGGGCCGCTGGAGCTGGGCAGGGGTGGAGGCGGGATGTGGGCAGGGCAGCCCGGCTACAGGCTTCCAGCTTCCTTGGCACCACAGGGCCACACGGGGTGAGGGAAGTGGGCAGCGCCAGAAAGGTCAAATGTGCCGCTGGCAGCCGAGCTTCCCGCAGCCGTGCCCGCCAGGGCCATGTGCTGCATGGACCCGTCGTCAAAGGTAGGGCGCTTTGTGGTGCCCTTGAGAAACAGTCTGCACCGGGACGCCCGGGGGCCCAGCGGTGGGGCACCTGCCTTGGCCCAGGGCGTGACCCGGTGTCCCAGGATCGAGTCCCACATCGGCCCCCGGTGGGGAGCTGCATCTCCCTCTGCCTGTGTCTCTGCCTCTCTTTCTGTGTGTCTCATGAATAAATAAATAACATCTTTAAAAAAAAAAGTTTGAACCAAAAAGGTTAAAAACGTAAACGAGTTATCACCGTATGACCAACGGTTCCAGTCCCAGGTCTGTAACCAAAAGAGTTCAAGCAGCGCCCCCAGGACAGCGTATCACACGAGCCTGGGGGGAAACAACCCAAACACCGAGTATCCGACGGGCAGGGGTAGATGAGACGGGGTGTGTCCACACAGGGGGGCACTCCTGAGCCACCGGAGGAATGTGGCGCCCACACTGCTGCCGGGGGGGGGGGGGACTCTGAGGACACGACCCTGAGGTCAGGAAGCCAGACACCAAAGTCCATGTGTCTGAAAAGAGAAATACGCACGGACACACGGACGGGCGGCAGGGACTCTGGGCAGGGGGAGAGGACAGGGGGCTGCTGGGGGCTGACAGGGTTTCCACGCAGGGTGATGGAGACACTCTGGATCTGGACCCGGGTGCCGGCTGCACCCCACGTGGGTGTACCACACACACCGATTCGACCCTTTCCTGTAGGGGGTTCTCTGTTGCAATCATTTCAGCTCAGTTTGAAGAAACGACAGGAAAAGATCCAGCGGGTTACTGGGTGACCATGCAGGTCCTGGGAAAGCTCAACCCTCAGAAGCCCCACTCCCCCAGCCAGGCACCGTGGCAGAGCTGTGGCCATGAAGGAAGATGGAAACTGCTCATCCTCTGCGGAAGGAATCGGTCCTACTTCTGAAGGACCACCGAGAGCCACCCAACTCCCGGGGGGCGTCCCCCACCCACGCTATGACCTTGGGTGCCCGGCCTTCCTTTATGTCAGCTGTTTGCAGGGGCGAGGCAGGCGGGCATTGCTGGGGCACGGGGGCTGCACCTGCCACAACTTTGTCTAAACTCTCAGACCTGTTTCTACCTTTTGGCAGAGGATTGGTAGCCGTATGATTATTTTTTTAAGGATTTTTTAAAAAGTTTAAGTGATTTCCATACCCATCATGGGACTCGAACTCATGACCCCAAGACCAAGAATTGCCTGCTCTTCTGACTGAGCCAGCTAGCTGCCCTGATTTTTATTTTTATTCTAGAAATACCAAAGCTGGTCATTTTCTGTTGAAATGGGTTCTTACTTTCTTCCTACTTTGGCAGAAATTAAGACAATGCCTTCTCTCTTAAAACAGCCAGGTAGGCACACTGCAATCCTCTTTCTCGGTTACAAATAAAATGTAAGAGCCACACGGTATCAAGCTGAGTATCAGATTTAATTAATATTAGGATATTAACCCATGATTAATGCACTTAAAAAAAAAAAAGGATATGTCCCAGAGCACCTGGCTGGCTCAGTCAGGAGAGCATGCAACTCTTGACCTCAGGGCTGTGAGTTCAAGCCCTCGGTTAGGTGTGGAGCCTACTTAAAGTCAAGAAGAAAAAAAACACCAAAAAACCAAAAAAACAAAATTAAGAAATGACATGCCCAGTGCATGTCTTGACAATTTTGAGCACCTTGTCATAACACATTTGTGTCGTTGTTATAAAATTTGGGGAGAGAAAAAATAAAAATAAAATAAAATAAAATTTTGGGAGATGAGCCTTTCTTTTAAAAAAGTATCGATTGGGGATCCCTGGGTGGCGCAGCGGTTTGGCCTCTGCCTTTGGCCCAGGGCACGATCCTGGAGACCCGGGATCGAATCCCACGTCAGGCTCCCTGTGCATGGAGCCTGCTTCTCCCTCTGCCTGTGTCTCTGCCTCTCTCTCTCTCTCTCTCTGTGTGACTATCATAAATAAATCAAAAAAAAAAATTAAAAAAAAAAAAGTATCGATTGACTCATAAACAGTATCAGCCTTTCCACAAACCTTGACTTTGAAAGCAATGATTTCGGTGAAAACCGCATAGGCAGGCTACCCCCGGCCGGGCTGGGCAACCCCACTGGTCGCCCCGCGTGGCTCAGGGGGTCATGTGTCTTGCATGCGATGACACGCTATCTACACGGGGGTGGGAAATCCGAGGGCATTAAAAGCCTGTTGGCAAAGTCGAGGCCCCAGCATCCAAAACGGATCTTCGGCCTGCCTGAAGTGACGCTCAGTGGCCGGGGAAGCGGCGGACGAGGTGTCAGGACGACAGTGTGGCGGGGCGCGCAGGGGCCCCGCTCGCTGCCAGCAGGCCCGGGGAGGCGGCAGCCAGATGCCCAACAGCGGGCGTCCAGCTCGGGGGCAGCTGCAGCACCGCCCGTGGCACCTGCCGGGCCCCCCGAGGCCGCGCAACAGTCGTGCCCGCGCAGCTGGCCCCACACGGAGGTCCCACGGCACCGGCGGCTCCGAGGAGCCTTCCCAACACCTGTCCGCGTGCCTCCGCGGGCGAGTCACCACCCTGACCTCAGCAGGGAAGAGAAGCAGGCGCGCTGCCAAGCACGACACTCCCAGCAAGAGCCCTGAGAGGCCCAGAATTCGAGGGGAAGCCAGCATGCCACGCGGGGGCAGCTGGACGACACTCTTCATGCCCAATGACCGCCACGGCTCTGGCGGTCGCCGCTCTTCCTACAGCAACAGTGACCTTCGCGTGGCTCCACAGCAGGAGGCTGAGAATACATTCCTCGACTTTCAGTCTAGCCGGCTGCCGTGATGAACGCGTGGTCCCTCGTACGTTGTCGAGAGGACGGTTTCATATAAATATCACTAAAAACAGACCTTCCCCACTTTATGCAAGAAAGCCTGACTTTCCCCATTTTGATGGAAAACGGGAAATGGACAACACGAGCCTGTCAAACCCAGGGTAGTGTACCTAAATTTACTCTTTCAACGATATTTGGTCTTTTTTTTTTTTTTTAAGATGTTATTTATTAACTTATGAGAGACCCAGAGAGAGAGAGATGGAGACAAAGGCAGAGGGAGAAGCAGGCTCCCTGCAGGGAGCCCAGTGCGGGACTCGATCCCATGACCCCGGGGTCACCCCCTGAGCTACCCAGGGGCTCAATTTTTGGTCTTCTTCAGTCTCTCAGCCTATGACAATGATGCCCACCCTGAAGGGGGTGGACACAGTCTTCTCCTCTCCACTAACACCTACCCCAGACCCTGAGCTCCCGAATGCTCCTCCAAATGCAGCTTGTCCACCTTGCCAGGCACCCCAGTGGCGACATTTGCGGTGGCTTTGACCTGTGGAATAAAAGGACGAAGGCTTCTCCTTCTGAGACTGCTGTGTTGGAGGAACGGCTGAAGGTGCCAGAAGAACCTGCGGATAAGAGGCCGCTTTGCTGTGGGGTTAATGGGAGATACCAAGCCAGGCTTCTACTTTACTTCGCGTTGCCCACTCCACATAACACATGAGATGAAGACCTATGTTGCAAGTGATCTGCATTTCAACTGCTTCACACCTTCACCATTATAGGAAGGTAGGAGCTGCCTGTCGTCAGCCACGGGACAGCTCTTTGCACCCCCTGAGCACGTCTGCATCTCTACGCCAGACGATGAGCTGAAGTCCTCTGTGTACACAATGCTCAGGACCCTTGCTGGGTGCAGAGAGAGCACTGAAGTATAAAAGAGCTGCACCGGATTTTGAGAGACGGGGCATTCAGTGGTATATGGCTATATTCTGATGTGACTCTAAGAAGGCAGGTACTCCTGTTGGGGTCCTTTCCACTCTGTAGAGGTAGAGTCTTCTAAAATAGAAAGAAAAGAAAGAAAGAAGAGAAAGAAAGAAAAGAAAGAAAGGAAGGAAGGAAAGGAAAGGAAAGGAAAGGAAAGGAAAGGAAAGGAAAGGAAAGGAAAGGAAAGGAAAGGAAAGGAAAGGAAAGGAAAGGAGGAAAGAAAGAGAGAGAGAGAGAAGAAAAAGAAGAAAGAAAGAAAGAAAGAAAGAAAGAAAGAAAGAAAGAAAGAAAGAAAAAAAAAGAAAGAAAAAGAAAGAAAGAAAGAAAGAAAGAAAGAAAGAAAGAAAGAAAGAAAGAAAGAAAATCCCTACAGTTTAAACCATATTACATACACTAAGCAGATTAACAGGTCTTGTTTTTTTTTCAATTTTAAATATTTTATTTATTTGAGAGACACACAGAGAATGAGAGAGAGTGAGAGAGCAGAGCACGAGTGAGGGGCAGAGGGAGAAAC
The DNA here is from genome assembly GCF_011100685.1 of Canis lupus familiaris. NCBI lineage: Eukaryota > Metazoa > Chordata > Mammalia > Carnivora > Canidae > Canis > Canis lupus. The sequence goes on along the minus strand of NC_049225.1, from coordinate 87,941,027 downwards.
AGACGCCCGAGGAGCAGGGAGCCTGATGCGAGACCATCCCAGGACTGTGGGATCACGACCCAGGCCGAAGGCAGACGCCTAACCGACTAAACCACCCAGGTGCCCTATAACAGGTCTTGAATCTGTTCAAGGTTTTCCTTAAATCAATGTTCTCCAAGCACTTTATTTTCTTCGCTGTATTCCTACTGAGTGAAGAATGGCTTTTCAAACTTGACATTCTCCGGGGCCTATAAAAGAATATCACACAATAGCTAAAAGGCGTTAGCAACCCACGTGTCCACCAATGGAAGAATGGATAAGCAAACTGTAGTAAATGCACATACAGTGGCGTGTTGTTCAGCCTTAAAAAGGAAGGAAATTCTGACATACACAACGTGGCTGAGCCCTAAGGACATTATGCTAAGTGAAAGAAACCAGCCCCAAGGGACAACAGTGTATGATTCTGCTGAAATGATGGACCAACAGCAGTCAAAGTCATAGAAGAAAAGTGGAATGGCAGTTGCCGCGGGCTGGCATGAGTGGGGATGGGGCACTTGTTTTTAATTTTTTTTCTTCTGAAAGATTAATTTTTAGAGAGAGAGAGAGAAAGTGCACACGTAAATGAGAGGAGGGGCAGAAGCAGAGAATCCTCAAGCAGACTCCTGGCTGAACACAGAGCGGACACGGGGCTCGATCCCACGACCCATGAGCCAAAACCAAGACCAAGACGCTCAACTGAATGAGCCGTCCAGCCGCCCTGGGGAGTTGCTTAACAGGCACAGAGTTCTAGTTCTGAAGATTTAAGCATTCTAAAAGATCCACAACAGTGTGAATGTACACTACGCTACCAAAGTGTATGCTTTAAAATGGTTAGGATGACAAAAGTTTGTGTGTGTTTGATGACAAACATTTTAAAAGTTTAAAAGATTAATATTGTGGAACACTCAGGTGGCTCAGTGGTTGAGCATCTGCCTTCAGCCAAGTGAGTGATCCCTGGTTCCAGGATCGAATCCTGCATCGGGCTCCCCACAGGGAGCCTGCTTCTCCCTCTGCCTGTGTCTCTGCCTCTCTCTGAGTCTCTCAGGAATAAATAAAATATTTAAAAAATATATTGAGAATTTTGGTACTGATAGAATACATAAATCTCTTTTTTTGTAAGATCAAGGAAAGATCTGAAAACAAGCACAGAATTAAGGGTAAATAACAAGAAGCTTCATACTCCATTTTCAGACAATTTTAACCCAAATTGAGAAACAAAAATATCCTGGCAACAAATTACAGACTGTTTACTAAGGGAGAGGACAAAAGGCATTTAGACTTTCAGGGATGAAGTAATCTCATCAGAGCTCAAATATTAATAAGTACATAGGTTGTGGCTGATAGTGAATTCAATAGCTGGACTCCCACATACCAGCAAACGACTAGGCCTAATTTGAATCAAACTCAATCTGAAAAGAAGAAGAGGAAGAAAGAAGAAGGAAGAAGAAAAAAGAAGAAGGAAGAAGAAGGCAGAAGAAAGAAGAAAGAAGAAGAAGAAGAAGAAGAAATATATAAAAATGTGTGTCTGGCTGGCATGCATAGAGAAGCCAATCTTTTATTTCTTAAAGTTCTTTCATTATTCTTTTTTAAGATTTATTTATTTTAGAGAGAGAACACAAGGGGGAGAAGCAGAACACTGGAGAGAGAAGCAGACTCCACACACTGAAGCCAGAGCTCGACACAGGGCTGGATCTCCGGACCCTGACATCATGACCGAAGCCAACACCAAGAGTCAGATGCTTAACCCGACTGCACCAGCCAGGTGTCCTTATTTTTATTTTTTAAGATTACGGGCAATTTTGTGCCATTCAGAGTTAAAAATGCCTCTTGCATACCTTGAATTTAAGTGAAAACTTAAAAAAAATAATTTTTAAAAACGCCTGTCCAATCTAAGTACCTCCATTTAGTACCGGAGGTTAACCAGGCTCGTCCAACATGCATGCCCAAGTTTTACTACTTCACCTTCTCACTAACGGCCTCAGACATTTCTTAAAAGTCTTGTCACCAGATTTTATTTATTTATTTATTTTTAAAGATTTTATTTATTTATTCATGAGAGACAGAGAGAGGCAGAGACACAGGCAGAGGGAGAAGCAGGCTCCATGTAGGGAGCCTGACGTGGGACCCGATCCTGGGTCTCCAGGATCATGCCCTGGGGCCAAGGCAGCGCTAAACCGCTGAGCCACCTGGGCTGCCCTTGTCACCAGATTTTAAATGACAAGCCTACATGTTTCCAAAGCAACAATTTCATGGTTGTGGGACACGGAGGACAGCCCCACCCACGTAGACACGTCTTCACAGCCCTCATTTGCTCCAACACATCCTTGAGATGTGGGCAGGCCACAGGCCACGGCTGGGTCTCCTCTGACACAGGAAGGGACGGCTACATGCTGCCCCTGCAGTCGCAGAGCCCGGGTGTGAGATCAAGGGCAGGAACCGGGTCCCCGGCGTGCCCTACTGCGGGTGTGTGGTGGCCGCCTCTGCTGCTTGCCCACGTACAGGACGGGAACCCCTGCAGACTGCGTCCAGCTCTCTACCCAGGCCCAATGCCTCCACACCTCGTGTGTAAGTCTTTCAACAAACCCCAGGGTCCATCTCCTTCCCGTCCGTCTCCTGCCCTGGCTTCACTCAGATTTCCCAACGTAGACCGGCATGTTCAATCCAAGCTCCTGCGTGACACACGAACTCCTGACCCTCCAACAGAGTCCCCCACCTTCGGGGTCCCCCCACCTGGGATATGAGAGAAGAGAGTCTGAGTGGCTCCCAAAAGGGGAGACAGTCGCCTGACTCCTAATGAATTCTCTCTACAGCTACAGAAGCTGTGCGGGCGGGGGCGCGAGGGCTTCGGTTACTGAGTTTTTGTTGTTCCTGCCCGTGTTCGTGCCAAGTGGCCCTTCTGAACCTCCACGAAACAGAAGCACAAGACAACGTGGCAACAAGAGCAGTAGTTCTTGGGATCCCCAGGTGGCTCAGCGGTTTAGTGCCTGCCTTCAGCCCAGGGTGTGATCCTGGAGACCCGGGATCGAGTCCCACATCAGGTTCCCTGGGGGAAGCCTGCTTCTCCCTCTGCCTGTGTCTCTGCCTCTCTCTCTCTCTGTGTCTCTCATGAATAAATAATAAAATCTTAAAAAAAATAAAAAGAGCAGTAGTTCTTAAGAGCTTATTCAAAGGACGACAAATTAGGTGAAGTCTTAGAGGTCTATCAGCAATATAAATAATTACGGCCAAGGGCATCTTATCTTTCCCCCACTACTGTACACATCCCGCTCTGCATGGGTTATTTTATCACCAAAACAAAGGCTGCACGGATAAGAGAGCATTGGGTAAGTGAAGTTCAAATAGAAATAGAAATAAAAATGGTGACTGGCCAGTTAATCTACAACCAGGCTCTTCTTTGACCCTCTTAACTACCTGGTGAAACACAGATCACATGTGGTAAGAAATCCCAAGAGCTGTGAGACACATTTGTTACGTCTCACCATTTATCCCTCTATAAAAAGGTATGACTACGGCTCCAGAAATGGCCAGGACGATGCTATGCCTCTTCAGACTCCAGGACACGTGAAGCTCTGAAACATAGGGTGGGACCAGGTACTGGTCTCCTCATACTGGATTCCAACTTCCACCAGGATAAATAGCTTGGTCATTTTCATGGCTTTTCAGAAATAGAAAGAATGCTCTATTTTGAAGCACATAACAAATCTTCCTAGTCAGAAAAGTTCCACATAACTCACCAAAAAATACATTTCCTTGCCCATTTTAATAATCTGGAACAGCTGCAGTACATATTGCTTAAAAATGTTGGAAGAAACTCACTCGCTGCATTTCTTCAACCCAAAGTCTACCAATTCAAGATTTTCAAAAACAGGTAGAACTCAGAAAAAGAAAGGTGACCCAGTGGCCTCAGACGTACTCTGTTCCGAGACACCGAGGGATCCGTGCTACCATTAGGAAGACACTATTCAACCATGGGAACCAACAGTCTATACAACAAGGTTTGGTCATCGGAACCCAAGGGCTCCTCAGCCCAGAGCCACCTTCCCTGGAACATGACTTAACCCCCTCTGGGCCTAAGATTGTGATCAGTCATAAACACACGCCCTCTGTCCACCCACATGATTGCTACGTGCAAATACTACATAACCCAGAGCTGTGTATTGTTTTCGTTAGGGAAAATGAAAACCACAACTGCTTCTCCCCATGCGATCGTGAATACATCTCCCATCCACCATTCTCTACTTTCCTTCCGTCTTGATCACCTGAACTACCAACAGCAGTTATCTTTATCTTGAACGCAGCTTCAGTTTTAAATCACAGGTCCATACGCCCAATGGCCCACTGGACATCTCCACCTGGATGACCCTTAGCTCTGACTCACATGGACAAGGCTGAGCTCCCCAACACACCTGTTTCTTTTTACTTAGTGACACCTTTTAAAAAAGTTGTTATCTATTTACTGAGAGGGAGAGTGCAAGCAAGCACACACACGTGAGTCAGGGGAAGGGAAGAGGGAGAGAGAATCTCAAGCCAACTGCACGTTGAGCGTGAAGCCTGACACGGGGCTCCATCTCACAACCCTGAAGTTGTGACCTGAGCCAAAGTCAAGAATCAGACACTTAACCAACCGAGCCATCCAGGCTCCCTTCACTTAGCGGCATCTTGATAAATGCACCATGGTCAACCCAAAGGGTTAATCCAGAAATCTGGGAGTCATCCTATAGAAATTCAGCCTACTTGCCCCCACAAACCCTACAATCTTCCTCTCAGTGTCCTCCATACTCAAACTCCCCCCATCTGGTTTGGAACCCCATCATTTCCCATTCTGCTCGCTGGTCCTAGACTGGATGTCTGCTGAACTCATCCGTCACCCTGCAGCCAGAGCGAGTTTTCCGGGAACTCAGGTGCAAGCTGTCGCACGCAGCCTTCACAAATATATTCTAACTTGTTCACTTGTACACAGAGCCCTTCCTCACCTGCTCTTGACCACCTTGCCAGATGACTGCATGCGACATTTCAGCATCTGGAATGTCCTACAGCTGGACGAATGTGCCGTACTAGTTCATGTCTTTAAATACGCTGATCTTCTGCTAGAAATAGGCCAGCCTCCCTCGTGGCCAAAGTCCCCTATGAATACTTCAAAACTCAGCAGGACTCGTGCTTCTGCTGGTAATCGTGGTCTGACCTCTTCCTTTTTTTCCTCCTTTGGATGCCCATTCATTATGTTCCAAGTACTTTTATCACATTCAGTGTCACCCTGGGCAGTTGTCAACGGTTGGCCTGTGTGTCTTCACCAGTGAACTATGAGGTCTTGGAGGCGCAAAGTCTTTCATTTATCCAATCTTCCAAGAAATAACTACTCTGAACAAGAGTAATTTTGCAGCCTTAGAGCTTAGCGCCCAGCCTGGCACACAGGTGGGGCTGTATCAACGTAGATATACTGGGAGCACATGATTTGACCACAAATCTACCAGATAAATTCACATTTCCACTGTGTTCTAGTGCTCTGTGTCCAGTACCTTCTATATAAGAGAAACTGCTGTTGTTATCCAATTTAAAAATTTAAAACATTTTTGAACAATGAACAAGACTGTTAAGCATTCAAGTTTGATGAAAACTAGATTACAACAGGTAAGTCAAGTTGTTGCTGAAGACAAGCTCTTAAACTTACAAGTGACGTTTCCATTTAATTTGAGTAAACTTCTGTCTAAAATTTCCTCCTTGTTGAAAGGAATCTGACCCAAAAAAAGACCCAAAAGAGACAGGAATGGAAGAAAAAAATCATAAAAATAACGTCCCTAATTGCCACCATCATGTGCTGATGTGGAAGTGGCCACTCAAGAGTATGAATGTTTGGTGAAGTTTAAAAATACATATAGTCAGACAGATGGTTACAATCATCTTTTGGCAACACCAGTCTTGATTTCATGTGAAAAAAAGGCCCCGACAAACCACACAGCCTTCAGCTGTTCCCCACACGAGGCGCACGCGGAGGCTGCTAACCGCCGGCGCCCGGGCCATCCCGGCATCCGAGAGGCACGCGGCTACCTGACATGGGCTTCCGAAGGGGCCGGAAAGGAATCCAGAGACAGTCTACTCTGGGAAAGCTCCCCTCAGAGTTAGATTTGCGCGTGGGAGCAGTCACGGCCATCTAGGCCAGGCCTCCCCGGCTGGCGGCCCAGGACCCGCGGGTGAACGCGGCTCACCTGTCTGCTCCGCGAGCAGGGTCTCTTGCTGGCTGCTGGCAACACATCACTCCGCAGGAAGGAGGAGGCTTCCCAGGTCACTCGGGAACATCGTCCCGCACGCTTACAGACTCGGGGTGCAAGGCCACCCAGCCCAGGGAGGAGGTTTTTGAAACAACCTAAAAATACACTAGCTGCGGGGAAGCCCTGGGTGGCTCAGTGCTTTGGCGTCTGCCTTCGGCCCAGGGCCTAATCCTGGAGACCCGGGATCGAGCCCCACGTTGGCTCCCTGCATGGAGCCTGCTGCTCCCTCTGCCTGTGTCTCTGCCTCTCTCTGCGTCTCTCATGAATAAATAAATAAAATCTTAAAAAACAAAATACGCTAGCTGTGAAGAATTGTGGGCGCTGATATCAGCGTGTGTCTTTAGTCGGGCCGCTTCTCCAAGTGGGTCGTTAGCTGCTCATCTCCACACTGTTCGGCAGGACCAGCAAAAGAGCCAGGGTCCCGGCGCAGCAGAGCGCGGCCTCCCTGGGACCCAACCCCACAGCCACAGCGCGGCCTCCCTGGGACCTGACCCCACGGCCAGAGTACGGCCTCCCTGGGACCCGACCCCACAGCCAGAGCACGGCCTCCCGGGGTCCAGTCCACAGCCCTCCACGCACCTGCCCCAGTGCGTGACAGCCCAGGACGGAGACCCTGCGTGTCCCCCAGAGGAGGACGACACCCTGCCACAGCATGGGCTGCGGGGCGGACACGGGGCCTGCGCTCTCCACAGTGGAAGCCCCGCTTTCCTGTCCCCACCGTGTGCACGTGCAGGGCCCCCAATAACGTGGAACCCCCCAGGCTCTGAGGGTACAGCAAGATGGGCATCCCGAAGCAGCTCCGGCCCCAGCATCCCCTCCCAGAGGAGCTGCCTGGACCGTGGCCCAGGTCCTCACGGCCATTAGGGCTTCCCGAGACTGGTGGCCACCAGAGCTGCCCGCCCTCCCCCAGCATCCTCCCCCTTTCCTCCCGACCCCTGTGCCCAGGCTAGACCCCATGCGCTCTGCGCCACTTGCCCTCTGCGGTCCGTGCACTCCACCCCTACCAACGTCTAAGTTCTACCTCTGGGAAATCCTCTCCCCAAAACCCTTAACAAAGGTGCTGTGCTCTCTCCCGCCCAGCCCGGTGCCGCTGCGAACCCAGTCTGGCCTCGGGGTGCGGGGTGCGGGCATGTGTCCAGCCAGTTGGCCTCTCAGCTCGCCACCGCTGACAGTTCAGCCCAGGTCCCGCTCTGCTGCGTGGTCCCGGGCACCCTGGCCCCACCCGCTGGACACGTCAGCATCCCCAGCCTGGGCCCTGCAACCAGGAGTGTCCCCGGGCGGTGCCGACCATCCCCTGGCACAGTCCCCCGGTGGAGGACCACTGCCTTAGGCTGTCCTGACCACAGCCGGCCGCCCTGTCGGAGGGCTCAACCCTAACACACACCACAATCCACGAGCAAAGGAACTCCCTCAACCCAGGGAGACCATCACCCCGAGTCCGCTCCCATCGCTCCATCTTCACGTGCAGTGTCCACCAGCCTCTCCGAGCCAGCTCGTACACTCCTCTGAAGTGTCATTGCTGCCCCTCCCGTCACCGCCGTACCCACCCCACCCCCCACATAGGGCTTCCCACGGCAGCGCAGGCCTCGTCCACCCGCAGGTTACCTCGCCCTCTGTCTCCCCTCGTCGTCCCACAAACACGTGCCGGGCTCCTTCCCTGAGTCTCTAGGAACCTAACGGGGGTGGGTACTTGTCCTCCTGGTCCCATGACGGGTAGGAGGAGAGGGGATCGCGGGGCCCTCATCAGACCCTCTCCCAGGGAGAGGCAACCAGGGAGCGGCCTCTGTGGCGGGAAGCCCAGAGAAAGGGGGCTCGGGGTGGGGTCTGGGGTGAGGCCCAGGCTGGGGGCTGTGGTGCGACTCGGGGAGTCGCCAAAGAGGGAAAGACAGGTGGGGCCTCAGGCGCCAGGAACCTGAAATCCCAGGAAAGGACCCCAGCATCAGGGGGTGAGGCTGTGGCTCGAGCGGAGCTGCTCTCACCAGGGTCCGATCCCAGAAGGACCTGCAGCGGGGCCGGGGCCACGCAGGCCCTCACTCGGACAGAGAAGGCCGCCCAGTTCTGCCCTCGAGGACTCAGGACAAGTGTCCGGCGGAGCTTCCTACAGACCTGGGTGCAGACGAGGAGGACGCGGGGAGAGCTGCAAAGGTCCCAGAAGCCTTCGCCCGCCACCTGCTTCGAGAACAGCCCAGTCAGGGACGCCCCGTCCCTCTTAGAAAACAAACCTTAAAAAACCGACAGGCTCCTGACGCCGAGCCCAGGAGCGGGCGAGTGGAGAAACCTGCTCAACTCGGACCGGTCTCCTCGGAGCGCTTTAGCGCTTCCTGGCTGTGTCCCCCGTTCACGGCTGGGGACGGCGGGGGACGGCTCGTGGGGTCCGGGAAGGCCGGTCCCCAAGGGGAAGAGCGCCGGGGCCCTCACACAGGCCAGCAGGCCTTCCTGCCGGGCCGGGCCTTCTCACAGCAACCTGTTTCCCGCCCACAAACCCAATGCTGCGAGACCCGGGGCGTCGGGGGAGACCCGCGGGGGCCGCCTCAGGGGCGGGGGGCGGACAGGGCGCCCCCGGACCCCCGTGGCCAGTCCGCAGACGCCGAGACCGGGCCGCCAGGGAGCTCTGGGGATGTGACCGCGGCCGGAGGTGCCGGATGCACCCGTACCCCGCCCGGCGGGCCCCATCCGACCGCGGGGGGACGTCCTGGCGGCAGAGGGGACGACGGGGCGGGAGGAGAGACCCACGGCGAGAGCCCCGGTCCCCGCTGCTGGCTCTGAGGGCCGAAGGTGGGGACCTGCCAACAGCCGGCGGCCCGCCCGCCAGACGACGGGACCTCCGGCCTCCGAGGGCGCAGGTGGGCCCCCGCCCCCAGACGGTGCTTCCACGGAGCCGGGGGGCAGCGGGCCTCTTAAGCTGCTACGGTCACAGGCCCGCGGCGATGACCGGTGCCCGCGGCGGAAACCGGACCCGGCACCTTCCGAGCAAGCGGCGTCGTGTCCCCCTTCACAGATCTGGGCAGGCGGGCTCGGAGCGGGAGGGCAGCGCGGCCGCGGCTCTGCCCACAGCGGGGCCTCTGTCGGCAGGGGCCGTGCCCGACGCGGGGACGGACGACCAAGGGGCGGCCGCGGGACACCTCGCCCACGCCTCAGAGGGGCGAAGGGCCTCGTACTGAGCCGACCTGCAACCGGAGGTGCAGGATCCTATGTTCTTCCCTCAAAGGGGAGGAAAAAGACCTTCATTCCAGGGGAAGAAACAAGACGGTATTCACAGGCTCTACTGGGCAGCTTAGCTCTCAGGTTTAACGTCATCACAAAAGGAGGGAGAGAAAAACTTTTTTTTTTTTTAAAGATTTTATCTATTTATTCATGAGAGACACAGAGAGAGAGGCAGAGACCCAGGCAGAGGGAGAAGCAGGCTCCCTGCAGGGAGCCCGACGTGGGACTCGATCCCGGGACCTCGGGATCACGCCCTGGGCCCAAGGCATATGCTCAACCGCTGGGCCACCCAGGTGCTCCGGGAGAGAACTTTTACTTTTATTTTTTTGAAAAAAAAACTTTTAAAAGGCTGTGCTTGGGTCATTTTTTCCCTTTAATGGACTGACATTTCCCTGACTAATAAATGTAGAGTAAGAACTTGCACCTAAAGAGGGAAGAGGGCGAGTCCTGAAATCCTCACCAACGAGACACCTACCGATGAAGAAATTTTAAACCCAGCTTCACATTTTATCATCAACTAGAACGGTATTTCTGATATGCACGGGCTTTGTTTTACAGACATTTCTTACACAGCCGCCAGGGGCCCTGGGAATGTCCTTGGCTCAAGAAAGACAAAATAAGTCCTTGGCAAACTGAGCGAGGAAACTGCTATGTAAACCAAGGCAGCGTCGAACAACACCGCACACACAGGTACAGTAACTGGGACCCACTGCTGGCCCCCCCGCGGGAAGCAGGGAGTTCCCGGGTCACCCTGGTGTTTCTGACAGGGGGAAGACAGCAGAGCTTTGCCAGTACACGCACAACCCACAAGAGACGGCCGCTTCTTCCTAAATACATACAGAGGCTGCCTCCCCTGAAGAACATATGGGAAATCCTGTAATCTAAAGACCCTGTAAGGAAGCTCAGCCGGCAGAGGACTGGAATCCCTCTGCGTTTCTCTCCATAGGGCTGCTTGAGAACATGTGGCGAGCATTAGGTCAAGCTGGCAAAAATGACACTTTCACAGTGTAAAAAGCAGAGGAAAATTAAGCAGTAAACCCACAAACAACTGATTTCTCATTGCCCAGCTCTCCTCTTCCGGTCTAAGGTCAATATACTGGAGACACAAGAATACCAAGCAGGCCTTGAGTTTCCATGAGCATCTACTAGCTTGCCATGAAGGCGGACATGACCCATCAGGATCACCAGTGCATTGGCAAAATTCAGCATAACTGCTGAAGGACAAAAATTACTGAAAGATCAAGAGTTTTCACAATATCAAAATTTTGGTTTTTTTTTTAAAACCTATATGTTTGAACCTGACAAGAAAAAAATATAGGTAAGCAGTTCACCCCTTTACTATGAGGACTTGGAAGCAGGCAGATGAAAGAGATAAAATCCGCCGGGCAATCTTGACAGATAAATTCAAGTATGTACTTTAGTGCCAAAAAGTAATGACATATTATAGAAATGATTTTTTAATGATTTCTAAATATTACATGTATAATACAGATATAGTCACATTTCACAAAAGTTGAAACATGTGCATGCCTGCTTTTTTTTATGGACATGTCTCCCTTCAAAACAGCAACCCTGCAAGTAAGAAAGATGGGTTCCCTGAATCCAAATATTCCCCTGGAGGGGCTCCAGGGCCAGAAAAAAAAATGTGAGAAATCCATAAAAGGAGAAACATCAAGAAAAGGAGAGAAAAGTTGGAGCTTGAGGTGCTATTATTTGCAAATCCACATTTTCCACCTGGCCCTTAGCTGAGAAAGACAAGCACTCTGGTGACTTCTTCGTAAAAGAGAACCCTTCCAAGACAGAATGCACTCACAGGGGGTCAAATCACCCTTCCACGCATAAAGCAATTCCTTCTAATAAAATCAGGGCAACACACACAAGAACACGATTCACTGGACCTGGACCACGTTTCTAATTGGGCTGAACACCTGAAAACACAGTTTTACTTAGATTAAGTGGACGGTCTCAAAGGGCAGGAAACACTCGTTGAAAACAAAACTTCACAATCACACGAGGGATTTTTAGAGAGAATCAAAGCAGAACTTACGTATATTTGATCCCTCTTGTATCGCTGGTGTAAGTTATGCATGATGGAGCCCCCGTGGAGTTCCGTCAAAGTGGCCATGTCATCTACGCCCTCCTCGGTCGTGGGGTGCATAGCGGTCACCTTCTGCTGCGTAATCGTGCTCTGCTTGTAAGTGAATACCTGGCGGGCAGAAGGAATCCCACTGTTTAGTGGTCAGCAACGAACAGTGTCCCCGGACATTTCCCCACTTTGAAGTACAATCTCAGTACAGTTTCCGCGACAAGACCCTGAGTTGGCCAAGAGAAAGCGCACCGCAGACAACCTCTGCATTCTCTGTGCCACCATCTACTTCTAAAGGAAGCTATCATAGGACAAGCGCTAATAGACGTTCCTAAACGACAGCAGTTCCCGCAGCAGCCACCCCTTGGGAATCGCACAAATCATAAACTCACGCTTCACTGCTCTGCATGTTTCTCCAAGCGCTATCAATCCGTAACGGTGGAGAACCCGCCTAACCAAAGTTTTTTGAAAGTACTTTGGCTTCACTGTGTAACATCTCACATGGGATCACACGATATATTTCAAGACTTCATGATAACCGCTCTTCAATGCAAGTGTCACATAAATTCACCACGCAGTCGGATTTGTTCAAACACGTATTTGCTTAGAGGCTGGAACACATCATCACAGGAATATTTTAAAAATGTCCTTAAATCCCTTCTTGGACTTAAAATCGGTTGGTGTCCTTGACAGCTGTCTTCCTTAAAATTCCGAGCATCACGGATGCGTGCTGCACACGTGCGGTGGCACGCACAAGCCAGAGCTCGGATGGGAGAAGACTGAGCCCTGAATTCACACGCATTTCCATAATCTACTCCACGCTTCTAGACCACCGCTGACTTGGTGTAGGATTAACCGTATTAAGTCAGCTCCACCTATTGATCAAAAGTTGGCCAGCTTCACCTACAAACACGTGTACGTAACAATCATCTGGCGGCGTCTACTCCACAGTTATTCATTTTATACTTTTGTGACATTCATCCCTAAAAAACACGAAGGTAGAAAAAGCAGGGGCCTAAACGACGTGAAAGATGTACCGCGTTCGCATGCGCACACACTTCACTCGCGCCGCAGACGCAGAATGACTTTGGGAGACTATCTGCAGGACTTCCTGACTGGGGAATTCTATTTTTACACGTTGACCGGTTGCCTACGTGGCAACAAATAGCATGTTATTGCAGACGAGAATGACCCACTAAGAAAAGCAAAAGTACCAATCCGATGGTTTTCAGAAGCCATGAGAAATGGCATGTTTTATGTTTCTAGAGGAAAAAAATAAGACTTCAGCCGTGGCATCTCTGCCACAGTAACCACAAGAGTTGGTAGAAACCAGTCCTGAGAAACTGCTCCAGGCGAGGGCGGACACCTGACCATGTCCTGTCAAGGCCGGCCGCTGTCCCCAGCTGCATCCTGGGGCCCAGACCTCCCGCAGGACACGCGCCGGCCGCAGTGGCCCACCTCCTGCCAGCCAGCCCCGCCACGTAGGCACCCGGAGGGCAGGACAGGCCGGGGTGCTGCCCAGGGAGTGCACGGAGGGGCAGGCCATGGCCAAGGATCAGTATTCAAGAAAACAACCCTCGGGAACATTCAAGAGTGTGGACGCACGTTTAGGACACTGACCCTCCACTCTAACTCAGACCCCATGGAAGAAAATTAAAGGGAGGGATTCAGACCAAGGCTCGGAGTTGTCCTAGGGGCATCTGGAAAGGCCCAGAAGGGAACAGCTAAAATTCTCTACTCTTCCCCAGCTTGCTACATGTCAACAATGCTAATCCAGGCAGGTTTTCTTTTCTTTATTTTTTTAAGACTTTATTTATTTGAGAGAGTGCGCGTGCGAGTGCACATGAGTGGGGTGACAGGCAGAGCGACAAGCAGACTCCCCGCTGAGCAGAGGGCCCAACGTGGCGGTCGATCCGGGGACCCCAAGACCCTGACCAGAACCCAAGGCAGACGCCCAACCGACTGAGCTACCCGGGCGCCCCAAGCAGGCTTCCTGGAAACACCAACAACTGGGCTGGTACTTGGGTCTCACACCTGCAGGGGCTGTGAGGGTGGCCAGCCGAGCAGTGCAGAGAATCCCGTGCCGCCTCTCTGCTCCTGGCACACTCGGGAGGCTCGTCATCTCCCCGCGCTTGCTCAGAGCTCCCGCCAACCCCGGGGCAGAATGGTTGCTCCGATTCCCAGGGAAAGCTTCTTGCAGGAAAGAGGAGGGCAGCAAAGCCAGCACCCTGTCTCCTGCCCAAGCCCTCCCAAGACTCATCATCAGCAAGTCCTTCCCCACGTGGAAACAACTCCTCCTGCTAACTGTCTCTGAGTATATGGAGAATTCCAAATTTGAGGATAGAAAGAATTCAGATTCTGCAGACGGTCTTCTGTATTCATCCTGAATGTGCCTTTTGGAAATGATCATAGATAGTCCACAACGACAACACTTAGACATTAAGAGATTATTTATGTACACCCCTACCTATAACATACACAAGGAAATATCGATGTCGTATATAAACGTGTGTCTTTTTTAAAGCCCTGGGAATAGCAAGACCACGTGTGGACTCAAGTCCAGAGCGGGGCACAAGGGCACTGGAGGAAACGGCTACACACCACACAGCTCCCCACCTTCGCACACCTGGCCTCAGGTCTGCAGGGGCACATGGTGTGCCAAACGTGGGCACGTGCCCATCCTAGGGGGGGAAACCCAGAGAACTGGAACCCATCCTTCCCATACCCTCAAGGACTCAGAACCATGACGGAAGATAAGGGTCACGTAAACAAGAGACTGTGAACAGAAACAATAAAAACACGATGCCAAGACGGAGGCCAGCAGCTGCTCAAAACACTAATTATCTCCAGAGAAGAGAAGAGTAGAGAGAATGTGTTGGCGAAGGCAAGGCCGGGGTGACCAGCCCTTCAGAGCCGGGCTGACACGGGTGAGGATCTTCCGAATGGTACGTGGCACACGGCAGGTGCTAAGGAAGGAAGGGTCTCATAAATTAAGGAAACCCATTCATTCAACCAAGTATTTACTGGCGTGGCCTGCGCACTGGGAATAGAGCTTACATTCCAACGAGGGGAAGGAAACAAAACCAAATACACAAGTAAACACCGATCACAGATGGTGATGAATGTTTGTGAACATAAATGTGGGTAAACGGACTAAGTGCCGAGAGACGTTACTTTCTAGGAGGAATGAGGCCAGCCTCGCCGTCAGGGTAACAACGCAGTAGAGACCCTACGGAGGAAGGCGTGGATCCAGCCCCCTGCAGCAGCGTGTTGATGCGGGCTGGCTGAATGAGCACCTGATTTAATTTAGAAAGATTTCAAAGGATTAATGAGACCCACGGTCTTATTCAAGAATTTTTCAGGCGAGTCCCTTGAAGCGTCAAAAGTCATTGGTATGTAAAAAAAAAAGTCATTGGTATGTGCAACAATTAACAGGGTATTACTTACAGGAGATTATTCCCAAATAGCAGGAAAACGCTAGGTTTAAAGAACGGAATTCTTTTTACAGGAATTTTTTGGGGGGAGCAGCAGCCAAAATACAGTAACAAAACGTATTCCGTAAAAACCCAACTCAGAGTACGTGGAGTTCCCTGAACGGAGCATGTACTAGGAGAAAGGCGGTAAGGTTGAGAAGTGGGGGAAAATATGGAAGATTAATAGACAGGAAATCAATTTAGAGAAAATGCAGCCTCAGAACAAATAGCTCCTGTTACAGAAATACACGCCACCGGTCACAAGACCAGACCGGATTAGGCACGGGAGCAGAACCAAGGAAACCAAGAGTGTCGGAAAAACTACTCGGAAGGCTTGTCTAACGCTGGGTTCACTTCTGCAGGAAAAATCTAAAGGAAAGGAGCCAATTAATTAGATTAAAAAAAAATAGCTGAGCCACTGTCAACCCACTTTTACTTTTAAGCTTAGGACAGCACCTACACTGCAAGGACGCTCCCACCACGTGGGGGCAAGAGGCTCTGTGACACAGGGTTCTATAATCTATACACATGATTTCTCTTATTACAAGTCATTGGAAGCCCCAGTCATAATATTTGACTTTTCCAATTAAAGAGAAAAGAAAAAGAAAGGAACCCTGGCACGTCCTCCCTTGATGGACGGATGCGATGGAGGGTATCCTCGGTCTGGGCCACCTCCTCTCACTGTATCCTAGAATTCCTGCGAGAGTAGTTCTCAACTCAGCACCTGCCTCCTCCGCCCCCGGGACACGTGGCAACGTCTGTAAACATTTCTGGTCGTCAGAACCGGGGGAAGGAGACAGGTGCTACTGGCATCAGGTCACCAAAGGCCAGAAATGTGGCGAAACAGCACTGAATCGTTCAGTTTAAATGTCAAGAGTGTCATGTTGAGATGCCGCGGTCTAGAAAGGCCAACCAACCAGAGGTCTGCGTCGACACTAGGGGAAGAAATGATGTGGACAAGCTGAGGTCTATAAACAGGACCTTTCATAAAGTATAAAAATATTTTAGAAACAAAGAAATAAAAACATAGAAGAGAGGTTAACCAAAGATTGGCATGACAATACTCTGCAATTTGGTTTCTGGTTCTTCCTTATTTGACCTAAGTTAAGGGGGTGACGGTGGCGAGGACCAGGATGATGTCTAGGCATTGGGGTTTGCTCATAGCTGCCTTACTATTTTCCACCGTCCTGGAATTACGGTCGGATGCGAAGGCCCAGCTCCTTCCAGGCCACACGCATCCTGCGACTCCCCTTGAGGTCTCGGCCCCGAGGTTGTCCTCTCAGGAGATGCCAATGTGGCGAAGGACACGGTGCCGGCCTCCTCCTCCTCCTCATTCTGTTGTGTGTACGGTCTTCCCAGCTCCCAGGACAGCCTGTAATCGCTCATCTAATCTGTCATCTTGTGTGAAAATCACGTCCAGGTCCGCCACTCTGGGACCCCAGGCCAGTCTCTTTCAACTCATTTGACCATTAAAACCATAGGAATGGTTTTGGGATCCCTGGGTGGCGCAGCGGTTTGGCGCCTGCCTTTGGCCCAGGGCGCGATCCTGGAGACCCGGGATCGAATCCCACGTCGGGCTCCCGGTGCATGGAGCCTGCTTCTCCCTCTACCTGTGTCTCAGCCTCTCTCCTCTCTCTGTGTGACTATCATAAATAAATAAAAATTAAAAAAATAAAATAAAATAAAACCATAGGAATGGTTTTAACCATAGGAACCAACTCATTTGACCATATAAAACATTAGGAATGTTTTATACCGTAAACCACTATGCACAGAGTTTCAGAAAACACCTGTCACGACGTTTGACGCATCTCAATATTTTCTCTCCGGCTTCTTTTAAATGCTGGCTGTGAGCCTCCGAACTGATTTCACACCCATTACGTGTTGCCAACCGTGGTTCGAAAGTTCTGCGAGGGCAAGAGGCATGCCTACCCGGTTCTCCGGGGCCAGTCTTGGCCCACGATACAGACTCAACAAACATGGAACAAATGGTCCTGGCTCTCCAAGTGGGCATAATGTATATGGAGAGGTAGTGGGGGGGGGGGGTGGTGATGACCACAGCACGGCCTCAGAGTACCGGAGGCAGATCTGGCTGGGTTCATTTCTCCTAGATCTACGCTTCCGAGAGCTTAGGAAAAATGAGCACGGTACTTACACCTGCTCTGGCCCACGCTTTTCTTCCACCTACAAAATAGGAATGGGAAGAACAAGAACTCAGAATTATCACTGAGGCTAAAGAAAATGATGGCGGGAAGAGCCACAGTGATTGGCACCAATGGGGGCTGAACAAAAGGTGCCTAATCCCACGAGGAGGGGCAAAACACAAGGAAGAATGAAGAAGGTTCTAAAAGGAAATACACCAATTGTCTTTGCACACACAGGAGCCCGGGCACGAGCCCGGAGACTAGCTGCATGCCGGGAGTCAGCAAAGGGGGGGAATCAGCAGATGGTTGGTTCTACGTTTTTTTAGGACCACTGGAACCTGTACATTGAGGAGCGGTGTTGAATCCAGAGAAAACCCAGACAAGGCCAGCCGGATCTGTGCAAAGGGATCGAAAACGTCAGGTTTTCATTGCTCCTGGTGGGTGCCTCTCTTAATTTAATTTCCTTCTTTCGTTCGTTTATTGGCTCACGAATTCATGACTGCAAGTATGAGCCAAGACAGAGGTTCAGGCTTCTGCGTCCCCCCACACGGCTGAGATGAGCAGTCATGGGAACCAAAGACGGGCCTCCCCACGGCCAGCCCCACTGACTCGAGGCTCTCCGTGCCGACCTATGTCCCCGGCACAAGCTGTCTAAGAGGACGCGGCCTACTTTGCTGATATCTGCCTTGGCCTGTTTCTGCTGCTCCCTCAGGAGACCACAGAAAGAAGACGGAGCAGAGAAATGTTAGACTATTCTACTGTTTTATTCAAAAAAAGAAGATTTTAGGAAAATCTGCACGAAGAAAATCTCATTGCTCCAGCTGCGTTAGGAAGCACCTTGCAAAGCTCTCTCGTGTACATCACAAGGCGTTAAGGCCGTCTTTGCACCTTGAAGAATCTAGGGTCAAGGAAAAGCACGATGCAAGTATTTTTTCATCACAGTTATGCTAAATCATGGTAACATTATACTATGCACATAGTATAATCCCATGTTTAATTTTTCAAATGCACGCACACAGATACGCACCCCAGTAACTGTGTGCACACAGATACACACCAGCAACTATACTCTTGAGCACTCATTCTACCTAGATGAAAACTTACGTTCGCACAAAAATGTACACACACGCATTTATAGCGGCGCTGTGTGTAAAAAGCAAAAGCTGAAAAAGCCACTCCCAGAAGGTTACACGGGGTATGATCCCATGTATATAAGATTCTTGAAATGACAAAATTATAGAGAATGGAGGGCAGGTTGGTGGTTTTTCCAGAAGTTGAGAAGCTCGTGGGGGTGAGAGGGTAATGGAGGTGCTTTCAAGGGGCCACATGCTGGATCCCAGGGATAATGGAAAGGCTCTGTGTCTCCATTCTGTGTCAAGACCCTGGCTGTGATATTGTGCTTGAGATGTGCGAGATGTCATCACTGAGAAAAAGCAGGTAAACGGTATATGGAATCCTTCTGTATTATTGCTCAAATGCATGTAGAACTACAACGATCTCAAGACAAAAAGTTTAATTACAAAAGTTTTAAAAATGCATGTGAAAAGCCTGGAAGGCCTCTCTCTGTGTGTTTTGTCAGGAGTAAATAAATAAAAATCTTAAACACACACACACAAAACCCTGGGACGCCTGGGTGGCTCAGTGGTTGAGTGTCTGCCTCGGCTCAGGTGGTGACCCCGGGGTCCTGGGATCGAGTCCCACATCGGGCTCCCCGCAGGGAGCCTGCTTCTCCCTCTGCCTGGGTCTCTGCCTCTCTCTGCGTCTCTCAGGAATAAATAAATAAAATCTTTTAAAAAATAAATAATAAATAATTTTTTTAAAAAGTCTGGAAGAAAATATACCAGAACTCCAATAACGGACCACATGCTTGTAGAGGTTTCTTTGTTTATACTTTTCTACCTTTCCCATTTTCTCAAGTTTCAAAACATTTCTAGCCTTAAAAAAAAAAAAAAAATCCAGTCCAATCAAAATCACTATCACTGAACATACCTGGCTATGAATAACTGATTCAATTAATTTTAAAAAATGTCGTAGAGCTACTTGTGCAAACTAACAAATGACATAGTGCCCCCGCCCCCAGAGTCACTGGCCTTTGGAAGGAGTAAGAGCTTCTCCTCCCACCTACTGGTACTGAGCGGGCTAAGCTTCAGTCCAGAGAAAGCACAAAGCAAGAGGCACGGGTGGGTAACAGCCCAACGGCCCCGATTCCGGGCTCCCTGCGCCTGGGACAACTGGTTCACCAGTCTTCACTTCGGAGGTTGCTCATTCCCGGTCCTAAGGCCCTGGCCCTCGTCCTAAGTTCAAGGGCTCCTTTCTGATCCGTCTCTTCTGAGTCGGAAGCCTGGACCCTGACGCATGAACCTGAACTCCGGTGTACGACCTCCATGCCCGTAACTGCAAACCAACTTGACGTTTCAGAAGCATCTTTATCCCCCGCCCCCCACACACTGGACCTCCACATCCTACCCCGTGCCTCCCCCCATCCTCCCCCTCTCTCAGGGATGACACCCTCATCACCAGCTCCCAAGCTTGAAGTCTGAGTCGGTCTAAAGCCCCCGCCCGCTGCCGGCCGCGTCTCCTTCCCAAGCCCTACCCTGGATGGCCAACATCGCCCGGACTCCATCTGCTCTCGCCTTCCTCCCCCGGCACCTCGCAGTCTTCATCCGACCCCCACCACTGCGCTCTGGTTAGTGCTTCTGCCCCCCGTGTCCCATGGCACGAACCTGATCATTCTCAAATCAGAGTCCGAGGAATGTTTTTTGATGCTGAATTTTGAGTTTAATGATTAAAAAAGTATTTTCCCCCACTGGTTCAAATTTCCTTGGCACTGGTAACTTCGAACTGGAAGAAATTTTCAGAGGTGAGATTCTGGTTCCTTGGGCTGGGGTTTCCCCAAATGGGATCAACTAGGATCCTTTTAGGGAAATGCCGCTCAAGTCTGAACAGCGTGGACGGTGGTGGCTCTGAAGCCCCCGTGCTGCCCAGTGGCCAAGCAACGCTAGCCTCTAGCTGCTGCGCGTGTCGCCCTCAGCTCCCCACTGTGGGGTTAGGGTCATCACACCTGCACTCGCGGGGCAGGGAGATGGCAACGAGACGACGCACGGGAAGGGCTCGGCGCAGGTCCTGGTGCGCAGCAAGGACCCCGGCGTTGGGCTGGTGGCCGTGCTGCTACCAGCGGCCTCACTGGCCGCGCACAGATGGCAGCTCTCTGCTCCCGGTCACCTCCAGGTGAGGAATCATCTCAGTGTGGCTTCCCTGCAGCGTGTTTCCCGAGGGGCTCCTGCCACCTGTCCCAGCACGCCGGCCGAGGTGTTCCTCCCGCCCACCCGTCCTGTGTCCCTTGCCCGGTCACCCGCCCTGGGCTCCTGCAGGTCGCCCTCGCCCAGGCCTCCCCCCATCCCGCCTGGCCCAGCTCGGCCCGGGTGCCCTTCTTCGTGCAGCCCCTCGGCCAGAACCTCTCCTGTCCCGCACCGCGCCGCGAGGACGCTGGAAGTGCCGACGTCCTGGGCACCGCTGCCGGGAAGGGGAGCCGCACGGGGCCGGAAGGGGGGCCGCACCAAATCGCGATGCCACCGCCGTCG
Source organism: Canis lupus familiaris (assembly GCF_011100685.1). NCBI lineage: Eukaryota > Metazoa > Chordata > Mammalia > Carnivora > Canidae > Canis > Canis lupus. Next base: position 87,920,255 of record NC_049225.1, on the reverse strand, counting down.
GGGGGCTGTGTGGCCGTCCTCGAACGGCGGCCGTCGTGAGGACCCGGGTGGCACGTCCCGGGAACCCCGAGCCTTCGCTGCCTCGCCAAATGCCCGGCGCGGGTGGCTGCTTACACGCCAGCCGCCCCGCCACGGAGCTGAGATCACTGGGCGGGCGCCCCTCGGTCACCCCAGCCCAGCCCCGAAGCCTGAGCCGGAAATCCACACCTGTCCTTTACTGGCTGCTCTGCCACAGCCTCGGCCGAATGACAGCAAGTCCTTGGCTGCTCTTAAGTGAAATGAAAAAGCCCTATTTGAGCCAAGCACGCGTCCGCCCCCGAGTCGAGAAACAGCGGAAACAATCTTATGAGTCCCAGCTTTAAGCTCCAGGTTTCTTGCAGCCGCTCACGTCCCAGTGTCAAGTGAGAGGACACACAACTCAAAGCATGTAGTCCAGTGAGGAAGCAGAACCGGGATGATTCCGGATCGAAGCCAGAAGTTCAGACTGTGGCTGAACGTCTACACAGGCGCACGAGAGCCGCGGGGCTCAAACCGGGGGTAAAAGAACTAGGAGAAGACACGCCCCCAGATAAGGAAAAGCCAGAGACAAAGCACCACAGGCCCGCGCGGAGTAACGAGCTCCCACACCTCCCCTGCATGCCAACCCCACGGCCCTGCCAGGGAGATCTCTAGAAACAGCAGCAAACTACTGGAAATACTGGAAAGATGAAAAGGAGGCAGAAGGCCTGAAAGATTGTTGACTGGAAAAACTAAGAGATCACTAGGTGAATGGGGCAAAGGTCTCTTCAAAAGAAGCGTATTTAGGGGACGCCTGGGGGCTCAGGGGTGGAGCGTCTGCCTTGGGCTCATGGAGTGACCCCGGGGTCCCGGGATCCAGTCCCGCATCGGGCTCCCTGCAGGGAGCCCGCTTCTCCCGCTCCTGTGTCTTTCCCCAAAAAGTGCCAACAAGGACTTGTTTCTCCGCCAAGGTCTACGAACCCGAAGGATATAAAAGCCCTGTACACCCTCTGTGGGAAATCTGGCCCTAAGAGCCAGACCACCTGAGGTTTAGAAACTTATGGGAATCGGGTTGAAATCTGAATCCTGAGGGCCACGGGCATGAGGGTAACCGCGGCCGCGCTGTTGTCAGCAGCATCATCCTCCCCGCAGCGTTCCCAGAGGGCATCAGGAGGGCCTTCCTTCCTGCTGAGCGAAATCCTTATCAGAAGCTTGCATCTCTGCAAATCCCTCAGAATGTGACAGAGTCAAAACATAAAGTCGGGACGCCCGGGGGGCTCAGCGGTTGAGCGCCTGCCTTCGGCCCAGGGCGTGACCCCAAGGCCCTGGGATCGAGTCCCGCATCGGGCTCCCCACATGGAGCCTGCTTATCTCCCTCTGCCTGGGTCTCTGCCTCTCTCTGTGTCTCTCATGAGTAAATAAAATATTTAAAAAAACCATAAAGACAAAGGGGTCCCTACACTGTCACCATCACCACCAGATGGTCACTATTCCCACCAGAGAGCAGCAGCTCCTCCCGGACGCAGACCGGACACACGAAAGCCTCACGTCCCCCTCCTACCTCCACTCAAACTCTCACACCCACAGGCTCTCAGGCGTCAGCCACCAACGGCTTTCCAGGGGCAAAGGTCGTGGAGAAGGCCGAAACCAGAAACCGCGCAACCCCACGCACATGACTGAGCTGACGGAAACCGATGAAGAACGCAATGATGGACGTGCACCAAGGGACGGCCTCCTACCTGTGGACCTCTGAACGCCCAGAGAAGCTGCGTCAAACCCAGAGCAGTCAACTCCCTCTCAAGATGTGCATTAAGAATGAATCAATCCACCTTATTTTTATCACTGTCCATATTTTAAAATAACGTAACGCTATCTTACCGTCTTGACAGCTGGCTACAGACGCTGCCATTAGGAGGATGGGAGTGAATCCCCTGCCAGAGGGAACTCAAATGACGCACCTGCTCTGGAGAAGAGTCTGAGGTCCCCCAAGTTAGCACAGATGCCAGCAATTCCGCTCCTAGGTATATACCCAAGTGAGACCACACCGTGTCCATGCAAAAGGCTGAACACAAATGTTCACAGCAGCATGACTTCTCTTAGTCCGAAAGGGGGAGCAACCCAAATGCCCACCGACAGAGGACGGGATGAACGTCACGCGGCATACATGTATGACTCGCGGTGGGAGAGCACCCAGAACAAGGGGCCGGAGTCCCGAGGCACGCTACAACACGCGGAACCTCGAGAGCAAGTGAAGGGGTGAAGGGGCCCGTGTTCTAGGACGCCTTTTATACCAGACGTCCAGAGCAGCAAGTCAAAGACAGCAGATGGGTGGTTGCCAGGGCCCGTGGTGGGGCGGCTGGGGTGGCTGCCCACAGCTCCGAGGCATCCATGCGAGGTGATAAAAATGTTCTAAAACGGACCATGGTGATGACTGCACAACTCGGCAAATATACTAAAAACTGAGCTGTGCACCTTAAATGGGTAAATCTATGGGGTGTGAATTATATCTCAGTAAAGCTGATGGTGGGGTTTTTGTTTGTTTTTATCAAATACTTGAATAAGGTACTTGGCCCAGAAGGGGCACAGGCAGGCACAGCACGGGCCTCCCCCTGGCTGCACGCCGAGCCCACCTCCCACCCTGGAGCCCCCCCACACCCTGCTGATTGCTGCTCCGCTGATTACAAGGCAGGGACCAGAGGGGCATGATGAAGCCATGAGCAGAAATGGGGCAAAACCAGCACTTTTAGAAGGAGGAAGGTCAGCCTGCCCACGACCAGCGGACCCGCCCTGTAAAGCCCAGAAGCCCAGGGCTGACCACAGACACGACGCAGACCCCAGGCAGCCTGGGGAGGAGAGGCCGGGAGCAGGGAGAGGGTGACGGGGGAGCTAAGAGGATCGGGCTGAGGGTGCCCATGGCCCCTCACGTCGAGCCAGCCGGGTGGCTGCCCCTGCGTTACTTGTACTCTGGGTGTGCCCTTCTCATGCCCCTGTCGACAAGAGGCTCTTCCCTTGGGACGTGTCCACCATCTTGCCACCAACACAACCCTTCCCGCCTTACGCTACTTGTGTAAAAACCCTGCCACACTACCCGGGGGCCTCTCCCGAGTGCCCAGTCCAAGGCAAAGTGCACTCGTGGCATTCGGACGGGAGAGGGCTCCACCATTCTTCACGGGTGGGTATTTAGGGCCCTCAGTGCATCCGGGCTGTTTTAGTGACCACAGGACAGGACCCCACACGTTTTCAAATACCCTCACGCCTCTGGCTGGAAGACACTGGGCTGCACCAAGCACGGGCATCCGCCGTGTGGTCCAAGCACGCCGATACAGGCACCCACAGCTGCACCAGGGGTTTAGGCCGAAGACTTAGAAGCTTATGAAGTCACAGGTAATCACGCACGTCATCAGTAGAACATCCGGCCCCTGTGACAAGTCAGCACGACCGGGATCACCATCTCTGGCATCCCAGGGATCCCGGCTCTAATGCCCGCTCATATCCCTGGCACATCCGATCAGGGCTGCGCAGCCTTGAGAACGAGGCCCTCCCACCCCATGCCTCAGTTTCCAGAACTAGAAATGAGAAAGCAAGAGGCTTGCCTCCTGCCATCGCTAGGAGCGAAGCCACGTAAGGCACTGAGGACAGCCCCGTCTCAGAATAAACGCTCAGAAGCACCTGACGCGCTCGGGGACAAGGTCAACCGGCCTCTGCAACAGCGGGTGCGGGGCTCCTTCCACTGCAGGTGCATGTTCTCCGCTAAAGAGCGGACACAAGAGGCCTGTTCTTGACATCGGTGTGTTCACCGTTATTCCAGATGATGAGACATCTCAAAACACCGCACCCTAAGCGGTTAACCACAACCCAAAGACAGGGCCAGGTTAGTGGAGGGAAACTGCCATGAGCATCAGGTTTCATAATAATCGAGGCCGGCATCTCCTCCGAGGGCGAATCTGCACAAGGTGCTGCTGCCCTGATGTTGCCCGGGCACGAGGCCACGGCATCACCGACCACTTCCCATTCTGAACGCGCGGTCCCTGCCAGCAAGGGACAGGTGGCAGAGAACGGTGGGTATTCATAACCACGGGGCGATGCCCACTGCTGTGGGCCTCCCTTCTAATCTCCCCAACGGCCTTACTCTCCACGCACCTGCCACGGGAAGACCGGCGGAGGGGGCCACGCAAGAGCTCCAATTTCTCTGCCCGCGAGATACCCGAGAACAGGAGATTTTCTTTAATCCATGGGAATATTTTAAGACTGAGAGAGATCTGTCTGTAACTAGTAGACACACTACTGATAAATACTTAATAGATAAAGCCCCCAAAAGTCATTAAATAGAGTTAACTGAGCGTTTAAGAAATAGGTCGAGAGATCGTTCCATACAACTTCCGACTGCGCGGGATCTCCGGTGGGTCTGTGAAGGCCGTGAATGCTGATGAACCAAGCAGTGGGGCGCTTTGTTCAACTGATCCCTCAAATACGGCATTGACGCAGGCAGAAACGGGGCAAAAGCAGAGCTTCCAGAAACTCCTACACTTTGCAGAGAATTACAGAATTCTGAATTACCTTTTTTTTTTTTTTAAATATTTTATTTATTTATCCATGAGAGACAGAGAGAGAGGCAGGGACACAGGCAGAGGGAGAAGCAGGCTCCCTGCAGGGAGCCCGATGTGGGACTCAATCCCGGGACCCCGGGGTCACGCCCTGGGCTGAAGGCAGGCACTCAACCAGGGAGCCACCCAGGCGTCCCCACTTTTTATAGAGACTCTCAAGTCATCTCGACACCCAACATGGTTCCTTGAACTCAACCCTGTGGTCAAGAGCCACATGCTCCATGGACTGACGCCACCAGGTGCCCCGTTACCTTGCTTTTTGAACCGAGTTTCCCCAAACACCTCGTGTTAGAGTGCAGAGCCCCATGCAGCACCCAAAGGAGGGGCCGGGCCAGCGTGGAGGACCCAGGACGAGTGCCAGGCTGAGGCTAGAGCTGGGGGCGCTCAACCTCCAGCCCGAGGGTGAGGAGCCACCAGCAGAACCATGGACGAGCCCCGGGGCCCCTCGCGGTGGCTGTGACTGGGTGGAGGTGTGGGGTGGGGTCAGTAAACCGGGTTGGGGCGATCGGCGAGGGCAGTGGCGTGGGGCACGAGGGGGGCCGGCTCAGGGCACCGGAGACCCTCAGCCCTGGCCGGCGACAGCCCAGCACGCTACCCGCACACCCGGGGAACCACCGCCCGCTTCGGGACGTGTGCTGGGCTGGCTTAGGAGTCCCTGTCGGGCCGCAGAAAAGCTACGAGGGGGTCCGGAGGGCCGGCACCAGCTTCAGTGCTTGAGCAAGCCCCTCACCTCCCACACCTTCCGGAGGACCTGCACTCAGGCCCCCTCTACCGCCGCGCCCCCTCCTCCGCAAGCCCCTTCCTCAGGGTCCTCAGAGGCTCTCTGCGTGTTTTACCTGCAAGGCCAGTGCACAAGGGAGGATGAGCGCGGGAGGGAGGCAGCCAGGTAAGAGAGGAACGGAGTGGACACAGCGCAGCAAGGCCTGGGCGCCCCTGGCCAGGTTCCTGCCGACGGTTTTCCGCTCTCATCGCCGCGTGACAGCCTCACGCAGAAGGGCTCCCGCACACCTGCCCCCCGAGACTCGGAGTCACGGCTCACCAGCAACATGTGACCTTCCTTCTGTTCTTTCGAGCCCTCATGAAAAATGATTTAGTACCGACCACCCCCAGGAACCGAGCGGCTACCCGCACGCTGGGATCGAAATCAAATGCTGAAAATGTTTACCTGTCTTCAGAGAAGGTGCTATTGAGGCCAAAGTTGCATACAAGGCCTTATTTGAAGTGTCTGGCTGCCAACTGTGGAAGGAGCCTCGGGGTCCATCGAAAGAAGAAACGATAAAGAAATGTGGTCTGTGTATACGATGGAATATGACTCAGCCATCGGAAAGGACGGATCCCCACCATGTGCTTCGACGTGGATGGAACTGGAGGGGATGATGCTGAGTGAAGTCAGTCCATCGGAGAAGGACAATCACATGGTCTCACTCATACGGGGATATAAGAAATAGTGAAAGGGATTATAGGGGAAAGGAGGGAAACTGAGAAAAATTAGGGAGACAAACCATGAGCGACTCCTAACTCTGGGAAACACACAAAGGGCTGCAGAAGGGGAGGTGGGCGGGGGGCTGGGGTGACTGGGCGACAGGCACTGAGGGGGGCACTTGACGGGATGAGCCCTGGGGGTTATACTATATGGTGACAAGTCGAATTTAAATAGAAACAAATGTAAAAAAATAAAAATAAAGATTTTTATTCTGTTAAAAAAAAATGCCTGCTGCTACAAATAGAATTAAAAAGAATGTATGGGGGCAGAAAACAAGATTCAACACAGGGAAGGGTATCTGAGAAAATAAAAGAGACTTAAAAGGTGTAGAAGCTGCTCACATAACCCCGAAGACAGACTCAGAGAAAAGTCTATTCAGAATCAATGCCCGTTTTCAAGCGAATTCAGCTGGAAGTCTTTTCACCGTGTGTCAGAGGCACTGAGATATTACAGGTGATCATTGTGTGGGTCGAGCTAAGCCTATTAAAATGGAGACAGTATTTCTGTACAAAAGGTCAGGACAAATTTATTAACAATGCTAACAATTCTGGGAAGCAGGCTAGGACCCAGTAGTCAGATGGGTTTTCCGGATTTTAGAAAAACAGCTTAAAATGTCTTTACCTTGTACTAACACCGAACTTTGCCTCTCTCCAGGTCCCTTTTTTTTTTTTTTTTAAGATTTTATTTATTTATTCATGAGAGACAAAGAGAGAGGCAGAGACACAGGCAGAGGGAGAAGCAGGGTCCCTGCAGGGAGCCCGACGCGGGACTCGATCCTGGGACCCCGGGGTCATGCCCTGGGCTGAAGGCAGACGCTCACCTGCTGAGCCCCCCAGGGGGAGGGTGCCCCCTCCAAATACCTTCTAAATTATGCCTGGGCGAGCCTGGAACAGCAGAGCCGGAGGCCAGTTCCCATTTGAAGAGTGTGGATCTACGGCTACGTCAGGGGAGCTGCACAGCCCTCCGAGCGGAGGAGCCGCTGCGGCTGGGGACCGCCAGGAGGACCCCGGGCGCCCACAAAGCACGTCCCCCTGGAACCCTCCAGCACTAGGCGTGACTTCCATGCCCGCCTGGTTTCCACTAACCAGCCTCCCCGTGTGTCTAATAACAAGGCCCGCGCTCTCTCCGTCCCCGTCTCATTGTTCCAGGCTCGGGCTCCTCAGAGGCCTCGGTGGTGGTTTTGCTTTAGCTGCTCGGGCACATGTCAGCGCGGGATCTGTACGGACACGAAGAGCCCCCCATCTCGGAAGCCGTGAGCCTCGTCTTTTCTTGGGGGGGGGTGGCTGCTGTTCGCGGCGGGCGAGCATGTCCCGGGTTTCCGAGGGACCAGGCCCTCAGCATCCACCGCCCAGCACGGAGCCCCTCACCCGTAACGCGCCTTGGGAAACCTGTCCGCACACCTGTCGCCACTTCGAGGCAACCTGTCGGCACACCTGTCGCCGCTTCGATGACTGCGGCCTGTTCCGAGGTGTGACGGAGACGGGCCGCCTGTCGCCTGAAGCCCCCCTGCTCAGCACGCGCTGACTCCACACCTGGCAGGTGCCAGGGCCCGGGCAGAGGGAGACCGGAGACAAGGAGCAGAGACACCCCAGGGAGGGACGGGGCACCCGGGCCGTGACCCTGAGGCCACCCTCAGGAGATGCCCTACGAGAGGCGCAGGGCCCCAGGCAGTGGGAGGCCACGGCCACCAGGGAAGCCACCTCCCACGGCAGCCCCGATACTTCGGTGATACGAGCAGACCCCAGGCCTGCTGTTCCGAGCACTGCTAACCAGCGAGCGGCGATCCGGATCTGCGCGGCCTGCCTGCCCCTGGGCTCGGGCGGGGGGCTCTTCTAATCCTAAATGCATAATGAGAAAACCAGGGCCACACAGTCCTTGCCAAAGGGCCTGCCGCGGACACGCCGGGCTGTGGTGGAAGCGCAGGCCTGGGCGCCGCTGGTGCGTGTGATGCTCCCGGGGCTCAAGACCTGGTGTCTCATCCGTTTGCATAAGGTCCTAAAAACTCCCTTATCTAACTTTTTAAATATTTTTTGGCTTTTTAGGTATTTTGGAAAGTCACCCTTGCCGGCCCATCGCCACACATCAAATTAAAATGAGCAGTGTTTTCAACCTGCCTCCATGCTAAGCACCTGGACTCTCGTCTGACGCACCAGACACACGGCGATGGGTAAAATCACAGGCAGATTTTGTTTTTTAAAGGAGGTGAAAAGTGCCGACACGAAAACCAGGATGTTAATGCTCAACCAAAAAGCTGGTAGGTCTCCTGAATTCGTTAATAGCCTCAAAACTGGTTTGCACAGGTTAGGCTGGGCAGGCTGAGCGAGGACACCAATAAATAATAATTACAGGGTTACATAAGAGCTTCAAATACAAACCCACGGTGCTCTGCAGCACTCTATCCCAACACACAAGAATGACAGACGCACAAGAGGGGGAAAGTGGGCCCTCCTAAGCCAGCCCCGGACACCTGGCCGAGCCCACTCCCTTCCTCCCCACCGCCCCCTCCCCTCAGCTGGCCTGGGGAGCTCTGGGCCTTTCTCTGTCTTATTTTCCCCCGCATCTCCTTCAAATCCTACTACCCGGAAGCAATTGGCTTCCAAACAATTTTAGCCACTTCTTTTTGATGAGAGAATGCCTGCTCGGACTCAAGGTCGACCAGCTGGGCTCTGAGCTCCTCACAAACCTCAGAGGAGCGGCATTCCATGCGGTCGGGCCCACGTCACACCTTCACACAGACCTTTCCCTTCCGTGCGGTCTGTTCTCATCTCCAGGGCACCCCTAGGTGAGGTGAGGGGAGCAGACAACAGTGATGCCTGAAAATAAAGGGGATGTCCAAGGGGCCACGACGGACCCGCTACACTTTCTCCAGAAACTGGCCTAATGGGCTCTTCACTCTCTCTATAACCACAATCAAAAAGGACAAATACACAGTTATAAAAAGAATTATGATAAGGGGACTGTTTAAAGACCAAGCCCAGGGGTCTCTGGAGGCTCAGTGGTTTGCCTTTGGCCCACCGTGTGACCCCAGGGTCCCAGGATCGAGTCCCACACCAACCTCCATGCGGGGAGCCTGCTTCTCCCTCTGCCTGTGTCTCTGCCTCTCTGTGTCTCTCATGAATAAATAAAATCTTTAATTAAAAAAAAAAAAAACCTCAGTTGATCTTTTCATTAGGTTAATCCACGAGAACCGAATGTCTCGGTGTTTTTTTGAGAAGGAAAAGAACCTATAGCCGACCACTAATTTAAGTTCTGTGTATTCTAATTTTTGTCCTTCCAACTGGGTCCATGCGACTGTGAGGTTAGGTGAAGATCACGGCAACATCCAAGAACACGCGCTACGTCGACCCGCTCCTTCTCAAGGGCCCTCAAATCAAGGTCTGCAAAACTCCGAGGTTCAGGGAAACCCCAGCTAAGAACTGGAGGGGCCACTTGGGCGCACCCCTCCTTATACAGTCTGTACAACCCGTAGGCTTTCCAGTAAGATCTTGTCTGAAGCAGAGGGATTCCAGATACGTATTTTTTTGGAATATAACTGTGTTAATGATCCCACCAAAACATATAACTGAAGCCTTAACTAGACATATAAAAATAATCAAACCTCATCTTTAAACAACAGGAACGAGAGTAATTTAAAATGCCAACTCCAGACCCAGCTTTCTCCCGAAGACCAGGTCCAGGAGGTATAAGCCGGAAGCAGGGACTGCATTTTCTGTTAGGAAAAGATTCCCATTGTTGAATTCAACTGTAGTAGGAACTTCCAATTTTTTTTTTAAATTTTCTTAATATTTTTTAAAGTAGGCTCCGTGCCCAGCATGGAGCCCAACACGGGGCTTGAATTTAGACTCTGAGATCAAAAGGCAGACGTTCAACCCAATGAGCCACCCAGGTGCCCCGGGACTTCCAAATTCATACCTGGGGCTGCAGATTTTCAGTAGCCAAGTGAGAAATTGAAGACAATGGAACCAGGTTTTCATAAAGCTTAGTTTCTTCCCTTTAAACAATTGTCCTTTATTCTGAGATTACATCTTCCCCACTCTCGATGTGTTAAAATTGTGGGGCCTGACTCCTGACTTCAGCTCAGGAGTCGATCTTAGTCGATCTTAGTCGATCTTAGTCGTGAGTTCAAGCCCTGTGTTCAGGTCCACACCCAGAAAGAGCCCACTTAAAAAAAAAAAAATGTCTTTTAGATTTAAAATAATGGCAAGAGTTATCCCAATGCCCTTACCTGACCATATAAGAGACGGGATAACGGTGCTGGTCTAGAATCTCTGGATGCCGGCGTCCCAAGGCCTGGGAACCACCATCCCGTCGCCACGGCAGCCAGGTTGATGAGAAACACCAGAAACAGACGGACTGTGGCAAACCGTGTGTGGACTGGACTGGTGATTTGTTTTCAAAGTAAAACAAGGCCAAACAGAAACACAAGCTCCTGGAGAACTAATTATAACATTACTATCTTTAAGTGTCATGAAACCAAAGAGGATTTGGGTGGTTTGTTCACACCAAGCTTTTCGCAACACCGAAAACCAGCACGAAAGCGCTGAAGGGCGACAGTCACTGCTGGGTGTGAGACGGTTTGTTCTAGAACCTCCCAGATCCCTTTTCTTCCTCCCTTCCCACACCCAAGCACGAAGGCGAACACCGGGCTCCAGAGAATCCATGACCGTAGAAAATTCTTCTGGATTTTGGTCATGCTGAAAGAGCAGAGGTCTCACCCCCACCTGCCAGCGCCAACCATCATCTCACTTCTTTGCTGTCAGAGTAGCTAAAACAGGACAAGAAGCTGGATGGCCAGACAGCTTGGTAACCTGCCAGCTGGGGCTGAGAGGTGGGGAAGATGCTTATGCAACAGGGCCAGCCTTGGGATGACACTTCCTAATGCATGACAGGTGCTAATAGACACGATGCCGACAGATCACTAACCACGAGTGCCCCCCTCTTCAAACCCTGAACGGTGAGTATCGCCATCGCCACGTCACAGGTGAGACAACGGATGGTTCACGTTATGTAACTGTCCAAAGTTACTCCGTCAGCGGCGGTGAGAGCTGGGGTCCTGCTGTCTTTGTCACCAGAGTCCTATTTAATCTCTGAGATGCACCTCTTCAGGCCACTTAAGATAAATCACCGCCCTCCACACGGCTGAGTCCCTTCTGCTGTGATAGGATAGGAAATGCACGCAGCCTAGAACACAGCCCATCTTCATTCCCTCAGCCACTCAATATTTACTGAACACCTGTTAGGTGGCGATATCCTGGGAGGTGCTGGGGGGACACAGACGAACAAAGTTAACACGGCCTCCACCCTCACGGAACGCAGAGGCCAAGAAAAAGACAATAATCAAACACACTTCTAAAGTTTTTTTTTTAAATAGGAAAACACTCAAACGGTACTTGTAGAGGACTCCTATCCTAAAGACAAGACTGCTATTAGGTGATTCATGCAGATAAGCACCCAAATGAAAGTGGCAACCACAAAAAACAAAACAAAACAAAAGAAACACACACACACACACACACACACACACACACACACAACATCTGAGTCAGCATTTCTTAAAATGAAGGCCTGTTAATGGGCATTAATTTGCCCCATGGCTTCTCTTGCTGCTGGGGAATATTATTAAGCAAAGAGACATTTCTTTACTGTAGAAATTAAGATTCAATGTGTGCTCTTAATTTCTGAGAAATAACAGAGCTTTTCCCAAACTGGACTCGGCCAAAGCCCCCGCCTGCTGCTCCCAACATCATTTAGAAGGCGTCAAGCCTTTGGGAAGCCCTCGTAGCTGACACTACCACTAGTGACACACCTGGGGCTGACACCCACCAGCCACCGAGAGAAGGGCCGGTCCCTCTGCCACACAACCCGAGAGGCTGGTGTCTACACGGGCAGCATCACCACCGTTACTGGAGCCAACTGCCATAGGAGGCCACGGTGCTTAAATAGAAGTCCTAGAGGGTATGGACGACGCCTCCCCTTGAGCTGTGCCTAGGGCGTCAGCATTCCTTAGGGGTATTTTCAGCTACATTTGGAAAAACAAGTATCACTCAGAAAGATTAAAATAATAGGAACTAGAAAAGCAGTCCTGACAGTCTTATCTGAATTATGTTTAAAGCATTTTTCTCCTGTCATTTGGATAAGTGAGAAATAGCCGCAGCCCATAATCTGCCTGCTGTACGCATCTATGGATTGCTACAGCCTAATCTGCTGCCGGCCATCAGTCATCTCATCCCCTGCCCCACCTGGTGTGTGTGGTTTTTTTGTTTTTTGTTTTTTTTAAACGTAATGGCTTTTCCAAAGGTAACTAAAAATACACTCAAAAGACAGCTTCTAGGCATCGTCTTGAGTGATAGATTCACATAAAAGTCAGGTATGACTAAATCTGTATTAACCATGGTCTTTATGCCACTAGAATATAAAAGGTAGGCTATAAAAGCACAGCACCAAAAAAAAAAAAAAAAAAAAAGTCACATTAGTTAGGAAGATACATTTAGAAATTTTGTTTTGTTTTGTTTTGAAACATAAATTTCATTTACTTATTCATGAGAGATGCAGAGAGGCAGAGACCCAGGCAGTGGGAGGAGCAGGCTCCATGCAGGGAGCCCGATGCGGCACTCGATCCCAGGACTCCAGGATCACACCCTGAGCCAAAGGCAGATGCTGAACCACGGAGCCACCCATGTGTCCCCCATTTAGAGATTACTGCACGGTTTTATGGTTGGGAGGGGAAACCATTCCATAATACATTAACACCAAAATATTTCAGGGTCTGACATTCTCTTCCTATGTGTGCTGAAGCCAAATCACAGTTGCAGGATTCAGACATAAGGTAAACATCTGGCTAAGTAAAAACAAAACACTCCAAAAACCCAGATCAACAACAAATTTAGAGAAACATCCAAATGTTGTGAAACAAATGTACTTATTTCAGAGGACACTCGTTCACAAAATACTCGGGTTAGTCAACTTAGCGGTGAAAAAGAACACGCCACCAACTTACTTTGTTCTCCCACAACGTGGTCTGAAATCTTCCCAACATCCCCAAGCAGCTAAAAAAAATATACGCCAAGCACGCAGGAGAAATTAAGACGGCAGGCTCGCACATCTGCCTTCACCTAAACACAAAAGCCGTGTCTGCGGTCTCGCGGAGCAGCAAGACGAAGGCACCCAGCGCCCCGTGGCTTACACCCTCTTCTCACAAAGTGACCGAGAGGAGGACCCTCTGGACTGCGTACTAAGTCTGATCCTCACGGCAAATTCGAGCCTGGAATTTCTGTAAGATGAAGAGGAATGCTTTTAGGCGAGTAAGAATTTTTTTTTTAAGATTTTTATTTATTTATTCATGAGAGACACAGAGAGAGAGAGAGAGGGAGGCAGAGACCCAGGCAGAGGGAGAAGCAGGCTCCATGCAGGGAGCCCGATGTGGGACTCGATCCCGGGACCCCAGGGTCATGCCCTGGGCCAAAGGCAGATGCTCAACCATTGAGCCACTCAGGGGCCCCAGAATGGCTTTTAATTAACTAAAATAGTAGCCAGCATGAAAGCTTTCATCTGCCTTGGGGTCAATTTTACGTTTCCCAACCGGAAGTCTTGCAAGAGGAGAATGAGAAAGCAGCTGTTACTTTCCGGGACCTTTTTCTCCGCCCTGTGCGGTTTCACACTTTTTAAGAAAAAGTTGTACATAAAGGATGGAAGCCTCTAGGCCAAGAATCTCACCCCCCGCCGCCTAGCTTTGTTTTACCCCCGGGAAGTCAGATCCCAGGGACTGCCAGCCTCCCCAGATCGCTTCCATCTATGCGACAGAGAAGTTGTAACAAGCAGATCTTTACAAAGGACTTTTCAGAAATTGGAGATTTGAAGTCCCATTTGTTATAGGATCAAAATGGGATCAATCCATTGAAAATACACACCACTGGGAATTCTATAAATGCCAGGCTCATGCAGCACATCCGCAGCGCGTTTCAGCGCTCACAGGGACGAGAGGCAGGGACCCTCGGAGACTCTTCAGATTTGCACAACTAGTGAGTGCAATTTCTCTCTTATTTGCTGAATTGGGTGCATTGGGAAGATCCAACCAAATAATGTAAACGTAGAAAAAAAAATAGAAGTACCAACAGACAAAACACATGATATTACTGGTTCATCAGGTTGATGAAATCAGAGAAGACTCGGTCATCATTGCTTAGGGTGGGTGGAGGGCGCAGGACTTACAGACGGGTGAGCGGGCCCTATCACAACCGAGTCTTAAACAACCAACCACGTTCAAAAGGCGTAAGTTAAAGTCACGAAGTAACAGAAAGTGCAGCCTCTGGTCACACACGTGCTGTGAACGATCACGTACGGGGGCTTAATCCTGGGTGTAGAGAGACAGCTTCCCTCTCCTTGGACCTGAAATCAACTCCTTCATTGGGTCTCCTTTTCAGTTTTATCCTAAGTGTGTGGGTCCACGAGGGTGGACAGCAGGTACCCAAAAATAACTCGCCATTTTGCCCCTGGCTTTTGACCTTGATGGGATCTCTTAGCAGGTTTTGGGAGTCTGGCCATGAGTCGCTCGCCGCCCGGCCTCACCTGCTCCGGGTCCTTCCTATCAGGCTGCAGGCCGGTCACCCACCCACAGGAGGCGGCCGCGCAGGACCAAATGAGGCCCCGGTGCTTCTGCTTTTGCCCTCACGTGACTTGGATGGAAGCCTCTAGGCCAAGCCACTCACACACAAAATGACCCGACAAAATGAGGAGACGCACGCAGCCCTGCTCCCCACCAGGCCCCGGTGGGCCTCCCTGGCATCTCCTCCAGGAATTCCTCCAAAGCCTCCGCCGCACAGTTGTCGAGAAGAGCCAAGGATCGGCGGTAACCTGCCCCCGCGGGGGGCGAGGGCTGTGGACCCCACTTAGGGAATCTCGGCCTTCCACTAGAGAACACTCAGCGCCAACGGTGACCTCTTAAGGGTACATCTTGTCTCTTTAAAAGCTGCCCCGCTTCTGTGGCATCGCCAGATGTCCGCGCGGTCCGGAGTGACTCTCACCTGTGCCTCAGGGAGGCCAACCGCCGCACCCGTACAAGGAAATATTCGTGACCATCATTGCCTGCTTAGACCGAAGGGGGGGAAGACCCCGGCAATCCTCGGCTCTAGAATCCACAGCGTTACTCCTTTTCCAGGTGGTGGGAGGCCAACTATTCCTCCCGGAGGCGGAGTCGTCGGCTGCTCTGCTGTCGTTGGAGCTCTGAGGTCAGTGTGGCCTCCCTGGGCCACCGGCTCCCCCCGTGGGGAAGGACAGCTAGTCGCACCATCTACGCAAGCATCCCATCCGCCTCAAGGAACCCATGACCTCCTCCCAGCTCCTAACCCACTTCCCGGGCTGCTCCTGTAGAACCCGTTCCTCGAGGCCTTAGGGAGCTTTCAATCCCACCCACAACTTTGGAAAAACACCACCTATTTTCAGATAGGAGACTGTTACTACAAATAGCATCAGACAGGAAGTCTCAACTTTTTTTTTTTTTAATGCCTAGAAGACTTATGTCACTGCTTTTACATATTCTGACCCCAAGCTTACGGGCCCACACGTCGTCCTTACTCACGGAAACATCTCAAGCGTGACCCATTATAAACCATATGAAAGGTGGCTTTACAAGGCTGGCCGTCCTTTCTCTTTTGCGTTGGTCTCTTCTGCTTAGTTTTCAAGGGCTATTCCTGTTCCGTGAAACGTGGCACACGCGTACCGTGGGGTGTTACCCCGCAGTGAAGACGAGCGGAGGCTGGCACGCGCCTCGGCGCTGAACACACGCCGAGCGCACGGAGTCGTCACCGAGGATTCCCTGTTGTGTGATTCCGCTTCCAGGGATCCCCCGGGACAGCAGGCAGCCGCCTAGGGGTGGGGCCTTGGGGAGGGGGCGCACAGCCGCTTTTGGGGGGGTAACCGGAACGTTCCACAGCGGGCCGTGGCGATGGCTGCACAGCTCTGCGGGTGTAACGGAAGCCACCGAACAGTACCCTCCAAACGGGTGGATGGTTCGGGGGGCGACTCATACCGCAACTCAGCTGCTGGGAGGAAAAGCAGGATGGGGGTCATTAACTAACCATCCCTTGCCCTAGGTGCTAACCTGCGGCTACAGTCGCTCTTGCTCCTTTAGCTAAAAGGAACATGTGCAAAATCTCCGTGGAGGACAGCAAGCGAGCCAGTAACGATCCTTCGGAGTATATGACTTTCCTCAACACGCGGGGATTCTTTTCTCCAGCCTATGTACGTCTCTACACGGGTGCAGAGAAGGTCCTAAATAGGAGCCCCCCAAAGCAGGTTTGGGGATCCGGGTGCTGCCATCTAATGTTCACGAGGCCCCCGTACTGTTTGCCAAGGCAAGTCCTTTTGAGGAAGGGGGTGTGGATGGGGGTAGGGGCGACACATAAAGCCTGTTAAAAATGAACCACCTTCAAATTTTAATCATGAGCATTTTTTAAAAATCAGAAAAAAAAATGCTAAAGTTGAAGAACCTGCTATCTTCACCTCCCTGGTTTATCACTGCTCAGGGAGGGAAATTAGTTAATGGGACCGGCTCTGCCCTTTACAAAGGCCTGCGGGCAACATTCCCCAGAGGCCTGATCCCTTCGGAGTCCTTTGTCACAAAAGCTTCCGGATCGGGACAGCATATGCTCCAGCCCTTTGTCACAGAGCGGAGGTTTCTCAGCGTCACCCCACAAACATCTGTCATCAGCTGCCTTTGCAAGAACGAAAACAGATGCTCAAACGGCCCTGAGACCTCCGGCACGGCAGGAAGGTGGATGCATTTCAGAACAGAAGGGCATTCCAGAAGACAGAAACACTAGAGACCTCAAGGGCCGGCTACTCACCGTCCGTGCGAGGCTTAAAAATACCATTAAGTCACTTAAAAATCATTACGAGAACTATTCAAATACCTGAAGAGGAGCCAGATCAAAGACCAGCTTGAGCCTCTGAGATGAAGCCATGCACTTGGAGCTTTGATAGAGCCCACGTGCTGCTGCGTGTGCGACGGCCACGTTGTAGTCTTAGGGGAGACCGCACACGCCTGCTATACAGTCTTCATCTAGGAAATCCTTTGGGGGTGGGTTTTTTTCCCCCTTTCAAAAATTCATAAATATCCATCCTATCATCCTATTACACAACTGCAGTGGGTGCTGAAGTCATTTGATTTTTTTTTTTTTTAGAGCAGAGTAGAATTTTTTTTTAAAGATTTTATTTATTTATTCGTAGAGACACAGCTAGAGAGAGAGGCAGAGACACAGGCAGAGGGAGAAGCAGGCTCCATGCAGGGAGCCTGATGTGGGACTCGATCCCAGGACTCCAGGATCACGCCGCGGGCTGCAGGCGGCGCTAAACCGCTGCACCACCGGGGCTGCCCAAGTCATTTGATTTTAAACCCATTCCCTAAGACGGACGGACGGAAACGGAGAGTGAAACACATCAAAGTAGGACCGTTCAGGGATCCCTGGGTGGCGCAGCGGTTTGGTGCCTGCCTTTAGCCCAGGGCGCGATCCTGGAGACCCAGGATCGAATCCCACGTCAGGCTCCCGGTGCATGGAGCCTGCTTCTCCCTCTGCCTATGTCTCTGCCTCTCTCTCTCTCTCTCTCTGTGACTATCAGAAATAAATAAAAAAAAAAAAAAAAAAAAAGTAGGACCGTTCAGACGGAGTCACGCCAGCAAAGGAAAGGGGAGAGGGGAGCCTGGGTCTACAGGGGGCCTCTGGTCCTAGGGAGCCCGGCTTCTGGCCAGGGCTGGGCGAGGGCCAGGGCAAAACCGTTTAGAGACCGACCCCGGTGGGGCGGGCATGCACCTGCAGCATGGCCCGACCGAGCCCTTCTTTACGTTTTGCACCCTACACACCCGGCTGGACTTATCCTAGTCCCGGTCCCCCCCTGGTCCCCGGCCCCGTGTTCCCTAGGCCAGGGCGCCGTGGACAGTGGGATTATTAGGACGTTAAATAGAGCCGACTATCAAAAGCTTGGTTCTAACCACAGCTTCCAAACACAGAATCACTGTCCCTCCTGCCCTGGCCCCTCACGTAGCAAACACAGGCTCCGCTTTGCCCGGCACAGCCGAGGGCAAGCTGACAAGTGAACTGTTCTTCAAAATTAAAACAGGCATCAGGTGTCAAAACTTGCAGAGTAACTCCCGAAAGTCGCCTCTGAGCACAAGCCCCTCACTTTTCTGCAGAACTGCCAGGAGTGTACCTTCCGTGGACACGTGCTGGGGTATAATTAACCCACGACACTCGGCCTTTCTTATTTATGCCGTGCCCGGGGGCGGCTCTCCGGGGACCGCTCCCCCTTCTACCCCAAAATAGCCGCGAACAGACTGAACCATTGACAGGTGTCGGTATTTAAAACTAAGCTCGTCTTGTTTTTTTGACAAGACACCTTTCACGGATTCCTTTATGGAGGCCGCAGTCGGAAAAGGTACTTGGGCAGTGTGAGTGACCATCTGTGCTTTTAAACAACATGTTTTGGGGAGAAGACTGTGTATTAGATGCTTTTATTTAGAACACGGATTAAAAAAAAACCCAACAGCGTGTACACAGAGCCCCGACGCCCTACAGACCAGTTCTCTAAGTGGGGCCCCGGACGAGCAGCGCCAGCAGCAGCTGGGAGCTCGTCAGAAACGCCGATTCCCAGGCCCCCCTCGAGGCTCGCTGAGCCAGGAAGCCCTGCGGGGAGGCAGGACCCGGTGGCTTCACGAGCCCCCGGTGGGGAGGGGGGCGGGTACAGTCTGATGTTCCGGGGCTGTTCAGGTCCCAGAGCCCCCGCCCGACAGGCAGCAGCAAATACGGGTTTTGTCACGATGCCCTCTATCCCCTTGGGCAAGGAGTTTCCACCCCACGAGGCTTGATCACTAATGGATCTCGGGGCTCACAGCACACAGCCTCCTGCTGGCTGGTTGCAAATCCGGGTTCCCGGGCCCCGTCCCAGAGAGCCCGCCCCCTCCCCGGGCATGGGTGGGGGCCCTGGAATCTCAGCAGGCAGCCCCTCAAGTGAGTCCCATGCACACCCCACCAGCCGGGGCTGGGAACCAAGAGAGCCCCTTGGCACTCAATACCCCCAGCAGGAGTCACTGGGGAAAACGGTCCCTTAGATGGGGGCCGACAAATGTCTTCTGTAAAGGACCAGAGGGCGAATACGACCGGCTTCTCGCCCCGTCCCGTGGCAGCGTCCTGGGGAGGCAGTCCTACCTGGTGGGTCAACGCAGTCCATACAGCTCCATCGTATTTGAATTTCACGCCATTTTCATGTGCCATAAAATACTCTTCCTTTGGGGTTTCCAAACATTAAAAAAATGTCAAAGCCCCTCTTAGCTTGTAGGCCGTACGCACCCAGGCGGGAGACACGGGCCGTGCCGCTCACCGCTGCAGTCACACCATCAGCTCTGAGGTCCGCCGTGTGTTGACAGCTGGATTTCAACACAAACAGCTGCCTTCGCACAGGCTGGGGGTTATTTTTAAAAACTCAGGTTTACTTGGCACGAAGTAAAATACACAGCTCGGCGAACCACAAGGACATACCGAACATTCCCAGTACCTGAGAAAGGGCACGGCTGTCCCCCCACCAGCAGCAAGACCCCTCAGGAGCGCACGGAGTCGGCCTTCTCACCTCTGGAGGCAGCACGATCGGCCTGAAGCGGAAGCTGGAAGCTCACACTTTCACTGCTGTTTTAGGAAACAGCCCCTCCTTACGTGGAAGTTACTAGAATAGGTCTCCACTGGGCAAAAGCCCCCCTTCCCCTGAATGTGGGGCAGCCGCCGCTTGGGATCTCCCCATCCCTTCTTTCCTTGTTCCCCCACCCCATCCAGCCCAGGTGGGGTCTTTCCGGGCATGACGGCAGGTGCACTGCTGGAGAAATGGGGGAAGGAGCCCCTTCCAGGGAAGACCGCCTTCACCCACCGCCCTCTCTCTCTTGAAAGAGGAACAGGTATGGTTTTCCTCAGAAACCAATACAACCAAACCAAACAAAATAAAAATAAATAAATAAATAAAAACAAAAAACAAAACCAATACAACCTAATTGAATTGTTTGAACTCAAAGACCATTGCTGAGGGTCTCTGTGCACGAACTTGATTAGGGGATTTCAGGAAGCTGCTTTACCACTGGGATTTCTCCACTAACAAATTAGAAGAACCTTCCCAGTATCTGCAGCTGGAGGGAGAGGACGGCAAACACTGGGCTCCGTTCCAGACACAGAAGCAGAAGGCAGGGGGGACCGAGTGTGAGGGAGAAGGGGAAGATGAGGTTCACGCCATCAGGAGGGCCGGCCCCTCCCCGGAGCCCCCGACCCCACAGGGCACTTGCAAACAGCAAGTGAGACCAGGTCAGAAGGGCGAGGACAAGGCCTCTCCAATTTATCTCACATCGACGGGCCCACGAGTCAATGGTGCTCTCATGTCGAGACCAATCAAATCAGGTGGGAACCTTACTGAGCCACAGATCCCAGGGCCATCTTCACAGAAGGGAGCCCACGTGGTTAACAAGGGCCCTAAAGACCGTGAAGTAGCTCGTCAGAGACCCGCACACGGAGGAACACTGCTCATGAGTTTGGGACGTTGAAAGCCCCACCCTAATGGAGGGTCCAACGTGAGAGGCCGAGAGAGGTGGGAAGAGCAAGGGCCGGTGGGTTATCCCCACAGGGAGAAAAGGTGGACAAACAGAAGGGGCTGTAAGCAAATATAACGCGGACACGACAGACGTTTCAGAGAATCGCCGAGGAAAAGAAGCTCAGGAACCAAGTTGCATGTGGGAAAAACCAAGGCTGAGCAATCACAGGTTACTAGCATTTTCTCTCTCTTTTTTTTTTTTTTACTAGCATTTTCAAAAGGCTGTGGCTTTTTTGGTATTTTTATTTTCTAGAGAGAGAGCATGTGCGATCAAGGAGGGGCAGACTGCACGCCCTGCACGAACCCAACACGGGGCTCGATCCCAGGGCCTGAGATCACACCTGAGCGGAAATCAAGAGTCTGACTCTTAACCGACTGAGCCACCCAGGCGCCCCAGCAAAAGGTGTGCTTTTTTAAACAAATGTTTAAAAAGGTTTATTTGAGAGAGTGTGCACCCACGAGCAAGGGAGCTTTAAGCAGGTGTAACACGGACACGAGAGACGTTTCAGAGAACCACTGATGAAAAGCAGAGGGCGAGGATCTCAGGCAGATCCCCGCTGACTGTGGAGCCCAACTCGGGGCTCGATCCCAGGACCCCAAGACCACGACCTGAGCCAAAATCAAGAGGCGGCCACATCACCACCTGAGTCCCCGAGGTACCCCCTTTTTAAACAATTTTTAATATTTTGAGAGACGCTCATTGACTCTACGAAGCAGCTCTGACCCCGGCGGCACGTTAGCCAAGGCGCCCGGGCAGCTTTTTAGAAACGTAGCTGGGCCTGAGTCCCATCCAGGATCCGGACGCCGTGGCCGAGGGGCAGGGCCAAGGGGCAGGGCCGAGGGCTTCCCGGGCGTCAGGGGAGGCAGCCAGGGTCGACAAGGATGCGTCAGAAGCAGCCTGCCCGTCCCTCATGCCAACCCCACTGCGGACACGGCCCAGACATCGGGTGCCTCCTTTCCGCCACTCGCCAGGGAGCTGATCACGGAAAGAACGTGAGGCCCTGACCCCCGCACACAGCACCCTGGGCTGGAAAGCTGCAAACACGCTTCCGTGGGGATCGGGCCACGGCAGGCTTCCGTGTGGCCCCCATCTCGGTGCACTGCAGGCACCGGGCTCCATGCACCATCGGGCACTCAACCCCCACGTCGATCACGGAGTCTTTGGGAAAACTGGTTCCAAGTAACAGGCCTGTAAATGGATTTTGGGAATGGAATGCAACTCAGTCCCAAACAGACAACCACCTGGCTTCGTTTTAACAAACCGCCTCTGCTTTTTCTACTGAAATTACACCCGGCACTACATGGTGTCATGTCTAATTCCTGTAGATAATTTGCGAATCGTTTTGTTCCCAAACAAGATCTTTACATACATTTTTCATAAAACGATATCATGATACACAGGATTGATTTAAGCCTCCAAAATTCAAAAAAAAAATCTAGCTTTGACTTCCTGTTTTCTATTTACGTCTCCCAGTCATAAATTGCGACCTCGTCTGAGCTCCGCACACAAGATTAATCAGTTGACGATTTGCAGCATTCACGGGAAGCAAGAATGCAAGATCGCACCTGCTTACCTCGGAGTATGCACGGCTCCATTTGCTAAGCTAACCTCAAGACCGGACGTAACGACGGGATCGAAGGCACTAAATCGCAAGCCTTCTCCTCCCGCCTGCACACCAGCTGTGGAGGACGGTACACCCGCCCTGGGGACGGCGCGGCGCAGGCTCAGGGTGCCACCTGGAAGCGGAGCCTGGAATCCCCGAGTTTACTGAGGATGAGTGAGCCGCGGGCCCACAGAGGTGGGCGGGGGTACAGAGACGAAGCCCACGGGCGGGAAGAGGCGGCTCAATGCCGAGGACCAAGGGGCCACAGTTGAGGGATGCCCACGGGGAGGACAGGCAAAGGCCAACAATGTGGCCCCCACAGGAGGACAGGCCAGAAGGTCAGGACCCACGGCGCAGCTCCGTGCTTTCTCCTGCAGAAGTGTTCACAGGCGGAGAGTGTGTTGAGCTGGAGCCTCGCTGGGGCTGGTAAATAAATCGGGGCCAACAGCACCCAGTCCCCTGGCCAGCTGTCTACTGGGCCAGGGGTGGGCCCGGCCGAGGTGCGGCCCCGCTGTTCAGTCCAAAGGGGCTATGGAAGAAGCCGCGGTCTCAAAGAGTCAGAAGTAAACTGGATTCTAGGTCCACCTCAGCTGGATTCGCCTCCAGGTGCAGGGGGCCGGGCCCCAGGGAGCAGGTCCTGTCCGGGTGCAGGGGGCCAGTGCCCAGGAGCAGGAGGCCCTGTCCCGGGGTGGCAGTGGGGTCAGGCCCCAGGGAGCAGGTCCTGCCACGGTGGCAGGGAGGCGGGCCCCCAGGGAAGGCAGGCCCTGTCCCGGGTGCATGGGGGCAGGCCCAAGGGAGCAGGCCTGTCCGGGTCAGGGGCCGGGCCAAGGGAGCAGGACTGACGGGTGCAGGGGGGGGCACCAGGGAGCAGGCAATGTCCGGGTGGGGGGCGGGCCCCAGGGAGCAGGCCTGTCCGGGCAGGGGGGGGCCACAGGGAGCAGGCCTGTCGGGTGCAGGGGGCGGGCACAGGGAGCAGCCAGGTCGGGAGGGGAGGGGGGGGGGGGCCCGGGAGCGGTGGGGTGGGGGGCCCCAGGGAGCAGGCCCTGTCCGGGTGCAGGGGGGCGGGCCCCAGGGAGCAGGCCCTGTCCGGGTGCAGGGGGGCGGGCCCCAGGGAGCAGGCCCTGTCCGGGTGCAGGGGGGCGGGCCCCAGGGAGCAGGTCCTGTCCGGGTGCAGGGGGGCGGGCCCCAGGGAGCAGGTCCTCCGTCTTACCGGTGGGTGCCCGGGAGCGGCGCGCACTCTCTGCAGGCTGAGGTCGGCAACACCCGACACGGCCCACGGCCCTCAGAACGCGTCTCCCGGCCCCGGGTACACGTCCGAGTGGCCGGGTGACCATCTCAGGTTCCAAAACGCGAAAATGTACACTAGCGAGCAAAATCTACCACGCGCCCGTGCTGCAGAGACGCACGTTGTCTTTCTGGAGCGAGGTGCACTAAGGGACAAGCAGACTTTTTAAATTTTTTCTTCCCCCGTAGTCTCAGAGTGAAAATTAATGGAAACATCTGACTTTCCATCTTTGAGCCACACGATGCCAAACCAAATTCCTGGAAGAGGTCTAGAGAGTAAGACCCACGTGGCTTTCAGAGCATGAAAACATCCTCTAACTCAAAACCAAGCACTTTGGACAAACTGGTCTCCAAAGCAAGCCTGGAATGGAAATCCCAGTGGTGTTCAGTCTCCGGGATACAGAATTCTAAGAAACCCTGTGGACGGGTGTTCAGGAACTCAGAGAGGGGTATTTCCAGGATAAAACAGCAAAATGTGGGAAAAGCCGAGTTTCCCAGCTCAGGGCTGACTAACACAGCTGCTGTGCTGTGATTACAGGGGCTTCCAGGAAGCACAGATGGACCCGAGCTGGCGCTTCCACCAAACAAGCCAACGTGTCTGATTTTTCAAAATCCTCTGTCACTTGTCCCCAGTGTGACGCTCTGTCCCCTTACTTTTGGATGAGTGTGTGCACACCTGCCGTTTGAGAAGGGGAGGAGCCGGGCAGCACCATCCCACGTGTGGTAACCTCACACGTAGTTAACGTAGTGAATGATGCCACTAAACTACAGACTTAAAAATAGTTAAAATGGTCAATTTCATGTTATGTGTATTTACAACACACACACACACACACACACACACACACACACACACAGGATGATATAGGAAAACCCAAACTCCAGTTCCACAAAAACAAAAGCAAAACAAAACAACAACAACAAAACCCTGTACATCCATTCATTTCTCTTTCGACTCAGACCTGGACGTTCGCCGCAGAGACCCAGCACAGCAAATCGTCCAGACACCCAGAGAAAACGGAAACCCCGAAAAGGATGCAAATGTCACGACCCGTCACAGCTGTGGGCAGACGCGCACACACAAGGGCCCCGGCCCGGGGGGAGCCAGGTGGGCTCGGGGCAGGCCCGGCCTCTCCAGTGGCCGCGGAAAACTGCCAGGTGGCTCCTCCCAGCCGCGTGGAAAACGCAATCTTTCACTCTATCTTGAAGTCCTAGACGCATCAGTAAACTAACACAGCCCCACGGGGGGCTGGGGCACGTTCGTGGGCGGACCATCTGGAACTGTGGGACCGAGCGCTGGACGCCTAGAGAGGTGGCAGTCGCACAGGTGGCAGGTGCACGCAGGCCCGCAGTCACTCGGCTGGGGCAGCGTTGCCGTTGGAGGGACGCCTGCGGCCCGAGGCGCTGGGGGGGCGAAAGTATACATACTCCGTGGCTGTTTTGTTCTGAAGACTAAATGACTAAGATTTGCCCCCATGCGTGTGCATTAATGAGAATGTTCATCTTTACAAAAAAGGAAATTAAAAAACTGAGAATGCGCTAGAATAAACAACACAGGGCAGCCCGGGGGCTCAGCGGTTTAGCACCGCCTTCGGCCCAGGGCGTGACCCGGGGCCCCAGGATCGAGTCCCATGTCGGGCTCCCAGCATGGAGCCTGCTTCTCCCTCTGCCTATGCCTCTGTCCCCTCTCTCTCTCTCTCTCTCTCTCTCTCTCTCTCTCTCTGTTTCTCATGAATAAATAAAGAAAAAAAAGAAAAAAAAAACAACCCCAAAGGCCAGGGAATTACGTCCAGGCCAGCTGTGCGAGAGCAGGTGTCCTGTCGTCCTGGAGCCTGGCCCCGAGACTCGGCGCCCTTGGGGACGCTGCTGGGCACCGGGAATGCTGTCCCCACCTTCCTAAACTGAAGATCTCTCCCTGCTGGTCTCCCCCCGCCCTCCCACGCCGCGAGGGCCCGGGGACCCGCGTACCTGGAGCACTGGCAGGGGACACCCGTCTCGCCAGGACCCGGCGTGCAGGCATGGAACCCCGACACGGCCCACTCCCGAGCCCGCGGGGCCCGCTGCACCCCGCTGCGCCCCAGCTTCCTTTCAGACAAAAACTTTAAGTCTGATCAAGTAGCTCGGAGCCACCACTTCCCGCTAACGGCGGGGCCAAGCCGATGCCCCGGAGCGAGCCCACAGAGCGCCCGCCGCCCACGGCAGCCCCGGGGACACACACGTGGCGGTGACCGGCCCACGACATGCCAGGGACACAGAACGGCATGGGGGCGGGGGGCGGGGGGCGGGCACAAAGGGAAGGCAAAGCCACGAAGAAATACAGCCGGGCAGCATAGAAAGTGTGAGAAAATGACCCCAAAATGCAACAACAACAACAACAAATCACTACTAATCCATTCTCAAGTTTTACAAAATTGGACCCACGTTATTAATCCCAACAAGTCAGCACCGGAAGGTCAAACCATAAAGGTTGGAGCCGGGAGGGGTGGCTGTCAGGAAGCCGCGTGTCCCCTGCCGGGCTGGAGGGCGCCTGCCTCGCCCGCCGCGTGGGGATGCCTGACCGTAGCAGCAATCAGTGGCCTCCTCGTGAATCGACCAAATGAGAACAGTAACTTTTTTTTTTTTTAACTTTTTTTTAACAGTAACTTTTAAACCCAAATCTAATCACACTTGTTTTGCAAGCAAATAAACAGAGAAGGGCGAGGAGGAGGGCATGTACTTGTAACTGGGGGGATTAAATCCCCAGCCACGAGAATATTTCTCAAGACCCCGTAGAGAGATCACGCAAACAAACAAGCAAAACCCTACAGAATCCCTGCAGAGGGTAACTGACTTAAGTTTACTGGGCCAGGGGATCCCTGGGTGGCTCAGTGGTTTGGTGCCTGCCTTTGGCCCAGGACTTGGTCCCGGGGTCCCCGGATCAAGTCCCATGTCAGGCTCCCTGCATGGAGCCTGCTTCTCCCTCCGCCTGTATCTCTGCCTCTCTCTGTGTGTCTCTCATGAATAAATAAATAAAACATTAAAAAAAAAGTTTACTGGGCCAAGTTGACCAACTACCCCCTAAAACACAGGTGAGTCGATACCACTGTAAGCTGTCTCCAAGCAATCCAATGAAGCTCCTCTCAGAAAAGAGAAGAGCTCACTCTCAACGTGAAAAATCTGATTTAGAACTTACGACTCAATTTACAAGGCTCCCAACGGGGGCCATCGTGACTGCCCGAGCACCTCAGGAATGTTCTGGAAAAGACCAATCTTGCACTTCTGTTCTCGCGTGGGACCCGTCTTCCACTCCCAGGGCTCGCTCTCCTAGCCACACCGTGCCCTGCAGAGCGGTGGTGCTCCTCCAACGTGGGTCTGCAGCTTAGTGTCCAAGAGACGCCCATGCACAGGCGGCGCACCTCGGAAAAGCTGCAGCTTCTGTTGCACACCCTCGCAATCAAGCAACTCAGATCAATTTTTTCGGGTTTCCCAGTGCATCTAAAAGTCACATTTACACTGTCATCTATTAAATGTGCAACAATAATACTTAAAAAAAAAAAAAATCAATGCAAGTACCTTGATTAACAAATACTGCTAAAAAAGGCTAACAGCCATCTGAGCTTTCAAAGGAATCATAATCACCGATCACCCTAACAAATAAAATGAAAAAGTTGAAAATACTGCAAGAATTACCAACACGTGACACAGAGACACAAAGTGAGCAAATGCTGTTGGAACAACGTCACCGGCATCTTGTTCCAGCAGGCCCGTCACAAACCTTCAACTCTTGTTTAAAAAAAAAAAAAAAAAAAAAAAAAAAGCAAAAACCAACCAAACAAAAGGCAGTGTCTGCAAAGCTCCGTAAAATGAAGCGCAATAAAACAACACGTGTCTCCTACTAACTTTCAGGGCAAGCGCGGACCCGCCCAGGAGCTGTGTCCTCCGCAGGCCGCCAAGTCTTCAACGAACTGTGTTAGTGTGTCTCTTGCACACTTCTTTTTCCATCTGCAAATACTCCACGGCGAGCAGAGCACAAGTTGTAAATCAAATGGGAACGTTTCGGTCCTCTATTCCCCGGACCAAACTACGGTAGTTTGAATTTTAGTGCGGAATAGAATTTTAAGTTCACAGTAAAACTATCTCCCTGGCAAAGAAAAAAAAAAGAAAGAAAAAAAAAAAGGCCCCAACCCAGCTGAGTGCACACGCAAAATTCTCAGAGCCGGAGTGAAATCAGAGAACGCGCCCTTCGGTGCTCTCACAAAAAACACACACTTGTGTCCTGCCCACCCGGCGTCCCTGAGGTCCCGCGTTAGGATTTGAGTTACACACGGCCCTGCTTGGCTTCCAGCCCGAAACGGGACATCGATGCTGCTTTCTGCTCACGGGGCGTCCTTCGGCTGCAGGCGGCGGCCCCCAGGGCGCACTCGCGAGGTGGGTGCAGGAAGGGGGGGCACAGGGCAGGAGGCCGGAGGGCTTCGGAGGGCCGGGGAAGGCTGTAGCGTCACCGCCGGCCCTCCTCCCACTTCTGCGTCCTCCACAGCCCTGCGACCGGGGGTCCTGGGGGTCCCGGGGGGGCCTCGGCTCTTACTGTGGGCACCACCACCCGAGGCGCTTCCCAGGCATCCTCTCCACCCTCGCGCCCCAGATGTGGCTGTGACCTCTCGGGGAGCGCGTGGGAAATGCAGACTCGCAGGCCCCACCCCAGACCCGCCAATCCGAATCCGCACCTGAACGAGACCCCCAGGGCCTCATGTGACGTTAGGGGCACGCAGCTCTCAAATGGGGGCAAACTAACAGTTTCATGAGCTTTTCTGTTTCTTTGAGAGGTCACTTTTTCCTAACAAAAATGTCACCAGAATTTTTTTTATTTTTAGATTTTATGTGACACAGAGAGCGAGCCTGTGCGCACAAGCAGGGGGAGCGGCAGGCAGAGGGAGAGGGAGATGCAGGCCCCGCACTGAGCATAGAGCCCGACGTGGGCTCGAACCCAGGACCCCATAGATCATGACTGAACCCCCCAGGGTGTCCCTTGAATTATTTTTTTAAATGCAAAAAAAATACCCGTTTGACAGCTTTTACCAGTTATCATGTGACCTCAAACACTGATTTTTTTTAATCATAGTAAAATGTACAAAAGGTAAAAAAAAATGTGCCACTTTAAGCATATAGTTCAGTGGCATTAAAGCACATGGACACTGTCCTGCAACCATTACCACCGTCCACCTCCAGAAATGTCCCCAAGCTGTACCCATTAAACAATACCTCTTCACTCCCCCCTCCTTTCCCACACGGATTTCTTTATGCTCTTTAATAAACTGAGTTCAAAGGAGACCTTGAAGAGTCGCCATAGAGAGGCTTAATGAGGACAAGGCCATGCTCCGGTATCTTTGACCCCGATTCCTTCTACAATCTGCTGCTGCCCTATTACAGAGTGGCTGCTCCTGTCCTGCGGACCAGCACCAGAGCTTCCCCTACTCCTCTGTGAACGCCCCCCACGGCTCCGCAGTGAGCTTGTGATGTGAGAAGATGAGGAAGGTCAAGGAGGAAGGACACTCGAGTCCCCCGGCCACCATCAGTTCTTGAGCCAAATCTGACTCCAAGTCTTTCCGTCTTGTCTCACTCCTCCTGTACCGTCAGCCCTATAATTCCCATACAAATCTCCAAGCTCATCATACGCCGGATGACAGCGTGGACAACCCAAGACCAAGTATTCGGTGACCGCTGGAAGGGGAGATGTCACAGTGGGGCCTGCCTTCACGTTCAAGTGCAGGTCATTCTGGGTCGGTTGACTGTCAGCCCGCAATCCCTACGTGCTGTCAACAGCGAGCACAACTGCCGCCCTGGCCACCCCGCTCCACCTCTGCGCACGGAGCTGTTGGTTAGCTGGGGCCGGAAATGGCTTCACGTGGCATAGGGTCCAGACCCCGTGTCCTACATGGTAGCACCCAAGGGCTGGCGCTGCCACGTTAGCCTCTGCTGGGCAAAGCGTCGTGAGATCAGAATGGAAAGCATCTTAGAACCTCAAGGACAGGGGCCCCGGGGTGGCTCAGCGGTTGAGCATCTGCCTTGGGCCCAGGGCGTGACCCCAGGGTCCTGGGATCGAGTCCTGCATTGGGCTCCCTGCGTGGAGCCTGCTTCTCCCTCTGCCTGGGTCTCTGCCTCTCTCTGTGTGTCTCTCATGGATAAATAAATTCTTAAAGAAGATAAAAATGAAAAAAAAAAAAACCCCTTAAGGACAATACGTCAAGTGAAATAAGCCAACCACTAAAAAAGGACAGCTACTGTGTGAGTGATCCCTCCCTTGCACACAAAGTATCTAAAGTAATCAAAATCAGAGCGTAGAAAAATGGTTACCAAGAACTGGTGGGAGGAGATATGGGGAACTGTTTGGTAGGTTGAGAGTCTCAGGATCACAAGATAAAAAACTAAAAAAAAGAAAAAAAAAAAAAGAAAAAGAAAAATGTCTAGGGGTCCCTGGGACAGCAGTACGAAGATACTTAAGGCTACTTACATAGACACTTACAAAGGGTTAAGTTTGAAGTCATGCGTTTTTACCGTAGTTTTTAAAAAGAGGTGGAGGGAAAGTTAAAAAGAATTATCTTTGGGATTAAAAAACAAGTCAATAAAAAAAAAGAAAAGTCCACTGAAAATCTATGGCACAACATTTTCAGGAACAGAAGTCATAACAAGTCGGGTCCATTGTTTAAATACTATTTTCCTGCAACTACAGGACCCAGCAACTGCACTACTAGGGATTTACCCCAAAGATACAGAAGCAGTGACCCGAAGGGGCACCTGCACCCCAGTGTTCGCAGCGGCAGTGCCCACGAGAGCCAGACGGGGGCAGGAGCCGCGCTCTCTGCAGGCAGACGGAGAAAGATGCCGCGCTGTGCGCACCATGAGCTCGGCCCGGCCGCCAGAGAGGAGCGATCTTGCCATTTGCAACGTGGACGGAACCAGAGGTTGTGATGCTGCGCGAGGCCCGAGAAAGACGATTACCGCATGGGCCAGACAGCCCAGGAGCGTCGCTGTTTCCTGAGCCCAGAAACGAGAAAGGTGCCCAGTGGGCGAGCTGTGCTGAGGCCTGATAGCCAGGGAGCACCTGTGCCTTACGCTGCGCGACACCCGCCCAGGAGGTTCTGTTCTCAGCAAAACCTGCAGGTTCGGAGACCCTGAGCTTTGAATCCGGGCATGTGACATCGCCTCTCTTTGGGTCTTAAGTGTTGCTACGTGCCTCTGAAAAACGGACCCGTTTGTGACATTAAAATCAGGTGCCTTAATCAAAGGGAGACGCCGCCTCCTTTGACAAGCGCCCAGATGTAACCAGTGAGCTAGTTTCTGGATCCACCTTTTTGATTTTCAGTGACACAGCTTTTATGGTACATTAAGGAACCGGGAGCCAGGGGGCACCTGGGTGGCTCCGCGGTGGAGCGTCCGCCTTCGGCCCAGGGCGTGACCCCGGGGTCCTGGGATCGAGTCCCGCATCGGGTCCCCACAGGGAACTGCTTCTCCCTCTGCCTGCATCTCTGCCTCATGAATAAGGTCTTAAAAAAAAAAAAAAAGAACTGGGATCCAGAACCAGGGGATTATCCCCCTACCAAAGGAGCCTCCTCAGTTGACCAACTGGGCGGACACACAGCCCGGCTAGGGGGCCCGCGGACCTGGCTCTCACAGGGACCCCCACCCACACTGTCCCCGCACCGGGAGACTGCAGATGTTAAGCGGTACGGAGCCCAATTCACAAAGAGCAGCGATTGTGAGGTCCTCCTGGACACGCGCGCGCCCCACACATTGGGGTGTGTTTGCCGAGATCCCCAGGAGGGAAGCGGCCCCTCGTGGCCCCTCTGCCCCGCGCTGCTCAGAACACTTGGTCTGATCCATTTGGAGAATCTCATGGCGTCTCCACCCCCGGAGGTGTACGTGACACAGTCTTCTCCGGATCTGGTTCCCCGCCCAGGAAAAAATGCTAAGGCGCTGGGGGGGGGCGGGGGGGGCGTAGATGCCCCGGAGCAGATGCCCGGGCGCAGGTGCGCGGGGCTGCAGGCTCACCTGGCCGTAGTCCGTCCGGAAGACCACGACGCCCTCGGCGCAGGAGCTCACGGTACTCGGGAAATGCTGCCCGTTTTCTCTCAGCCAGACCCGCGCCCCCTGCGAACAGAAAGAAGACGTTTTAACGGGGAGTTTGCATTGCGTTCCGTGGCCAATCACCGCCTCCAAATTACGGGCCGCTCCATTCCTTTAAGGGGAAAAACCCCCCAAACACCACACTTTTTAAAAAGCCAGTAATTTGCTCCGACAGGAGCCACTCGGGGAAGGCCGACCGAGGGCCCTGGGGGAGGCGAACCTGTGACACCCCCCCCCAGAGCGGGGTCGCGGACGACCTCCGGTGGCTCACCAGTGCCCGGCGCTGCCCCGGCCTTCCGGGCGGACGTGGGGGCACCGCAACCGGCTGAGCATCACAAGATGGAAGGAACACGCCCCCCGGCAGTGGGGTTCCCGAAACCAGATGAACCAGGTCCCTGGGGCGCAGCAGGCCTCGGAGAGCCTCTGGCTCTGCGGCTGCGGGCCCCACCGCCCGCCCCGTGCACGCCCCGTGCCGCCTGCCTGCTGGCCCCGAGCCCGGGCGGCAAGGTCGCGCTCCGGGCGGGCACAAGTTTCAGCACAGGTCGCAGCCAGCACCCAGCTGGGAGGCGCGCCAGCCTCCTGTCCCCGCCATCCCGCGCCCGGCTCTCAGGACGGTGGCCGGAGGCCGCACTCTCCAGACCCCTCGGGTTTCACCTGCCGCCTGACCTTTGGCGTCGGGTTTATTTCCCTGTTTTATCCGCGTCCCCTCCCCCCGCCCCGGGCGAATGAAACTCGCACAGTATCCGCCTTTTCGGCGATCAGCTGCCTCCTACTTGATTTCACAACAATGAAAACCACTTGCTTCCAAGAACAAGTGATAAAGGTTTGAAGCGACGACCGGGTGTTCGCGGGTCTAATGACAGAGAATCCCTCCGTGTGACATACGCGGGACACTGAGCTTTAAGTTCTCATGAAGTCATTTCTACTTTGCTCAGTGTCACCAATCCCAACAAAAATCACCCCCAACAAGCGCATCCTCACGTCGCAAGTGCATTAACGTGGAAATACTACCCCTGAGTGAGCACTTCAAACGACACACGGGAACAACTTTCTCCAGGAATTTCAACCTCATTTTATCGGTGTACTTCATGTGTTTGGATTTCAGATATTATGCGAAATATTTAAAATCTATTGATCAGAGGGTCTTCAACTTCTCACGGAAGGGGCTGCTACTAGTCTCTTGACACAGAGTTGGCGGGAGATAAATAATATAGAAGGAATTCATCACTTTATGCTGATTTTCTGAAGGAGTCGTTTATGAGAATGGTAAGACGTTCCGCGCCCGGTGCGGAGCCCAACACAGGGGCTCCCAACCCCGAGACCGTGACCTGGGCCCTGATAAGAGTCGACGCTTTCGCCCTGAGCCGCTCGGGCGCCCCCACCTTCCGCTACGACGAACTGTGTTTATGGAGAGCAAAACCAGTAGCTGACTTCCAGTACGGGGGCCGTGATGGGCACGGCCGGGGCTGGGCGTCAGGACGCCTGGTCTACCCCCACTCACCCAGTGGGCCACTGTCCCCCTCCAGGGCGACGCAAACAGCCAGCCCTGCCTGCACCGCCACACAGCCCATGACGGACCACGTCTCAAACCCCCTCCATTCCCTCCATGCTCTCCCCACGCATCGTACTATTTGTCCCCTTAGAGTAATTCATTAATTAAATAAATGAATTAGGGGCGCCCGGGGGGCTCAGTGGCTGAGCATCTGCCTTCAGGGCGTGACCCCAGGGTCCTGAGATCGAGTCTCGCACCGGGCTCCCCGCAGGGAGCCTGCTTCTCCCTCTGCCTGCCATTCCCCCTGTTTGTGTTGTCACATAAATATATAAAATCTTTTTTTAAAAAATAAAATCAATGCACAACTAAAATATAACAACACAGAGGTCACTGTAATGGCCAGCTATCACACTCCCAGCCATGTGTTACCTCCTACCTGTCCGGAGGGAAAATTAAAGAAGATACAGAAATCTGACTTGGGGCCCCCGGAGGGCTCAGTCAGTGCAGCAGGCGACACTTGATGTTGGGGCTGTGAGTTCCTGCCCCACACTGGGTGTAGAGATTATTCACAAATTTCTTTAAAAATCTTTAAAAAAGGGGATCCCTGGGTGGCTCAGGGGTTTAGCGCCTGCCTTTGGCCCAGGGCGTGATCCTGGGGTCCTGGGATCGAGTCCCGCATCGGGCTCTCTGCATGGAGCCTGCTTCTCCCTCTGCCTGTGTCTCTGCCTCTCTCATGAATAAATAAATAAAATCTGAAAAAAAAAATCCTAAAAAAAATAACTGACTTAAAATGACTCCCTTGTTGCCATTAACCACCTTGTTTGGAGCAGAACCAGAACTAGCCAGGGACGCGGGATCCCAAGTCCACCCCGAGTCTGGTTGACGTGCTCGGGGCGAGCCTCCCGGTCCACGTGACCGGCTCCCGGAGTTCCCTTGGGGTGCCAAGGCTCTCCTAGCATCCCTCCCAACTTCCCTTGGGGAGCTCGACGCCCTCCCACAGCATTCCCTCTCTCCGCACGCGGGGGGGGGGGGGGGTCCGCACTTCTTCAACCTTCCCTCCAAAGAGGGGTGGAAATCCTCCACAGGCACAGGCAGAGACGGAGTGTGAAGCCTTCGTCCAGGAGCCCAGGAGCCCAGGAGCCCAGGAGCCCAGGAGCCCAGGAGTCCAGGAGTCCAGGAGCCCAGGAGTCCAGGAGTCCAGGAGCCCAGGAGCCCAGGAGCCCGCCTTACGTACAGAACGCAGAACATCAAGACGGTGAGTTCCCGTCTCCGCAGAGGTGAGTCCTGGACCTCCGGGCGGCAGCTCGGACTGAGACTCGGGGACCCCCCAGAATCCCCCCTGCGACCGCCTGTCCGTCCTGACCGAGCGGCGGACAGCTGCTTCCAAGAAGACGACGGGCTTCCGTCACCCTCTAAGGCTCTTCTCGCACGCGTCACTCCACACCACGACCACATCGTCGGATCACCTAGAAGACGACTTCCAAGCGCCTGAACTACTTTTATCTACTTAAGTAATCTCTACACCCAACGTGGGGCTGGATCCCACTCTCTGGGATCGAGAGTGACATGATCGACTGACTGAGCCCGCCAGGCGCCCCGTTTCTATCCTCTTTTTAGTTTACACATTAGAGACTGCGCATTTTAAAGCTCTGAGATACTTGCACACGCTCACTCTCTCTCTTTCTCTCTCAAATGGAAACTTTCAAAGTTCTACACGGTGAGAACTTTTACTCATCAGGTAAAATCATGAAACCATAATCCACAGTGCTCCTCCATCCTCCAAATCCTAAATCTGAAGCACTGTTCACTTGGACCTGTACTATTCTTTGTAAAAAAAGTTTTTATTATCAAAATGGATTTCATGTATTTCCCAATTATTAAAATCATCTACTGGGACACCCGGGTGACTCAGGGATTGAGTGTCTGCCTTTGGCTCAGGTCGTGACCCCAGGGTTCTGGGATCAAGTCCAGCATCAGGCTCCCTGCATGGAGGCGGCTTCTCCCTCTGCCTGTGTCCCTGCCTCTGTTTCCCTCATGCATAAATAAATAAAATCTTTAAAAAATGTTTTTAAATCGTCTACTTAGTAAGAATCAAATATTTTTATTGTGAAACATTGCTGAATTGGTATAAATTGTCACGAGGATTAACACCAACCTGACTTCCAGAAGCCACTCGGGATGTGGTTTCTTTCACTGGAGTTTTGTTGTGCGACTTTTTACCTTCTCCTGTGAAGGTTCCATAAAGTCCCTTTGCTGACACAGTCCTACAGGATCAAAGGCACACAGGGCTCAACCTCCTCAGTCCAAAGGTCTTTTATCAGGTGTGAAGAGCTGCGGACAAGCGAGTCCTAGGAAATGCCCCGGCCGCAGCTCTAAAGCCCATTGGCCGGTTCCCACTAGACCGACAGCCGCTGGCCTCCAAGGCAGGCAGGGAGACGCATTCGAAACCCTCCTCTGTTCCTTGAAAAAGTTGAAACTGGCGATTGCCATGAAATCGGAACTGCACAAACCAAAGTGGGTATTTGTACATGGGTTTTTCCCGGTGGTTTCTCTGAGCCCCGCAGATGTTCTGCGTCCATTCTATGAGAATAGAAGGCACATGCCCAGGTCGGGAAGAGAGGCCACCCGCAGGCATTTGGGCATGAGGTCACACGCGGACACTGAGCAGACCATCCGAGTTTGCGTGGGCAGGAAGAGCGGCCCGCCGTACGCAAGCCGTTAGGTTCTGTGCTTGTCAACTAAGGCCGATAATTTAATGCACACTTCAGGGAGCCTAGCCTACGGAGAGCGCGCACAATTTGAGTTTAAAAATGTCCTTACAAGATTGCTCAGAACCTACACGTTGTATTAAAAAGTTGGGCAAGTTTTCATCGTAATCTATGAAACGGACAGATGTTAAATTTAACAGCCAAAAACTTTCCTGCGCATAATCGCCAGCAACATTTTTACGACACAAAGCACTTGCACAAAAGTTCCCATCTCCTTTGATCAGGAACAAGCCCGTAAGACAGGGAGGCAAGTGATACCATCCCTTCTCCGGAAGCGAGGTTCACAGGGGTTCGACTTTCCGTCACCAGCAAATGATTTCCTGGATATCATTAGAAAAAAAAAAAAAAAAAAAGCCTGTACCAACTGTGGGTGAGGATGTAAAGTGGTACACCCACGTTAGAAAACAGTTTGGCAGTTTCTTAAAAAGCTAAACACAATCTTACTACTGGCTCTATGTCCTCAAATGTCTCAAAAAGTCTTGCATGCAGGGGCGCCGGGGAGGCTCCGTTGCCTTCCTCTCAGGCCAAAATCCTGGGGTCCTCGGATCGCCCCCTGGGGTCCCAGATCAGCAGGGCGTCTGCTTCTCCCTTTGCCCCTTCACAGCCCCCCACCCCAGCTCATGCTGTGTCTCTCTCTAATAAGTAAAAGCTTTAAAAATATATATTGCATGTGAATATTTGGAGTATTAATAGCAAAATACCAAAAATCATTTGAATGACCGCTAACTGCCATAGAGACAAATAAAATGTAGTAAGTCCACACAATGGAACTCTTCCAAATCATGGGAAAAAAAATTGATGTCCAAACCTACATACTTCCCAACTGCACCTGCACACCCTTACCCATTCCGTAATGTGAAACATCCAAATGTGTCTCTATCACCGGGCGGCAAGAGGTCAAGAAACGTACCCAGACACCCGCACGCACGCACATGCCTGCACCCCCAAAGGGCAGGTGAGGGCGGAGCAGAAGCTCTGAGGACCCGGGCTGAATTCAAGTCGCTGCTCTCCGCTCGTGCCAACGAGGGACCCTTGCCCAAAGGATCCAAAGAGGAGGCCGTGGCCCCTGACTCAGTGTCTCCTGGTCTCCCCCTGGAGGAGGAGCACAACCCCGGCCAAGGCGGACTTGCGGCGGCTCCTCCAGGGTAGAGAACCGCATCTGGCGCTTCCCCAGCCCCCTGCACCCCGCACTGTGAAGTGGCCTGCAAGGCTCACCCCCAGCCCTCGACACAGGGTTCGCTGATCCTACTGGAGGTGAAGAGGATAAAACCACCAGCATAGACGGCAGCCTACTTCTAAGGACTACTATAGTTCTCTTTGGTTCTAAAAAGGATGGTCTCTCCCAAACTTTGGAGGAAAAAAACAAAAAAAGTTGAAAAAGGCGGCAGGGAAACGAACCTAAAGAGAGATAACGAGGACAGCATGTTGTCGTTAGGGATTCACAGAAAAGAGAGCACTCCTCCCACCCAGACACAAACTCCGCCTCGGACCCCGAACCAGGCGAACCGGCGCCGCACCTGCTTTCCTCCCTGAAGTGCTTCTGCGGCCTGGGTTAGGTCCCACCGTTCCCGAGTCTCTAACGGCCTACACGGTAAAGTCACAGCGCGTTAGGAAATGTAATTTTTTTTTTTCTTTTTTTTTTTAAGACAGAGGGGTCAGATAATTTTGTAATGGCTAAATTAATAGGACTCTTTAGATCTGCAGGGGCAGCTGGAAAAGCACACGACTCTTGAATCTCAGGTTTGTGAGTTCAAGCCCCATGTGGGGTATAAAAATCCGTTAAAAAAAATGAAAAAAAAAGTTACAATGCATTAAATTTGTAGTAAATTCAGCCACCAAAGGAAAGTTCTCCTCTCTTGCCTGCAAGGGCTTCTAACCTGGCATCTTCTGAGACCTCTACTGGAGAAGGCCGGGCCCCTGCCTCCGACCACACTGAAATCCAGAAACGAGACGTGGATATTATACCACCAAGGATTTAAATAGCACCTTTTTCCTCCACTTTTAAAAGTTGAGATACAACTGATAGATGACGTTATATTAGTGTCAGGTGCACGTGATTTAACATTTGCATATATTGAGACGATCACCACAGTAAGTCTAATGAACACCCGTCAGCACTCACACTAACAATGGGTTTTCTTGTGATGGGAACTTTTAAGATCTACCTTCTTAGCAACCTTCAAAGATACAATACAGCATTATTACCTACGCTCACCGCGCTGTACATCACATCCCAGGACTCCTTTATAACTGGACGTTTGTACCTGTTGACACCCTTTACCTACTTCGCCCGTTCCCCTGCCCCAAACACTGATCTAAGGCTGTTTTTGTTTTTTTTCCCCAAGGGTGGGGGTTAGCTTCCACATATAAGTGAAATCTCCCCTGTTTCATAGTCATTTCTTTTTTTCCTTTTGGGAGTAGGAACATCTTTTCAACTGAACTGATTTTTTTTTTCCTGATCTTTATTCAAATCCATTTTAAAAGGCACATGGCTTTTACAACACACAGACTTCTCGTGCTGGTTTCTCAACCTGGTATCAGTGACATTTGGGTCGAGGTAATTACTGATTGGGGGTGCGGGGACGGTCCTAGTTGAGAACCACGGAGCTTGACGTTCTAGAGCCACAGCCAGATCAGGGTGTTCAAAACCCCTCACGGCCAGTGACCTCATTAACTGAAAGCAGACTCCATTTCCACAACCTCCCAGAGTAGGATCAGTCACATGCAGCCTACCTGGGGCAGATCTAATTTCTGGGGGCATTAAACCAGGTGCAAACAGAAGGGAGGGGGTGGCGACAGGATTCAAAGTGCTTGACGAACAGGGAAAAAGGTCAAGGAGGCAGATGGTTTGAGGGTGCGGGAGGGATGCTCTTCTCCTGTGTCCAGTCTGTTTTCTTTTTCATGTTAATTAGAACAGACTTTTAATGTTTTTACACAGATGACTGAACTGTAAGGACAAAAACTATCCTTTACTCTCTTCACCCCCAGGAGCTATTTCAACCTCCCACTGCTCACAAACCCCAACACAAAACTCATCAGAGAGCCTGGAAATGGTGCCCACGAGAACGAAGAGGGGGCGGAAGCACATGCACAAAATGAGTGTGAAAAATACAGCAGGCTCAGGAGCAGGGGGGACAAAGGAGAGACGCTGGCTGGGGGCAGACCCAGCAGATTTTTTTCCCCCAGAAATGAACAGGGAAGGTGAAACGTGACTTCTCCCCTAGAGAGACGGACCCCCCTCTCGAGGGGCCCTGGAAACGCGGTGAAGGGGCGGGGACCACCGTCTCCCCTGCATCCCCACACCCGTGGGTGGTCTTTCCATCCCCCAACCACACAGCGCACCGGGTGTGGGGCCCACAAGGCTGAGTGAGCCCAGACTCATGTCCTCACCTCGTGACTGCAGAGAGCTAGGCCTGAGGCTGCCCATCGTTTCTCAACGACTGTATCAGATGCCAAAGTGGAACGCTTCACCCAGCCCCACGGCTCCTTAGACTCCCAGGGGACCCCGGGTGGCTTGAGGCTCCAGCCTCAGAGGATGCAGAGTTCAACCGGGTGCTGAGGCCAGAGCTTCCACCCTCAGCTGCCGAGGAGGGAAAGCTAAGAAAGGGAAGGTTCAAGAGAAAGCCATGAACAGACAGCCCGTGAGGACAGAACCGTGTGGCTCGAGGATCCCCCGTTGGTCCCATTTTACTGCTGGCTGTGGAACAGGGTAGCCCTGGTCTTCTGTATAGGCAACCCCAACAACCGTCCTATGCCCATCGGAGCGGACGCCACCACTAGATTCCAGAGGAAAACGTGTTGCTGACATTCTGCTGCAGACTCTCAGGAGTAACTGCCCCCACCCTAAGACGATGCCAGCAGCATTAGGTAACTCCCCAGATAGGCCTCTAGAGAAGTCCTTGATGGTATTGTTGAAATGCTGCATATTTTTAGAAGAAATGCATTCCAGCTATTTGCAGCTAGGTCACCCTCAGCTTCATTAACGTCATTTCCTGGTCTGGCCTATGGGCCTACAGACCATCTGTTGTACTATCTCCACAGGTAGACGTGTAGTGTCCCCCACAACTAGCTCAAACACACCGAAAACACAGTACGGCTGCAAAGGGAGGCCTGGCTGCACTCATCATATAGTCAGGACAATCTGCCCATGTCTTTGCATAGCTCCTTAAGATCCCGCAGCCCCGGGATCCCTGGGTGGCGCAGCGGTTTAGCGCCTGCCTTTGGCCCAGGGCGCGAGCCTGGAGACCCGGGATCGAATCCCACGTCAGGCTCCTGGTGCGTGGAGCCTGCTTCTCCCTCTGCCTGTGTCTCTGCCTCTCTCTCTCTCTCTCTCTCTCTCTCTCTGTGACTATCATAAATAAATAAAATTAAAAAAAAAAAAAGATCCCGCAGCCCCCACCCCACCAGGAAGGATCATGAGCACTCACATCTTTGCCTCTCGTCCTCTTGTACAGAGGGTCAAACTCTGTACCACTAGAAGCTACCTGGAAGGGCAGCTTCCATGCAGAGGACGTGAAAAGTATAGGAATGGTAGGAGATATAGGGGGAAGAAGAAGAAGAAAAGGAGAAAAAGCATCACCAACCAGAAACTAACCTTTGGCTCACTGTTCCCCAGATAAAGATACAAAGACTCACCGGCATCCCCAATCCCGGATCCAAAAATCAAAACCAAACAAACTATATTAGATGGCGAGATGCCTCAGTTATGACCCCGTGATGCTGTAAAGAGTTTACTCCGCGGCTGCTACGGGCTTCCAACTTGCCAACTGATTCAGTCCTGATTTCATATTCTAATTTTTTTCTACCATCCTCACAGTTCCTTAAAACAGCTTTTTAGTTACTCTTGTAAACTACTGACTAGAAATAATCCCAGAAAGAATACTGAAAGAAAGGAGACATCCCCAAGCTGCTGAGATAATCTCAAGCAGGGAGAATCCAAGGAACCAAAATCAGACGAGTCCATTAGTCAACCAATCGTCACGCAAGCCAACACATATGTGTTGAAAAGAAAACAAATGAGGCTAAAGAATCCGTCAACACACCTGAAATTCATCCACCGTCTGTAAGTCACTCCCGGTGAGGCCGGGCATCCACCCACCCCCGGCCCACTCCTCCTACAAATATCTTTCGAGCTCCCTATTTCGTACCAGACGCTGTGAAAGATTCAGCAGGACACAAAACTGCTGCTGCTTTAAAGAGCTTACATTATACCCAAGATAAAGTTTGCCTTTCCTGATACCTTCCCCATCCACTCTCTTCCCAAGGAAATAATTATGCACCATGAGGAGACCAAGTCAAGACAGACAAGTAGGTAAATGGAAGAAAGGACACGCAGATTTTATAAAATGAATGAAACTCTTGTGATGCTAACAACTCTCGAAAACCAGTGAGAAATCCTCCCTAAGCAACTTAAAACTGCACCCCTTTCTTCCTTTGAGTGGAAACAGTGGGTATGGAACAGAAGGGGCAGTAAAAGACCAGCATGAGATGTTTGCCCTCTTCATGAAGAGAATACCAGATATTCTTTACCTCTTACTTCCTAGAGTTTATTGTTCTTTCCTATTCTTGATCTGAATAATTTGTATATATATATAAAAAAAACAACCCTACAAATAAAAACTGATAGGATGATCTCAATGAAATCCTGTTCCGGCTACTGTATGTTTTTAGGGGGAAAAAGAAACCCATAAACTTACTTGGAACAGGAGTTTGTCATCCATTACTCCCTAAAAATGAACCAAGAACACAGTAAATAAACTTAACTCAGCTACTTCTCACTTCTGTGGCATCTCTACGAATTCCTTTGCAGAATTTTATTAAAATTGTTATTATTGGGCACCCCGGGTGGCTCAGCGGTTTAGCGCCTGCCTTCGGCCCAGGGCCTGATCCTGGAGACCCGGGATCGAGTCCCACATTGGGCTCCCTGCATGGAGCCTGCTTCTCCCTCTGCCTGTGTCTCTGCCTCTCTCTCTGTCTCTCATGAATAAATAAATAAAATCTTTTAAAAAAATTGTTATTTATTAAATTTCAAGAACAGTTGTTGTGTTCCGTAAAATTATACTTTTTTGAACTAAAAAGAGCTTAAAAAGTAATCTAGTCCAATCAAAGAGACAGACCGCAGGTTGGCGAGAATGTGGAGAAACTAGGACCCGTATGCCCCGCTGCCAGGAGGTACCACGGCACCGCTGCTCTGGGAGCTGCCCAGCAGTTCCTCTACAGGGTAAGCATAGCGTCACCTACGACCCAGAAATTCCCTTCTTAGGTAGATATACCCCAGAGAAATGGAAGTCCATGTCCACACATCGAAACCTGGATACGAACCTTCACAGCAGCGTTATTCGCAAAAGCCCAAAAGTGGAAATCACCCCAACAGTCCATCCACTGATGAACAGGTTCTTCTAGAATGTGACACGTTCACACGACGGCATATCGCTCAGTGATAAGAAGGATGAAGAACCGGCGCACGTGACACCGTGGGTAAGACCTGAAAACATTATGCTCAGCGGAAGACGCCACACAGGACCACGTGTGGTCTGATTCCGTTTCTACGACACGTCCAGAAGGTAAATGCACCCGGGGCTGGGTGGAGGCACTGACTGCTAATCGGTGGAGGGCTTTCTTGCCATTGCTTTTTTTTGGTTTTTTTTTTTTTTTTTTTGAGTGATGAAAACCTGCTGGAATCAGATGGTGATGGTTGCACGACTGTCTCTCTCCAGCAGTATTCACAGGTACTAATACACTAGTCCTAGTAATTAGTGAATATTCCGAAACCCACCCAACTGTGTGTGTGAAAGGGGTGGATTTTCAGTTGTGCGAATTACTCTGCAAATAACAAAGAGGAGAGGAAGAGAGACCAACATTCACACAGACAAACTCACCCCCGACCCCGTTGCCTGCTGGATCCCGCCATCCCAGGGGCCACCGTCGCCCTGACCCCCCTTCCTCCATACACCCAGAAAGTCCCCTTCTCAGGTCACGCTGCTTCCGATGGGCTCTCCAGGATTCACGAGCAAAGATGTGTCCGTTAGTAGTTTGTAACACCCAAAGGTCATAACGTTCGGGAGACACCAGGAGGCAATTCACTCCTCCAGAAACTGTTGCAGGTGCTTCCCGTAGGGCCCCGAAACCACAGTCCCCTCCGTGCTCTGTTTGATGCAGGCTTGGATCTGCACCCTCTGTATGACAGGAGGCCGGGACGGCTTGGTTTCATGCCGTTGAACCTCCAGCACCCGGAACAAGGCCAGACGGCCTAGATGAAGGCCAAAAATTAATTAATCTCTCTCAATCTCAAGCCCCACCTCCATCCCAAACCCCTGCTCAACGGGCAAGAGATGAGAACCGAGCTGCTCGCAGGGACCAGTGCCACTGCGGGTGTCGGCAGGTGTCCTAGGAACCGCCCGGGCCACTCCCCTGGAAGGGACGCGCTCACACTGGATGAGCTGAGATCTCTGCACAAAATGAGGGGTCGCGTGGCCTGTGTGTCGTGCAAGCACGAAGAGATGATGGGAGCTGGCCCAGCCAAGGGCTCCAGGGCCGGGGCTCTCGGCACACCCGCCGCACGCACCTCGGGGCGCACCCGGGGGCCCTCGGGCACCCGCCGCTTCAACCACTCTCCTCTGAACGCCTCGCCGGGGAATCGGAGAACGCACAGGCCAACCCCAGTGCAGCACGGGAACAAGCTCTTCTCTGAAACTACAGCGCTGGATGCTTTTCAGTTGGGAGGGATTTAAGAATGACTTATAACTACAGGCTACACCCACCAGGGAAGTGATGTGGGGCGGGGGTGGAGGGGTGAGGAGGATGGAAACATTTCTAAATCACCCAAGGCCCTGGGTTTGTTCTATCTACTGAGATTTCATCTAAATAGAATTATTTCTCTCCTACGCCAAAATCCATTTCCAGTTCTTTCCATATTCCATCTCCTCTTGGGTGGCCACAGAGTAGGAACAGGACACTCTTGGTTTTTGTTTTTTTTTTTTTCCATAGAAAGGCAGCATGTCCAAAAGCCCAACGGCAATGCTACTGCTAACGCAGGGGGAGTCGGAGGAGATGCTTTTCCAAGGATGTGAGGCCGTGCAGCGGCAGTGAGTACAAGACGGTCAGACTCGAAGACACAGGAGCACCGGCAGTGTGACTACCAGACAGGCTCTGGAGGGCCGTGAGTGAGGCCGGCGGTTTTTTATTGTTGTTTTAAATAGACTTTTAATTTCAGGAGCGTTTTAGATTTTACAGAGAAGTTGCAAAGATAATAGCATCCCCGTATGAACCGTCCTGCACTGTGGGTGGGAACGCAAGCTGGGGCAGCCGCTCTGGACAACT
Organism: Canis lupus familiaris; assembly: GCF_011100685.1. Classification (NCBI taxonomy): domain Eukaryota; kingdom Metazoa; phylum Chordata; class Mammalia; order Carnivora; family Canidae; genus Canis; species Canis lupus. The sequence goes on along the minus strand of NC_049225.1, from coordinate 87,875,991 downwards.
GTGTGGAGGGTCCCTAAGAAGTTAAAAACAGGGTCACCCTACAACCCAGCAATTGCACTGCTGGGAATTCACCCCCAAGATACCGATGTGGCCACCTGAAGGGACACCTGCACCCCAATGTTCACAGCAGCAGTGCCCACAGCAGCCACACTGTGGGAGGAGCATCTGTCCTCCGACGGATGGATGGACAAAGAAGATGTGGTCTATGTATACAGTGGGATATTACAGAGCCATCAAAAATATGAAATCTTGCCATTTGCAATGATGTGGATGGAACTAGAGGGAATGATGCTGAGTGAAATAAGTCAATCGGAGAAATGTAATTATTATACGATCTCACCCAAACGTGGAATTTAAGAAAACAAAACAGGCTCATAGGGGAGGAGAGGAAAAAATAAAACAAGACGAAATCATAGAGGGAGACAAACCGTGAGAGACTCTTCATCACGGGAAATAGACTGAGGGTCTCCAGAGGGGAGGGGAGGAGGGACAGGGGCACTGGGTGACGGGCACCAAGGAGGGCGCGGGAGGTGCCGAGCACTGGGAGCTACGTAAGACTGATGATCGCTGACCTCGACCTCTGAAACCAATAATACATTCTATGTTACTTAATTGAACTTAAATCAAAATGTTTTAAAAATAGAGTCCCCGTACGTCTGTCATACAGGTTCCCCCAGCTGCCCTCATCTTGCATGGCCGGGACGCACCTGTCACAACTAAGGAACTGACAAAGGTACTTTACATCAGGCTCCACACCTCCTTTGGAGTCCACCAGTTTTTCCTTTATGTCCTTTTTGCTGTCCCAGAATCCGCGGGTCCCCGTTTCACCATCCAGAGAGGAGACACAGATACCACCTACGCCCCCAGGTTTCTGTGAGGATCAGACGGGCCGACAGCACAGGCGAGTGCAGCGTCAGGAATACCCCCGAAGAGCGCACGTGGCCACACGGACGCTGTGCCCGACACGCAGCCTGAAGATTCACCGCAGACCTTACTTCCAAGAAGTCTGCGGCCCCCGGGGCGGGGGGTGCAAAGTTGAAATAGGTAACGTCAGCCCCAAGCCGCAAGGGCCCCTCGGGGGCATCCGCACAGAGCCTGCACCCGGGCGGCGTGCACAGAGGAAGCAGGGCTCCCACCAGCGCGGTCCTGAGGGATGAAGTGGACGGACTCCCCGAGGGCAGGTGGAAACCGGGTTGAAAGGTCAGTCCTCTGCAAATTAGCCAAGCGCCAGCGTAGGCCAGGACACAATGGAAAGTGGCTCAGCCGCTCTACGTAATCGCCGTCCATAAACTATTAACAGCCCCACACAGCTGAACAAAGAAGGCATTCACCTTTGTCCAGTCCGAGAAGAAACAAGTCTCAGACTCTCCCCACCGAGCTTCTAGAAACCACCGAGGGCTAAAGCCGCCTCCCCGCTTACCCATAAAACGGAGGCCACATGACATTGTTTTACAATGCAACGGACTTTTTTCCGACTGCATTCTTATAAAAACAAGGAACAAAACAATCCTGCAGCCAAGTCGTTTCGAAGTATCAACTCTGAATCCCCTCTCAGTTCAAAAGACGTGGCCACTCGGACCTTGGAAACACTCGGGGCCTCCCTGAGCGGGATCAACGGGCGGGCCGAAGCAGGGGCTGCCGTGAAGACCCCACTGGGGGGATGCGGAGAAGGAGCCGGGCCCGGGCGGGCTAAAGTCTGGGGCCTGCCCTGCAAACCTGGCCGGGGGCCGTCGGGGCAGGAGTCACAAAGCCCTCAGTCCCAAAGCTGAAGGAGAGCTCCCCACAGCCGGCTTCTCCGCCGCTCCTGGATGCCAGGCCCCGTCTAGACCCAAGCGGCCCTGGTCCAGAACGAAGGCCCTAAGCGGCCCTTCCCACTCCCCGGCGGCCACAGCCACCGGGGACCCGTCGTGAGCACAGGCCCAGCCCAGCAAAGGAGCTGCTTCCCGGCCCGAGGCCAGAGGACATCTCCTGGGAGTGGAGTCGGGCAAACCCATCCCGCTCCGTCCTTCCCGAACCTCTGCGGCCACGAGGGAAGCCCCCACGGCCAGTGAGCGCGCTCAGCGGAAAGCCGGACTCTGGCTGCAAGCAAAGGCACGCCCGCAAGAGCCGTCCACGCGAGCTCTCAGCCACGGGCTCCTCCGGGCACACAGGGCGGGTGGGACGGAGGGAAAGGAAGGTGGGCAAGACCCCCCGGCCCTCCCCTCTCCTCCCCTCCCTCCCGCAGTGCTCCGGGCCTGCAGAACGGAGCCCACTGTCCGGGCCCCGGCTCACGCCACAGGCAGCTTGCGGGTCGGAGGCCGCCGACCCCGGGGGCCAAGCCAACCTCCACCCAACCCCCACGAGACAGGGGACGGTGCAGACGGGAAGCTCTCCTCTCTGACTCTACAGCTGGATCAAACACCAGGGGAGCTTGTAAACCTGGACGCCTCCCGGGGACCAGCTCCAGACGTGCAACCTGCATACTCCGCGGCCCCACCAGGATTCTGGGTCGTCGGGGAGGGGAAGTGCTCCCACGCCGTGCCCGACCCCGTGCCCGTCCTCCGCAGGATGGGGCCTTCCAGCTGCCTGTCCACACGAACGGGGCTCCTTCCCTCACCTCCCCTCTCCCAGGGCCACCAATTCAGCGATTCTCGAAGCTGGCCTCAACGGCTTGGTGCTCTGCGGAACCCCGCGCGAAGTAAAGCAGCTGAGAAGAGCGCCGGTTTCGAACCACGGATCCAAAGAGCTGCCCCTGGAGGGGAAGCATGCGGGCCGAGCCACACCAGGAGAAGAGACGGAAGGAAAGGCGGAGGGAAGGAGGAAGTTCGTTGACATGAATAACCTGTCCCCAAATCGAGTGCAACGCTCCTGAATAATTCCCTACACGGTGCCACGCACACCCCGGCAGTAGCCGCTTATTCAACCATTAATGCTCACTGCAACCCAAGTGGTTTGTTTCCAAATGAGCGGACAGTTATTTTTTTAAAACACATCATTTACAAGCTATTTTAGAAGTCCCCACAAAACTACCTCCCACAGGGCTGGCTTGCTGAGCACCACCTGGAGAGACGCCCTTCGGAGCATCACGGAGGGAGGGAGCCCGCGGCCCACGGACGCCCCGACACCTAACGCGTGCCAAGTGCCCCGCTGGTGCACCAAGCCAGCCTCCCCAGATAAGGCCTGTGAATCTGTGTCTAAGCCCACAACTCGGCTTTGCAAACGGCAGGAGATGTCGCTGAGAGACTCGTGCAGGTGCCCAGGCACGGTCACTGCTGCCGACGCCGGCAAACTGGAAGGCGGCTCAGGGGGCATAGACTCCTCTGCTGTCCTAACAGACGCCGCGCTGGTCGGTCAGCAGACCCTGGAAGTCTAGAGAAACCACCTCTCGGCTCCGATGCCCCAACTTAGCGCCTCTGGAGTCCTGGGGCCATCCTGCCATTAGCTGCAAGACCCAGCAACATCAGAAGGGAGACACAAACGGGCCCAAAGCCCCCTCCTCGACAGAAAAAAAGCTCCCAAAGGACGTTTAGTTTTAAAATCCTGGTGGAGGGCGTCAGGTGGCTCCGTCGGTGAAGTGTCTGCCTTGGGCTCAGGGTCCTGGGACCTGGGTCCCATGATCCCGGGACTGAGCCCCTGGTCGGGCTCCCCAGTGAGCAGGGAGGCCGCTTGTCGCCTGTGCTCTCCTTCAGCCCCTCCCCCTGCCCATGAACTCTCTCAAAAAGTAAATAAAATCTTTAAAAATAAAATAAGGGGCAGCCCGGGGGGCTCAGTGGTTTAGCGCCGCCTTCAGCCCAGGGTGTGATCCTGGAGAACTGGGCTCGAGTCCCACATCGGGCTCCCTGCATGGAGCCTGTGTCTCTGCCTCTCTCTCTCTCTCTCTCTCATGAATAAATAAAATATTTTAAGAAATTAAATAAAGAAAAATAAAGTAACGATCCCAGTGGATCACAGAAAACTAGCAGGGACCAAAGTGCCAAGGCGGCTGACACAGGAACCCGAACAGTTACGGGCAGCCCACCAAATGCTATCGGGCACTTGAGGGCTGCCGCTGACACCCTGCGGGCGCCCCTCACCTCAAGGGCCCCGGAGCTCCTTTGTGCTAGAGCGAGCTGACCCACAAGCATGCATGCCTCTTGCTGTCATCCGTCCCAGGCCGGGAGAGAAGCAGGCGGCCTGGGGTCCCCTGCAGCGCTCCCCGGGCTCAGGGCCGCAGGAACTGGCACCGGCGGCGGGAAGGGCTCCGAGGGGACGTTAGCAGCTCTCCAAGAGCCTGTCCTGCCTCCTGGGCGACAGCAACGTCGGACCGCTGCTCCCCGACCGAACCAGCAACAAGCCACGTGTGGAATCTTACGCTTTCTAACAACCACAGTTCTTTTTTTTTTTTTTTTAAGTGAAAAAGGGACAGGTAAGACTAATTTTAATAATGTTGTTTGACCCCATAGATGCAAACAGTGTATCACCTTGGCATGTAATCAGTATATATGTATAAGAAAAAGTATTAAGGTATTTTACATTCTTTTCTCCATACTGATTCTCAAACCCTCGTGGGTATCTGACACTCCCCGCACATCTCGATTCACGAGGCGACTATAGCAAGTGGCTCAAGCGCCGGACAGCACAGGGGCGCCCGGGGGTGGGGGTGGGGGTGGAGATGGCTAAGTGTCCACCTTGGGCTCAGGTCATGATCTCGGGTCCCGGGATCGAGCCCCACGTCGGGCTCCTGCTCAGCCAGGACCCTGCTTCTTGCTCTGCCCCTCCCCTCCTCTTGCTTGTGCATGCACATGCTCACTCGCTCTCTCTCGAATAAATAAAATGTTAAAAAATATTTAGAAGCAACAAAGTGCCGGACAACACGGATCTGGAATCTGGAGACGTCATCCTGGAGCTCAGATGGTGCTGTGTACACGAAGACAGGGAAGCCAGGTCTTCTTTCCGTTTGCTTCTTCTCCTTTTAGGGAGCAAACACGCAGATGTCCCCCAGCGACGGCCCACAAAGGTGTGTGTGACTCACCGGCCCGTCACCAGCCCCCACCATCCCCCCGAACCCACCGCAGTGCGACGCTACCTGGAGAGAGGCCAAACCGTCTTTTTCCTTACTTCTGCAATAAGAGTGTAATGCATTAAAACGGCTCTAAGAATGTAAAGTCTACACGCCCAGCGTATGATTAAAATAGTTCTGGAGAACTTGGTACATAAATTGCCCTGTGACTTCTTTTTTTCTTTTTTTTTGAACCAAAGGAAGAAAAATGTATCTGTTTACTGTAACACAAAACTCGCAATTTCAACAGCAATGTTTTCTAGACTCTCGAACTCTTAGTTGCACACGTCAACGCGTTATCTGAGTTATTGGTGGTTTAGAGTTCCAAATAAATAAAGCTGGACAATTAATTCTACATGTAGCAGAAGAAAGTATGTGCCTTTACCCCCAGCTGCCCTCTGGGGGCAGATATTTTTAATATGATAACAAAAGGACAAGAGCGTCCCGCAGACGTCATGAGCGCCGTGTAAGGCAAATGTGGTTAACTGGTGTTTCCATGAGCTACGGGGTGGAGCGTAATGAACTTGAGCAACAGTAAAGGCCGCCCCGGAGCCTGGTGTGTAGGGATCTGAAGACAGACTGCAGAGAAACTTGAAAACTCGCCCCAAGACCCGGCAGGGCGGTGAGCAGCGCTGAGAGGCAAGTTGGCTTTTCAAAACGTGGGGACCGAGGGCCACCGGGCACCTGTTCTCACCCGCGTCCCGGGCCCATCCCCATCCTGGTCCCCACAGCCAATCTATGTGCACCAAGAAGCGAGAGTGGCCCTGCCGACCGACGCAAAGCCTTCTTCAGTTGAACGGAATCGCTCCCGAGGCCTACGGGCCACGCACGCCCTGCTCCCTGCTTCCCCTCCAGCCTCCCCAGGACGCTCCTCAGGCCCCAGGCCAGCCCGAGCGCATTCGCACCCAGCCTGTCCCGGGCCTCTCCCGGCTGCTGCGCCAACCCCACCCGGGCACCCTGGTCCCTGGGCCTCGAAATGGCCCACTCGGGAAGGGCCTGGCCACCTCCCCAGGCCGGCCCCATCTGCACGCTGCACATCTGTCCACTCAGCACGGGCGCAGCACACACGGACATCCCGCGGTGTGGTTCCGGGCCACCGCAACTAAGGATTGTGCTGAAGCGAGCAAGTCAAGGGACTTTGCTTCCCGGTGCACAGAAGGGTCGTTTGCACTACACTATGATCCCTTAAATGTGTGATTCCATTAGGTCTTTAAAAAAAAAAAAAAAAGGCAATGTATAGAACTTAATTTTTTTAAAGATTTTATTTATTTATTCATGAGAGACCCAGAGAGAGGCAGAGACACAGGCAGAGGGAGAAGCAGGCTCCCTGCAGGGCGGGTCACACCCTGGGCCACCCATCTAAAACCAGGTATTCAGGTGTGTTGAATCACACACGTGAGCTCATGGGAGACGAGCCACACGCTCCTGTGAACGAAACAACAGCTACGTTTTCTGGAGACGCTTCAAGCTCTGGCTTGTGAGGTGTGGATAAAACACTTAAATTCACTAGTTCAACAAACTGAAAATCATGGCACAAAGCAGGACCGGTTGGTAAAGCTACAGTGACATGGTATTTAAGAACACGATATGGGGATCCCTGGGTGGCTCAGTGGTTTAGCGCCGCCTTCAGCCCAGGGTGTGATCCTGGGGTCCTGGGATCGAGTCCCACGTCGGGCTCCCTGCATGGAGCCTGCTTCTCCCTCTGCCTGTGTCTCTGCCTTTCTCTCTATCATAAATAAACAAACAAATAAATAAATAAATCTTTAAAAAAATAAAAAAATAAATAACACGATATACCCAGGGCGCTGGGTAGCTCAGTCAATGAAATGTCTGCCTTGGGCTCAGGTCGAGATCCTGGGGTCCTGCGGTCGAGCCCCATGTCGGGCTCCCTGTCCATCAGGGGAGCTTCCCTCTCCCTCCCTCTCTTCCTCTGTCTCTCAGATAAATAAAATCTTCCAACACACACAGACACACACGATACATCCCTTCCAGTGCCTCTAAACGTGAGCCTCTTGATGGACACATCGACGTAGGGGAAGACATACACTGTATTCGTAAAAGTCATCCAGAGACATTTTTATACCACCTGCTTCATACACGTTTCTACAAAATCAGGGCCAGCGCTGGAACATCACGCAGCCATAAAGAGGGAGTCAGGCTGACATACGTGACCAAGCGGACGAAACTCAAAAACAGGTCAAGTGGCACGAGCCAGACTCAAAAGGTCTCAGACTGTGCGATTCCACGTGCATGAAATATCCAGAAGGGGTGAAGCTACTGGTGATCGCCAGGGGGTGGGCAAGGGGTGAACAGAGAATGTTCAGGCTTTATTCCAGGGTTATATCAGGTCCCAGGAGTGAAGCTTTGCTCCCACAGAAGCAGCGTCCCTCTATGACTCCGGGACACCAGAGCGCCTTCCAGGTGAGGATGCAACCGGAGGGCAGCCCTCTGCAGGACAGGGGAGGAGTCCCCACCGGAAACCGAGCCTGCCAGCGCCTCACCCTCCGACTGCGAGCTCCCGGGACGCCGAGGAAGCACATGGCTGTTATTTAAGGACGCCCGCCCACCCACCCCAGTCTGTGGGGTCCGGCGGTGCAGCCCAAGCGGAGACCCAACTGACCCAACTCACTGTCCACATGCGATGCAGGAGACACAGAAGAGCGAGCGTGGCAGCGGGCCTCAGGCCGCCCCCTCCCCGGGCCCGCCAGGACCTTGCCCTCGCACCCACACTCCGCAGGGAGGCGTCGGTCTTGGCGAGCGAACACCACCTGCCCAAGAGAACGAGGGCGGACTCCCGGTAGGGCATCCGACCCTCCACGCCCCACAGGCCGGGGCCGGGGGCGGAAGAAACACGTAAACCTATATAATTGGAATATAAGACTTTTCTCCCCCCTTGAAAACACAAAATTATCCAGCTTCTGTCCCTGGATTCGCCAAGGAAAACATAAAGAAGGGGCCAAAGAGACAGAATAAAATGGGGACCCGTCCTGGAAACGCGGAAGTTTAACCTAGACGCCACCCTCGCAAAAAACAGTTTTACAACCTAGTAAGTCAATTTTTTGGAAGCTAAAACCCACCCAAAGGAAAAGAGCCCGTTCTGTTCCGTTCCTCCGCTCCAAAGTCAAGAAGCGTCGCCTCTTCACCACTTAGAGAGCGTAAGCCGTGGTCAGGTCTCGTTTGCCTCCCCCCCCCGGCCAGTAGAAACCAAACCGCTCTGCATTACCTGTCCACATTCTACGATCAGGACGATTCACAGAAATCTACACGCGTGGCCTCTCTTTAAAAAACCAGGGAGCCTGGCAGCAGCGAGTCTTACACTGTCCCAGGTTCGCGAGCCCTGGTCCACCGCGGTCCCCTCCACTCCCGACGGCACACGCCCCGGCTCATCCACGCATCCTGCTCACCTGCGGATCCCCACAGGACGCTACCTGCACTGCTGTCAAGCCGGGGGTCATGCAGCCGGGGCCTCCACGCAGGTCTCCAAAAATGCGCCGCTTTGTGCATAATGCCTCCATTCAGAGTACGCTTTGGAAGGGAAGGGCTTCGATTCTTGAATGAGCCTGTCAAGCAGGGTTCTTTAATTAAACTTGGCTCAAATCAAAAGGAAAATGCGTATGTTTGCAGGCCCGTCCTGGGCATGACGTAGGGAATCACATCTTAATTCTGACCAAATGGCAGAATGAAGCCCTTTTTTTAAAAGCATGGACGTTAGCCACCCAAGTCCGTGTTCTATTTATAGCTGCCGGGGATCAGGGCTTCCAACGCCTTCACGGCCATCCCGCTCCAGCACTAGTGAGCGTGCATGCACAAGCACGCACACACACCCATGGCACCGCCCCCATATTGGATTTCAGCTGCCAGCAAGTCAGACTTTTTCCATTAGTTTGGTTTGGGATGATTCCTGAGCTATAGGCACGCTTCCTGGCCGACCGCCCACGGAACACCCGGACGCGGAATCGTTTCTCTCTCAAAAAAATAAAATAAAAATAAAAAAAAAACGATTCTATCTTCTCTTTGGTTTCCATAAAGTCTAGCAAAAAGGAGCCTACATTTCTGAGGGTGCTTCCATTCTTTTTTTTTTTTGATATCCTAATACAAATATCAAAAATCTTTTCTCTAGTTGTAAAAGAATTTCCATACTCAGGATCGAAAGGTGCTAAAAACTCAGAGCAGCATCAAGCAGCTATCAACAGGCTCTCAAAACGCGCTAATTTTAAAAACCCAGACCTTGAGGAAGAACCAAGTGTCCTTTGACTGGCAATGAAGCGGGGAGCTGACACTTGGTAACTGGGAAAGGAATCCAGGCCTTTGCGCCATGAATTGCTCGAGAACATTTCAAAGCGTGACGTGTGCTTCTCCTGGCACGTCCGGCTGAAACTCAAGACTGAACGGTTAACTGCAAGTTTCACCCCTGGCATCGCAGTGTCCTCTCCGCACGTCTGTGCATGAAGTTCCCTCTTAAGAAACTGCACGTGTAGGGTGGGTCCTCCAGCTGGAGGAGGAAAACGAGACCTGTCGTCACTGAGGCCCCGGGAGAGGGACAGGCCCGAGACTGGGGAGGCGGCCGGCGCGGGGACAGCTCTGCACAGAAGCACGAGCAGCCCTGGGCAGCGGCCGGTGGCCAAAGCAGCAGCAGGTGTGCGACGCAGGGCTTTGGGTGTGGCCAGTGGGCCACAGGGTCTGGGATCAGAACTCGAGGGACCACTTGGAAGTTCAGGGAGGAGGCCCGGCCGAGATCAGAGCTCCAAATTCAACAGGCAAAGCGAAGCCCTGACCTACACTGGGGGAGGGGTGCGGGGCGGGAGCTGTGGGACCTGGCAGAGGCCTGAAGGACCAGGGTGAAGGACCAGGGGGAGAGCCAGAGGACCCGGCTGGCCCTCTGCAGCTCGCAGGGCGGGGGCGGGGGGGCTGTTAGCTTGTTGGGTTCAGGCAAGAGACCGGACACCGGACTCAGCTGGCCTGGCTCCCCCCCAGCAGCAGCAGGCACCTGGGAGCAGGGCCTGGGCAGGGAAGGAGCGCAGGGAAGACACAGGCGGGGGCACCGGGGGCTCAGCAGGTTAGCGTCTGCCTTGGGCCCAGGGTGTGACGTCGGTTTCCAGTCCCACGTCGGGCTCCCTACTCTTCAGGGAGCCTGCTTCCCCCTTTGCCTGTGTCTCTGCCTCTCCCTGGGTCTCTCAGGAATAAATACATAAAATTTCTTTTTTTTTTAAGATTTATTATTTATTCATGGTAGACATAAAGAGAGAGAGAGAGGCTGCCTATGGGGGATCCCGCGGTGCCAGGAATAGTCCAGACATCTGGTAGATCCAGTCAGCCTCCCAGCGGGTCGGGAGAGCACGGATGAACTCCTGAGAGACTGGGAAGTGAGCACGGCCTCCGGAGTCAGGCTAGACCTGGAACGCCGTGTCTTAGCTGCAGGACTTGGCTCGTTCTCTCACTTCTCTGAACAACAGGCTCTTCGCCTCTAGACGGGATTCACGCAGCTCCCAGCAAGTGGAAAATTCGATGAGATGATGGACATGAAGGGATGAGCACAGCACACGGCACCCAAGAAGCATCTCATAAAGGTCCTATTACTGTCATTGTCGTAGAGGTTTATAGCTTCCAGATGAATCCACGGTACCTTTCAAGGTGCACCAGCTACTCAGCTGCACTTGGCTGGTGTCCCCTGGGGTGTCCCCTGGGGCATCCCCCCACCGGCGTCACGGCCTCAGGAGGGCAGCGGTGGGACTCCCACTGGCCGCGGGACGCCAGCTGCAGCTGCCCCAGCCTCACAGCTGAGTCATGCTGAACTCCATCAACATTGATCCTTAACAGGCCGTGATCTCGGAGGCAAAGAAATCCCCACCATACTCAAGTTTCTTATCATTAATCTGAATTAACCCAGCTGGTGAGTAAGTACTTGGCACAGATCCCCCCCACCCCCAGCCGAATGGCTCGGTCCTCTGAGGAGTAGGTCCAAGGCTCGGTGACAACGGCATCCCTGAAGCCTCATCACCGACCTCTTGGGCCCAGGTGCTATCACGAACTGTATGTCCAGAGTCCTTAACCCCACATCACGGTCTGCGGAGGCCCCAACAAACTACCCATGTAGGAAGGGAACTCTGCGTCAACGGACAGTGGTATGGACTCTTGTCCTAGCAAGACAACTACCCCCCTGGGAGTCCTGAGAGCCTTTCTACTCAGATGGTTCCCAATCAACAAACAAAAACATGTAGGAGGACACTATAAGCTCATCTAGACAGAGGTCTTGCTGATGGCGCCTTCCATGTGAAAAAGCAAGAAGGTCGAGAGAAAATCAGATTATTTCTCTGGTCCTCCTGCGAGTCGAGGGAGAAAAGGTGAGAAGGAAGACGGGAAGAAGTCCTACCCTGATGCACCCTCCAAATGTCTTATAGTATCATATGCCAATTATACCTCAATAAAGCAGAAATTAAAAATAAAAAAGAAAGCAAGAAAGAAGAAAACTCATCCTAAACCACAGATTAAATCCAGGAACTTTTTTTTTTTTTAATTAGGCTCTGCATCCAACGTGGGGCTGGAGCTCATGACCCTGAGCTCACAAGTCACATGCTCTCCTGCGCCAGCCAGGGGCCCCGAAACCCAGAACCCGACTTAGTCTCCCCGCCGCCTCGAGGCCCGGTGTGAGCCTCCATTTGCCGTACGGCCTGGCCTGCTGGTGCGACCGCCCGTACCGAGCGCGGAGTGAGTCATCGCGGTGACTTGCAAAACACACTGAGCTGGGGCTGGGTGAACACTAAGCCGAAAGGGGGAAAAAAAAAAAGATCACACACCACTTACTCATCAAAAGGGAGAGAAGCAGAAAAGAAAGGAAGGTGTGGAGTTTGGTTGGTGACGGGTCACTCAGCCCTTGCACGAGGCTGCCCCCCGCACCGGGGTCGGGGCCCAAGGGCTTGGCCACGCACGAAAATCACCGGGCGGTGGGAAGGTCCAGAGGGCAGAGCTGTAACGCTGGCCCCTCCAGCTTCCCGCCGTCTCAGGTCGACACGTCGGTCTCCTGGTGTCGTGTGAAGGAAAGTGTCCTACTGTCCGTTCCTTTGCCTTTTAAGACAAATGGAGGCTCAGAGTTAAGAAGGCCCAGAAAAAAACACAACTCCATGGCCCACTGTACAAATGTGCAGACAGATATATTCTATTTATTTTTTCACAGATGCCGCAGAAACCAATTTTGGAATAAACATAACTATAAATCTAGATGCATAACATAACCAAGCCATAATAAGTATAATTTGGATGTGAAAATTAAAAAAAAAATCACACGAAGGCATCATTCACAGCCCCTGAAACTACGTTACAGGAAATTACGTTAGCAGTGAGCATCCCACTTAGAAAACAGAAAGCTAAAATACAAAAGGGTAGACTTTTACAGAATCAGGTCAATCTTCGCTACGAGGGTTTCTCGGTCCCGGCACTACCGTCGCTGGGGCTGAAGCAGTCTGCGCTGTGAGCAGCTGTCCTGCGCGGCCCGAGGCCCAGCGGTCTCCGTCACCCTCCACCCGCCGGCGCAGCGGGACCCTCTACATCACCGGCAACCACCAGGCCTCGCTAAGGGCTCGCAGGGGGCACACTGTCCAGCGCAGAACCGCTCTTCCATACAAAATTCAAACCCCACCGGTCACGACTACGCACTGTGACCAAGGACTCAGCTGCCGCCATAGCCGTGCTAGCTCTTCCCTTCTCGCGCCAGCACGTTTAAGCTACAAAATCTGTATTCAGGAGGAATAGAAAACAGGAGCAACCAACATACCACCACCTTACCTGAATTCCGGCTCTACAAAGTTCACTTATTTTTTTTTTTAAGATTTTAGTTATTTATTCATGAGAGACCCAGAGAGAGAGGCAGAGACACAGGCAGAGGGAGAAGCAGGCTCCATGCAGGGACCCCGACTCGGGACTCAATCCCGGGGACCCCCGGGTCATGCCCTGGGGCAAAGGCAGATGCTCCACCCCTGAGCCCCAGGGCGACCCTACAGGGTTCACTTAAATGCAAACCCTTAATGGTCTAGGAGAGATCCCCCGGCAGGAGGAGGGCCAATGTCCAAATCGTGGTCTCTTACAATTTTACCTCTTGCGGTGAACCTAAAGCTGCTCTAAAAAAAAAAAAAAAAAAAAAAAAGTCTCTAGACAAGAAGAGTTGGCCCCACGCTTAGGGAGACGGCAGGCCCGCACCCCTGGACAGCCCAGGCCGCTCAGGGCGCAGAAGCCCCGGCGACGCCCGTGCCCAAAGGAGCTCCCGACGCGCACCCGCAGCCCGCAGAGGACCCCGCAGCACACCCGCCTTCTCACAGCAGCACCCCGCGGGCCTGGGGCCGGGCAGGGGTGCGCCGAAGCCCAGGAAACCGATTTCGGAAAGTCGGCGTGACCTCTGTCCCCAGAGGGCGGACCCCCAGGAACCTACAGGCCGCGGCACAGACGCGGGGGTCAGACACGCTCCCCCACCGCAGGCCCCAAGGCTCTCGCGGCCCCACGGCCGGGGGCCCCGCGGCAGAAAACGGCCAGGCTGCGCTTCTGCTTTGCTTCCGGAGAGCTGGACGCCTGCTCTCGTCGCGGCAAAAAGCGCAGGACTCCTGACTTTGGCTCAGGTCGTGATCTCAGGGTCGCGAGACAGAGCCCCGCGAGACAGAGCCCAACACGGCCATAGGTGCACACGTGTGCACACGCGTGTTACACCCGAGTCCTGCTTGACGACGTCGTTGGGTGGTTTAGGCCTTGGGTCAAGTTACCCAGCTCTCCTGCCTCGGGGGAGAAGGAAGGTACCTGCTGTCACAGAGACACCAGGCGAGGCAGGACAAAGTGACTGTGCCCGCCCTCGGAGCTCCCAGAGGTTTTGCAATTTCAGAGGCACATTTTCCTAACACTGCGCACGGGCCACCGAGGGAGCCCCACCTACAACTATTTTTGCCCCCTGTTTTCACTTTTAGGGCTGATGACTGGTGCTTTAATGTTTTATGATGGTAAAATACGGGAACATAAGAACTGTGGTGAAAAGCCAGATGCACGGGTTCCCCCCCCACCGCCCCCCGCACCAGGAGGCCCGCCTCGCCCGCTTAGTGCCCAAGACACCGGACGGCAGCATCGGGTCACGCAGCCGGAGCTCGCTCCATCTGCTGCTCTCCCCTGCTGGACTCTGGCCACCGGCAGGACGTTCCACCTGTTTTGCGTGTACGTTATTTGTATTCCACCGACATTTAGCGAAGGGACGCACCGGGCTCAATGCTCCGCAAACATGACTTTCGCACCCAACGTGACCCGACGGGCCTGCCCGAGGGCAGGAAGGAAACCGTCACAGCTGAGAAGCGACGGCACCCGGGCAAACAGCCGAGCTCCGGGGGCTTCTCGGGGTCTGGGAAAGAGCGGCAGGACCGTGCACGGCAGGCTTCCCGGCCTTGCACCCACGGGAATGCCCAACCGTGAAAATCCCAAGGCTCCGGGAGGGGAGCGCGGCGGGCAGGGCGGAGGTGGGCGCCGGCCCAAGGGCGGGGGTGCCAGGAGGCGGGAGGCTGCTTTCCCGACCTCATCTTCATCTTCTTGGAAAACTGGCCACAGCTCAGACATACATGCCCGCTGGAGGCCACGGGTGGCTCCCCGCCCTGCCCAGCGCGTGCCTGCCCCCCGCTGGGGCCACCGGCGAAGCCCAACACGGCCATAGGTGCACACGTGTGCACATGCGCGTTACATGGAGGCCTGCGCAGCGGGCGTGCCCATGACATGCAAGCACTGGTGCACCCGTGTGCACAGGCCCAGCCCCTCTCTATGACGCAGTTCGGCCAGACACCTCTGGCACTCGGGCCCACAGCTCACCCGCTGGCGGCCCCAACACCCGTCGCACGCTCTACACGTTCTTGGTGCAGAAAACAAGAGCATTTTTTGTAAAAAGAAAGAAAAGAAAGAAAAAGAAAGAAAGAAAGAAAGAAGAAAGAAAGAAAGAAAGAAAGAAAGAAAGAAAGAAAGAAAGAAAGAAAGAAAGAAAGAAAGAGGGAGGGAGGGAGGGAGGGAGGGAGGGAAAGAAAAAGAAAAAGAAAAAGAAAGGAAAAAGAAAAAGAAAAAGAAGAAAAAGAAAAAGAAAAAGACCCAGGAGGTATAAAGAAAAAAAAATTTTTGTACGTGGCAAAACCGTTTGCTGCAGAAGCCGGGGGCGAGGAGGACACGGAGCCTTGGGGACGCAGGAAGCCCCGCGCTCGGGTTCTAGCTCCACGAGGGAAGGGGCACCCGGGGGAGCCAGGGTGCGGCGGGCGGCGTGGAGGCCGGGCCCTGGGGAGTTACTGGGCCCACGAGCAGCCCTCGTCACAGGACCGGGCTCCCTTCGCCCGTCCCCGCGCCCACGGGCCATTGTGTCGTCAAAGCAGGGGACCAGGAGCCCCTGCCCGGGGAGGACCACTGGGGCAGCCGTAGCCCCGGGGCCTGGGCTCCGCACACAGGCACCTCAGCACCAGCGTCCTGCCCGCATCCAGGGTCCCAGGGCCCCCGAGGCTCCCCGGGGGCACCTGCCTGGGGGCTGCTCCTCCGCCTCTCCCTCCCCGGGGACAGACCCTCACCGCCCAGCCCGGGGCTGCAGCGAGCACCCTCTCCTCGGCTCCGCCCAGACACATGCCCCTCCACCCAGGCCTGCGGAGATGCCGGGGTGGCGGGAACACCCCGGGGCGCCCCTCGGCGTGCCCAGGGGGCTCAGCTCACATCATCAGGGCACACGCGGCGGGGGCATGAGCAGGTGCAGACCTGTAGCAATGACAACGGTCTGCACTCCAGAAGGCGCGGTGTTAATTGTCGCCTAGCCCTTGACACTTAGTTCAAAGTCCGGGGAGGGATTCCATGGGGCTGGGAAGTAAGCTTTGGAGTAAACACACACCGAGCGCTGGAGGCCACCTACATCTCTACAGTTAGGGCCACCGCCACCAAGTAACTGCTGGGCAGGCTTCCCACTCCAGGATTCTCACAGCACAGGAGGATGAGAATTACAAGAAAATCCCATAAACAGTTCCCCAAACCTGGCCAGTGGCCGGGCCTCCTGGGTGCACTCTGACCCCTAAATGAGCATCAGCACGCACACAGGGATCTTGTGAGGGCCCCACAGGAGTCCCCAGCCGCTGCTCGTGATCACCTGAGACCGTCCCTGTGCACTGCGCTCTGAGGAGACCCCGACGGGGGACACAGGTCCAGCACCCCGCCGTAACGTCCTTTGTGAAGCAGCGCACGTCATTAAGACTCTAACTAGAAGTCACAAGATCCCTGCCGTCAGGGACACATCCTGACCGGGCGCCTCGGCTGTGCCTGCTGTACGTAAGCTGTGCGGACGCCTCTCATAAAACTTTCACTGCCAAGTCATCCAAGATGTGCAAATTCTTTGATCAAATCTCTCCACTCCCAAGAAACTTCATCCTCAAGAAGGAACCAGATGAGCACACAATGATGTGGGCATACGAACGTTCGTGGGTGGTTTTCCACAAAAGCAAACAGCTACAGACAACCGAGAGTGGTCCTATAAATGATGATACGTGCCCAGGAGGAATGGGAATGTTCACTCTTAGACCCGGACACCTAGGACTCCACCTTGGGCTGCAGGCTCTAGACTGTGCCCTGCACGTCACAAGGACCGGGGCCAGGGGGGGAGGAGGGCAGTAAATAAACAGAAGTTCCTTAAAGAAGGAATCATCGTCTTTGGTGGAAAATATTATTTTGAACATGAAGTCATGGCTGTTATTTGATATAAACTATTGCTTTACTATTAATACTTAGCAAAAATTTCCAAAAACAAGGGGTGCCTGGGTGGCTCTGTGGGTTAAGCATCTGACTCTTGGTTTGGGCTCAAATCATGATCCCACGGGCCATGAGATGCAGCCCCACAGAGTCTGCTCGTCCATCTCCCTCTGCTCCTCCTCCCGCATGCTTGCTCTTCTTTCTCTTGCTCTCTCTCATAATAAATAAAAATTTTAAAAAAGCTTCCAAAAATTCAAAAACTCTGTTCTAAAATTTTAGAGAAGAATTTCAAACAGAAACAACAGGCAAAGCATACAAAAAACTGAGATTTTAGGAAAACATGTAAAGCAGAATAAGGAAATAAAAACACTTATAAGACCGACTTATAGGGAAGGAAAAGAGTCACACACACACACACACACACACACACACAACCACCAAACACATCTTTATGCAGATTATTTTGTGGCCAAGATGCATTATACTTTATTCCTCTGAAAACAGATCTTTAATCAATGAAGCTGTTTTCTTCATAACATACGCGGCATTGAAAAGTTTAAGGAACAATAGAGAAAATTCACAGTACTAATGATATGGTTTATATAATGAACTTAAATATTTAGTACTTTCAGTAAATTCAATGACCCACGCAACCCTATTCTTTCCTTAATCTGAATATCGCTGTCTGAGTGACAGGGAGGGGATTAAGAGGACACTTATCCTGATGAGCAGTGAGCAATGCAGTACAGTTGGGGATTCATCACACTGTAAACCCTAAAACTAATAACACTAGGTTACTTATGCTTCATTCAAAAAAGAGAAATAAGTAAATGCCACCATATGAATGGCGTTGGCAATGCCCATAACGACTGTCCTGCCTTACGAAGCAGGCCTTCTCCCAACTGACCTTGATTAAAAAATAATCAAAGAACCACCGGGACTCAAGAAAGGTCTTTGACTTTGGTGTTACCGCCAATAAAACATACTGTGAAAATCTTGACTATAACCATATAATTTATTGATTTTGCAGAAACACGGGCAAGAGAAATAGATTTATGGAAAATATATTATGGACTACACATCCATTACTCATGCAAACATCACTGGCCTATCAAAGAACGTCCCGGCATGTGCAACTGTAATTATCTCCATTTCCCTTTGATAGTCTGCTGACTTTCAGCAATAAAAACCATAGCTTTACACATTTTTTTTTTTACTGCGTCCTAATGAAGGTAGATGTGTCAAGGTAGGCAAAGACATTTTATTTACCAGTTTGTAGGCTTGATTTATAACTTTTAAGTATGCAGATACGAGATACAGGGTCTGCATTTGTAGTCTTGTCCCTGACTTTGAAAATGACACATGCGAGCTTCTTGACATTTAAAGCTTTTTGCAATCAACTCTTAAATGGAAAACATGATAGGTGTGCTTTTATAGAAACATAGATACAGAGGCATGGAAAGCACAAGTTCTAAAACATGGAAAGTAGTGCCAAGGCTGTTTTTGTCTCTTGCTTATGGCATTTTGTAAATTTAGTACATATTCTTTGTAGGATTAAAGAGAAAGGAGAAATGAATTTAAGAATGATACAGGGAACAGCACATGACCTTTGACATAGTAATGTCGATTACCGGCCCCAGAGTAAACCTATGTGCGTCAGGTGTCTTAGAGCACCAACATTCCTGATCCTAAACATATCCCCTTATACATAATTTAAATATCTATGAAGCGAGTAAAACCAAAATTTTATTAATGGTAGCTGCGCACATGAGCGGGTGGTCTACAGTAAATTTCTTTCAAAGAGAATTTTAACACCGAAAAAAGTAGGCCTCTCGAACACACGCTCTGAAAGAGATGAGTCCACCTCTCTCCATAATGTATATCATCATCAGTGGGCACTAGTCACGTGCTATTAACGGACAAAAAATAAAGGAGAGAGAGAGAGATTTAAAACAATTAAGGAATTCTTTGTGGACTCAATGTGGGGCCATGTACAAAAGCTTACATTCTACTCCAACAGCCCCCAAACCTTTTATCTTCACCTCTCAAGGTCCAGCAAGTCGTAAAGACAAGCAAGACTACCCCAAAGTGCAAAATTTCAACCTTGCCTACCTTTTCTTTGCTAATAACTCACTTAAAAAAAAATTCACATATAAAATGCCATTACACAGAGAAGCTTTTAATCCTGAAGAACAGATACCGACGCTCAGGGTGAAAGCAGAGGCATTGCATGGACGGCCCCGCGGTGTCACCCCCCTCGCTGGGGCTGTGGCTCTGACACCCAACGCCAGCACCTGCCCCTTGATTGGCAGAGTCAGGCGATCGGAGGTCACGTGACAGGAGATGCTACATTTAAACTGAGGCTCAGGTTTCCTCCTTCACCCCCGGCGGACACATTCTCCAAAAAAGCCCTTCGCCAGGCAGTAAGATGTTTTAATCAAGGCCATGCTCTTGGAGGAACGTTCGGCTCCGCTGCCGGTGATCGCGCCGCAGGTACTAAGACGCTAACAACGAAAACACAACCGATGTGGAAAAACTCCGGGAAAGCTGCCAGGATCTTGAGGGAAAGGAGACGCCGTCAGATGACCCCAAAGAGAAACCCCACGATCAGGGATGGCTAGCTCTGGGGGACAAATGAGTCCTAATAAACACATCCCGAAAGGCGAGTTTCCCAAGCGTCTTATTAGACCCGTTGTCCTACCATGGTCATGAGGTCGGGCTGGCAGCTCTAGAAACCACATTTCACAAGGCAATAGAAGCTATGTCTTTCTTAAGTATAAAAAGCAAACCAGAGAAACAATTAACAGCAGGGTTAATATTTTCCTACTGGGTTTCAAAGTCTCTGGAGCGTAGATGTTTCCCCAAACTCCCACACAGCTTAGCTCAAAAATCATTTACGAACTACCTACTAGCTTCAAAGAGCCCAGAAACAATGATAAAAGCATAAGGCAAAGGACACCAACGGGACAGAGAAGAATGGCAGTGAAGACTACAGAGGATCTGCACGCGGGTGTGCATTCGAATCCCGACGACCACTCTGACTGGGTGATGCTGGGCCACTTACTTCACCTCTCTGCGTCTCACTTTCTTCATCCATGGGGACTTAACCCAAGAGCCGTGAAATGAATTAAAGTTGCTACTGAACGCCCAGGTACTCAGGAACATGCCTGGCACGTAGAGCCCCCAATAAACATGAGCTATTTTGATTGCTGACCTCGAAGAATTGTGAAATGCTTCACAATCAAGAAAAAAAAAATATCATAGGCATCACCCCTCCCACCATGAAACGATCTGTACTTGAGGAGAAAATGAAGGCTGTACCAGGAGAGAGTCCCATCCATCCTGTAAGACCTCTCTGTGCAAATGAGGTGATAAAACTTACACATGGGATAGTTACGGTCCCAGGACTCTGTTTACTCATTTGGGGAGGGCGGGGGACATCCAACCAGGATAAAATCCTAACCAGACCAGGATAGAAAGAGGAGGAGCCACGTTCAGAGGGAAGGAGGAGAGGTAGGGGTCACGGTCAACCGGAGCCACCAGCTCTGGTCTCAACAGGCAGCTACCAGGGAGGGCACCCGATGCACAGAGGGGACGGCACAGAAGCCTGGGGGTTCCCCGGAGAAGAAGTCACGAGGGAAAAGGAGTGAAGAGATGTCAGATCAGAGGGCCTGGAAAATCCAACTGAGGAATGTGAGCCTGATTTTACTAGCGATACGGACATGCTCCAGACAAAATTCTGGAAAGGCAAAATCTGCCAGAAGGCTACAGGTCGAAAGGGAGAGAAACATACGTGCAATGTAGCACAAGGGATGATTTGGGGCCCAGCTCTGAGGCCACGGCCTCCCTCACCACTGAACCCTGGGGTTCCATCCTCTCACTCTGAGCCACTACCCACCTGCCACGTGCCAACCGCTCTGGAAATCTCTCAAATTCTAAGAGTCACGCAAGGTGGACACCCCTGTGCCCACAGAAATAAAGCCCAGCAAGGTCAGAAAACCCAGGATCCCACAGGCGAGGGGGGTGGGTAGCCGGGTTTCCAAAAGCCACATCTTCTCTACTTTTAAGGATGAGGCACTTTTCATTCCAGCAGGGGCACTTTGGGGTGGGGAAGTACGGCCGAGCGAACGTGGAGTCACCGGTTGCTTGTTCCTGAATGTTCCCCGCAGGTGGCTTGAAAAGCTCGTGCCGCAGTTACCCTGCATGCCAACCTTGAAACCCACTGATAAGGCATCCTTAACAGAGAGCAGTAGGGTTAAGAGCCCACTTAATCATGATGAGCACTAACACAAAGGAGTGTTGAATCATATCGTATGCCTGACACTAACAACACTGTACCTTAACTTCAATAAAAAAAATCTTAAAAATTAAAAAAAAAAAAAAGAAGCGTCCCATTTCCTGCCAGTTTCAACAGAAGAGCACGTTCAAGGGTCTTGTCCTTCAAGGTGACCCCATGGAAAGCCAGCAGAGCTGGAAAAGCAAACATGGCTCTCTCCTGCCACCACCCTGGTTAGAGACCGAGGGCCCCGCCTCCCACGCGGGGCTGTGCCTGATGTGAGAGGTGAGGACAGCAGGGAGCAGCCCTTGCCTGCCAGGCCACGGAGATCAGGGCTCCCTGCCCACAACAACTGGCCTGCTTGCAGCTGCTCCGGGGCGGGGTGGGGTGGGGGGCGGGAGGGGGGCTGTGCTGTCCCCAAATTGGCAGGGGCCGAAAAATGAGTATTTGACAATAGGAATCTTTATAGAGTGTGCAGAAAAGGCGAGACACTCGAACTCCCCTGGGAGAAAAGAAGATACCAGCAAATGGTCTGATTGTGTTTGACAGTTGTCCAAGGGATCACTTTCAGGATCTGATGGAACAAGGAAGTCCTCCTCGGCATGTCCCTCCTGCCCTCGAGAGAGGATTTGGGGAGAAGGGAAGGAGCTCCCAAAAGTAACAGTCTTAAATCTTTTTGTTTGTTTGTTTTTAGAACAAGACAATACCTATCACCAAGATCTAAAACGAAACAGAAATACTATGAAAAGAGGAGAAAATTGGGCTCAAAGAACCCTTTCCAGCTTT
The DNA here is from genome assembly GCF_011100685.1 of Canis lupus familiaris. Lineage (NCBI taxonomy): Eukaryota > Metazoa > Chordata > Mammalia > Carnivora > Canidae > Canis > Canis lupus. Next base: position 87,854,197 of record NC_049225.1, on the reverse strand, counting down.
AAAAGCTATTTGAACTCCTCATTAACAACCAAAACCAAGACACTTTCGCAAATGGAGGGGAAGCAAGGAAGGTGATTCCACTTAACATCCTGAGCGTGAACCAGGTCGTTAAGAAACAGGCGCAGCTGGCATGTCTTCAGGAGCAAGTCCAGTCTTAAGAGCGTTATGACCTGCTTTCTATATTTGTATTTGTGATCGTACTGGTGTATGTTTTGCATATTCTGAAAACTCGAAGCATTCATGTAAGTTCCATTAATCATCCTCAAAAGGGCTTTTGTCTGAACAGCCAGTAGGCCACACCGATTCCTAAAATAGAAGACAGAAAAGTCCAGCTCATTTATGTGATCAACGGGTGCTTACCGGCCCCTCTAGCACCCTAGGTGCTGTGCTTGGGCATCCACTTCAAAATATCAACATGTTTGCAAAACAGTCTTGCCACTTGGTTGAGCCTTTTCTGTTTGCTTAAAAAAAAAAAAAATCGCTTCCGGTTATGGACCTACCTCAACTTAGTTTCCACCTAAGTAAACTTTTTAACAACCTACCTCCTAATGCCGAAAACACAAGTGTTCCCAGAAGCGTGCACACAACTTAATTGAGAGCAGCCATAAAAATGTAAGGTCATGAAGGAACTGCAACTCTAGTTGGGGGTGGGGGGGGCCTCAGCCTCTGCTCTGCAGTCCCGGGGAACGTCTGGAAGTCAACGGGCACGGGCGGATGGAACAAGCCGCCCAAGCATCTCAGTGGCCAGCGGTAAAAGGCCTGGTGCTATTTAGGGCAGGCAAGCGCAGGCAAGAACGCGGCGCTTCCAGCACGCACAGGAATTAATGCCACGAGCCAGGCTCGGTGGGCTAGCTCAGGGTCCTCGACTGGGAGTGATTTTGCTCCCCGTGGCTCATTTGGCAACGTCCGCACACATTTCAGTTGTCACAAGTTGGGGGCGCTACTCGCACCGAGTGGGTGGGGGCCAGGGAAGGTGCTCAACATCCTACCGGGCACAGGACGGCCTCCCAACACCAAAGAATGAACTGGCCCAAAATGTCAATGGCACCCAGTTTGAGAAACCCTGGCCTGGCTCTAAACAGCAGCTGCTACTCAGAGGTAGCTCCCACTTTGTTATTATCTGGCTATAGTCACCAGAAAGCTAATCATGCAACATCTTGTTCACTTTTTTTTTTTTTTTATGCTCCAGTTGCCAGTGTTAGCTTCAAACTGTTGCCCAACAAGCAACAAGTCATTATGCCTAAATCAGGACGGAAAAAGTGAGCAAAGACACCGGTTACCAGGACATGACTTGGGGCTGAATCCCCATAGTTTTGTGGTCCTTGGAAACCTAGCACTGCCCCCCTGGCTGTGGCTACTCCCACATGATTGACCTCACTGGGATAATTTATGAAACCTTAACAAAAGGACGGTCTGTTACAAGACATCAACAGAGGGAGACGGGATCTTTGTTAGGAGTTGGTCTCCGATTAAAACAGCACCGTGCGGCCTCTCCACCCTTACAGCCTCCCACTCAAAGTGATCACAGTCAGGGATGGAACTTGGAAGGTTGATTAGAAACATTAGGATACAAAATACCCCACAAGATGAAAAGTATGACTTTAAAGAAATGAACATCCTCCCACCCAAAAAAAAAAAACAAAAAAAACAAAAAAAAACCTCAAGTCGCCAGCAAGAGAGAAAAAAGACTCCGCATTCTATAAAAGAAAAAAAAAGCTCAAGGTTGGGCAAGTGACTTAACATCTTTAGGTTAAGAAGAGTCAAGCATCTAGGAAATAGGGGAGGGGGTGAGGGTCACCAAAGGCCGACTTCAATATCATATACCGATCACGGAAATGAAGCACCGCGCCTCCTTACCCCGAGCTAAGGAGCTAAGATCCCGCGTCCCCAAGAAGAGGAGGGAATTTCAAGGAGAGGAGGGGAGGGCAGGTGGTGGCTGAGCACGCTCCCCTACAGTTTTCCCCACTTGCACTAGAGGGCAGAGCTCGCCCCAAGGTGGGGGCCCTCCCCTTCCTGCCCCCCCAGGCCCACTGGGGGGGGGGCGGCCTGGAAACCCCAACTAACTGGACACAAATCCTGTGTCTCAAGAGCTTTCCCAAGGGTCCCATGACACAGAACTAAAAAAAGTGAAAAAAAGAAAATCAAACGAATTAGGAGAGCCTAGGTCTTCTTCCAGAGGAAAGCAATTAAAACACAGCCCACTGGTCCCGCATGCTTGGTTAACCTGCAACTCCTATAAAAAGTTTTGGTTGCTTTCTCCCCTTGATGACGACAAAGGTCTATGGAGCAAAACAATAATAATAATAATAATAATAATAATAATAATAATAATAATAATAATAATAATAATAAAATAGAAAAATAACAAGGAAGGCAGGCTCAACCACAGATTTCTTGAAAACATAGCAGTCCATGGAGGACGGATTCCTTTCCAGCCTGCCTGTGGCCGCAAGTGTGGGTGTCACAGAGGAGATGCCCCTTTGAGAAAGGGGGGACGTTGCTAGGACTCAAGACTACCACTTTGGCCACTAAAACCAGGGGTCTGAGCGCAGTAAGGGAGCGTCGGGCAGGTGAGCCAGGCTGCAGGTAGCACATCCACTCGAGCCTGATAACGCGAGCTGGGGCGCGGGCCAGGCCAGCCCTCTCCACGCACTTGGCCGGAACCTTCCCCAAAACTGTGCCTGGGCTCCCGAGCCCTCCCCTGGGCTTTCAACGAAAGTCACACCAGGCGCCCCTGAGTCAACCAAGTTCGCTCTGGGCCACTTCAGGCCTCGAACGTAAACAGAATTCATTAAATAAACACAAGCGAGAGAAGGGAAGGGGGCCGGGAGAGCAGTGGGACCGGACCGGGTCCCGGAGGGTGGGGGCGGGGGCCTCAGGTCCCCGGGGAGGGGAGGGGAGGGGAGGGGAGGGGGTCCCGACCTTTAGGAAGCTTCCGTTGGCCCCAAAGGGCACCGTCCGCGCGCTCCAGGCTGGAAACCCGCGGAGGGCACGAGGCCCGGGCGGCGACCCGGGGCGCACGGAGCCCGCCTGGGGGGTCGGCCCGCGCCCCGCCCGCAGGAAGCCGGCTCGTCCCGCAGAGGAAGCGCCGGGCCAGGGCTTCCCCGGGGAGGCACGTCCCCCCGCGCCCCCCGCGCCCCCTCCGCGCCCCGGCGAAGGGGCGGCCCCCGGGCGAGCGCAGGGTCCCCGCGGGCCGGCGCGGCCGCACTCACCTCGGGGAAGAAGCTGTCCATTGTTCCGGGCGCTCCCGACCCGCGGGGCCGCGTCCCGCCCGCCGAAGCCCGCCCAGCGGCCGGCGCTCGGCCCCGGGCCCCCGAGCGGTCACGCCGCGCGCCCCAGGGCCCCGAGCCCGCGGGGCGCCCCCGCCGCCATCGCCGCTGCCTCCTGCGTCCGCACCTTTTGTTCGCCCGAACCCGAGTCTCTAACTCCTCCGTCCCGGCCGCAGCCTTTGTCTCCCGGCCGCCAAGTGCCCTACTCCTGGGCGCAGCGCTCGCCGGCGGGGAGCGGCTCGGGACACATGCTTCCCGGGCCGGGGCGGGGGCCGGGGCCGGGGCCGGGGCCGGGGCGGGGGCTGGGCTGCGGCGCCGGGGGTCTGGGGGCGCGCCCCGCGTCTGCGCTCCGGCCCGAGGCGCCCGCCGCCGGGACAGGGACCGGGGCCGCCAGGCGAGACGGAGCGGATCTCCCGGCGCGAGCGCGGCCGCCGCGAGGGTTCGGGCGCCTGGGCTCGGCGGGCTCTCCGCGGCTCCCAGCCCTGCAGAGCGCAGCGCTGGCCACGCCCCTGGCCACGCCCCTGGCCACGCCCACCAGGCCGCCGTCCCGGCTCGCCACGCCCCTCCAGGAGCGTTGACCACGCCCCTCGCCACGCCCACCCCGGGCCCTTCCCGGCTCAACCTCCTCGCCCCGCCCCTCCAGGAGCGCTGGCCCCGCCTTCGCTCCGCCCCTCGCCCCCGCCCCCACCCAGGGTCTAGTCCCGACCACCCAGCCGCCTTCCCAGCGCGTCCGCCTCGCCCCGCCCCTCCAGGAGCACTGGCCCCGCCCCCTCCCCGCCGAGCGGCCGCCCGCCCGGCTCGCCCCGCCCCCCGGAGCGCTGGCCCCGCCCCTCCAGGAGCGCAGCCCCGCAGGCCCCGCCCACTCCGCGCGGGGCCCCGCCCACTCCGCGCGGGGCCGACTCGGGCCGGGCGGCGGGAGGGGAAGGCGAGGCCCGCGCTGCACCCCCTCCGGCCTCCTCCCGGGCGCGGCAGTGGGCGGGGCGGCGGACTCTCCCCTCGGGGGGTAGAGACCCAGGAGTCGCCGGGGCCGGGGAGGGGGGCTGCGGATCCTTTCGGGCCTTTGATCTTCGCGGGACCCCGGCGGGGGCTGCGCGCGGAGCCCATGAACGCGGCGGGCGGAGGCGCGAGCCCGGGGAGGGAGCGCGGGCGGCGGGGGCTGCGCGGCTGCTGCGCGGGATCAAAGCGGAGGAGCGAGGCTGCCCCGGGCCCCGGAGCTGCCTTCCCGTCTCGAGTTTCTCCCTTGCAGTCGCGTTAAAGGACGTTTTCCTGGCACCCCGGGGGGCGGGCGGAGGAATGCGGTTTCGTAACCTGGAAGAGGCCAGGCCAATGCTCCGCAGTAAGCCTCTCCCCAGACCCAAATGGAACAGGCGAAGGCAAGTGAGATGGATGAAGGATCAGATCCGCCTGATACTGTTTCCTCTAGGGCAGGTGCTCAAACCTGAGCGCGCCCGGGCATCACCTGGGAAGCTCCTTAAAGTGCGGCCTGGCATTCGGCGCGGGCATTTCCAGCGAGCTTCCAGGGCGCCTGGCCCTGTGCCGGCCCGAGAACCGCAGCCTGTCTGCAGCAGGTAGAAAAAACTGAGAGCAAAGGTTTAGGAACTTTTGCAGCAATTTGAAAAATGCCACGGGAGCCCTGCAAATGATCGGTGGACTCTGAGCCGAGTATAAACCAGTCTTGGCGTTTGTCAGACTTGCTGGTGACTCATGCCCGGCACAGCGGGGTTCTCCTATCAGTACCTGGAGAATTGGAAACAGAAAGGACTGGTTCTTCACCACAGGGGTGTGAGAGGCCCTCTCCAGGGGGTTTACCAACTGCTCCTCCTCCTTTAAAGCTCAAGTCAGAAAGGCCCATCTTCCAGGGGAAGCCTTCCCGGAAATGCCAGGCCACTCATCCAGCTTCCAGCCCCACCTAACCACTGGGTGTGCCTTCTTCCTAAGACTGTTGAAACTGTATGTTTTAAGGGTCTTTTTATTGCTGTCCCACCCCTGAACTGGGCTTTGAAATTTGTATCCCCAGCCTGTCTCCGAGGATGAATGGATGAAGCGTCCTCTGCTATTCCTGATGTGAAAACCTGAATCTAGAGCAGTGCTTCAGCATAAATATCCTCACACCCACCCCCACTTGCCTTTGGAAAGAGTCAAAGTATAAATTAGTGATTGTGGGCTATCCCAGGGCCCCGGTTTCACAGGTTTACATGCTTCAGCCGTGGAAGCTTGCGTCCCAGGGTTGCAAGGAAAATTAAGATGGAGCCAGGATAAAGACCAGCAATCCCTGGCACCAACCAAAGTGCTTAGTCAATTGAGCCCTGGCTGCCACCGGTGCTCAGATACTGGCGCAAAAAACAATTACAGTCATTACGGTGTTAATCTGTAGGGAACATCTCTCGAGAGAAATCACCAGGCCGCTTGTTCAAGCGAGTGTGTGGGTGTGGCTTGGTTCCCAGCACAACCCGGCCACTAATGTTCTGTGCGGCCTGGGCCGGCCGTGTCATTTCAAAGTCACTTTCCAGTACTGGCTCATCAACTGTAACGAACCTGCCGCACTAATACAGCAGGTTGGTGTTCAAGGACACTGGGGAGAGGGAGACAGTGAGGGGACACTTCCCCTACAATCCTCCTGTAATCCTAAAACTGCTCAAAAACAAAGCCTATTAATTTTTTTTTGAAAGTCACTTCCTTGTTGATTAAGAAGATATGGTTAATGATTACCCCCTACTTGACTCATATAAAGAACTGTGAGCCAGATCCAATACATAAAAGTTGAGTTTTACTGAATTATATTTCTTTTAAAAAGTTTACACCACCTTATCAAAAATCTCCTGAAACAGTTGTTAAAAAGAAAACAACAGCAGAAAAAATATGGCTCAATCCCAGGGGTGGGCTGGGTGCCTAAATACATCGACATTTTAGTAAGCACCCCAGTGGGCAGCTGGGAGTTCGAGAATCACTACTCTCCTTAGTCACAGTTCATCGGATTTTCTGTATAAATACATGTTCTCCGACAGGTGTGAAGCGGAGCTGTAGCCTCAGTGAGACTCTGCTGACCTGCCAGGTGCCTGGAATCATGAGCGTTTCTGCACAGGTAACGCTCTGCATACGTATCTGCATGCAGGTAACCTTCTGCCCAGGGTATCATCTAACTTGCAAGTCTTTGCCGTTGAATTGGTTGTTTCAAAGGACAATGTTGACTTTACAAGGGCTTAGACGAAGTCGGACAGAGAAGGGGAAGCATTTTTTTTTTTTTTAAGATTTTATTTATTTGCTCACGAGAAACAGAGAGACAGAGAGGCAGAGACCCAGGCAGAGGGAGAAGCAGGCTCCATGCAGGGAGCCCGACGTGGGACTCGATCCTCGGTCTCCAGGATCAGGCCCTGGGCTGAAGGCAGGGCTAAACCGCCGAGCCCCCCGGGCTGCCCAAGGGGAAGCATTTTAAATCAATAGATTTCCAAGAATATCTATTCATGTTGCCATGTTTGAAGTGACGTGCTTCCTTCCAACAAGGTGCCTCCCCCCCTGGTCAGAGCTCGTTGGGCGGAGGCGGTTGAACCCTGCCCTCTAAGAAGTGACAGGTCGAGGCTCCAAAGGATGCTCGTGCCAGAAGGGGCACACTTCTCTGGGGCAAATTATCCTGATTTCTCAAAGACGCCATGCTAATTTTTCATTTTCGGGATGAAACACCAAAAGAGCTCAGGTTACCTTCTCGTACGTAGCTGCCAAGTCTAACCCATGATGGACAAAACTTAATTCTGGTGCAGATGGGACCATTTCTCCAGTTTAAGGGAGAGTTGTGTGGGACTATGTGTGAGAGAAGTAATCCAACCTCCCTCTGCTTTTGTTTTCCATCGTGTGTTTGTTTCTTTTTAGTTGAAGTGTGTTGTCTTAAATTCCTTTGTGATTTCACACGGAGTCCTGTGTTGTGGGTGACGGGTTGCTGCCGGCAGTCCCTAATCTGCTGTGTCTTCCAGTGTAAAGTCTCTCCCATTACTTTTGTTTTTACAAAATACTCACCTCTAATTGCTCCAGTCAGAGTAATGGTTTAATTACTAGGTATGGAAAGGGAAAGTTCAGGAAGGTTCTTTCACACAAATTAGAAGTGAAGAAATGACCCAAGTCTAAAATCCTGTTTTCCGTGCTCACCCAACAGCAGTGGTCCTTCCGGTTGACTTGCAGGGTTGGGTGTTTAAAAATTCAGATGCAGGGGATCCCGGGGGGGCTCCGAGGTTGAGCGTGTGCCATCGGCCCAGGGCGTGACCCCGGGGTCCTGGGATCGAGTCCCGCGTCGGGCTCCCTGCGTGGGCCTGCTTCTCCCTCCTCCTGTGTCTCTGCCTTTCTCTGTGTCTCTCATGAGTAAATAAATAAAATCTTAAAAAAAAAATTCAGATGTGTTTGCCTTTTTGAACAAACAAAAAAGGAAGGGAATTTTTTACGAATGTTCTTTAAACGTTTAGACAAATGTTCTGTTTGCCTGTTTACTTCTGATAACTTGCAGTTCTAAAACCCTGAAGGGAATTTTTTTTTCATGTGAAATTGAAAATGATTGTGCAAAATCTCTATAGTAAGAAGAAGAAGATGGCGGGGGTGGGGGAGGGGGAGATAAATGTTTTCCATTGTCATAGAATTGAACGAGTCCAAGAGAATAAACAGAAATAAGGCGCAAGGGGGAAGACGCTCCGAAAACTCAGTGGCCGGCGCTCATTTTTTGTTTTGTTTCTCCTGACGGCCCTGACGCAGGGCGCAGATGGAGTGGACCTCCCGGGAGCAGGCCACTCCGACGGGACCGTGGATTCTAAGTCCCGTCACTTCCAAGTAGAGCAGGGATGCTTTCTCGGTTGATGTCACACACGCACACGCGCACACACGCGCACACATGGGTGGTTTTCAGGAATTAACCCATTTCCTTTTAAAGCGCTTGGTCCCGGTTCTGTGAACGTGATCGATGTCCCGCGATCCCTGAACCCCTCCAGGCGGGCCTAGTCGCAGCTCGGGTCCCTCCTGACCTCTCGGGCCCTCCTGGACTCCCCCCCGCCCGCCCGGCCCCTCCGAGCTGCGCCCTACTTACCTCCTGCATCTTCGGTTTTCCTGCTCACGGGATTCACGCCGCGAGCCGGGGCTGGGTGTCTCCTGCTTGAGAACGGCCGGGTGCTCACCGGGACTGGGTGCTCGCTGGGGTGGGTGCCCCCCGGGTGGGTGCTCACTGGGGCTGGGTGCCCTCTGGGTGGGTGCTCACCAGGTGCCCTCTGGGGCTGTATGCCCCCCGAGACTGGGTGCCCACTGGTTGCCAGGTGCCTGCTAGGGTGGGTCCTCGCCGGGGCCGGGTGCCCCCCAGGGCTGTTTGCCCCCCGAGACTGGGTGCCCGCCCGTTGCCAGGTGCCCACCTGGGTAGGTGCTCACCGGGGCCCGGTGCCCTCCGGGTGGGTGCTCACTGGGTGCCCTCCAGGGCTGTGTGCCCGCCTGAAGCACCCGGCCATCTCCTCAAACCCCTAACGCCTCACACTCTACCCTGCGTCTCAGCCATCCCCGCCTCAGCCCCTTGCCATCAGATATCTGCCCGCACTTCCGCTGTCTTCGAGATCACCGTGGCCCTGAAATGATCAAATCCAACAGCTTGTTCTCGAATGTTCTCACCCCCTCCCGTTGACATGGCGCCTCCCCTGGAGCCCTTGAACTCTGGCTCTGGGGCCAGCTTCCCCAGAGAGCGTCCCCACGGGGCCCTAAGCCCAGGAGGGCCCTAGGATGGATGCGACACGCGGGGCGCCGTCCACTGCAGCTTGGACGGCAGTTCCCTGCCGGTTCCCTTGCTCTGGCCTCCTTCGGGGCCACTTTCACAGGCTCCTCCTCTCGCCCCCGCCCCCGCCCCCGGGACGCTGGCCCCCACGCTGCCCCCGTCCCTAGTCTCTTCAGAAGTGACCGTGACTCGGGCTCTGGGGAGCCCAGCCGTGTATTTCCACAGCCGTCGGCCCGTGCGGGCAGGTTGCTGCTCCTCCTTCCTACACCCAGACTCACCTCCCTCACTCCCTGTCACCCCCACCTGCCTCGATGCCCGGGCCGAGTGTCGGGTCGAGGGCCCTCTGGGCTGCCCCGTACCTGCCCAGGATGCTGCGGCCTGCTGCCAACGCCTCCCACCGTGAATCCCTTGAACCCAGCGGAGCATCTGCAGGCTTCTCCTGCTCCGGACACGTGACTTCCCTTCTACCAGTTGGGGGCACCCCTCGAGGTCCCCCGGGGAAGCAGGGGGCTCGGCCTGTCGAGGAGGTGGCACCGGTGGCGGAGGCGGGGTGCACGGGCGGTCAGCTGTCGGGCAGCGGGTGGCCGCAGGGTTCCGAGGGGGTGGGTGGGTGACCAGGCCCCCCAGCTGCGGCTCGGACACCTGTCTCCACAAATCCCCAACCCGCTCCTCCCGCCCCTCCAGTACAGCAAGTTTCACAAAGCCCTTGAATCAATCTCTTGCTTGAATTCACAGACGTGGGCTTTGCCGTCTGCCGGGCGCCGATGCCTCCGGAGGGGGTGTGGCGCTTAGACCCAGGCCAGTGGGGCCCCGTGCTTGGGGCGCCTTTCTCAAAGGGGTCGAAGAGCTCATTTGGTGCCAGGGAGTCCATCCAGAGGAGCCACCAAGGCCCCCAACCGGCCGCATGTGGGTTTGTCCTCACTGTCCCTTTTCAGGGCCTGTCTGCCATGCACAGGGGTCCTCCAGAAGTCCAAGCCGGAGGGAACCACGGCCAGACCCCGGGCCCAGGGAGGGGGCCACCGGGACCATCCTGCCGGCCAGCGGGCCGTGGGACCCGGGCCCAGGGAGTAGCACCCGGAGTACTGTTTGCAGCGTTGGTCCGTGCTGACACCAGTATCACTGCCTCATTCCCGTTTGCCGACTGGGTGACATCCGTGGTTCAGATGAGCCACATGTCGCGGGCCCGTGTGTCAGGGGATGGGTATTTTCCTTCTTGCTCAGTGAACCGTGCCGCTGTGATGGCTCACGCACCTGTCCGCAATTCTTTTGGAGAAGCCCACTCGCCCAGGAGTGGACTTGCTGGCTCACCCGGTGATCCCACGTTGAGCGGCGCGAGGCCCGGCCCGGCTGTCCTCCGGGGCCGTCTCCCGTCTCCCGTCCCATCCCTATTTCTAGATGTGGAAGTATGAGCGAGTAACAAAATGACACGTCCCACGTGCATGTTACGATTTAAAACAGACCGTGGCTGAAGGCGGACTAGCTTACCTTCCTCGGGTAAACAGAGCCGGAGGCCGGGATGTTCCGTGGAGTCTCCGGGCCACCGACTCCTCGCGGCTCGCTCTGCAGCACCAGCGCCCCGCGGCTCCGAGCCGGCGGCCAGCCACCCCCGCCACCCCGCCACCCCCGCCACCCCTGCTCCCGGGCAGCAGGAGCCGAGGGGCGATGGCCTGCAGGGGGACACGGCGCCGGCCCTTCCTCGCGCAGGTGCCTTGGCACCGTCGCACGCGCACCCGGGCGTGTCGGGTCGACCAGAACTTAGTCGCCAGCTGCAAGGAATACCGAGAAACCCAATATTGATTCTGAGTTTGTATTTACCCAGCGAAACACTGCTACTTGGAAGCAGGGAAGACTAGATGCCAGGGAACAGCTGCTGGCTCTTCTCATCTGATAAAATTAATTGTGCGGAGAGCTTCGAAAGAAAAAGCAAATTGCTGAACAGATGTTATCCCTAGATAACAAGGACACGGACAATTTACAAATTATTCTTGACCCTATTCTGTATTTCCTGACGTTTTGGCGATACCCAGGGGATCATAAAGTTATTCTTACTTTCAAAAATAAAACGCACATTTCCTAAGAGCAGAACTTTATTTCCTCTTCTTTTTCTTTGATTATTAAAAAAAAAAAATTGGCGTGTATCTGTGATGTTGGGTATTAGGAGATATAAAGATGAGTAGGACAGGATCTCTAAAGAAATCAATAGCCCAGTTGCGGAGAGACACTAAAAGACAATTTTGAAATGACTGTGGAAATTTATGTAGGAAGAAGCACACACAACATTTTAAGGGAAGGATTACGGTGAAAAGTAAAGTGGGGTTGGCGCCTGGGAGGCTCGGCGGTTGGGCGTCTGCCCTCGGCTCAGGGCGTGATCCCCGGGTCCTGGGATCGAGTCTCCCATCAGGTTCCCCGCAGGGAGCCTGCTTCTCCCTCTGCCTGTGTCTCTGCCTCTCTCTGTGTGTCTCAGGAATAAATAAATGAAAAAAGAGGAGAAAATCTGGATGCGCGAGGAGACACAGGGGAAGACCAGGAGAGGACACAGCAAGCCAAGGACAGAGGCCTCAGGAAAAACCAAACCTGCCAACCCCTTGATCTTGAACTTCCAGCCCCTAGAATTAGGAAAAAATTAAATTGTGTTGTTTAAGCCACTCGGTTGGTGGTATTTTGTGATGTCAGTGTTAACCAATGAATACGGGGAGTCAGGAAATATCCCCAGGGAGCTGCACCTGCCCTGGGGCTCGGTGGATGCGTAGGAGTCTACTGGGTGAAGAAGAGAAGACAGCATATCCCAGGAAAAGGGCACGTGCAAGCAGCCGGAGGTGTGAAAAGCATTTTCAGCCAAGGGAGCCCCTATGGGGGCAAGGGTTATAGGGCGGGGAGTGGGTGCCTGCGTGTGCTTCTGGGAGACACATCCGCGGGGGGTGCCGTGAGCTTCTATTACGTCGTTTTACACTGGGCAGTGTGCCGGTAAATGTTTGTGCGGTCGGGGGGTGCGGGCGGCCCTGAGTTACAGCACAGCGTTTGCCAGTTTCTGGGGTGCGGTCGCTCTCCCCGTGGCTGACTGCAGGCTCTCAGCACGGTTCACTGAACACGGAGCTGAGAAGAGGCACATCATTCGTCAGCGTTTCAACCACACAGACCCAATCGATAGAACTACCTCCGTGCCTAGGTTGTAGCAAACATGTACTAGAATGATCTGTAAACGCGTAACGAGTATTTACTACGTCTGGCTTTCGTGCAATTTAATTGCAAGGTTAGGTAACGTGGTGTCGAGTGATGGCCGTGTTCCACAGCCGGGTCCGAAGCCCCGTGGTGTCATGAGCCAGGCTGAGCGCGCCCCTGTTTACGGCTGCTATTTCATGGATTACAGCCCTTCCCCTGGGGTGCGGTGGGGGGTCAGGTCTCCGTAGGTGAAACGCCGCAACTCAGGTAGATGTACCTGAGCAGGTGAACCTGAGGGACGTGCTGAGAACGTGGGAAGCAGGGGGAAGAATCTCGGTGGCCCCAGTAAGGCGTCACGCCGCCCACAGGAGGTGGGGTTAGCTGAGGCGGTGGGTCATGTCCGGAAGGCAGGAGGAGGAGAAAGGAAGATGTCAGGGAGAGAAGAGATGGTGAGCTGGGGAGGAGGACGCACGAGGGCAATTTCAAATGCGATGCCTCTGCAGGCTGAGCTCCCGCAGGAGACCCAGTGAGGTGCGCACCTGCTCTGATACCTGTACCAGGTAACTGTCATCGGGAGGCCAGAGTGCTGCAGCTTTAAGAGATGAAGGGGTTCTGGCAACTGCAAGCCAGCAGGCGGGAGGGCTGGGGCGAGGAAGGGCAGTGGGTGCTCGGGGTGCGGGTGCAGGGCCGGGGCGTGGAAGGGCAGTGGGTGCTCGGGGTGCGGGTGTGGGGCCGGGGCATGGAAGGGCAGTGGGTGCTCGGGGTGCGGGTGCAGGGCCAGGGCATGCTTGGGGACCAGAGGCAAGGCGTCACACAGAGGAGATACGGAGCCACCAGGCAACGGACCTCCACCCACTGACGTCACGATTCCGGCCTGCTCCCACCAGGCCATGGCACCCCGGTCCTCTCCGAGCTCCCTCTCTCCTTCCCCTCACCATGCTCCCCCACCAGCACCATCTTCTTCCCTTCCAGAACTTTCTGGCCAGCAGACCAGCTGCCCTGGTAGTGCCACCTTTGAATCTCTCAAGGAAGGCACATCCTCCAGTGACAGCCCCCCCCGGGGTCTGCACAGCAAAGCGCACCCCAGACAGCATCGAGGCACCGTGTCCCTGGGGCCTGCCCCCGCCACCCGGCCCCTGGGTGCTGCACCCCCCACCCCCTGCCATGTGTCGGGTGTGCACTCGGTGCCAGCTGCAGCCCCCCGGGCCGAGGCCACGCGATGCCCAATCGTGCAGGTGCAGGCCTGTGACACCAGCCACCCGGGCTGCTCAGACGATCCGCGAGGGCCTCCGGGGCAGATGCAGCCACATCCCGGGGCCTGACGTGTCCCCTGTGTGTCCCCTTCGGGAGGATGCGCAGTCCCCGAGGGCCTGGGCTATGGCGTCCCTTCCCCTACGAGGAGGCCAGGCTCCCGACAGCAGGGCTGCGGCTCTTTCCCGTCGCCACTCGGGTCGGGGCCACATAAACAGTCGGCCACGTGCTCCACGACGGGAGCAAGGCCCGAGGTCCGCCACGTGTCCCACGATGGGGGCAAGGCCTGAGGTCGGCCACGTGCTCCACAACAGGCACAAGGCCCGAGGTCGGCCATGCACCCCACGGGGGGAGCAAGGGCCAAGGTCATCCTGGCACCTTAGGCCCAGGGCCACGTGCTCCATGACGGGAGCAAGGCGCGAGGCCCCAGCGAGGCCCCGTGAGCTGGGCGCTGCTGCCCTAAACACCTTGCCTGCATCTTGCTCGACGCCTTCACCAGCCCGGCCACCACCGATTCCTTCTCCGGGTTGTATGTGGAAGGAAACCGAGGCCTCCGAACGCCAGCACTTGCCCATCTTCTCGGTGTCGTCCGCCGCACACGGTAACCTGAGGTCTCCCCAACTTCTGCTCTCTCTTCGGTCCTCCCCTAGAAAGACCATGAGCTTCAGGGAAACACCTTGGCTCAGCCTTGGACATTACGAGCTTTACGACTTCTTCCTGGGCAACGCGGGTGGTCTGAAGCCGGGAAATCGCACCTATTTATCAGGAAAGTTTAGGATCGAACAAGAAGGAGAAACACATAATGTGGCCCCTGAGACCTAGAGAGTACTCAAAAAGGTGAGCTTCCTTCTCGAAAGGACAGGTTTCCTTCGCAGTGTGGTTTCCCTTACCCCTGGCGGGGAGTGGGCGGACTGTGTAGGGCCGGCCTTCCCGCCTGGCGAGCCACTGGTGTGCGTGTTTCCACAGCAGGGACAGCACCCACCCGCTGGGACACCGGCCACAGTTTTCTCCTGTGTGGCCCTGGCCGCTCCCTGCCTCTTTGACTCCTTCCCTTTTGGGGCACAGAGTCCTGTTTCGACTCCTTCTACGTCCACCTCTGCATATCCAGCCTCCTGCCCTGATCACTGCCCAGGACAAGGAGAAATTGGGACAGAAAACAATACCCGGCAAGAAGTAAAAGTATCTGTGGTTGCAGCGCCTGGGTCTGAGTGAATGCAGGGAATGGTGCAAACGGGTAAGCTTTGCAGGAATCTGAGTATATTAAGACTGTAATAAATTTAGTGTTGCCCGAAGAGAGCCTTTTGGGGGTGGGGGGGAGGTGGGACAAGTGGCAGGGTCATGAGCTAGTCAAGGGACTCGCTGAATTAATAATAATAAAAACCAACCCTGCCAGGCTCGAGGAGGAGAACGTTGCTTGCAGTAGATTGGACAGATCGTAGAGTCGAGGGGTCGAGGCTTCCTCTTCCAGCACCATGTTGAGTAGTAGCAGGTAAGGGGCGCCGGGCGGTGGGGGGGACTCCTCAGTTGAGCGCCTGCCTTCAGCTGGGGTCATGATCTCAGGGCCCCGGGATCCAGCTCCACTTGGTGCTCCCTGCTCAGCGGGGAGGCTGCCTCTGCCTCTCCCCCTGCCCCTCCCACCCTGCTTGCGCTCCCTCTCTCTCTCTCAAATAAATAAATAAAATCTTTAAAAAAAAAAAAATAGTGGCACGTACCTCCACAAACGCTTTGGTCACACCGAGTGTGTACAAGTCACGTCTATTGCAAGTGAGGGACACTCTACAAAAATGCTTGACTAGTGCTCCCCAAACTGCCAAAATCCTCAAAAACAAGGGAAGACTGAGAAAGTGTCACAAATGGAAGTGGGGGGCGAGGGAGGCACGATGGCTGCACGTCCTGTGGGATCCTGGAACAGAAGAAGGACCCTCGGGGAAAAGCTAGTGGAATCTGAGTAAAGTCTGAGGTTTAGTCAGGGGAAACGGGCCGGCGTTGGTTGGTTCGTTCCCAAAGTGCCACGGTTCAGGTGCCAACGAGGTGAAAGGGGTCCTCCATCTACCTTTGCAACCTTCCTGTAAACCTAAAATCATTCCCCCCCTCCCCAAAGTGTATTTTCTTAAAGATCCATAAGTCTGCCCACCAGAAAGTGAGGGGAATCCACAAAGGCCCGAAGGAAGAGAAGGCAAAACCGCGACGGCAAGGCGACTCCCCGGGCGGAGGATGGAGCCAGGCCTCAACCTCCCTGAGTGGCAGCAGGAGGCTCTTGTGTCACGCGGGGATCCTCGGGTCTGAGAAGTCGCAGCTGCTGTCAGAGATGCTGACAAGAAAGCGTGTCCATGTAGGCCTTGGTGCGGGGGGTGGGGGAAAGGCTCCCGAGGACTCGAACACGAGCGACTCGTACTCTAGTTTGGACTCTCAGCTTGTGCTACCAGGGGAGGTTGCAGTGCTGAGCTCCAGCACCTTGGGGTACGACCGTGCCTGGAGTCAGGGCTCTGAAGGGGGTTACCTGGGGGGCCGTCAGGGCGGGCCCGGATGCAGCACGACCGTGTTCTCTATGGACGAAGAGATTTGCACACGGGAGCGTGCGTGCCCTCCGATGAATCCGCGTGAGGCCACGGCCGGAAGGTGGCCGTCCACAAGGCCGGGCCAGAGGCCCAGAGGCCCAGAGGCCCTCGATCTTGGACGTGGAGCCTCCAGAATCGTGAGAAACGAGTTTCCGTTGTTCGAGCCGCCCCACTCGTGGAGCCCGTGGTGGCGGCCCCAGCCAGCGGCCGGGAGAACCCACGGAGGACCCTCCTTTTAAGCGCACGCACAGGTGAAGCCCTGTGCAGGCAGACCCGAGTGAGAATTCCCGCTCGTCGCCACGTCCTCGGCTGCCCGGGGCTGAGGGGCCGCCGCAGGGGAGCCCACGGAAGCCCCAGATGTTGCCCTCTCGTCACAGCAGGGCGCTGGCCGTCGGGGCTGGTGTGGGGCTTGGCGGCGCAGGTGCCTCCAGGCCCTGGGGTCCCACCGTGGCGATGGCAGGGGGTGTGGGGGGCTCGGAGGGAGAGGGCAGGACGGCGGCGAGGACAGGCTTGCTGCGGGCTCCGTGTGAAGGGAAGCAGCCACCTGCGGGGGACCGTGGGAAGGGAAGCGAAGACGAAGGATGGGTTTTATCTGAGGTTGGAGAAGAGGCGCAGTGGAGAGGAGGAGAGGGCAGAGGAGGGGAGGGGCGGGAGCGTCGCTGGAGAGATGTCCTTGCGTTGGTGAGAGGGGAGGGGGGTAGGCCCGGACCCTACGGGGCGCTGCCCGGGAAGGACGGCCTCAGGGAGCAAAGGGCCCCCAGCTTTGGGGTGGGGACCACATAGGAACTGAGCAAGGGGCCCACTGACGTAAGCTTGAGGCCTCTCCCTGCCGCGGCGCCTCCTGGGGCCCAGAGGGACTGAGACAATGTATTCCTACGGTCCGGGGCCGTGTGAATCCTTCACGAGATGTTTCCACGGTAGCGGGGTCACCTGCAGCCCGCCGCATCGTTCCACTCCCCGTCTACTGCGTCACTCTTCTGTACGTCCAGGGCGCTGGGGGAGAACTGGAACCAGCGGGATGCACGCACGCACTCACATAGGCAGACATGCAAGTGTAATTTTTATTAATTGATTTTTAAAGATGTGTTTATATGAGAGAGAGAGGGAGCGAGCACATGGGGCGGGGAGGGGCAGAGGGAGAGGGAGAGAGACTCTCTCAGGTAGACTCCCCTGGGAGCACGGACCCCGACCCGGGGCTCGATCTCACAACCCTGAGATCATGACTTGAACTGAAATCAAGAGTCGGACGCTTAGCCGATGGAGCCACCCAGGCGCCCCACACAGACATTTTTTTTTAATTGGCTCACGTGATTTGGGCAAGCCCAGGATCTGCAGGGCGGGCTGATATCCTGGGGCCCAGGGAAGAGTTGCAGTCTGAATTTAAAGGCTGTCTGCTGTCAGAATTCCTTCTTTCTCAGGGAGATGAGGGCTTGTTCTATTAAGGCCTTCGACTGATTAGATACGGCCCACCTATATATTAGAGAGAGACGGTAGTCTACTCAATACACCGTGAAAGGGTCCCCATCATTTGGTTATTTAATATTTCCATCACCTCACATATTTATCTTTTTTTTTTTTTTTTTTTTTTTTTTTTTGGTGAGACATTTAAGTTCTACCCTTTTAAGCAAATTTCAGTTATACAGTACAGTCTTCTCCACTAGAGCCGTCATGTTTTCTTTTAGATCCTCGGGCCTTATTCATCTTGTAGCTGAAAGTTTGTGCCCTTTTACCAACCTCTCTTTATTTCCCTCCCTCCTTCCTCCCTGCCACCAGTCCCTGGCAACCACTTTTCTACTCTGTGTTTCTAGAAGTTTCCTTTTTTTTTTTTTTTTTTTAAAGATTCCACATATAAGTGGTAGCACGCGGTACTTGTCTTGTCCATCCTATTTCACTTAGCATCATGCCCTCAAGGCCTGCCCAGGCTGTTGCTAATGGCAGGATTTCCTTCTTTCTTGTGACTGAATGGCATCCCCGGGTGTGCGTGTGACATCTTCTCCATCCAGCCACCTGCTGAAGGACAGTTAGGTATAATTGGGACAATGAACACGGGGGTGCAGATGTCCCTTTGTCACAGTGTTTTCGTTTCCTTTGGGTAAGTACGCAGCAGTGGGATGACCGGGTCGTAGGACGGCTCTATCGTCAGCTTCTTGAGGACCCTCCACAGCGTCCTGCAGAGCGCTGCACCACCACGCTCCCACCCACAGTGCACGAGGGCTCCCCTTTCTCCGCATCCTCGCCCACACTTGTCATCTCTTGTCTTTTTGATAATAGCCTTTCTGACGAGCTTAAGGGAAGGTCTTGAGGTTTGATTTGCATTTCCCTGGTGATCAGTGATGTTAGCACCTTTTCATATATCCGTTGGCCATTTCTAGGTCTTCTTTGGAAAACGACCTCTTCAGTTTCCCTGCCTCTTGAAGTAGGCTCCACGCTCAGCGCTGAGCCCGACACAAGCCCCAAACCTACCACCCCGAGATCAAGACGTGAGCCGAGATCAGAAGTTGGCCACTAACCAACGGAACCATTCAGGTCCCCCCGCTTTGCCCATTTTAAAAATCAGATTTTTTTGGTTCCTATTCATTTTTGAAAAGTTCATTTGATAATATACACATCACACATTTGCCATTTTAACCATTTCAAGTGTATAATTCAGTGCCGTTAAGTGCATTCCCAACATTGTACAATCATCACCATTATCTGCTTCCAAAATATTTTCATCCCCCCGAACAGAAAGAAGGTAACCACTGTGCAGGAACTCCGTTCACCATCCCCCGGCCCCTGGCCACCTCTGCTCTGTTCTGTCTCCGTGAATTTGCCTGTTTTGGATATTTTACGTGAATGAAATCACTTGTTATTTGTCCTAAGGTATTTTTTTTTCCTTTTGGTGTTTATTCAAGTTCTAGTTAGTTAACATACAGTGTAATACGTGTTTCAGGTGCACAATATAGTGACTGCACACTCCTCTACATCACCCGGTGCTCATCACAACACGTGCCCCCTTCATCCCCATCACCTGTTTCACCCCCGTCCCCGTGCCCGCCCCTTCTTCCCTCTGAAAACCTACAGTTTGTTCTCTATGGTTAAGAGTCCATTTCTTGGTTTGTCTCTTTCTATCTCTATCCTTTATTTTTTCCATTTAGGTTAATGCTATCAAGGCTTTATCTGTGCTATATTATATATCAGAACTTTATTCCTTTTTATGACTGAATAATATTTCATTGTACGGACATACACGGCTGTTTCTCCATTCATATGTCAACGGACCTTTGGTTGTTCCTGCCTTTTGACTAATGCGAGTGCTGCTGCAGTGAACACTGGTGTTCAAGTATTGGTTTGAGTCCCTGCTTTCAACTCCTTTGGATATTTACCTAAAACTGGAATTGCTGGACCGTATGGTAATTCTATAGTTAGCCTTGTAGGAATTGCCAAATCTCCTACTTGCTGTTTACAGCCTACCTGCTCCACAGGAACAGCCACTGAGCTCCAACATCATAGCATCTAGGGTCAGCTCCTTGGTCATGGGGCAGTAGCACAGGGCCCCACGCTCAGAGAAGCCCACCTGCAGAAGGGCCCCGTGCTCAGAAGGGCCCCAAGCTAGGTTTAATTCTCTGCTGCCAGCATGTTGAAGTTCCTAATAACCTTATCTTTGACCTTGCAGCGTGAGTGTTCTCACCATTCCTTGCCACCCCGTGTGCATCGAGTGTTCATAATGCCCCCTGAGCACAAACTTCTGGGGGGCCCAGCATGCTCAGGGCACAGGGGTGCAGTGAGGCCCAAAGTGAGTCAGTACAGGGTAAGCGCGTCATGTCTGCGACGGGGTAAGATGGGTGTGGGCCTTGCTGAAAGCCCCGGTGGCCTCTCTTATGTTCAAATATAAACAAGGGGTAGTGGAAGGGGAGGTGGGTGGGGGACGGGCACTGAAGGGGGCACTGGATGGGCTGAGCACTGGGTGTTATGCTATATGTTGGCAAATCGAACTCCAATAAAAAAAATACAAAAAAAAAAAAGTAAACTTTCTTTGAATGCAGAATGGAAGCCACAGTGGTTCAAGAGACACGAACCACCCCCAGGAGCCCGGTCATATTCTTTCCTGTTCCTGTTCCTGTTCCTTCCCTGTATTCACCAACTACTTAGGCCGAGAAGCAGAGGGAAAGACAATGCCCGGCACGTGGTTTCTTTCCCATCCGGTCCTTCCTTACTCATAAGTAAACCAAAGGCAGAGGGTGGGGTTACAATGTGTGTGCAGCCAGAAGGGAAACGAAAATGATGTCGTTTTATGCGGCGTTTCCACTGTTCTTGTAAGAATAGGATGCATATGACACACGGATAAACAGCAAAATACAGATCGTGTGACTTCAGTGCCTTCGCGCGACTCAAACACGGATATTTTCATTGAAAACTGGCACCGTGCAACATTAAAACGGGTAGTGGAATTCCTGCTAATTAAAAATTTTATTTTTTCTTTACTTAGGATGATGTGAAAACTACCGTGACAAGTCAAGAGAGAGAACACAGGAGCAGGAAAAAGCTTTTCAAGTCTGTGCTTTTAGTGGCACTTTTTCCTTGCTTTTTGAACACAGGGCCGTGCGTTGTCATTTTGCACCGGGCCCCGTAGATTATGTAGCCAGCGCTGAAGCCCCCTATTCTCAGGTTCTACAGCAGCAGGTTGATGTGCAATGAGGGTAGTGGGGGAGGGATGACGTAGAGCTTGAAGAGTCACGGTATTATTTTGGGAAGGGCGGAGGCGACCATAATTTCGTGTAGGAATGCACTTCAGAAAATAAGTCCACAGATGAAAGAGCCTGCAGACTCAGGCTTTCATTATACACTGTCTCAGCGTCCCCGTGCTCAAAGGAACGAGAGATAACCCTATCCTAGAGAGATAGAGGAAGAGATAGAGGAGACAGAGGAAGGCCAGGCCAGTAAATATAACCTAACACACAAATAAAGAAGTATAAAAAGAGTAACAGTGGGCTCTCTATCACCGATATTGTTATAAAAGGCAAAATATATACATTTTTTTCATCCAAAGTCAATACAAACTTCAGTCTTATGGTCTGATGTATATTTAAGAATGCTTTGTTTTGACTAACTGATCCATAAGATAAAAATAAACTCCGTCATCATGGCTCCCCCTTTTAGATTTTTTTTTTCGACATAGCTATTCTGTGGGCATTCAAGTGCACCGACAAGTATCAGAAGTAGTATCACTCTCAGAAGAAATAGTCCTGCTGACCTATGGCAAATTTTAAGATTTTGCATTCTTTAAAAGGTACTCTGAAAATAGCATAAAACATTTTGGATCAGTGACTGGTTTGTTTGTTTTTTCCCCCTCTATTTTTGAAAATATTAAATCTGTTTTCATGTGGAAAGCTAGCTGGGTGCCGGGTGGCTCAGTCGGTTAAGCGTCCAGCCCTTGGTTTCCACTCAGGTCCTGATCTCAGGGTTGTGAGATCCAGCCCGCTCCGAGCCCCAGTTGATTGCACGGTCAATCAAGAGTCGGCTTACGAGGTGATCCCTGGGTGGCTCAGCGGTTTAGCGTCTGCCTTCGGCCCAGGGCGCAATCCTGGGGTCCCGGGATCGAGTCGGGCGTCAGGTTCCCTGCATGGAGCCTGCTTCTCCCTCTGCCTGGGTCTCTGCCTCTCTCTGTGTGTCTCTCATGAATAAATAAAAAATAAAAAATAAAAAGTGTCATCTTACGACTCTTTGCCCCTCTCCCACGCTCTTTTCTATCTATTTATGTAAGATAAATAAATACATCTTAAAAAAAAAAAAGAAAAGAAAACTTGTTTTCCCTAGAGAGAGAAAACTGAACAAAATAGTGATATTTCCCTTATTTCTCTGATGATCTGCTACTTTTAACCCCGTATTGGTTAAGGTGGCCAAGTGACCCTACAGAATGTAATCAAAATGTGTCTAGTCTTTGAAGCCCGTTAGGTTGACCCAATGCCATCTGTCAGGGGCGAAGAATTGCAAAGGCACACAACCACAAAATATTAAAAAAAAAAAAAAAAAAAAAAAAAAAAAGCTGATTTCCCCAAGCACTAGGCAACATCTAGACTATGCTTAATTTATCATTATTTCTCTTCTCTCACAAAACAGTTTAGCAAGAATAGGTGCTCCCGTCTTGTACTAGTCACCGGCAAACTAATGAATTGATTATTTGTCCCTATGCTCTTTAGTGCAAGGGGATACCTTACATAGTACTAAACTCAGTTATTGAGCACTTACCTTATTCTGTGCAGTTTGCCTGGATTATCTAACTTAAACCTCCAATAACACCATGAAGTAGGTCTTATTATTAACTTGTTTTACAGATAAAGAGATCGAGGATTAAAGATTGAGCCACTTGTCCAGACTCAGAAAGCCTGTGAGCGATCAAGACAGAATTGAAACCCTGGTTCGTTGATTCTAGCCCATCAAACCACGGCACACTTGCTCCTCAAGGTGTCGGCAAAAACACCGCAATTTTTTAGCCTGTGTATGGGGGTTAAGATTCACCATGAACGGATCTCTCCTCCTCCTCACGAGGGTGATTGCACGCGTGGGTTCCTGCTACGTTTGAACCTTGAAAGGCAACGTGAAGAAGGGAAGTATCGGAAGGGAGGACAAGCCTGGTGTCATTTGTCTCTGCTCAGGATTTTGTATTCTAACACCCATGGAAACTAAAGCCAAGGGAAAGATCTAGAATGCATTATAATGTCCCCTTGCTGCCCAGAGTAATAATAAGAGATGGTCTCATAATATCTGATACTTTAGGTAGTCTAAGAAAATACAAATTAGTAAAATTTACAAGAGACTTTATTTAATCAGATGATCCCGGAGCACTTAGTAAAGAATGTACTGGCTTGGATTCCCTAAGAGCAAAGTTGCCACACTAAACTAAGTTTTTACAAGGTTTCTGGAATTATCATGGAAATACTCTGCAAACCCCGACTAAGTCCTTTGAAAAGTTGGTGGCCTGAGCTTCTTGAAAAAATAGAGGCTGAACGGTACTACGTCTCCTTCTACTATATTATCATTGTGTTTTTCGGATCAGTGTGGGTCTGGGGAGCATTTTCAAGTGGCATCTCGTAGGTTGGTACCCTTGACTGTGTCCTCATAGACTCTTCTCAAATCGATAATTTTGGTAAAAACACAGAAGAAATGTTTACCAGATTTTAAAGTGATCAAGTATCCATTGTAAAGCATGAGTGGATCGAGATTCTTAGCCATCGTGGGGCACCCAGGTGGCTCGGTCGGTTGAGCAGCTGACTCTTGATTTCAGCTCGGGTCATGATCTCGGGGTCCTGGGATGGAGCCCTGAGTTGGGCCCTGTGCTCACGGGGGAGTCTGCATGAGGACTCTCTCTCCCTATCTCCCTGCCCCTCGCTGTACTTGCATGCACGTGCTCTCTCTCTTCCTCTCAAATAAATACATAAATCTTAAAAAAAAAAAAAAAAAAAAAATCCTTCGGCATTGTGAATGCCTGGGAGGCTTGGCCACTACAGAAGAGATGAAATTTAGCGGGAATAAATAAAAAAAATTCCTGTTTAGATTTTAACAACAGACTCATCTACAGAAGAAGGACTCTGCATCTGTCAAGAGAGCCTAGATTAGTAACAAATCATACCCCCCAAATCCCAGGGACTCGACAACAAGGTTTTATTTCTCATTCACCTCACACACCCACAGTGGGTCATCTGGGAGCTCTGCTTTGCATTTTTCCTCACCCTGGGATGCAGGCAGGTGGAGAAGCTGTCATCTGGACCTTGCTGGTCACAGTGGCAGAGAAAAATCTAATGAGCCCCTAATGGTCCCAGTGAAGTGTCATGTGGGCAAGAAAATCACGTGGCTCCTCCTTCTAGAGGGTCAGGGCAGTACCGCCCTATCCTGGGCCTGTGGGTGGGGGGAGAAAACAGTCCTTCAGGGCCACCGCAGCTCAGACCCAGCACACCCTTTTTCACTGTGGATGTGAAAAAGAGTGCAAGCGTGTTGGTTGGCAGCAAAGTTTGGTTGATAAAAAAAAGTAATGCAGTCTTAAGCGTGCATGGGCTGAAGTATCTGCGGTAGGCTGCAGATATCCAAGCCCTGATGTCGAGAATCTGTGGACGTCACCTTCCATGGCACAAGGGACTTTGCATCTGTTGCTTACGCTAAGGATTCTGGGGTGGGAAGATTATCCTGGATTATCTGGGTGGGCCTTAAATGTACTCGCAAATGACCTTATAAAAGAGGGAGACGGGGGCGCCTGGGTGCTTCAGCGGTTGAGCATCTGCCTCCAGCTCAGGGCATGACCCTGGGGTCACAGGATCGAGTCCCACATCGGGGTCCCTGCAGAGAGCCTGCTTCTCCCTCTGCCCATGTCTCTGCCTCTCTCTGTGTCTCTCATGAATAAATAAATACAATATTTTAAAAATATAGAAAAGTAGAAAAAAAGAGGGAGACCGGACAGACTTTGAAGGTGGGAATGGCAGGAGCTGTGTAGACATTTTGATTTCAATCCTGCAAGATTCATTTAATGCTTCCAAACTCCAGAAGCGTCCTATAGCTAATTTATCTTGTTTTAAGCCACCTCATTTGTGGTAATTTGTCGCAGCAGCACTAGGAACCTACTACGGTGTCTACATCAAGAGTTCTTTTGTTCCCAGCAAAACAATCAGAATACTAAAGAGGCTCCCTGAGAGCACATCGTATGTGGGTATGTGGCGTGGCTGAGGCTGCCAGGGAAGTTTCACCTGAAGCAGAAAATACAATGGAGGCTTTCACATCCGAGGGCTGTCTTGTGGGTTCGGGTGAGGCCTGCGCCGTGTGGACACAGAAGCCAGAACCTGATCGCTGAGAGGTATTGTTGGAGGGTTGGGCTGCTGGCGACAGTGGAGCTTGTCTGACCTCAGGCCAGGCTGTGTGGTGGCCCTGGACACAGGCATGAAGATGCTAGACGACCACCGGTCTAGGGTACGTCGCCCTGACTCGGGTAGGACGTTTAGACAAGTAACTCCTCAAGTCCCTTCCACGATTTTCCCCCTCCTGTAGCTGATGCTGATGGTGACCTTGAGGAGGTGCCAGAGCTATGCCAAGGGCGGACACTACCGCGGTCAGCCAAGGAGCTGCTCAAGGGGAGGACACGTAATTCAGATTAGAGAAAGTCAGGGGCAGGAGGATGCCCAGTCAGAGAACCTCAAAGGAATAAGCAGGGGGAAGACCCAGAGAAGGGGGGGCCGGGGGGTGTGCAGAAGGCTTTGCCCATAGGTGAGTCGAGGCTCAAACGGGCCTAAAGGGAAAGACAGGGATCTGGAATGAAGCCTGTGAGTATTTTCATAGATTCTAAACTCACAATGTCCACTGTGTGGCTTAAGGGTCAGGGGCCTTTTTTTTTTTTTTAAAGATTTATTTATTTATTTATTCATGATAGATGGAGAGAGAGAGAGAGGCAGAGTCACAGGCAGAGGGAGAAGCAGGCTCCACGCAGGGAGCCCGACACAGGACTCGATCCCGGGTCTCCAGGATCGCGCCCTGGGCTAAAGGCAGGCGCTAAACCGCTGAGCCACCCAGGGATCCCCAAGGGTCAGGGACCTTGAAGGGACCTCATAATCTGGCTTTCCTCTTCCCTCTGTTCTCAATCCCCGATGGTGACTCCATGTCCTCTGGCCACCCCCGGGACCTTGTTTCTCTGGACACCACCAGCACCGTCACCACCTGGGAGCTAGTTAATAAGGCCGGGGTCACAAAGGTGGGATCAGAGAATCTCAGTTCTCAGCCAGCTCCCTGATTGATTATTTTTACTCATTGAAGTTTGATACCCGATGCCTGAGATACTAACTCTGAAGTCCTGCCCTCATAATCTCTGCCCCTGGGTTTGATGCTCTCGTGAGCCCATCACCTGGCGTGTAGGAAATAGACAAAATATTTATGAAGTGAATGAATAAGGTCACCCAAAGCTCTTTGCCCGTTGCCCGTGTGTTGGTGAGGACTCCTAAAATCAGATCCCTAGGTCTCCTCCCTCCTGAGGCTTACACCAAACTCCCAACCGTGCATCATCCCACAGGTACCCCAACCCTACCAACACTTTGCAGAGTGGAGCTCATCGGCTTTTCTCCGTAACTCACGTCTCCTTGCAAATATATCCTATAATCAGGTTTCCCTAGTTATGCCACCATCTACCCTATGTTTTAAGGGGAAAAAAAATGAATACTTATTTTACTTAACCCCATTCCCACGGGATATTCATCAACCCCAAATTTTATTATTGCAACATCTCCTCACTCCGTCCCTCAGCCTTCGTTCCTCACTGCAGTCACCCTAGCTCCAATCTGTGTTTTTGTTGCCAGGAAAACTGCAAGAACCTCACAATTAATCCTTTACCTGCTGGTCGCTCCTGGCTGCAGCTGTTTTAATCCTTGGCACAAGAAGTCATATCCCAAAAGAAAATGTTGATCCCATCAGCTCCCTCTCCTTTTTGGTAGGATGACTTCCAGATTCTCTAGGATGGCGAGCAAAACTCTTCAGTCTGTTTTCAGGCTTATTCTAATTTCGTCTCCCTCCCCACCCCCCAACCACTCCCCAGCAGTCAATAGTCATAGTCATAGTCATGAACCTATGGCCCAGTTACACCCAACATCTCATGGGTCTGGACCAAGCCAGCTTTTGACATCTCCATGCCTTTGAACATACCAGGTTCTTTGCCTTAACTGCCCACCTTCTTCTCGGCCCGACACTCTAAGACCAGTTGAAACCCCAAGTCTCTTGACTAAGTTTTTAAGTGAGGGTATGCATAGTGGTCCAGAGGCCTCGACTGCCCCCAGCGTCTGCGCGCGTCTCTCTTATCTCACAGTCCTGCCGTCAATAGCAGTTAGCTGTGTGTTGGCTTCCTCCCCCAGGAGACTATGATCTTCTAAGAAAAGGAGCCACGTCCTTTTCATCTTTGCATTTCCAGTGCCTGACAGAGAACCTGCTGCTAAATAACTGTTTATAGAATTAATCAATATGGGAGCTGATTTCAGGAGGCCCCCAGAGGGGCTCTATTTTGGAGGCCGTCTCAGAGACCCCCTAGCACCAGTGACAAGCAATGCTGCCGTTGAATATGCTCACGTTGAGGCCTTGGAACTGTCCCCGTGTTCTGTTTCTCCTTCCACACTTGGGATAGATGAACATTATTAGGTGATCTTTTTTTTTTTTAAATATTATTTGAAGATGTAACCTCTTGTAGAACTTTCTATGTCTGATTATTGCTCCAATCCACATGAGAGAGTCTTTTTAAGCCTTATTCTTAGAGAGGGTTTAACGCAGCAACAGTAGGCCCAGCGACGAGTTATTGCAATGGAGGAAGCAAGTGCTTATTCAGTACATTCAACAACTAAACATAACTACACTCAGTATGATTAAGGCTACCAGTTTTCCACGGGGGATGCAACTGCCAAGACTCTCAAGACCCTTCCTGGAATTTGCAGTCCCTTCCTTCACGCCTGTGTCTGTGCTCGTGGGGAGGTCGTGACTGTGGACGACAGGAGTCAAAGGAAAACAATCCTCTGCTTAGAACTGCAGAGAACCACCCCCAGTCCCATGGGGACGTAAGAACCTGGTCTTGGGAGATATGGAATTCAAAATAGTGAATTCAATGTGTAAAAACTCTCTCTCTCTCTCTTTTTTTTTTTTTTTTTGCTTGCTTAAATTCAATTAATCAACATATGGTGTATTATTAGTTTCAGAGATTCATCAGTCTTGCATGTGACTCCCAGGGCTCATCCCATCAGGCGTCCTCCTTGATGCCCGTCACCCAGTGACCCTGCCCCCCACCCCTCTCCCCTCCAGCGACCCTCAGTTTGTTCCCTGTGATTAAGAGTCTCTGATGGTTTGTCTCCCTCTCCCGTTTCATCCTGTTTTATTTTGCCCTCCCTTCCCCTACGCTCCTCTGTTTTGTTTCTTAAATTCCACATATGACCATACAAGAATTGTCTTTCTCTGATGGATGTATTTTGCTCAGCATCATACCCCCTAGTTCCATTCACATTGTTGCAAATGGCAAGATTTCGTTTTTTTTTTTTTTTTTTGTTTTTTTTTTGATGGCTAATTCAGTGCATAGAATCTCTCTCTTATCTATTTCCTCAAGGAATGGACAAAATATAATAAACACCAGGAAAAAAGTAATTGACTGGAAAGAAAGACCCAAAGAAAGAAAGAGGTACAGCTTCATACCATTGCCATGAAAGTGGCGTAGGGTACCAAGAAGGGAAACAGAAGATTCCAGCATGGTTTTGCTCAGTCTCTAAAAATGCTCATCAAGCTTCCCAACTCAGTGATGGGGACTGAAGGGGTAAGTCCAGGGAAAAGATGAAAAAAAAGTGGCAGCAGCCGAGTCCTCAGGTTACCAGCCCAGAGCCGACCAGTGAGCAAAGGATGCACGGGCTTTCTGGTTTTCCGGGGGTCACCCCCAACCTGGGGCTGAGCCAAGCCCTGCAGGAAGCTCCAGGAACGTTGCTCCATCCAGCACCGGGTGCGGCCGACGTTGGCACAGAATCCTGGTTGAGCGAGAACATCTCAGGCAGGAGAGCGGAGCCCAGGTGCTGGGTGATTTATGATTTTATTATTTTCGGCTTTAGTCCTCTTCCTCAACAAATGCTTTGTAATGAGCATATGCCTTTAAACGATAAAAGTAACCAAATCACAATCATTTAAGAAAAACAAAGAAGCCCATAAAAGAATAACAAAAAACAAAACCTCAATCTTGAGAAATCCCTTTCTGGCTTTTCCTTGGGTCCCTGAGGGAAGGAACCCCAGTTGGCCAGTCCACGCTCTCCCGTGGGCCCGTGGCCGCAGCTGATGAGCCGTGAGCCCGCCCAGCTGGTTGGAAAGGCTCCAGAGGAGGGCTACCCAGGTTGGGTTTTTTGAGGACGAGCGTATTTGGGAAAGGAGCCGGATTTTCCAGCGTCCCAGCGGTGTCTGCCCTTTCCTCAGCCAGCTGGAACTGGAGTGACAAATCCTCACACGGTTCCTTAGGACACCTGACCCCCCACGCCCTGCCCGGGGGCCTTGGCCCCACGCACCCTCACATCACCTTCCCGCCTGTGAGGCCTGAATACTGCAGGCTCAGGTCCTTGGGTGCGGGGCTCCAGCGACAGGAGCCCGTCCACAGGAGACCGTGCTCATGGGACCGTGGCACACGGGATGATGCGGGCATCACATCCTCGCTGGCAGGGTTTATATGCTTTGCATTTCTCCCCCCCACCCCCCAATTTGCAAAATGGACACGTGCTGTGTATAGGTCAGGACTATTATGATTTGCAACAGAATAAGAAATCCTTCAGGGGATTTTTAAATACTTATTCCCCCCCTCCCCCTCCCCCCGCCGCCCCCACGCACAAGGACACAGTAATTGAATTAATTCCTCCGTAGAAGGGATTGCTTAAGCGAGGACAACTAGCTGGGAAGGAAACACAGAACAAATAAAAGGAAATAACTCCTTGGCGCAGCTTGTGGTCGCCAAAGGAATTTGCTGTCACAGAAGGTCAGAGGGTCGAATGCAGTCGTTGGGTGACCTGAGAGGCAAGCCAAAGGAGGCGGCTTGGGGGGGCGCAGGGGGCCCCGGTTCTCAGCTGGCACCGGGGATGCCACGGGGCCCAGAGGAGTTTCAGCCCCAGCTGGTGACAGGAGCGTCCTCCCGGCCTTGACTCGGATCTTCGGCCCAAGGCCTGGCCGAGAAGTGGCTCAGGAAGACTGAGGCTACGTTGGTTTTCACGTGCCGGGGACCCTGGGCCTGCTGCAGGGCTCCCGCGGGAGGTGGGGGTGATGGGGGGGAGGAGGGTCCTCCCGAATGGGCTCGGACCTCTGCTGACCTCAGGGCAGCGGGCCGTGCTGGCATCAGGGCCGGGCAGGAGGGAAGGGCTCGCCGCCCTCCCGGCAAACAGCCACCTAAGAAAATAATTCTAGGACAACCAATGAGCGCCGTGACACCTGCGGGTTGAGAGCACCCGGGACCCTGGATGCAATGCCTGTGGCTCGGGGGGCTCAGGATGTGTTTCCCCAAGCTTCCCTAAACTAAGAATCATCCTTACAAACCTGTCAGAAAGGGGTGCCGAGCCAGCTCAGCCAGGAGACGATGCAACCCTCCATCTCAGGGCCTTGGGGTGAAGGCCCACGTGGGGTGTGGAGCCTACTCTAAAAAAAATAAAATAAAAAATTAATTAATTAATTAATTAATTAATTAATTTAAAATTAAAAATTAAAAAAAAAAGTTTGCAGGAAAGACAGAGTCTTTGATTCCAACACAGGCCTACGGAATGAGAAGGTCCAGGGCAGAGCCGGGAATCTGCGCACAGAGGGCCCCCAACTTAGGATGGTTTGATTTCACAATTTTCCAACTTTACGATGGTGTGGAATTCATACGCGACTGGTAGAAACTGTCCTTCGGACTTTGAATTGGGATCTTTCCCCAAGTCGTCTCTGGAGAGGCTGGCCAGTGGGGAGGCTCCCCGCCAGCCCGGCCACCACAGGGGGCGGCGACTGTTACGGTGACAGGCCCCGGAACGCAGGCAGCCTCTCCGTGCATCCCCCCAGGACAGGGGCCGATCCGTCCCGGGGGATAGTCCGATGGTTCTGCTCAACTGCAGGCTCATGGAAATAGTCTCTAGCAGCACATTTATGATGATCAGTAGGTTCGGTGTATTAAACGCATTTTTAATTTAGGATATTTTCGACTTGCTACGGTTTATCAGGCTGTAACCCTGTCGTAAGAGCAGGAAGGTCTGTCCTCAGCAAGGACCCTGGGAGATGTCACCCCAGAGCCTTTCTGGAAGCCTGGCTCGGGGTGGGGGGGGGCTTGTCAGGTGAAGTGGGAAGCAGGTTCCCCCAGGATAAAGAGGTCCCCCTCGGATGTCTGTGCGCACGAGTTGTCCAGGGCTGCGTTCATCTTTTTGTTTTTTTTTTTTAAGATTTTATTTATTTATCCATGAGAGACACAGAGAGGCAGAGACCCAGGCAGAGGGAGAAGCAGGCTCCGTGCAGGGAGCCTGACAGGGGACTCGATCCCGGGACCCCGGGGTCACGTCCTGGGTCGAAGGCGGCGCTAAACCGCTGAGCCCCCCGGGCCGGCCCAGGGCTGCGGTCAAAGGCAGACCTGCTGCGGCGGCGCTGGCGGGCCCGGGATTCCGTTGCTAAGCAGGCCCCGTTATGCCAAAGCGGGTGGCCTGCTGACCTGTCCGTGTCTTCGTAATCAAGTACCAACAATCTGGACACGAGGTCCTTGGTGGTCCCAGCTCTCGGCCTCTCCAGCCAGTCCCCTGCCCTGCGCACCCCGTATTCCGTTCTGACGAACTCCCCTGTGTTTGTCTACACCCACTGGCCCCTACGTTCCCTTCTACTCACCCTCTGCCTCTCTGTGCGACCAGCCTCTGGTTCCATATTTGGGTTCCTAGGCACCCCTTGGGCCCCCACTTAACCTGCATTTCTTTTGAGAAACATCTCCCGATGCCCCAAAACCTGGGTTAGGGACCCACGCTGAGTATCTGGCTGCACCTTTTACTCTCCCCCCATGGCGAATTGGTGATTGCATGTTTGCTCGTCGCGCTGACCCGGAGCCGTGCGATCTGGGTCTCTGTTCCCAGGACACGCAGCCGGACTGCAAGGAAGCACTTCAGCAATAGAGGTTCAGGAGGTGAATTAAATCGAAGGTCCACACCAAACAGATGGGAAAGGATTTGCAAAGCTCTGAGACTTGAATGTTGCGCAAGATGTTTTTGGGGCCCAAGGAGGAGTTCGGTGTGAGCGAGGCTCGTAAATCACAGGGAACAGCACGTGCAGAGACAGCAGGACGCGAGCACCCCTCGAGGCCTCTGGGCGGCTCTGGAGGCAGAAGCGACTGTCTGAGCACCGGGATCTTGGGCTTAACTTTCCTTCAGTCATGAAACCTTTGAGAGGCTAATGAGAGCTATAGATCCTACCCCCGAAAAAAATCCTCCTGCAAATGAAAACACTAGGAACATTTTGAAACAATTTTGATGAGTGTGGAGGCCTAGAGCCTAAGGACCCCAGGGTCAGAACTTTGCCTTAAAGGAGACCCTGTAGGGAGAGTAACGTTGGCAGAAGAGGAGCTGGGAGTGGGGTTGGATGAGGGAGTGGGGGGCGGGGGGCGGCTGTTTTTTAAATAAAGATAAGGGAACACACCATTCTTTAGGTCTTGTCTGTGGCAGCCTGGGTGCTACGAGGACAGTTGAATAATTGCAACAGAGATCGTACAGCCTGGAAAGCTCAAAACGGTCCTAACCGGCGTTTTATGGAAAGTACTCACTGATCAGGGGGGGTGGCTCTGCATATGTTCTGGTTTGGTGGGTTTTCTACACGTACAGTCTGCAGTTGGTGTCCTTTTATTTAAAAAAAAAAGAATTTTAGGGACGCCCAGGTGGCTCAGCAGTTGAGCATCTGCCTTCAGCCCAGGGCGTGACCCCGGGGTCCTGGGATCGAGTCCCCCATCGGGCTCCCTGCACGGAGCCTGCTTCTCCCTCTGCCTGGGTCTCTGCCTCTCTCTCTGCATCTCTCATGAATAAATAAATAAAATCTTTTTTTTTTTAAAGAATTTTATGCACTTTAAATTGTCTTTCCTTTTCCAGGTTAAAGAAATAAATTAAAAACCAAAACAACAACAAAACCCAGGAACGCCTAGTGCCAAATAGCGGCCTGGTCATTAAAATTTTTTTGAATCAGAAATTTAAAATTATGTAAATATCTTCAGTGGATGACTTCCAGTTGGATCCAGCCTCTCCCCACGTGCTCCTTAAGGAGGTGGGTGGCAGCATGGGGATGTGCAGCGGTGAGCCGCCTCCACCAACGTGCCCAGGTTATTTAACCACTGGGCACCTCTGTTTCCCTTTTATAGCAAAAAGGAGCAGATGCCCATTTTGCACAGAGTTGCCGTGAAGAGCAAGCGACAGCGCGCCGGCGGGGGGATAGTTCCCACGAGCGGTTCCCGTCGTGTAGCCCACGACGCTGGTGTGGAAAGCGGTCAGCGGGCGCTGGTGTCCGGTAGAGTCTGTTCCCAGCCCAGGTTTACTCCGTTGACATCTATGTGAAAACGGCTCCAGTAACTGCCCACTTCGGCCCCGGGGACCGGATACCGCCACAGCCCAGGGGGTGGACTGTACTCCGTTCTGGCGGAAAGCCCGTCCACTGGTTGGATCAATGAAGGATGGCGTTGAGAGCCTTTTATGAGCATCAGAAGAGGGAAATGCCCTTTAGTGACTTAAACAAGAATCCCATCGTCCTACCTTTATAAATGCAAGGCCTGTAATGGGGGGATGGTGGGAACATGAGCAACTCTGAGCAAGATTGTATTGGGGTGAGAAACAAATCAGGCAAAGGATCGTGAACTTCCAAGTCTTCCATTAAAAGGAGAAAAGACTTCCTTAAAGAGGTGAGGCAGGGATGCTTGGCCGAGGAGGAAGTGGCCCATTGTCACTTCCCAGCACCCTGCCGGGCCTCCCTCTGCACCCTGGTCAGTCCTACCCGGTTTTGTTCCCAGCAGACATGTTTGAAGAACCCCTCGTAACAGTGCTTACCGTGTAGACGGGGCTACGATGACCTCCTCAGTCCTTCCCAGGGACCTTTTGTTTTCTGCCTCCTGGTAATCTCTCCCCTTGGCTGTTGAAACAATTTGTGCATGTGCTCACTTTTCCTCCTTTTTGGTTCTCATAGATTCTTTATCCAAGGTTCCCAAGCATGGAAACACACTGACTCTTTTTAGACAATTTTTTGTTTGTTTGTTTGAAACTTTTTTTGGGGGGAGGGGCATTTCATATTGATTTCTCTCTTTTTTCTTTTTTTTTTCTCTTGTGGTAAGAGCAGACACCATGAGCTCTACCCTCCCCGTAAGTGGCAAGTCTCCGTACAGTCCTGAGAACCAAGCGGACTACATAGTCTCTTCATCCCGTGTAACCGACACTTTCGTGAACAGCAACCCCCTCCCTATTCCGTCTCCTTGCTGGAGGGCCTTTTGAATTTACGACACCGATAGACTGAGAAGACCCATGGGATGATTTTAGGACAGGGGTTAGAGGAGAGAGAGAAAATGTAAGAGGGGAATTGATCTACTTTCTAAAAGACACACCCCCTCCCTGTCACGAATACATTGCATCCAACTGGGGGAAATGAGAAGCTTTCGAACTTAAGAGTCACAAGAAAATATAGAAGCTACCAGAATCACGGCGACAAGAAAGGTCCTGAATCGCAAAATACAAACCGAGATGGAAACGACTGAAGAATGAAAAAGGTTCCATGGGAACCCAAGGATGGAGCTTCAGTCTGGAAGTCCGCTGTCTCTGGGACTCCCGTTGCCCGCCACCGTGGTGTTCTTGGGAACCTTCTAGATCATTCTTCTCCATCACAAAAAAGGTGTGGACCAGCCCGGCTTCCTCTCTAATTAAAGAGAAAAGGGTGGTCACATCCGGCACCTGCCCAACACGGTGCGTGGGCTGGAGCTACCTGTCTCCCCTGCTTTTCCCACTAGAAAGAAAAGAGAACCGTGGAAGAGGAAGGCAAAATTTTGTCCTTCTGTAAACAAGTTGATTTCTTTCTTCACCTTCGAAAAGAAGATTTGTGAGACTTGATGAGTACATCTCTGTAAAGTGCTTTGATACTTTGAGAAGAAAAAAATGATCCATGAATGGACTTAATCTAGCCTGAATGATCTGAAATAAAGCCGTAGTAGTTTGGGATTAAAATCTTTCGTTTTTCTGTGAAGACCTGCTTTTTACATTTATTTATTTATTTATTTATTTATTTATTTATTTATTTATTTTTACTTATGATTTTATTTATTGGACAGAGAGAGAGAGAGGGAGGGAGCACAAACAAGGGGAGTGGCAGGCAGAGGCAGAGGGAGAAGCAAACTCCCCGCTGAGCAGGGAGCCTGATGTGGGGCTCGATCCCAGGACCCTGAGATCATGACTGAGCCCAAGGCAGACGCTTCACCAGCCACCCAGGAGCCCAGAACACCTGGCTTTTAGAAAGTTTGAGTGAACCACCACCTGCACAGTAAGGTTCACTCTGGAAAATATTTAAATTTCTCTTAAGTTTTACTTTAAACTAAACTCTTCAGAGAACAGATGCAGTAACGAGTCCAGCTCAGGGCACAAACACAATGGATAAGCGTGTGTTCCTTCCATGACATTTTGTTCTTTGGGAGTTATTGTCATCATACGAAAACCCTGACGTGGTTTGAGTTAGATTAAGAGATATTAAGAAAAAAAAAAAAAAAAACGAGCAGCAATCACTTTCATGTTCCGCCTGGAAGGACAACATCTGAGGGGTTGTATGAGGCCCACGGTCCAACGTGTCTTGGATACGACAGAGGAGTGAATCGTAGCACAAACAAGCGAAAAAAAAAAAAAGGGGAGGAGGGATAATGCCATATGATTACCTAATTTTTATTTTCATCTTGTCCCCCCAGATTTTACTTTCATGGATTTTCATAAAAGGGCCTCAGGTTATTTATTGTCTCCTTTTTTTGTTGTTTATTTTCATCAAAACCCAAGACGAAAGGGAGATACATGATCTCTCTTTCCTTCCTTCTTCCTTTTTCCATCTCTGCCCTTAACCTCAACCTCCCTGCATCCTCCACGAGCCTCATTTTAAATGTGGATGAACCACAAACACTCTGTGGGAGGGAGACCCAAGCCCTCCGGAAGGAATTTTGCCCGTCAGCGTCTGCGTAGACCGGTGTTCTGCTGAGGTTTACGGTGACGTGGGGTGCGCTGCGGAACCCACAGGCAGGCGGGCAGGAGTGACCCTTGGGCCCTGACACCGTGACCTCGTCCCCGTGGGGAGTCGCCCAGGACGGAGGACAGTGATGAGGCAATGGGATTGGACAGAGTGACACAAGGAAAGGGAAGGGGGAGAGAGGCTCTTGCTTGGAGCCGCAGGCTGTCGCTAGCCGTCCCTAGCCGTCCCTAGCCGTCCCTAGCCGTCCCTAGCCGTCCCTAGCTGTCACTAGCGGCCTTAGCCGCCCCTGCTGCTTCTCACTGGATATCATGATATCCGCTCTGAGCGCTGCTCGCGTGTCGCCCGTGTAGCCGCGGCCTCCTGGGAGTGTGAAGTGATTTTGCTCTCAGCTGCGGCATCGCACAGACGTCCCACCCTCTGGTCTGATGACAGTGCACAGTCTCTGCAGGGCAGGTTACGTACAGAAGCCCCTTTCTCCTCCGTGCGGTGGATGAACACCGATTTTTTTTCCGATTTATGACTGAGCTTTTCCTGGAGAGCTGGTCACTTTTGTTTGGCATGTGTCTATTTTTTTTCTGCTGCTAATCTTTTAGGGACTTTTTATATGTCCTTGCTCATTTCCTGCAGCTGCGCATGATGTGTCAACTATCTCAACAAGCCAGGGCCGTCTTCCCCTCAGTCAAGAAGAAAAGGAAGGAAGGGAAGGAAGGGGTCGGGTCTTCCTCCAACAGAATTCCATTTCTCTTTCATTTTTCCCTCTCCCTCTTCAGCGTGGATCTTCAGGAACAGACCCGGGTTATCTAAATGAATCTCAGTTTCATTCATTCATAAATTTCTTCATGGAGCCCCTGGTGGTTGTGTCATGATGAGCAAGATCGATTCTGAAAGTCGGAGTGCATTCTAGAAGGCAGGCCTCTTGTGAAATAAAAATTGGAAGATGTCGGGAAGGGATGGATTGGTGTGGACCAGGAGGAAGAAAGAAAGATAGAAAGCAGAGGTGAAAGGAAGGAAGGAACAGGGAAGGAGAATAAAACGGGAAAGAAAAGGACACGTTTCTGAAAAACAAGAACAAAAGAAAGATTAATTCGGAACCGAGGGTGTGCGGATGAGTCTATCCGGTCCCTGGAGACCAAGCCCGTCGCTTATTGTTAGTCTCTATCCGCCAAGAATTCTCAAGGAAGAGCAGAAATAAGATTTAAAACTTTGCAGACGCATGTTTGTCTTTGGCTTTACTTGTTTCCTGAAATAAATGAGGAGAAAGGTTCCTAACGTGGGTAACAGATTTTACTTCTCTATTGAGGAACTTCAAGCATGTGGGAGCTCTTAACATCTAGACGGTTTGCAGTCTGTACTTTGTTGCTTATAGATCCCTTTTCTTTTTTTTTTAAGTTTTTAAGATTTTATTTATTTATTCATGAGAGACACAGAGAGAGAGGCAGAGCCACAGGCCGAGGGAGAAGCAGGCTCCATGCAGGGAGCCCGAGTGGGACTCGATCCTGGGACCCCGGGGTCACGCCCTGGGCTGAAGGCAGATACTCCACCACTGAGCCCCCTGGGGGCCCCTATAAATCCCATCTCTATCTCATGGCCCAGGTGGGGGGCTTCGTGGACGCCCAGGGCGCTGGGGACAATCCCTGGGCCGCGTCCCATCCTCTCGCCCAGAAGCCAGAACGTTCTGTGTCAGTCAGTGGGAGGGAGATGGGACACCTCGTGTCCTCCTCCCACAGCCCTCGCTGGTCTGCTCTCCAACAATCCCTGGTGACAATCAGGTGCCGAAGGTCGTCTCTGAACCCCAGGGGCTCCTTGCTGGCCGAGGTCCCCGGCTCACGGCCTCAGCGACACACACAGCAGTTGGGGCAGGAGAGCGACAGGGACATTCCTCCGTCAAAGGCCGCAGGTGCGGGCGTGTGGAAGGCAAATGTGCCTGCATCCTTGACCGCTGCAGGAAGTCGGGGAGAGGAAGTTTGCCCGCGGGGTGTTGGGATATTTTTGGCAGCGATGTCCTTACTACCTGCACAGTGTGTTTGTGTCTATTATGATGTTTACTGCGCCTTGACAAAGAATAGGTACTAAATTGGGATCTGATGAACTTCTCAGCTGGAGAGAGGACTGGCTCTAACAGAGAAACAACATTTGGGATTTGAGATGTTGTGTTTTCTTTGAGTTTGCATTCAGATGTTAGGATAAGGAAGGGAAAAACACTTCCAGAAGGCAGAACCAGTTGAGCTTTGTCCAGCGCGGGGAAGAAAAATGGAAATGTTTGACGTGAGCTTTGCGGTTGTTTTGTCTGAAAAGATTAAGGCTCGAGGCTCTGTTCGCCTCACCACCACATCCTCTTACACTTTTAGTTTGGCTGGTGAGTTTTTTTTTTTTTTTTTTCTTCAAGAATCTGTTTGATTTCAGCAAGGGTTTGGTGCCTCTGGATGGTAGATTTACTATAAAGCTGGAAATCTGGATTTTGATCACCTTTCAGGACCAGTGGTGTTTTGGGGGTTGTCACTGGAAAGGAGTTGAAAGCTCTGTAAAACCTCTACTTCCCTCTTGTACTCAAGGGATGGAGTCACACCACTTGTGTGCTTGTCTCTAGACTTGTCAGGAGCCCCTAGCAACACAATTTAAAATAGTTTAGGCCGGGGCTGGAAGGAGAAGATGAATGCTTCCCTCAGAGGAAAGTGATGGGGGGCGGGGGTCTAGATGGAGGGGCCTCTGGGCAAAACCCCCCTCGCCAGAGGATAATTAGTGTGTGGAATGGTGAGCAGAGATTATTCTTGTAGAAAGTCCCTTGTAATTACCCACCAGGAATGTTCTCAGGACATCTTTTCCCCTTTATTGAAGGGTTGTGAGACCACGGAATGATCAATGTTCCGCCTTTTATCTAAAGGAGAAGTCCCTTTTTTTCCTTACTTTGCCTATCAAGAGGGTAGGGGTTCATTAGTTAATCCACTTTCAAAATCTCTCTACATCACACCCACCCACACCGTGTATAAATTGCATTTACTGTTTTAGATGTACGTATATATACGTATGAGAACAGGAAATGACTCTTGCTTGTGGAATCAGCTCGTCAGGCCCAAGTCACGTGTGTTACTCGTCGTGTGGGCGCCTACCTGCCCGCTGGAGCTTCCCTACAGCGGAGGTGAGCCCTGGGCTCATCCTGCTGCACTTCTCGTTGTGCCCACTTGGCTTTGACAGCAGAACAATGGCCTTTCTCTGCCTCACCCTTTGCCTTCTGGTGCTGAAAAGTTGCTTTTCTGGTTGCTCATTCTTGACTTATTTACTCCTCCCTGATTATTTCCTTCAGAGGGTCGCCGTTTTGCCCGTTTTCTGATGTGTCAGCTCAGAGACGTCTGAGAAAGGGAAAAGTTATTTAAGAACTGGGTAAATAAGGGGATAAAAGCTTTTTATGGGAAATCAATCAACTGCCTCAAACTTAGGACATTCTTAATTATCCATGCTTAACAGTGTCCATGAAGAGAGATGACTTTGAAATACATATAATTAAAAACCTTCAGTAAACCCACGGTGCGACTTATTCCTCTAGCACACTTGTATTTTTAAGGAGCATCTCTTTTCCTTTTTCTGTCCAATATTTGATTCTATTAAGAACCACAAAAATGTACCTGAGGCAGTCTGCAGAACAAGTGGACTGAAATAGAGAATTAGAACAATGGTCATCTACAATGTCATAACGAAATGCTCCAAATTTGAAAATTAAGTATAAAATTTACACTTTTAGTTTGGCTGGTGAGTTTGTTTTTTTTTGTTTGTTTGTTTGTTTTTTTTTTTTTTTTTTTTACTGCTGCCCTTATAATGATTACCATATTTATAGAAACCGTTGAAAAAACAAAGGACACATTTATAGAGACAAGTAGAATGGTGGTTGCTAGAAATTGGGTGGGGAGATGGGGAATTGGTGTTTAATGGGTACAGAGTTGAAGTTTGGGAAGATGATAAAAATTTGAAGGTGGATGCTGGTGATGGTTGTACCATTTCTGAAGTTACTTAATGCCACTGACCCATACAGTTAAAAATGGGAAAGGGGCACGTGGGTGGCTCAGTGTATTGAGCATCTGACTCTTGATCTCAGCTCTGGTCTTGACCTCGGGGTTGTGAGCTCAAGCCTTATGTTGGGTTCCTCTCTGGGTGTGGAACTCACTTAAAAAAAATAAATGAAAAGAAAAAAATTTTAATGGCTAAAATGGGACATTTTATATATGTATATTTTACCACAACAAATAAATAGAAAGGAAGAAAAAAGAAAGAAAAAGAATAAAGCCAGCGCCATCTACAAGCTATCAGTTGAATTAACTCAAACATTTATTATTATTGAGACTTAGTAGAAAATAGGCAAAAGCCCTCTTTGAAATTACTGTTGGGGCATATCTCTACAAAAAGAAATTGCAGAGCTTAGTATTTATAGGATACACCATTGGGAGTAAAACACATGTGAAAAATATCGTGATGGAAAGCCTTTATTTAAAGTGTGGTTGAAGGCCGCTGACTCATTGGATAACTGGAGTATTTGTGGCTTGAGTAATGGCCGAGCCAAGAATCTTGGAGTCAGTTAGACTCTTTTTCCTTTGGAAAAAAAAAAAAAAAAAGGAAGGGTCAAGTAAATTCTATCCCACTCTATCTTGGATATTTTGTTCAACAATGATTTTGACCAACCCCAAATTCCTCAAATGAGGGAGGAATGTTCAGTGTTTTTGTAACCTTGATTAGCTGTGATATTACTCCATACAAGGAGGCGTACGCACATGGGGGCAAGAGGCAGAAAGGAAAGAGCTAAATCAAGAAACTGTTTTTGCTCTCACGTGATGGATGGCTTATGAATGGGGTCAACGCCACTGCTGGTCTCATCCTGAAAAAAGACACTCTTTAACCAGCAGGGCAAAACAGCTAGACTCACGTGCGAAGCAACTCTGTTGACTCAACTAAACATCTGCGGAAAGTCTTACGTTATTCTGTTAAGGCATATTGATTATTTATTTTCCTAAAGTTGTGCTGATTCCTGCATGTTTTCTGGCTGGGTTAAAGTGATAATTTATCAGTTAGGTTCTGGGAACTGCCAATGGCCCAGAGTTGCTATTTTCTGTGATGTCCCTGGGACTCCGTTAGCAGGGATCAGGTCATCCTAGGGATGCTGTTGAGTATGGTCAATCAAGGATGCTCCAGAGCCGGATGTCCTGGGCCGTGAAACCCCATCCGCCCCTTATAAGACGCGACCTTGGAAGCTTGCCCACATCTCTGTGCCTTTCTAGATGGTTTCCTGTCTATAAAATGATGATGATTGTGGTAGGTCTTGCATCATTGATTTGTATGAAAATATGATCTTAAAAATGTGTGAGCTATTTAAAGCAGAACCTGGTGCATAGGAACTGAGCTGTGGAAGTTACTATTATTACCATTCTTCGTTCTCTTTGGAGGAAGAAATGGCTAAAACAGTGAGGGTGCAAGCTGGTGAGGTAGTCCTGTGGCCTGTGAGTCAGAGCTCGTTAGGCATTTGCACGGAAGAGTTCAAACTCCTGGGCTCTACCAAATCAGCACTTTGTACAATTTAGATATATTACAATTACACTTCTCAATTGCATCTTACTAAAGCTGCAAACAAAAAAACAAAAAAACAGAAAAGGAAAAAATCCTTCATGGCTGCTGTACACATGGATAACAGAGAATAAAACTGGACTTAAGGAATCATTTCTACGTTCATTGAATGATTCGCCACATGCCAGGCAGTGGGGATACCAAGTCAGTGATGGCATGATTTATTAGGGTGCTTCGACTGATGGTGGAGACACACAAAGAGATTATTATGCAATACGTAAGTGTAAAGATAGAGACTTGCACGCTATCATGACGTATGAAAAAGGGGGATCCTCAGGGGTTAGTCAGGCAGAGGGTAGAGAGAAATAGAGAAAATTCCTATAGAGAGCAATCCTAGAAAATACTGACTTTGTCAAACAAAAGTTTATTTTGACTTTTAAAAAATGTGTAAATGTTTTAGTCTGTGTCTCAAAAAGGTAAGTTCTCTGTCTCTCTCTCTGTCTCTCCCCTATAAAAAATATTATTAGGGACTCTAAAAGAAATGACAAAGTTTGCTTAATTGTAATAAAAAATCTGGTGAATTACAAATAGTTTCATATATGTCATTATGTCATATTATTTTTAGTTGCTTTTTTTTCCCCATCAGGATGTAAATGAGAACATACCTTGTAATGAGCAGAGTCCCTTAACTGTCCCTTACTCTGTAACGTAGTACAGAGTACTACTCTCTCCATCATTCTCTATTTTTATTCCTTGTAATCTATTTGAGGAAGAAACCGGATTGTTTATGTCATAGAGTTTTCCATAGACAGATTTTGCTGATTGTGTCGCCATGGTGCCATATAATGATCCCCTCTATGCCTTATATCCCCTATAAATATCTAGTTACATCTAAAGCCTTATTCAGATTCAGTCTCAGGTTTTTTGGAGGAGATAGACCAACACTACTTCACGGTGTGGTGCCTTTCTATTCAGAGGCACTTACTGCCTGTCTTTTTGGGATGTTGGCGGCGGTTTGCACTCCGTGGGTAGATCTGTTCATTCATGGGGGTTAAAAAGTGAACCTATTCTAATTCTATCATTTCTTCTTTAGCTGGAACTCTCTAAAGAGAAATTTGCCCTCACTTATTTGCTTAGTCAGTGGTATAGTTGGTCCAGCAAAGACAAGGTGAGCGCCTGATGAAAATCCGTATTGACAATGGCCTGTGCCACCAAGGAATTCACAACCTTTCAAGGTGATAAAATTCTATTTAGCATACACTTTACCAAAGCAAGAAGGCCAACCAATGGGTTTTTATAAATACTTGGCACAGGAAGAAGAAATTTCTTCTTGTAGCATAGCTTTAGGAACACTCAAACTTACCCCCAAGCTCAAGCTTTTAGTAAAAATAGGTTTTGTGTGTGTGTGTGTGTGTGCGTTTTTTTTTACAGCAATTACAAAAAGATAATCTTGCTAAACTGAAATCCTAGACTACATCTGATATCATTTTAGTTTTCAGTGACCTACTTACTGCATGGCATGATTTACAGTTGAGGTTTATTGTGCTAGCGAAATAATGCTTTGGTCCTTCACTTAAAAAGAAAAAAAATCCTCTCAGTTTTATTCTCTAGTATGGAGTAAAACCTTTTACAGTCCAAATTGGCTCAAGGTTAAATTATTAGGACAACGGTGTACCTCTGGCCTAAAATGGATGTGCACCTTAGCATTGATGTATACAGTTCCTGTCAATCTAGTCCCAAGTGAAAACAGCTTCTGCATTTGGTGGGTGCCACAAAACAACAAGAGCAGCAGAAACCTAAGTAACCTCTGAGCTCCTGGGTGGACTCCTGTGTGACCTCAAGTGCCCAGGTCAAGTGACTTCAAGTCTCTGACTTCCTCCAATGGAAGACAGGTCGACCCAGATCCTGACCGGCTTTCCTCTTGCCCTCTCCCTCCAGATCACTTAAATCCTTTGTCTCCAACTACATTAGATCTATTCAGTGTTTCCCTTTTTAATGCCTCCACAATTTCTTAATTTCTACAAAGAGTGGATTGATTCCCACCCCCGGAATATGCCAGCAGGAAGTGGCGGGGTGTGCATATTGGATGGGCCCCAGTTTAAGGAACAAGCCAACAAGGGGAATATTGTCTTTCTTTCCTTTCTGTCTTTCTTTCTTTCTTTTTATTTTTTTTTAGAGCGTTTTCCTTTCTTATCCAGATTAGTGTGACCTCGGCACAATACAACCATATACTACTTTTAACGGCAAACTTAAATGTCACCTGGGTTGTGTCGGTGCTTTTCTATGAATGTAATGCGATAATCCCAACGGAGCCACCACAGTCACTTACTACTCGTAGCCTGATAAAAATGCTTTGTTGGGGCTATTATGATGTCTTTTATTTTTAATCCAGTTGAAAATGGAAGCATTAAAGAGCTTAGAAATATTAATGAGAAAATTCCTTGCTTTACATAGCAGAGTACCGCCCCTCACAATGAACTAGAATTAAATGTGTTTTGCTCCAGTTTAGCCTAAACAGAAGCATCTTCACTGAGGCTTTCAAGCTAGGCTTTTAAGAAAGAATCACATGACACAGACATATACATGATGGAAATGCCCCGGCAGATAAAATTAACATTCTCTATTGCACCTGTAATGCAAGCAGTTATAAAAAGAGCTGCTAAATAATGTACACTCTGTGATGGTTTAAAATGCAGCTGTGCTCTTTTCTATTTTAAAAATCCGGAGGGTTAAAGCCTAATCTAATCCTTTCTTTGTCAAAGTTTCTTTCAAGCGATCAGACCCTAGGAAATGTTTTCATTGAGGACGGATGGGTTGTCTTGGATCTAACCTACATTATCAACAGGCTGCCCATATGCCTCTGAGGGCCTTCTAGTGTTTGCTTATTAACAGAACTTGCTATCTTACTCTCGTGCTAACTAAATAAACCTGTGCCGAAGCTCAAATGGGTGTTTAAAGCAGGTGGGTCTCTTTTTTTCTAAAGGACATGACTTGCTATCATACGTTGCCTCTGGGCACAGTCATGTCAGGCTGACTCATGACATGGCCCAGCAATTATGAGAGGGACTCACTCACCCGGCAAATGAGTTCCCCCTGAGAAAGGTCTCCCTCTCCTGGGGTCATCCTGTGGACTCATGATAGATCCCACTTACAACTTGGGTCAGGGTTCAATCCTGATGGCACCTCACAGGCAGCAAGAGGGTAGGAAAAGGTTTATTGCTCACACAGTGAGGCTTTCTGCGGAGTGCGGGGTAGGCTTCCAGGCAGGGACTCGCGTTTCATCTCGTACACTCCCTGCACCAGTCCTAGCTCTGGCCTATCCTCTAAGGGCCCTGATTTCTTTGATTAGAGAATGCTACTATAAAACAGATCTAGGCGTGAGGTGTGCTTGTTGCTACCACACTGGGTTGTCAGTGTTTCTAGGTGGCCCTCGTAGCCAATAGAGCAAGGAAGTATGTGTGTAGGTATGGACCCTGTATATACACCTATAAATATCTGTACATTGCAGGATGTATCCATTTTTTATATTAAGCTAAACATTAGTTCATATTGATGTCTCCAGCCCGAATCAGTACCACCTGGATTATTCT
Source organism: Canis lupus familiaris (assembly GCF_011100685.1). Lineage (NCBI taxonomy): Eukaryota > Metazoa > Chordata > Mammalia > Carnivora > Canidae > Canis > Canis lupus. The sequence goes on along the minus strand of NC_049225.1, from coordinate 87,809,418 downwards.
AGTCTCCTTCCCCTGCTTGCCTATAACATCCCTCTTCACCAGAGAAACCGGGCTCCCACTGCCATTCATTTATTTAATTGTTCAGTTCTAGTTATACATATGTATTGTTTCCAGAACCATTAATCTGATTGGGGGAATATTTTATTTTATTTAAATTTTTAAAATTTTTATTTATTTATGATAGAGAGAGAGAGAGAGAGAGAGGCAGAGACACAGGCAGAGGGAGAAGCAGGCTCCATGCACCGGGAGCCCGACGTGGGATTCGATCCCGGGGCTCCAGGATCCCACCCTGGGCCAAAGGCAGGCACCAAACCGCTGCGCCACCCAGGGATCCCTGGGGGAATATTTTAAAACTTTATCTTCCAACTTATTTCCTGAGTTATTTTTCCTTAACTTTTTTTTTTTTTTTTTAATTTCCAGGATCTCTCTTTAAAAAAAGTGGATTGATAGGTTCTCTTCTCTTCCTAAGTATATTAATTATAGTTTCCACATTTCATTCTGTCTCCATTCTGTCTTCAGGATTGTCTCTGTTTCTTCTTTAGCTTTTTTGTTGTTGGTGGTGGTGGTTGGTATTAGCCGTGGCCTTTTGTCTTGGAGGCCTGGGAGATTATACTGATTACTACTTTTACACAATAAAAAGCTAGCTAGATAGCCAGCCAGCCACAGAATGAGGTACTAAACACACTGACTGACAGCTGCGTATCCTGCAGTAGGACTTGTGGGCTGGTGAGCATCTGCAAGTTGGAGAGCCAGCATTTTCACCGTGGGCCCTCCGGAGAAGAGCAGTCCCTTCATAGGAAGAAATACATTTTACATAATGAACCAGTAAACACACATACGTACCAACCTCTCTACCCAGGTGTTACAAGACAATATTTATATTTAATAAATGCAAAATGCTCTGATGTTTTCCATTTTGAAAAGGTCATGACCTACTAAATTGGTTCTACAACTCAGGTCAAAACTTGAAAAAAGCCCTAAAAGCTTTTGTGAATTAGTCTCTACCTGTCTCTTCATTTTGATTTTTTTTTTTCTTTTTTACCCATTCCTTATCAAACACTTTTGTCATGTCCAAACCCCTTAACATTCCTGGAAGTGCTAAGGTCTCTCTTCCCTCCGTATTTTGCACACGCTACTCCATTGCCTGATAGGTCTTCCTCCCTTTTCTGCCTACTAACTTTTTCATGTCCCATAGATTCGGCACAGTCATTACTTTACTTTGGGAAACTTTCTTGATCTGGTCTTCTTTCCCATTACCCTCTCGTCCCCATGCAGAGGGAGTTTTATCTCTTCTCTTTTCCTTTGTTTCCATAGCAATTAGTACCTATGTCATTATCATATCTAACACACGCACTTTTTTTTTTTTTTTGGATTTTATTTATTTATTCATGAGAGACACAGAGAGAGGCAGAGGGAGAAGCAGATTCCCTGCGGGGAGCCTGATGCAGAACTCAATCCCAGGATCCCAGGGTCATGCTCTGAGTCAAAGGCAGACACTTAACCACTGAGCCACCCAGGCACCACACATGCATATGTTAATATAACCATTGATTTTTGTATCTGTGTCTCTCCTCTGACAACATATATTCAGGGTCTTTATTTTATTTATTTATTTATTTATTTATTTATTTTTTTTTGCAAACACACGAGGGTTATTCAGGGTCTTTATTTTGTACGTTGCCCTTCTTGGTTCTGGGGTTCTGATCAGACAAGGCTCAGATAAGAATCAGAGATTAGCATATACCTTCTACCTGGCCTTATAAGACCTCTGGTATGCTTTGTCAGGGCATGCAGCTTAGATCCAACTTGACTACTGAGAAATTTATTCTATAAACTCTACTACCCCTACCCTAAACCTGCATCAACGCAGACCCGTGAGTCTAGATCTCACACTCACTTGGAATAATACTGATTCCATAAAGGGCTGTAGCTGCCCCCACCTGCTGACCCCAGAATAGAGTGAGCTGTAGACATAGACCTCCAGGCCTCTGTTCAGAAAGACGGTGGGCCTATGACTCTGAGCCAGATGTCCCCCTCTATGGGGGCAGGAGAGGAGAGAGGACTCTTGACTTGAGGTCATCTGGATAAAGCAATCCCCTTCCCTGTGCAGTAGAAAAAGAGGTGGAGAAAGGAAAAAGAGGTGTTTCCCTAGTACTATTTCATCCTGGATGTATAAACACAACTCTGCTCCCCTTTGGAGGAAATGCCCTGTGGCTCCAGGTATTGAGGATCTCATTCTTATATCTATGTCCTTAGCATTTAGTAAAATAGTCACTGGGGTAAGCTGTAAGCTCAGCATTTATGGTTGGAAGGATAGATAAGGATAATGATGTTGGGGTGAGAAGACTGGAATTCATAACGATGGAACACACGATATTCAGGACAAGATAGTAGGGAAAAGGAAGAAGACAAAGAATTTAGAATATGATAATTAGGTGATTGATGGTTTCAACTGATTGTCTATCTTACTGGATATCTTAAATGGAATGGAGGTGGAAGTTTTTAAAGAAGAAATTGAGAATTTGTGAGACCTGAATATTAGAAGTATCATTAGTGTGAACACTAATATGGGAAAAGATGATGGCAGAGGATTAAATGAAGAGTGAGATGAAGTCATTCTACCATAATTTGAGGGTCCAACAGAATATTCTGGAAGCTTATAGATGACTAGACAGGAAGGACAAAAAGATTATTGTGTTAAAAACAAATACTCTTTTATTATATATATATACACACACACATATTTTTGCACACATGCACACTCTTTCCAACTACTTTTAGTGAATGTTTTGTTATTGTTTTTTTGAAAGGTTTGCTTTTAGGATCAGAAATTAAACATCATTAGGCACAGTATTGCATTTTGGGTAAAATAGTAATGTACTGATGTAGTGAAAAGCTGGGACACCTGCACCCAATGTTCACAGCAGCAATGTCCAAAATAGCCAAACTGTGAAGGAGCCCTGATGTCCTTCGACAGATGATGGATAAAGAAGATGTGGTCTATGTATACAATGGAATATTACTCAGCCATTAGAAAGGATGGATGCTTCGTCGTGGATGGAACTGGAGGGTATGATGCTGAGTGAAGTCAGTCAGTCAGAGAAGGACAATCATCATATGGTCTCACTCATACAGGGAATATAAGAAATAGTGAAAGGGATTATAGGGGAAAGGAGGGGAACTGAGTGGGAAAATTAGAGATGGGGACAAACCATGAGAGACTCCTAACTCTGGGAAACGAACAAAGGGTTGTGGAAAGGGGAGGTGGGCAGGGGGGTGGGGGTTACTGGGTGATGAGCACTGGGGGTTATACTATATGTTGGCAAATTGAATTTAAATTAAAAAATAATAAAAAATAAAATAGGAGTAATATTTTAGAAAGGATGATGCTAGTTGCTATAATAAACACAAACACATTATACAAAAAGTACATGATAGAAGTTTGTTTCTTAGTCATGTAAAGTTCAAAATGGGTCTTCCTGAGACGCCTGGGTGGCTCAGTGGTTGAGCATCTGCCTTCGGCTCAGGTCATGATCCCAGGGTCCCGGGATCGAGTCCCGCATCGGTCTCCCTGCAAGGGGCCTGCCCCTCCCTCTGCCCGTGTCTCTGCTTCTTTCTGTGTGTCCCTCATGAATAAATAAATAAAATCTTAAAACAAAACAAACAAAACAAAACAAAATGAGTCTTCTTGATTGGTGGATGGCTCTCTTCCAAAGGTGATTCTGAGATCTAGACTCCTTATACCTGGTGCCTCTGCTATCCGTATCACGTGGATTCCAAAGTCCCTTTGCTTAGCTCCATCAGGCCTGCAGATTTGGAAGGAACGGGAAGAGAAGGCACACCACTTCTGGGATGGAAGAGACATGTCATTTCTGCCCACATTCTACTGGTGAATACTAGTTATAAGGCTTCACCTCGATTCAAGGCAGGTTGGGACTCTAGTCCCTGATTGCCAGTTACTTCCAGGCCCAAAGTTACATAATGAGAAGTTCAGGTTTGGCAGACAATTAGCCATCTTTCCAAAGATATATATTTAGAAATAATATATGTGTATCCATAATATGTCCAAAAAAACCCTTTTAAATAAGTATTACATGAAATTAAAACTTAAGTATAATTGAATAAAATAAAGAAAAATAATAATAATTAAAACTTCCTATGATTATTGATTGATGTAATAACCAAAAACAATCAGTAAGGATAAAAGATTTGAGAACCCAGTGAACAAACTTGATTTAATGGATACAAAATCTTGCACTCAAGAACTAGAAACCACGCGTTTTTCTTGATTGCTTATGAAAAAAAAATACAAAAAATTATAATTTTCTAGGCCAAAAAACAATTTTCAATACGTTTTGTAGCATCAGTGTCTTATGGCTCACATTTTCTGATTATAAAGATGACCATAACTTCATTCAGACAGGATGGCTCTCACTCAGAACTAAAGCTTCAATAATCCTGTTATCAACTGCCAGGGATATATATAGGTTGCCATTTGCCACAGAAAATGTCTTTTAAAGCATAATTTTTAACATATTTTAAGGTAATTTGGACTTGTCAGTTATTGATATAATTACATTTTCCTTATGGTTTTTAAATGTCACCTGCCCCTTCCATTGCTGCATATTACCCTTTGAACCTATAACCTTAAAGCATTTTTTTTACTTAAACCTTATGACAGATTCTAATGACCTACAAATTGAAGGTTGCTTGCTTATGAGGCCCCTGATTTTGTAAACTTTGCCCTAGTTAGAATTAGGCAGCAAATTGTAGAGCATAAGTGGAGCTCTGTGAACATTTGAAAGTCAAGTTTATTACTATTCAACTGATTCTCACAAGAATAACAATGTCCATTCATTTCAGTAGAAGACAAGAAGCCATTTTCATTTATATTGAGTAGATGGCATCTTTCATTCCGCTGTGAAATTTGACAAAGAAGGAAAGGGCTTAGCTCAAAAGGAAAACATAGGTCGTTAAGGTTGTTTGGTAGCTAGAAATGTTCCCAAAGTACCTTTGTCCACGAGGATATTTCTTTTCTGAAATAAATCTTTCAATGTGCCCACATTTCTTAGCAAGTCCTAGCCCCAGCCCCTAATGCACAGACCTTAAAGGAAGGAGTAAAAAGGCAAGCAAGGCTGTCTTGGGAATTGTGACTTTAGGTGAGTGAAGAAGGAAGCAGAATCACTATACCTTAGTCTAGGGAAATTTGGGGTAACTCACCCCCTTCCTTTGACACATGAAGATGAGGAGACCTAAGCAGATGGAGGTATTTACTCAGGGTCTCCTAGATACTTTAGTTCGGAGACTGGGGGAGAAGAAGAATGTCCTTTACACTAGACATTAGACCCCTTTTGATGTAATAAAAACACACCAGAGCAGCAAAGAGCTCAGTGGACCAGAAAGGAGACGAGAGGCAGCTGGCAGCATGGCAGGGAAGAGCCTGGAAGGGGATCACACAGATGTGCCCATGGATACAGTCTTCCTGTGTCCTTGCTTCTGTAAGTCTAGCTGTGCACAACCAGTCACTTATTCATTCATATCATTCAACAAGGATTATTAAGTTCCTGTTAAGTGCCAGGCCCATAAATACCTGTCTTCATGGAGCTTAGCTTTTCATGAGACCCTTCTCCCCCATACTCAGTGCTTCTGGTGAAAATACACAAAAGCCTGGAACTAAGGCAGATAGGGAATAGTTAAGAAGGTCCACACATATCGTGTAAGATGGGTACTTTTAAAAGTTGCATCACCCATTACACATCCAACACAATGGCTAAAACGAAAAAAACCCACAATACCAAGTATTGGGGTAAGAATATGGAACAACTGGAACCCTAATTCATTGTTGAAAGGGATGTAAAATGATACGAACACTCTGGGAAAAGATCTGACAGCTATTTTACGACTAAATATACACCTACCCCACAAACAAAAATCCCAAGCCGAGATATGTACCCAAGAAAATGACAATAGATGTTAATAAAAAAAAAAATACGTATATAAGCATATTCACAGAATGTCCATTTATTGTAACCAAAAACTTGAGGCAGCCTAGGGGTTCATCCAAAGGAGAATAGGTAAATAGACAATGATATATTCATTCAGTGGATACTACTCAGCACTTAAAAAATTAATGGAAGTACTAAATATCATCTAAGACTATAATCAAAGAGGAAGAAATGAAAAGGATAATTACTTTCAGGGGAAATGTTTCCTCCGTAAACATGTCATCAAGAAGAGACGGGGCAGGGAGAGAAAGACTTCGCCCTGGTCCTGAGCCAGAGTCCAGCAGGTGTTGATCTGAGGCAGGTCTCTGGCCACTCTGGCTTGATGTCTTGGTTCTGATTTATCAACTAGCTGGGCTCCAGTTTGGGGATGTGGGTATTTGATGCTGGGAAAACCGTAAAGCTTTGGTTTGGATAAATAGGACTGAATAGTGCACGCTGCCTGACTCCCGGGAGCATTGCCAAAACTATAAGAAGACTTGACTTGGACGATGACTGCCTCCGGAGAGCTGATCTTGGTTTACTTGTTTCCACTCCCGCCCAGAGGGCAAGCTATGGTCTGCTAAAGTCACCCTTTCTCAGAAAAGAATATTCCACACTTGTTTTCATTCTTAAAGGCCCTCCTCATTGTGTTAACAGGACTGTTATTTTTAAACATTTGTGGCACATGAGAGTATGGTAATTTATTGATCAGACTGAGTGAGAGGAAAAGGAGGTTTGAAGAGCTTGCAGGAAGCCTGTGGTGTTGGTTTGGGATCCATTTATATCTGATCCAAATGGGGTAAATGGAAGGGAGACTTAAAAATATAAAACAATTTTCCCTCGCTGCGATCGATTGGAAGTCAGCCCACGACACAAGGGTTTGTCAAGTGAACAACAACAATAAAAGAATAAAAAAATATATGCAACTATTTTCTTTCTCAGCTTCCGATCATGGTCAGTGTGCCTGGGCCTTGTTTTGATTTGTTTTGTTTATCAACTTCTTTATTCATCCTCTTCGTCAGTTCCTGCCGAGCCGGCTTGCCTTTCTGAGACATTTGGTTCTGCTGCTTCCTCTTCCTTGGTTCTCAATTTCAAAAGCATCCTTGTTTGTCTGGAGCAACACGGCAACACCTCCGAGGGTAACGTAATCAGAAAGTCCCCGTGTGTCCTCTCTGCCTTTTGGAGATTAGGATAAAGTGAGAAGGAAAGGTGAGAAAAAAAAAAAATGGGCAGAGATGAGAGCTGGACGCTGGGGGAGCAGCTCTCACAAATGGTGAGTTAATGATAAGTGTAGGGAATTTATAGGTCCTCTCTTGCCGTGTGATCGAGACGGTCCCCTGGGACCAGGGGCTGTTCATTTAATTGAAGAAGTAGGTTAAAGCAGGAAATCACTTGAAAAATTGGCACAATTTGGGGGCCCCTGGGTGACTCGGTTAAGCGTCCCACTCCTGATTTCAACACAGGTCATGATCTCGAGGTCCTGGGATCGAGGCTCACGTTGGGCTCCTTGCTCAAAATGGAGTCTGCTTGAGATTCTCTCTCTCCCTCGGTCTGTCCCTCCACTTGTGCATCCTCTCTCTCTCTCTCAATAAATGAATAAAATCTTAAAAAAAATAAAAGTAACATAATTTCTTTGACCTTAGATGTATATATGTGTGTGTGTGTGTGTGTGTGTGTGTGTATACATTTAAGGTCAAAGAAAATGTATATATGTGTGTATAACTACATATACATACACATGCACATAAGAGAGTGAGAGAGAGGGAAAGAGAGATCTTCTAAGGAATTGAGTTACAGAGTTATGGAGGCTAAGAAGCCTCAAGATCTTAAATTTCTTTGACTTTAAATGTATGAATATATTCACGTATATTTACATTGAAAGTCAAATTGTATATATTATTTATACACACACAGTCTTTTGTCAATCGTTTAATATAAGGCTGAGCACTCTTGATTTTGAGTTTAGGCCTACTGATGGGTGGGTAGTGTCATTTTTCTTGGGCAAATATACTACTATATTTGTAGTACTACTAACATACTAATATTAAGAATCTAATATACTAATATACTACTTAAGAATCTCCTTATAATGGAGGGAGAATTTAAGGATACCCACAAGACAACTAAAGTACATAATCCTTCTAGGTTTCTGTGACCTACCCCCCCCCCGCTAGTCATTTATGGCTTTCTCCCATATTTTCTTTGACAGCAATTGCTGTTACTGTCTCCATTTTTATCCCATCTTTGCACAGTATCAACTGTGTTTTCATAGGGAAAAAAAAAACAAAAAACAACTCTTTCTTTTTACTCTCCCAGAGAAGTTTACCCCTGGGCTGGATCTTGGAGGGTGAGTATGTGTTTGTCAGTCCAGGAAGATGGAGGATGGCATCCCAGGCAGAGAGAGAGAGACGTAGCATGCACTACTCAGTGAATTGACGTGTCTTGCTTGAGCAGTCGTAGATTATGTGTGTGTATACATATTACATACATATAAACATACACACACACACACATAAGAGAAGGGGAGGAGAGAGAGAGAGAGATCTAAGGAATTGGCTCACACAGTTATGTCTGAGAAGCCTCAAGATCTTCAATAGGTAAGCTGGAGACCCAGGAGGGCCAATGCTGCAGTTCTAGTTCTAGTTCATATTCTAGTTCAAGTCTGAAGGCCTGAGAACAGGAGAGCTGATGCTGTGGGTTGGTTCCAGTCTCAAGACATAGGAAGAGTCAAAGTTTCAGTTCTAATTCAAAGGCAGGAAAAAAAAAAAAAAAACAAAAAAAAACAGCTCAAAGGCTCTCAGACAGTAGGAATTCTCTCTTATTTGGGAAAGGGTCAGCCTTTCATTCTACTCAGGACTTCAGTGGATTGGATGAGGCCTGCCTACGTTAAGGAAGACGAGCTCCATCTACCAAGTTAAACTCATCCAAAAACACACTCAGAAAAACACACACAGAAATACTCAGAACAATGTTTGACCAAAGACCTGGCTACCCCATGGCTCAGTCAAGTTGACACATAAATTTAACCACCACAGGAATCGTGGATTCAAAGTGAAATCTTTGTTTTCTTCTCCTGATAGAAATTAGAATGTGGGACAGCGCTCTCCGACCTAGATGGACTCAGCCCCGTTTGGACTGGAAGCCAGGATGCCTCCAGTGGCCATGACTTTCACTAGGAATTCAAGACTGTTTTGTAAAATGTGATCTTCAGGGATGCAGTGTCAACCTGGGAATATCTGTGGGACTAAATTTGTAGAATTGAAATTACCCTGTAACAAAACACTGACAATTTGGGGGCCTATTTTCATATCATAAGTGTTGATACGTTGAGCTGTTCTTGGAATCTTCTACACACCCCTCCCCACAAATACCCGTGCCTGTTTGCTAAATATTGCACAACCAGCTAAATTAGAATATTTCTTCTCTCTGCACTGACCAGCTTGAGCATTTGGAATTTAATAATGGACAGTGGCTTATTTCGTTGAAAACTTAAAGCAGCTGCAAGTTCATTCTATACTTAGAAGGCATAATAGCCAAATTCCTCATTTGGGTTGTGTCCTTTGAGCTGTAGGCACTTAGTGAAGATTGAAATGATGATGACAATTATAACAATAGCAACCTGCGTCAATTATTGATTTATGTTAAAAATTACTTGCTTTATGTTAATTAAATTACTGCCACTTTATGGGTAAACAGACTTAATGAATTTTAAACCTCACTTATATTGGTGCATCTAGTCTGCTGCTAAGATGCTAGACTGTCTCCACCTGCTTTTATTAATGTTGATAGTGAACCTGAATGATTTCTAGCTCAAAGTGGATTTCTGTATATCTACGTTCTCCACTCTCCATACCTGTGTAGATTAAATCAGTCAAGTACTGCTTGGCAAGATTTCAAAATAACTTCTTTGGGTCAGCGAGAGGAGGGCTCTTTCTTGAGGGGTTTGTGGATAGATCGTGGATGCAGATGATTTCTGGAAGGGTAATTATGTGGATTATTCATTCAGCATGTTATTTCTATATTTCTTTGTAGAAAAATAAGTACATTCCTAAAAGGAAAAAGGCACAGGTAAGTATAGGCAAGTGGGCAGACATCTGTTCACTATTTTTCCAGGCCATATGCTGATGGTAAATATGTAGCTTTAGTTAGCTTTTGGTTGTAGCTTTGGGTCATTTACGTTTGTCTCTCTCTCTCTCTTTTTTTTTTTTTTTTAAGATTTTACTTATTTATTCATGAGAGACACACACACACACACAGCGAGGCAGAGACACAGGCAGAGGGAGATGATGTGGGACTCTATCCCAGGACCCCAGGGTCACGACCTGAGCCAAAGGCAGACGCTCAATCCCTGAGCCATCCAGGTGTCCCATTTACATTTCTCTAACCTAGTTAAAGCCCCAGGAGTTGGACCCAGTTAAAAATCCCCCATCACTAGCTAAGATGATCATTTGGTCTTATTGGGGTGAGACAAGCTCAGGGGCAGTGCAGGAAAATCCCCCCACCGAGGAAGTTTGTGGGTCATAACATCCTGAAGGCGCACTCCCGGGTGCGGCCGACCCCGTGGGACTCCCAGATACACGGCCTGTCCTGAGGGCAGGAAGGTCTCCTTTGCTCACCTGTGTCTGTTTATAACCATCCACAGAAGGACAAAGAAAATAAAACAGACTGGGCCGCCTGAGGAGACCCAGACGCGCATGTTGACCGCGATGAGTGTCTGCTGTGTGTTCAGTGTGGGCCACCTCAGCTCCAATGGGGAAATAAATAATGCTGTTCCTTAAAACCCTCTGGACGGAGCATGTAGGGTAGGAATACACAGACTAAGACTCACATAACTGAGAATTCATTCATTCATTCATTCATTCACTCTTACACCAATAAGTATTAATCACATGTAAATGCCAGGGGCCCTGCTCACTGCTGGGAAGACAATTCAGAAGATTTAATGTCTGCCTCATGGACTTTGTAGTGGAGGCAAGGAAAGGGGAAGTAGACAGCAGGAAAGGAGTAATTTTGTTCGTAGTTCTACAGAAGAGACACGACAAGAGATGACGTGGCTGTGGATCGGTACCAAGAGCAACCGAATCGAGATAGAGTTTCCAGGAGAGCTTTTCCAAGGAAGCTAAACCTAAACTCAGGTCAGAAAAGTGAGTCAAAGTTAGAAAGGAAAAGCGTAGGTAGGAGCAGCTGTCTGGGTGGGAGGAACAGCGTGGTACCTAATTTTCATGGAACTAATTGCCTGGAGGTTAACTTTAATAGCTCGCCTTGCTGGGACCTCACTACGCCACCATGTGTCCTGGGAGCTTTACGGGGAGATCACAATCCTTTACAGTGGCTCTGGGCGGTAAATATTATTGCTCCCAATTGAAGAGATGGAAGGCCTCGAGAAGTCAAATGACAGTACGTGGAAGAATTGGAAGCCAGGTTTACGATACGCGAGATGTTTAAAAGAGAGGAAGGGAGGGAGGCAAGGAGGAGCAGATGGTAGGTATCCCCAGTGTCAAGGAGCGTTCGCGGTCTTTTATCAAGCTCCCTTCTGGACTCGGTCCATCCGGATACGACATCCACCTGTTGCTGAGTCTGGGGCTCTAGGAGCCGAAGCTAAAAGAGAGACTTCTGTGCATCACTGTCGTAGTGGATTCGAGCTGCTGTCACAGGACCGAATGCCAGAAATGTAGTTCTCACCGCTCTGGGGGCAGGGAGGTTCAGGGTCGGGGAGTCAGCCAGGAAGAAGGAAAGGAAAGAAGGAATGAAGGAAGGAAGGAGGGAAAAGAGAAAGAAAGAGGGAAAGAGTAGGAGGGAGGGAGGAAGGAAGAGGGAGGAAGGATTTTTTTCCATATAGAAATTTGCTTTTAAAGATTGTATTTTTTTATTCATGAGAGACAGAGAGAGAGGCAGAGACCCAGGCAGAAGGAGAAGCAGGCTCCACGCAGGGAGCCCGATGTGGGACTCGATCCTGGGACTCCAGGATCATGCCCTGGGCTGAAGGCAGGTGCTCAACCGCTGAGCCCCCCCGGGAGTCTCTATCCCCTACTTTGTTTTTAAAAGTTATTCCCAGGAACACTGGGTGGCTCAGTCGGTGGAGCATCCTCCGCTTGGTTTCAGCCCAGGCTGTGGTCTCAGGGGTCATGGGCTCGAGCCCCAGGGCTCCATGCCCAGCGGTGAGCCTGAGACTCTCCCTGTCCCTCTGCCCCTCCCCACCCCGTGCACGTGCCCACACTCTCTCACTCTCTCTCAAAAGTTTTTTAAAAAGTTGTTCCCAAGGGTCAGTGTCATGACACTTTGAAAGGAACACATGTAATAGCAGCCATTATCTTAAAGCCACCTTTGTCTGGTTGCCTAATTATTAATTCTCCAGCTCACACCAATCCCATTGTTGATTAATCTCTTCAGTTCAAACTTGATTTTTTTTTTTCCCCTTAAGGTTAGAATTCTTCTGGACTGTCATTTCCTGGCAGTGTTTCTAGAAGATTCAGAACCCTCAGGGATGCTGGGATTTGGAACTTGTGATATAACCAGATCCCTAGTTAGTGTCTTCAAGGCTTTAATTAGCCACCTATCCTGATTTCTTTACTTAGTATCTCACCTGTTCCCTGAGCTGGCCCAATGACCTGAAACCTCATCGAATTCTTTCTGAGGAAAACCAGAACATTCAGTTCTATGACATTCTTTTGTACCTTTTTTTTTTTTTTTTTTTGGTCAGAACAGAAAAAATGGAGAAAAAACAGAACCACATCTTTCCTTCTGTAGACACAAAAAATAACACTTCTTAATGAAAACACCCCATTTTATGAGGGACGCCCCAATATCTTATGAGGATATTGGTATCACTATTGTATAGAGGATGAGATGAAAGCACAGGGAGGCTAAGCCGCCTGTTCCAGGTCACACAGCCAGGCGAGTGCTACAGCTGGAACACACACCCGGGCAGTCCAGTCCCTCACTCACCACCCCCTCACCCCCGGGGCCCTCACACTGAGAACCCTCCTCCTGGAAGCCACCATGACTTCCCCCCAGAACCCCAGCATCAGGGGACAATGTGTCACAGACAATAAAGGCCCAGGTAGGCTGGACACGAGGTTGTCCTGAGTGATCCCCCCAAGAGAACTGTATCTGTGCACTGGGAGGTCAGGTGGTGTAGACGAGTGGAGGCAGGACCAGTCACGTAGGCGGGAAGGTCCTGGGCAAACAGGAAATGCAGGTGTCTTTATTACAAAATGCTGAGGAATTTGGAACAGGGACTGCTGAGCTTGAACCAGGTGCAGGGCCTTCTGAGTGGGGGACCCTGCGTGACAGCAAGTCTCCCCTGGAGCCCCCAGGGCTGGCGCGGGCTCCCCAACCCTCAGAGGAACAGGTGGTGGTGTGTTCCTGGGCAGCGGGTCTGGAGGAGGTTCCTGAGAGAGTCCTCATCGAGACAATGCCACACTCGGCAAGTCCCAGGGACCTCAGCTAGATCCACATCACGCCCGTCAGCCTCGGCGGGTGACGGTGTTGGTGCTGGAGGGAGGCCCTGCTTGCTGGACGGACAGAAGCAGAGAAACATATATCGAAACCAAGAGGCAGCTTAGAGACGCTAATTTCATTTATTTTATTTTTAACTCCGGCATTGCATAAAGAAAGTACGGCTCAGAAGACCTGGGGGGCGGGGGGCGTGTCTAGATCACATATGGAGGTAGAGAAAGTTCTAGAACTAGAACCCAGTATCCGGCTTCTGGTTCACCAGGTCTTTCTTGTGTAGGACACACATTGTCCCCTGATGCTGGGGTTCGGGTGGGGGGGGCCGGTTCATGGTGGCTTCCAGGAGGAGGGTTCTCATCGCGAGGGCCCCAGGGGCGAGGCGGTGGTGAGGGCTCCGGAGCCGGCTGCCTGGGCGTGTGTTCCAGCTGTGGCACTCGCCTGGCCGTGTGACCGGAGCAGGCGGCGTGGCCTCCCTGTGCTCCCATCTCATTACCTGTACAATGGAGACGACAATAGTGTTCTCTTGGGGATCCCTGGGTGGCTCAGTGGTTTAGTGCCTGCCTTCGACCCAGGGCATGATCCTGGAGCCCCGGGATCGAATCCCACATCAGACTCCCTGCATGGAGCCTGCTTCTCCCTCTGCCATGTCTCTGCCTCTCTCTCTCTCTCTCTCTCTCTTTCTGTCTCTCATGAATAAATAAATAAAATATTAAAAAAAAAACTTGAAAAAAAAAATAGTGTTCTCTTGGGCCCTTTGTGAGGTCTGTAAGGAGGACACACGCGGAAGGCGCAGCATAGGAGCCGAGACAGGTCAGAGACTCTACGTGCGAGTCCTCCCAAATTCACACGGAGGTGTCCTAACCCCAGGGCGATATTGTCAGGGCCTTTGGGAGCTACTTGGGTTTAGGTCAGCGCAGGACGGGGGACCCCCATGATGGATTCGGGTCCTTATCGCAAGAGGAAGAGAGACCAGAAGTCTTTTCTCTGCCAGGTAGGGACGCGGCGAGAACGCGGTGGCCTGCCAGCCAGGCAGGTGGGCTGGCCCGTGCTCCCGGCTTCCAGCCGCCACGAGTGGGAAATCAGCATCTGCCGCTTGGGCACCGGGTCCTGGGCGTTGCAGGGGGCGGCCTGCGCTGACAGCAGCCTCGGGTCGGGGCCGGCTGGTGGCACTCAGAGTCTCCAGGCGGCTTCCAGACACGCTTCCCACCACCTTCCAGGCTCCGCGGGCTCCGCGCTGTCCGGAGGCCTGGGCAAACGGAAGAACCCGCACTCCAGCAACAGCAGCTCTTACAGAAAAGCCCAAGTTCTGCAAACAAGCACTTTTTTTTCAAAGAGGACCTGCCTTTCATTAAACAGAGGATAAGAGGGGGACCCGAAGTCCCACCCTCCTCCCTGCGGCCCCCTGAGGGACGGACTGCTCACCCTGAGGCCTGCAGGCCAGCGACGTGTCAGGGCCCGAGCCACTGAGCTAAGTCTCTTTAAGTGGGTCGTTCACTCCTAACGCCACTGAGCCCGTCTCATTTCTAAAATGCCTGTTGATCACGGACCCTAAAAGCTACCAGTCCAGCAGGGGAAAAATAAAAGCAACCACAGCCCAACACCCGAACCTGTGCCATCTGGCTAGCTTGTAAGATACGGTCGGGAGAGAATGTGGTTGATAAGGTTCGCAGCCGGGTGCAGACCCCGACCTGGCTCCCACGGGCGAGGTGTCCCTGTTGGGGGCACAGTGGCTGCTGTTTACAGGATGACCTTGAATCCAGACAGGGAAACTCCGCGTGGCAGTCATGACTAAAATGTGTAAAATTAAAAAGCAGTGGTGGATCTGAATTCAATTCAAGGTTATCTAAAAAAAAAGAAAAAACAAACTCAAAGAATACCAAGGATGAAATAGCGGTCTCGGGGCTGGTTAGCAAAAAGAGTATTTGTGAGTGAGACGAGAAAAAACAAAACACCTCAATTAAGATTATTTTTCTCCGTCGGGAGATGTGATTTTAAAACAATGACCTTCACATCCTGCTTACATCAACTGTTAAAAATAACACTTGGGGTTTTTTGTTTTAGTCTCTCCTGGGCCTCGGCTGGGAAACCAACCACCTTTGTACACACAGCAAGCACTTTGTAGGGAAAGGGAGGCTGGGATTGCAGGGCACGGGGCAGTCCCCCCGAATCGCCAGGGCCGCGCTCTGATCCCACCGACATCCTGGAAGGTTCACCCCCCGGGGGGAGGCTCCTGCTCTCCCTTCCACGACCTCACAGCCCTGCACACATAGCCCTCTGTGCTCTGGGCCCTGAAGGGAGGCAGGGGAGGGACAAAGCTCCACTTTGGAGGCTACCTTGCTCCCCCTCTTGCTGTGCGATCCCCACTCTTCCGTCTGCCGAGGCCAAAGACACGATGATCGAGACTCGCAGGAAGCCGAGGAGCCACACATCGCCTTGAAACTCCTGGAAGATATTTCTCTAAGGACTCGGTGCTAATGTTAACAGTCTTCCAGAAGTTTCTTTTTACCCCAAGTATGGCGTCTAAAATCTCGATGTTCTGGTGTATAACGCATGCTTCACTCAAAAATACCAGTGGTCAGTAGCGGGTGCAGGAGAAACATCACTTTCCAGGTATGATGCGTGGAAAGCGGAGCTTCTCTGGGTGTGGTCCCCAGACTGGCACCTCCGGGGGCACCTGGGAACATGTGAGACATGCGTGTTCCCGGGTCCCAGGCCCATGAATCAGAAGCTCAGGGGGTAGGGCCCAGGCATCTGCATTTTACCCACCGTCCAGGGGATCCTGGCACGGGCCGATGGAAGTCTTCATAGTTCCCACGTTTCCAGGTGGCATCGTGTCAGTGAATCGTCATTCCATGTGACATTTGGTGCAGAGTCCTCTGACCGACTCCTCTACGGAGCTAGGGTTTCAAGCACAACTCCGCCAACGGGAGCCCCGCATCGCGACGGCTCTTGGACTCGGCGGCATCGTCAGCCGCTTCCCCGAGGGCACCTTCGAAACGTTCTGCTTCTCACAAAGACGTGAACGGTCTCATAAAGGAGAACAAAGTGCCACCAAATAGTCTGCAGATGGGCCGGCGTGCGGAACACGTACACTATCTGCTTCGGGGGTGGTAACCGCGCCTGTCGGGAGGAGAGCGCGCATCCCGGTCACAGCAGCGTCAGGACGAGGATGAGCCACGTCCCACACAGAGATGCTCTCTCCCCAGGGACAGCACTTGGGTGTACGGGTGTCTGTCACCGCCTGGCCTGTGGGCCCTGCCGTCTGGGGAACGAGGGACGGCTGTGCCGGAGGCAGGAGAACCCGCCGAGCACCCCCCCCCCGCCGGTGGTGTCCGCCGCATGGGAGACACAGTGCACACCCCAGAAATGGACAAACCATGGATGAGGGCTGAAAAATGCTGACTTGGTGAGAGCTGGTTTACCAGCAGGCTGCGGCATGTGTGCACATACGGCCCTCCTGACTGAGCCCACGTCCTCGGAACACAGTCTCTTGAAACACTATTTTAGGGTCAAGACTCCTGGCCAGCCTGTCGGGATGGTACCTACACTGGGGTTGAAAGCGAGCCTGTTGGAGGGTTTCCTTGTGCCCCTTGGTCGTTGCTGTTCTTGCTTCTGTGATGGGGCCCCTGCGACACACCCGAACCCAAACCAGCAGGTTCTGGGTCCCACCCTGGGGACCACCTGGGTGTCTTCCAGGCTCTCCTGACTCCTGGAGTGCTGGGGCCGGTGGGCTCGGCCGGTAGGGGGGACTCCCTCCGACCCCTTCATCCCTCCTTCAGTCTGCCCCCGCGGCAACCGGAGGAGGGGGTCTCAGTGGAAGGGCTATTTCCATTGATTTACACAGTTAGTGCTCCAGGCACCTGTGGGAACAACTCTGCCAACAGGGCCTCCACCTTCCGAGGGAGGGAGCCGAGGCTTAGAGAGGGAAGCGGACGTCAAGGCCTCAGAGGACTTGAACCTCCTAGGTCTGCCTTTCTCCCATGAAAGCCCAAGTCAAAGACACTGGCGTCTACTCGGAATTAATCTTGTGGCCCTTCTTTCTTCCTCTGGGCTGTGCTATCTCCCGTGGCCCTTCAGCATCTTGGACAAACAGACATCTGGTGGGTCCACTCCAGATGCGCCCAAGCAAGTCTCAACATCAGGACTAGATATACTTGAGATTCCAGCCAGGACGGCCTCGCTCCTCCCCCAGCTCGTCAACCAGTGATTTATTCAGTGCTTGCTGGAGTGACTTTGCTTTACAACCACGCAGAGAGATTTAAAAACCTAGAGATGCTTTGGGCCTTGGCCCAGAGATTCTGATTTATTTGTGAAGGTATAAGGCCTGGGAATTGTTAACAAGCTTTTGCAGGCGGATGGGTAATTAAAAAATCCTCCCAGTGTTAGATACCTAGAAATGCCAGACAAAGTTCCTAAAACACATCCCTTCAGCTGTATTAACTCTGCTCTTAAGATAGCAAAACCCTCAGGGTGCCGGGGTGGCTCCGTCGGGCAAGCGGCCGGCTCTTGGTTTCGGATCGGGTCATGATCTCGGGTCCTGGGATCCAGCCCTGGGCTCCGTGCTCAGTGGGAAGTCTGCTGGGATTCTCTCTCCCTCCCCGCTGTCCCCCGCTCTGTGCTCTCCCATGTGCATGCTCTCGCTCTCTCTCTCTCTCTCTCTCTCTCTTAAATAAATAAATAAATAAATCAGGGAAATACAAATCAAAACCACCATGAGATCCCACCTCACACCAGTGAGAATGGGGCAAATTAACAAGGCAGGAAACAACAAATGTTGGAGAGGATGCGGAGAAAAGGGAACCCTCTTACACTGTTGGTGGGAATGTGAACTGGTGCAGCCACTCTAGAAAACTGTGTGGAGGTTCCTCAAAGAGTTAAAAACAGACCTGCCCTACGACCCAGCAGTTGCACTGTTGGGGATTTACCCCAAAGATACAGATGCAGTGAAACGCCGGGACACCTGCACCCCGATGTTTCTAGCAGCAATGGCCACGATAGCCAAACTGTGGAAGGAGCCTCGGTGTCCAACGAAAGATGAATGGATAAAGAAGATGTGGTTTATGTATACAATGGAATATTCTTCAGCCATTAGGAACGACAAATACCCACCATTTGCTTCAACGTGGATGGAACTGGAGGGTATGATGCTGAGTGAAGTAAGTCAGTTGGAGAAGGACAAACATTATATGTTCTCATTCATTTGGGAAATATAAATAATAGTGAAAGGGAATATAAGGGAAGGGGGAAGAAATGTGTGGGAAATATCAGAAAGGGAGACAGAACGTAAAGACTGCTAACTCTGGGAAACGAACTAGGGGTGATGGAAGGGGAGAAGGGCGGGGGGTGGGAGTGAATGGGTGACGGGCACTGGGGGTTATTCTGTATGTTAGTAAATTGAACACCAATAAAAAATAAATTAAAATAAAATAAAATAAAATAAAAAATAAAAATAAATAAAAAATAATCTCCTCCAGAACTGTAATAAACTGGTTTGTAGTAAAAAAAAATAAATAAAAATAAATAAATAAATAAATAAATAAATAAAGACAGTAAAATCTTCTAGATCCAAAATCAAAGAAGGGACTGAAAACCAGACAGGTGAGCCCAGGAGCGGGTTCTGGAGCCATGCTTGATGACAGGCTGCTCTGAGGGGAAGGGGGCAGCAGGCTGGCCATCAGCTAGGGGACAGTAAAACGTCACTTGATGTTTATGCACAGGCAAGAATATCGCTCTTCAAACTATATTATTAAAATTCATCTGTGTGGCTGCCAGATGTGGTTCATTCACTCTATGGCCACGTGACATATTCTATGGCGGAGCGGGACCCCCGTGTCCTACTTGGTCTCCTGCCACAGACAGTTGGGAATAGAACACACTCAACATGGAATTTAGGATTCTCGCCCCCTAACTCCCTGTACCCGCCGTCCCCCCACGTCACCGAATGGCACTGCCATCCTTCCACTCGCTCAGGACCAGACCTTGGTGCCCTCCCTATTAGCGTCCTGTTGCTGCCGTAACACAGCACCACAGACTCCGTGGCTTAGCACAAGACAGGGTCACGATCCTCCAGTTTTTAGGTTAGCCGCCCAACGCGGGTCTCACCGGGCTACGCCCAGGCGTCGGCAGGGCGATGCTCCTTCGGGAGGCTCTGGAAGGGAATCTGTGCTCTTGCCTCTTCCAGCTGCTGGAGGCTGTGTGCACTCGTGGGCCCATGGCCGCATCCCTTCGCCTTCAGAGTCCCCACGGTTGGGTGGTGTCTTTCTCAAGCTGCCATCTCTGGTTCTTCCTCTTTCACGTTTAAAGACCCTTATGACTATATTGGGTCCACCCAGACACTCCAGGATGATCTCCCGACTTCAGCGTCATCTGATTAGCAACCTTCATTCTATCCAAAACCTTAATTCATTTCGTTTGCCATGTGACCCAACAGATTCACAGGTCCAGGGCATCTTCTTCTTCTTCTTCTTTTTTTTAAATAATTAAATTTTTTAAATTAAAGTGTAGTTGACATAGAGTATCCTGTTAGTTTCAGGGGCATGTCATAGGGGCTCAATGTCTTATCCATTATGAATGGTTCCCCATGTAAGTCTGGTTGCCCCGTGTTACTGCACCAGGATTGACTGTATTCCCTCTGCTGTACTTTCCATCCCCACGACTTAAATGTTTTCACGATGTGAAGTCTCTTAATCCCTTTCACCTCCACCACCCCACCTCCAGGACACAGACGTCGTTGTAGGACCATTGTTCTGCCTACTACACCGTACCTGGTGACTCTCTAGAACGATAAAACCAACCTGTTATGAGGCCTGTGGGCTCAGTTTTCAACATACATTGTAAGTCCCCCTGCTCCTTATCACTCGCTCTACAGCTACTCTCCCTGGTCCAGGTCACCATCGCTTGGGGGATTATTGCAGCAGGTGGATTATTGTTATGACAGGCGTCTGTCTCTCTGTTGTCCTTGTGGTCTCACCTCAGCACATTTGATCCTCCTCAACTGTAAGTTACATACGTCACTCTTCGCACACAACTCTCCGGCGTCTTTTCATTTCCTCAGCACAAAGGCCCAGATCCTCACAAGGCCCACAGAGCTCCCTGAGCCACGCGTCCTTGCCCACTTCCAATCTCTTTGTTGTTCTTCTACTGTTTCCCTCATTGCTTCTTCCTTACCTTGTACTTGCTTAGAGTTTGGTTATTGTTTTCTGCCTCCTTCCTTCTAGAAAGCAAGTTCCAGGAGGGTAGGGATTTCTGTCTGGGTTATTCACAGGTACCTGCTCAGAGCCTGGACCTCAGTATTTACCCGCAGAATGACTTTTAGTCCAAAGAGTTTATACCACCGGCCTGGACAGAGATGAGGCTCTGGGCCAGCAAGAAGAGGGGGGAAGAAACAAGAACCCTTCAGAAATAGAATCTGTCAGCCAAAAGCAATGACGAGATTTCTTTTTTTCTGTCTTGGGCTGGGCAGTTTAGTGGAGCAGGGGCTAGGAGGAGGAGGAATGACAGAGACGGCCCAATGGGCACCGGTCTTCCTTGTGGGGTGATGAAAACATTCTAGAACCAGATAGCTGTGACGGTTGCAAAATACCGAATGTACTAAATAACACCGAACTGTACATTTTAGAATGGTTAGAATGCCGAGGTTCACTACCTAAAAATCTCTGGAATCTCCCAAGGAGTCGTTACCACGGGCTTATTATCCTGTGGATTTGGGATTGAGTGGATACTACGGCATAGTCGAGGGAGAGGGACTCTGAAAGCCAAGGAATTAGCATAAGAGGTGGTCTCGGGCTGGGGATACCCCTCGGATCTCTAACTCAGGAGGAGGAACAGGCCGGCCAGCCCAGGCAGCACCGGATTCCCCCAGGCAAGCTCATGAATCCCGCATCCCCTGGGGAGCACTGCTTGTGAACAAACGGCAGCAGGAGAAAACAGCAGCAGACTAAAGTGGCCACGAACTGCAGGTGATAGAATGGTCACCTAGAGACCAGAGAGTACGCGTGAACTGATTAAAGACCAAGATTAGCACAAAAATAGGAAACACGAGGAAAAATAATTAATATCCTATGTCAAGAAGTTCAGGTGTGTCTGAAAAAGACTTAAACAAAATTCCTAGAAATTAAAACAAAAGTCTTTACAAAGACTTAAAGGACAGATCAAAGGAGCTATCGTAGCAGGGCTTCCGAGAGAAGCTAAGGGCTGAAGAATTTATTTGTGGCCTTAACCCAGAATGTACTACAGAGAGACGAGTAGAGGATCAAAGGACCCAGAGTACAGGGTAGGAAGGTCTACGTTATCTGTAATAGAATCTCAAAAAGAGATAAAAGAAGGTAGGGAAGAGTCAATATTTAAGAAACAACACGGAAATTTCCGGAACTGGATGGAAGCCATCAGGTTCAGGACACACGGTAAGTCCGGAGCCAGATAAATCTCCTGGGGTGTGAGGTGCATGAGGGCAGATCTCCAGTCCGGGGGAGACCCCGGGCAAGCAGTACCCGGGACGGAGGCAAGCCCACAGGGCAGGAGCATGCCCAGGTTTGCGCGGGAGCACAACTTTTCTTGACACACTCATTCCTTTCACGGGGCAAGAGGTCACAGATAGTGCTCCGGTCCCATCTTATGGAATTTCAGATCTATGGGAGAAATAATCTTAAAATTGGCTTCACGTCTTTCTGCAGGAGGAGCAGCCCCATTAATCAGAAGTCAGAGCTATCTGTCAGAGAGCGTGTTGCGTCCTGAGGGAATCACACAGGGGGAGGGCACGGCGCGTGAGGATATGGTGACTGCAGCAGGTGCGCGAAGTGTAGGGCTGGGAGGATG
Source organism: Canis lupus familiaris (assembly GCF_011100685.1). NCBI lineage: Eukaryota > Metazoa > Chordata > Mammalia > Carnivora > Canidae > Canis > Canis lupus. The sequence continues at coordinate 87,787,165 of NC_049225.1, read as the reverse complement.
AAATGTCAATATACGTGCGACGTCCAGGGAAACGCACGGATGCTCATTGGAACAGACAAGGCTGCTGCTGACGGGCCCATCTCTCGAGCCCCTTAATTCACCGGCCTTTGCCTGGAAGACCCTTTGGGAAAGTCGCGGTGGTCGGACCGCTGCCACGGCAGGCAGGGCTCGCTCGGTGCGCGTGGAAGGGACCTCGGGTTAGGGGCCCGCGGCAGAGCCAGGGCAGTGCGGCTTCCTCTCCCACGGGGACTGGGTCGGGGTGGCCTTCCCCGAATCCGCACAGGCCGCGAGATTGCTCCGGCCCAGAAAGTACTGGAAACGAGACGCCAAGCCAGCTTGCAAGGCCCGGCTCCACAGGGTTGGCAGTCCCACTTCCCAGCACCGGGAGCACCGTGAGCACCGGGAGCACCGGGAGCACCGCGAGCACCAGGAGGAGGTCTGGCTGCCCTGCTGGAGCCGCTGTGTGCGAAGACCCAGGCTTTTGAGGGAAGCCATGGAATCGGATCCTGGGGCAGCTGAGTCCCACCAAGCGGCCCTAGTCAGTGCCACAAGGGCCTGAAGACGGTCCCAGCCGAGCCTTGCCCAGGTTCCTGAGTGTGCACACACACGGACGCACACATATCCATTTGTATATACGCACTTACATATGGGCTCAAACACAAGGAATTTGATTTCTGGATCATGTAACAGCACAAGGAATGAGTTTCTTCCTAAGTGGCCCTCTACGTGGTGACGCAAGGAACAGTAAAATGGTTTTAAGCCACTTATTTTAGCTGGTGTGTTATATCGCAACAGGTAGTTAGAACGTGGTCTTTGTGTCGTATGTCATTTCTTTCTGTTCCCACTTTAGTTCGTATCCTATTCTGGAATCCAGATGCTTTTAAAAAAATTTTTTAAAAATTTTCCTTTAAATTCAATCTGCCAACATATAACACCCAGTGCTCATCCTGTCCAGTGCCCCCTTCAGCGCCTGTCACCCAGTCACCCCATCCGCCTGCCCACCTCCCCTTCTGCAACCCTTTGTTCATTTCCCAGAGTTAGGAGTCCCTTGTGGTTTGTCCCCCTCTCTAAGTTTTCCCACTCAATTCTCCTTTCCCCTATAATCCCTTTCACTATTTTTTATATTCCCCAAATGAATGAGACCATATAATGTTTGTCCTTCTCCGATTGACTTACTTCACTCAGCATCATACCCTCCAGGTCCATCCACGTCGAAGCAAATGGTGGGTATTTGTCGTTTCTAATAGGCTGAGTAATATTCCACTGTATACATAAACCACATCTTCTTTATCCATTCATCTTTCGATGGACACCGAGGCTCCTTCCACAGTTTGGCTATTGTGGCCATTGCTGCTAGAAACATCGGGGTGCAGGTGTCCCAGCGTTTCACTGCATCTGAATCTTTGGGGTAAATCCCCAGCAGTGCCGTTGCTGGGTCGTAGGGCAGGTCTATTTTTAACTCTTTGAGGAACCTCCACACAGTTTTCCAGAGAGGCTGCACCAGCTCACATTCCCACCCACAGTGTATGAGGGTTCCCCTTTCTCCACATTCTCTCAAACATGTGTTGTTTCCTGTCTTGTTAATTTTACAGATGCTATTTTGATGGACTCATGAGAATTTTGACTTAGGCAAGAGGAAGCATGGGTGACCGCTGTCTCCTCGATACCATTACATTTCTGCAGTGAGCCTTTCCTATAATGCCTTATCTGTGTACCTGTATTGTCACCAGGGTCACCTTCATGCTCAGGAGGGCATCGTGCTTGGCTAGATGCTCAGCAGTTGTCATCGTGAAGTTCTGAAATAATTTTGTCTTTGAACTTGTGTTTTGTAAGTGAAATCTGAAGGCACCGTGCAGGAGAAGAGGCTGTGTAACGTGCACGTCCGCAGCTGTTCTTCACTGTCCCATTTGCCTGTCATGATACCCCTTGAGCACAGCTTTCCAGCAGACTCATGGCATATAGGTGTTCGCTGGGACACAAAGCAAGGACAAGATACACATTTCACGTCTGCAAATGAGTAAGTAGGGATGGGAACAGGCCCGAGAGGCCATACTTTCCTTCGGAAACAGAATTTGTTTTGGCTGCAGAAGGAAGCAGGGAAGTTCCAGGAAACATGAATGACTCAAATGGGAAGGAGAAGATTTTTCTTTCTGTTTTGGGAGGATACAGAAGTTGAAATGTAGGCTCTTCAAATTGGTGGTAGGCAAACATTTCTAAGTGTTGGTGTTTCTAAAACCAGAGGAACTCTGGGGTGGAACTTGTTAGCAGGCAGACGGTCCGGCAGTCATTTCAAAGGAGGCTAACTGTGGGAAATCCTACTGAGAGTCGGGTTGCTGCTTCATGTGTAACACTCAGTTCACTAGTTAGCTGATGCCGCGACTCCATGTGGAAGCTCCGCTCTTCATGACGCTCTAACTAAAGATGCGCTCACGTAGGAAAGGCAGCGGGTCATTTCAAAATCAAACTTGACGGGGGGTGGGGGGCACTTGGCGGGATGAGCACTGGGTGTTATGCTAACTGTTGGCAAATTGAGCTCCAATAAAAAAAATAAATAAATAAAACTGGGAAACAAACTAGGGGTGGTAGAAAGGGAGGTGGGGGATCCCTGGGTGGCTCAGCGGTTTGGCGCCTGCCTTTGGCCCAGGGCGCGATCCTGGAGACCCAGGATCGAATCCCACGTCGGGCTCCCGGTGCATGGAGCCTGCTTCTCTCTCTGCCTTTGTCTCTGCCTCTCTCTCTCTCTCTCTCTGTGTGACTATCATAAATAAATAAAAATTTAAAAAATAATAATAAAAAAAAAGAAAGGGAGGTGGGCGGGAGGTGGGGGTGACTAGGTGATGGGCACTGGGGGGGGCACTTGATGGGATGAGCACTGGGTGTTATTCTGTATGTTGGCAAATTGAACACCAATAAAAAAACAAATTTATAAAAAATAATAATAAAATAAAAATAAAATAGAATAATAAAAACAAAACAAAACAAAATCCTGTTAGGACTAAAGTTCACGACTTTGAATAAACTGCCGGGCTCTAGCACGACAGGTTGACCAGCTGTGCCGTCCATGATACCGATTGGCAGTGACAGCAAACAAACAGCTCTGCGAGAGGTGGGCTGGGTTGTCGGGACGTAGCTCGGTTCTCTGTGCGACACGCTATGCTTTTGAGCTTGACCAGGACTGTTTGGAGCATTGCGGAAATATCTGGAACGAAGTAACTTGGGGTGATTAAATATAATGCCAATGGCATCGATTGAGGAGCTGACCCCATCGATCATGGCAAGTCTTCCAGGAGAGGGGAGGCGGGTTCTGGCAATAGTTGTGTTGGAAGGATCCCCTCCAGCCTTCCCGGTCCCAGGAATGGTGCTGCCTTCTTCAGTATCCGGTTTTTCAAAATAGAGAAGGTGGTGTCTCCCTTGCTCTCTCTCTGTGTTTCTGTAACTCTTTATACGCCTCCTCCAGTCAACCCCTCCTCCCATCCATTCCACCTCCTAAACATTTTCTAGGATAGTTTCATTGGAACAGACGACTACGTGGTAATCACTGCTTTCTATTCATTCTTTTTTTCCAAATTGCAAAGCTTTAGGTGAAGTAGGATGAGGAATTGCAGTCCCATAAGAGAATACGAAGCTTAATAGAGGTTCATCCAAGCTTAGGATTGAAGATATAAAATATCTGAAAGATCTGAGGATTAAGCGTGGCGACCTGTTTGCTCATTAATCATAACGTCCCAGGCATGTTGCCCCAGCCAAGGCCGGATAACAGAGCGGCTCCCGAGCTGGTTGAAATCCGCGGCTCCCACGGTACCTGCCCGGAGTGACAACGATCTTGTAAGTGCCCCCTCCTCCGCGGAGCTCCCCTCCGTTCCACTGTAATTACACGGATCTATTTAAATCGTACTTTAATCATTTCATCTGCAAACATTTGTACAGGTCCGTGGGTGAGCACACGCGTTTTGAACGAGCATCTGCTGCTGGACCCACGAAGGGCACAAGGACGAGAGGCGAGCCGACGGGGTTGTCGCCCCCAAGGAGCTTACAAATCAACGAGGGGTTTGAAGTGATCTATTCCCATGATTACGGCCCAAACAAAATTCTCATGGTAAGTGTTGTTGACCCTTGCAGAACAACGCAGAACACCGCGGAGCCCGGGTTCCCGCCTGCTGAAGTGGTGTCCACGGCAGCAGGACCTCGCGCTGCGGCCCACGTTACCAGAGCGCCCGCCAAGTTTGCTTCTAGACGTTTGTGTCCTTGTGGCAACTTGCACAGCAGCGCGGCGGAGCTCGGCGGCCCCGAAGGTGTGGGGAAACCTAACGCCGCTTATCGGATCCAAAACCCACAGATGAAAATTGTGTTTTAGGTTTCGTGGTTACCCGCTCAAGGGGACGCAGATGTTAAACTTCATGCACCTGGGATCCCCGGGTGGCTCAGTGGTTTAGCACCTGCCTTCGGCCCAGGCCGTGATCCTGGAGACCCGGGATCCAGTCCCACGTCGGGCTCCCTTCACGGAGCCTGCTTCTCCCGCTGCCTGGGTCTCTGCCTCTCTCTGTGTCTCTCATGAATAAATAAATAAATAAAATCTTCAAAAAAAAAATCAAAACTTCATGCACCTGCGTGAAATAGCGCAGGTTCTTCAAAGAAGTTTTTCACATAGTAAGTGCTGGAAACTTTTCTCCTAGGACATGAAAAAGACCCGTCACATTTTGATATTTGACTTTAACATCGCTGATCTTGCTGTCAGGATGTGAAAGTTATACGAGAAATATGGAGGAAGAACATTTTTTTGTTTTTTGTCTGAAGAGAAAGGAATGGTAATGGGATGATTTGTAGGTGTTTCTCCCCGGGGCATCTGTGTGTCCGATCAAGCTTCGCTATGTGCTGCAGGGTTTATTAGGTAAAGTCAAGTATTTCCCAACAGTGGCAACGACTGTCTTTTCCCTTAACCACACTGGAAGTTATGCAACTTGGGCTGACATACTTTCGATTTCTGGAGTTTTATAAAACTGTGAATGAATGAATTCCACTTTGGGGCCAAATAGATGTTTTTTCCACTTACACTGAGCATCTGAGGCAAAGCGCAGAGCTGAGCGGTGTATTTAACTGGGCTAGTTTACTGATGTAAATCCGACAATTTTTCTGAGATGACAACCCTTTGTGGGTGAAGTGCGGTGATAAAGTGCTCCCTGGACAACCCAGAGAACATAAAGATCCAGTACATTTTTAGAGATTGAGTATATAGAATATCTGAAAGATTTGAAGATCAAACATGACTTTCTTCCTAATCCCACTGCGCCTTTCTGGACATGTTGCCCTAAGTGAGGGGGTGGCTCAGAGGCTGGCTTGCTTGGCTCTGGGGGTCACACCCTGAGGGGTCGGGCAAGTCATCTTTGCCTCTTGTCTGGGTCTGCTCCTCCGTAAAGTGGGGGTGGCGTTAGCAGCACTCACCTCGTTGGGCTGTAAGGGTAGGATAAAGCCCTGTTACACAGGCATAGCCCTCGAGTAGAGCCTGGTGGACCTTGGTGAACTGCCCTGTAAATGTTAGATACCTTAGAATCTCATTAGATCTGTAGTCATTAGTTGTGGCTTTGCAATCACATCCACTCATCTCATTAAACTCCAGGAAAATCGAAAATTAAAAAAAAAAGGGGGGGGATCAAAATGTCACGTCTGATGGCAAAGCACATTTCCCCCAAATTTATTTCTGGTTTGGCTAATCAATAATCGTTTATTTTGGAACGACTGACCTTTGTCACAAAACCTGAGGATTAACGAGTTCTACGCATGAGTGTGGGCTTTGTGACCGCGGATGGAACAAATTCAAATAAGCCATAGTTGTGGGGGTGCCCAGGTTGCAGGCAGCTCCCTTCGAGGGCCTAGAGCCGGCTGTTCCCTGGAGGCAGTGGTTGCCGTCGGGCCGAAGCTTCGCTGCAAGGCGGGCCGGGCGCTTTCAGCCCTGTGTTCTGTCCCGCGGGACTCAGCGTGACCTTTCCAGAACGCCGGGGAGGTAGCCTCGGGACCAGGTAGGCGCAGGGGGGAAAGCAGGACGAGCAGTACGGAGGTGGGCGAGGCCGAGCCTGTTGGGCAGGCTGTGTTTGATTTTCAAGCAGAGCTGACACGTAAATTAGGTCCCCCCTACCACCCCCCAAGGAACCCAGCTGCAGAAACCCTCCCGTGGCCCCTTTCTGTTGTTTCACGACCAGGAGCACAAAGGTAGGAAAGCTTCGCATAGAGCACCTGGATCTGCTTCGGAGGAATTCTACCCGAGTTGCTCAGCTTCGTTTCCTTGAGACCGGCTCGGGGTGTTCTCGTCCTTCTTCGATGGAAGCAGGCTGACTTTTTTTTTTTAATTTTTTAATGTATTTTATTTATTCCTGAGAGAGAGAGAGAGAGAGAGAGAGTCAGAGACACAGGCAGAGGGAGAAACAGGCTCCATGCAGGGAGCCCGACGTGGGACTCGATCCTGGGACTCCAGGGTCACGCCGTGGGCTGATGGCGGCTCTGAACCGCTGGGCCACCCGGGCTGCCCGGCAGGCTGACATTTTTTGAGAGCAGGCCTTACTGAGTTCTTCTACATATTCCAGGTGATTACATGTTATGTGGGTAAACCGAGGCAAAAACGCTGGGGTGCCCTCCTGTAGGGAGGAAAGCCCTCGGGTGGCTGCGCCCTGTGTTCCAAGGAAGGTCAGGGGAACACAGGTGTCCCCTTCCACCGCCCCCCTCCCCCCAGCGGCCGCGCCCTTACCTGCACAGGAGCTTAGTCTTCCAGAAACAAGTAGGCACCTGGCATCCCGGGAACAGCCGTTGCTTGGTCAAGTCTCTCAGGTCAGAGGGCACTTTACGGCAGGTGGGGTCACCCAGCAGGAGGTGCTCATCCCTACACTGGGGGAATCCCCCCCCCCCCCCCCCCCCGGCTCTGAAAGAACTCCCTCCCGAAGGAAGAAACATTCTGTGAGAAACTCTCCCTTCAGGGCCGCCCACGACCCAAGGCCCTCGGGCACCCCCTCCCGAAGCCACCTCCCTGCTCTTGCCCCCAGTGCTAGGGCTTAACTTGGTGCATCTTGCAGGCTTTTAGGTTCCTGTCAATAACCTTCAAGAACATTAAATGAACAGTTCCTATATGTGCCGGGGATGAAAAGCACTTAAAAGTAGGAGAATGTTGTCGATGATATTAAAAATAATATCGGTAAAAATAATGTCGGTAACATTAAAATATTTTGCGGTGGGTCTCTTGAAATACTTGGATGAAGGGAAATAACTCCTCTCATTTGAGCAGGGTAAGATAAAGTTTTATTTTTTATTTTTATTATTTTTTAAAGATTTTATTTATTTATTCATGAGAGACGCAGAGAGAGGCAGAGACCCAGGCAGAGGAAGAAGCAGGCTCCGCAGGGGGAGCCGGACGCGGGACTCGATCCCGGGACTCCAGGGTCACGCCCCAGGCGCTCAACCGCTGAGCTCCCCCGCCCCGGGCGTCCCAGGGTAAGATAGTTTTAAATGAGATATTTATTTATTTATTTATTCAAATTTTTATTTTTTTATTTTTTTATTTTTTTATTTTTATTTATGATAGTCACACACACAGAGAGAGAGAGAGGCAGAGACACAGGCAGAGGGAGAAGCAGGCTCCATGCACCGGGAGCCCGACGTGGGATTCGATCCCGGGTCTCCAGGATCGCGCCCTGGGCCAAAGGCAGGTGCCAAACCGCTGCGCCACCCAGGGATCCCCTAAATGAGATATTTAAATACTCACCTGTATAGCAGGTGAGACCAGAAATAGCCCCCAACATAGAAAAATGTGACCAAAAAGAAAGTTTTAGCATAGCAGCAATCCTGAAATGGTTAAGTGAGATGGTGAGCAGGAAAAGTTAGAGACGTTGATTGTGTTGCTTTATTCAAATGGTACCATCAACGATGCTACATTAAAATGGTGCCGTTGGATAACGTTGGTCACCATCGAGTAGGGTTTAGTTTAGTTTAGTTCGATTAAATCCAGCAGAAACCTGCTGCTAAATCCAGTGGCAGAGGGAGTAAACGTGGTCACGGAAGGATGGGTTATAGGGTCACGTTTCCCCACACTGAGCCGGAGGAAAGCCACCCTAATGAAGGCGGACAAACGACAGGTGAGGTGAGCAAGCTGAGGGTCACCCAGTGATTTTGCCAATCTCCAAACACCCTGGCCTGTGACTCTGAGTCTCTCTTTTCCCATAAAGGTCCACTGAGAGCCGCAAGATAGAAAGTCCTTGAGGAGGCACTCAGCCCCAAAGGGAAGAAAAACAGCAAGAAACAGTACTTGCCAAACCGGTTGTTGGGTCGCTTTGGTTTGAGTGGAAGAAGCAAATGTGGAGGAGAGAGGGGAAGACCTGGACTCCAGCCTCGGGAGAAGCGGCGCACCTGAGCTACCGGTTACCTGGTGGGACGTGATCCCAGGCAGCTTCCTGAGTGGGGAGCATGCGAGTGGCTACGCTCCACGTAGCAGATCATCTCTCCTCCAGGAAGAGAGGTGTAAATTTGAGAAAAGAGGACGCGAGGGACCGTTACGCGTGGACTGCTCCTCTCCACGAGTCACGGGAGGGATTTGCAAGCAGCCAGGAGCTAAGTCTTCTCTGCTTTATTTTGAAACAGGAAGAGCCTGGATCCTCGGCCCGAGAGTCCAGCCAGGTGTCATGATCCAGGGTTCGGAGGAAGTGGACGAGGGGGGGAGGGGGAACGCCTTCCCCCAGAGTCCGTCTCTCTCCACTTTCTGAGCTGCCCAGCAAACGCGTTTTTCAAAAATATGAAAATTGGCACTGATAAAGGGCGGCATTTGGGGTTTGCGGAGGAGGGCAGTGAGTTGTGGCGGGCGTGGTTGGAAAGCACACAGGGAACACTTTCCTGGAGATAATCCCTTGCTGGCTGGCAGCTTATGGGAATTCCCCCAACCATGGTGGATGACACTTTGGCCCAAATACATCTTGAACTTCATCCGAGACCAACTTTCATTTCCATTTTCTCATCTTATCCTTTGAGTTTAGCCGAATGACCAAATTATTCTCTAATAAATTCTTCGGTATACATTAAAAAAAAAAAAATTCCCAGCTTCTAGAGACTGTTTTTCCTACTGATCCTTGCTGGAAATGTCAGTTATTACCCTCCCCCCCCATTTCCCAAGAAGCTTGAGGCTCTGCCCAGTGGCATGGTGTCAAGAATAAAAATAGCCCTGCTGGCTCGTAGGCCAGTGTTCTGAATTATTTCCCATACTTTTGCCCTCTTGACTATTTGCATCAGTGATTAAGCATATTTTTATGACTGTAACATCTCTCACTTGATATTAGAATTCTAGAGTCTGCACATGCCTGTCTTCCTAGGCACTATTTGTAGGTGAAAGTGCTCCATTCATTTATTCAGCCAGTATTTATTGAGCCTATATTATGTGCTGGGCAATATTCTGGGTGCTAAAAAGACAGTAGTGACCAAAACAGGCCCAGATCTCTGCCTTCATAGAACTGAGGTTCTAGTGCCAGGAGACACACGCCAGACAAGACCGATAGGAAAGTATATGGTCCCTTAGAAGTGCTTGTAGGGCAAGGAAAAAAGTCTTTCCTCGAGGAAAAGTTTTTCCTTCCCCTGTAGGTTCAGTGCCTGGGGTCCGTGAATTCGCTGGCAGAAGACGGATTAGCAGCAGAAAAGGCATACAGATCCGAGATCTTTCATTTTACACGCACGGGGGCTTTACAGAAAAGGAGTCAAAAACCTAAAGAAGTAGTTGGGCTCAAGGACTGATTTACCGTTTCGACACAGGGTGACACACTGTGGAGAAGTGACGAAGAACAAAGGAAAGGGGGCCTGGGCTTTTAGAGCCAGTCAGTCGTGGGCAGGTGACTAGGAAGTAGGGGGAAGCTGGTGGTGGAGAAGGATTATCTGGTAAGGCTTTTTCATGCGGATTAATCCCGGTGCCTCTGGTGATTAGGATCCTTCTCTTCCTGGTACAGGAAAGGCCGGGTTATGCCCTGCTTACTGGCAGAGGGGGGAGGGCGGGGAGCTCCTTCTGTGTTTGCTTTGTGTCAGTTGCCTTCAACTCAAGATAATCCTCATGCTCGAATGGCATATGTTGGGGTGACATTTTCTTTTCTTTTATTAAGGTTTATTTATGAGAGAGAGAGAGAGAGAACAGGAGTGGAGGGAGGGCAGAGGGAGATGGAGAGAATCCTCAAGCAGACCCCTGCTCACTGTGGAGCCCAACACGGGGGGCTCAATCCCAGGACCCTGACAGCAGGACCTGAGCCGAAGTCAAGAGTCCGATGCTGGGCCAGGGAGGTGGGAGGAGGGACATCGGATTCCGCGTGTATGCTTTGGCAGAGTCGGCAGGATTTCTTGGCCGATTAGACGTGGGCTACGGGACAACGGCCACGGATGACTCTGGAGTTTTTGCCGGAGCAACTAACAGTAGGATGGAGCTGCCATTGTAGGAGAGGAAAAAGCATCTCCCCTCTATCGTTCTGAGTTCTTGGCTGAGTCCCCCAACCTGGTAATAAAGACAGGTGAACAAGAGGAACAAACAACCCAAATCGAGTAGCATGTATGCCTCATGGATACGTGGGAGGACCTGAGCAGAAATGAGTAGGTCCAAGAGACGGTTTTAGAATTCAGGCCTAGGGGCCCCTGGGGGGGCTCAGTGGTTGACCATCTGCCTTCAGCTCAGGTCATGATCCCCGGGGTCCTGGGATCGAGTCCGCATGGGGCTCCCTGCACAGAGCCTGCTTCTCCCTCTGCCTGTGTCTCTGCCTCTCTCTTTGTCTCTCATGAATACATAAAATCTTAGAATTCAGACCTAAACGCCATTTTTAAATAAGGAAAGGCATGGGGTGTAGACCTCCTGGAGGGAAGTGAATGATCTTTGGGAAGGAGGAAGAGGCCCTTAGAAGCACTAGGGGAGGTAGGACAGTTTCTGACAAGGGCTGCTGGCTGTGGTGTCTCCTCTCCCTGTCTTCTTTCCTCTGATAAGAGTCAGTCCTACCTGGTCGATGAGACTCCCGGTGGCTGGATCCGTGACAGTGGAGTTCCTTTTAAGGAAGCTGTCTTTAGGCAGGTAGGAAGAGTTCAGAGACAGCATCTCCCTGTATTTGCTGTTTTCAGATGATTACAGCTCAAAACCATCGCTGTCCCAAAGCAGCATACTTTGGGGTGGCAGGTCCTGAAGTCCTGCAGTCATGTTTGGGGCAGCATGCTGTGCTGCCCTTTGCCGTTCCCTGAGCTGATGCACAAGACTCACAGGAGTTGGTGGTTGGAGGACCGGGCCTAGTTGTCCAATGCTCGGTTCTGTATACATTAAATTTGAGACATTTGGTAGATATCCCAGTAGAAATACCCAAAACATCGTTGGATGTGTGAGTCGAAAATTCAGAGAAGCCTGAGCTGGAGATATTGGTTGGACCGCTAAGCATGTCGGTGATGTTTGAAGCCACGAGACCAGAGTTGCTCACCAAGAAAGGGAATGTGGTCTTGGGGTTAGAGGTCTTGGTCCAGATTCCAGCTCAGTGTTTGGGGCTCCCTCGCCAAGCTCGCTTCCTGTCTGTAACATGGCTACTGTCATGGACTGAACCTTTGTGTCCTCCCAAAACGTGTATGTTGAAATCTTGACCCCCAATGTGATCGTATCAGGAAGGGGGATCTTTGGGAGGTGATTAGGTAGTGAGGGTGGAGGCCTCGTGAATGGGACGGGGCCTCGATAAAAGAGAGGCCAGGGGATTCCCTCACTCTCCTACACAAGGGGGAGCACAGAGGGAAGACTGCCGTCCATGCAGTCGGGGCAGTGGGCTCTCACCAGACGCTGCATCTGCCTTGCTCTTGGACTTCCCAGCTTCCAGAACTGTGCGAAAGAAATGTTTGTTGTTTAAGGCGCTCGGTCCCTGATATTTTTGTTACAGCCACCCACATGGACCACTGAGACACCATGATAATATTAGCTCCCAAGGGAACCCTTAGAATAGATGGAAAGTGGTGCCTGGTGCTGAATAAGTGTCGGTGGAATATTGTGAATGAATAATATAAATAGTCCTGTTCCCTAAGCACCGAAGAACATTTGCTCTGGTTGTCACTTCCCTCCTCATTGTGGCATGCTCTCATTCGCCATCCTGGATTCTGCAGGGAGGAGGGGGTGGGAGGGGGAGGAATGTGGCTCTATCTGGATGAATCAGCTGCTACCAACCAACCGGGCATGGACAATGTGCCTGGGGCGGCCTCATGAGGACCCCAGGCGATAGCGCTCCTCAAGGTCCCAGTTCTACAGGTGAGAACGGGGAGCCCACCTGAGGTCATGGGGGCTAAAACCCAAAACTTGGACGGGGATCCAGACTGGACTGCAAAGCTTAATCATTGTTCTACAGTCTGTTGTGCTGAGAGAGTGGAGGGGTCTCCCTAAAAGTGTCACTGATGCGTCTTAGTCTTCACTTGGTCCCCAAGCCACCCGGTATTCACTTTCTGTGTCTGAGGTCACCCAGCTGCTGAGTGCATGGCGGGATCAAAGGTCAGTTCAGGCCTTCTGACACATCCAAGCTCCATGTTCCATCCCACAACCGTCATTTTGATATTCAGTAAGGTACCCACCCCCTCTTCTCCTCTTTCTCTGCCAGAATTTATTTATGAGAGAGAGAGAGAGAGAGAGAGCAGGGGGTGGACAGGTGAGAGGCAGAGGGAGAGAGAGAATCTCAAGCCGACTCTGCGCTGAGCATGGAGCCGGATGCGGGGCTCCGTCTCCCGACCCTGAGATCACGACCTGAGCCAAAATCGAGAGTCGGATGCTCATCCGACTGAGCCCCTTGGACCAATTCAGTCAGAATCTCAGGATGAGGCCAGGCTGCTGGTCTTTATTTTTCAAAGACCTATCTGGGCAAACTGACATGCAGAAAGACCTAAGGACCACCAAGGTGTGGGGTAGGACAGAGTCAAAGGCAGGTGAAAATCATGACCATGTAGCTAGACTAAGGATTGAGGCAAAATCACATTTAAACAACAACAACAACAACAAAAAAATTGTATTCCTTTTCTGCTCCAAGCGCTCAGTCTGAAGGATGGACCTCACCTATCAGAATCTGGAGTGGGTAATGAAGTTGAACATGTCCCTCGAATTGTCCTGACTCATGGGCACGGGGGTCATATCCTATCCCCATCCAGATGCCTTTTTGTTGAGAATCAATAGTTTGGGGAAAACAAGACAGATTCCAGCTATTTGGGGCATTCTGTGCAAGATGCAAAGGAGCCATAAGATGGGAAGGGGGATGTTAGGGGGCTAGTGCCCTGGCGGTGATAACCAGCAGCTGGCCTTGTAGGAGGAGGAGGGAATGGGAAAGCAGGCTCAAATGTCCTCACTGCACCCTCTGTTAACCTTCTAGCTGTCTTTTTGTCTAACATGTCTTTTTGGGGGGATGAGTTACTGTGGCACAGTTTAAAAGCTTTTGTTTTTATTCTTCCTACAAGGAGAGCTAACAGGTAAAAACATGACTTCTTGAAGAATAGAAACCTGGAGATTTCTGGAGAAATACAGTGGTGTGGTTGTGTAAGTATTTAGAACTGAGTACAATCGGCTCCCAGACCCTGGCTGGCTGGGAGAGGAAGAGTCTTGCATCAGTGGCAACTGTCCATTCCTTCCAATCTGTCCAAGGCTTTTAGTGCATTTCAGATAAACCAGCTTTACTAAATGCAAAGGCAGCTCCCGTGCCAAAGTTTCTGTTGGGCCTCTGTCCAGGCAGGTGTCTAGAAGTGTGATCTATGAGAATGATGAGTAAGCGGATTAGGGCTTCTTCCATTACTGTTTGCCCAAGAGACTACTAGGATCCCCGCTCCCCATCTTTGGGGGTTCTTGATGTCCAAGGATAAAGATTTAATAAATGAAAGTGTCAGGCCCCAGTGCAATTATCTCCCTTGCTTCCCCGACCTGGCTTTCACTGGGGGTGGTCTGGCCAGGCCGTAAGCCTGATGAGGGATGAGGTGGGAGGCACATGCTCATGCCCTGGCAGCCCTCCGAAGGTTCCAGGAATCTTCTATCTCAAATATCTTGCCAGATTCTGAGGCTCCTTGCAGACAAAGGAATCTATATACTTTAAGTAGCATTGAATTTCAGAATCCAGCTAATGTAGGATCTTTTACAGGCTAATAAACCAGAATAACATGTGCATAAAACGATAGCTGCCCATGAAAACCTACTTCACCAGCACAGGCGTTGGTGTTTTGTCATAGGTTGTCCTGTGACTTAAAAACATTGTAAAATATCCAAGCAGCATGTGGATAAACAAAAAGGAACATCTATGCTGAGAAATGAAGACTCAGCAGTACCCCTGAAGTGGCCAGTGCGCTCCAATCAAATCACCTCTTCTTCCCCACCCCTCAAAACCACCGTACAATTTTGTGTTAATCATCTCTTGCTTTTTATTGTGGGGTGCATGCGCATGCATGCGTGTGTGTGTGTGTGTTGTGTCTATAACCATAATGTGAATGTGACAGTAAATTGTGTTTTTAGTTTTGCTTATTTTTTAACTTTATGGGAATAATTTGTTTCTTTGGATCCACGTTGGTTTTGAAACTCAGCCATGTCCATGGATGGAACCCGACCCATTCGTTTTCACTATGGAAGATGCCACGGTACGGTCAACTGATGGCGATGACATTTAATCGCCATGCTGGTGATGGTTACGTGTATTGTTTCCCTTATGAAGAACCCTGCTAAAACCATTTGTGAACATGTTTCCTGATGAACATGTGTCAAGTTAGATTTTGACAGATTTTGTTTACCAGACTCCTTTCAATGAGGAATCATCAGGAAATGAGAAAAATTCTCAAGACTGGAGCCGCCAGACCTTTTCCCTATTTTTAAAACGTGGGAACGGTTGGAACCTAGAATCCGTTGAAACAGTGAGCATGATGAAGAACCTTGGCAAATTCCTAAAAGAGAAAATTAGGTGTGATTTGTTCTTCAGAGTGCTTAAAAAATGAGTTCACTCAAAATAAGTCATGACAGATTATTTTAATCAATCCCTTTGGAAGAGTCACTGCCCTGGTAGAGCTAGGAGATATTTTGTTGACCTTCTTTCCCTAAGAGTATCTCAAGAGTCTCTGTAGACGTTCCCCCTTATAGATCCATTTCCAGTGGCTTATATTTGTTTGTTTCTTTCCACGCCAACTTCTCTAGATCACGAGTTCTATCGGGCAGAGACCCTATTTTGATAATTTAACAAAGCGTTTGACTACAAGCTAGTTGGTTCGTCAAACCTCTCTGGGCGTTGGTTGGATGGATTCTTTCTTTGAAGACAAGACTAGGAACATAGAACCACAGCAACATGGGCAGGAGATTATTGATTAACAGATGACTATCTGTTTGGAAACTTCTATTTAAGCTTTTGCCTTGTTCAACATTTTTTTGAGGGTTCAGATGACTTTGTCTTCTATATGACAACTTCATTGAGATGTAATTCCTATGCCACACAATTTATCCACTTAAATTGTGCAAGTCAGCGTTTTCTTATATGTATAAGAAATCACCACAATCAATCTTAGAACATTTTCATCAACCAAAAAGAAACTCTAGACCCCCCAGCAGTCACTCCCCATATCCTCCCAACCTCCACAGCCTTAGGCACCCGCTAACCAACTTTCCGTCTTTACAGATTTGTCTATTCTGAATATTTCATATATATGGAATCATAAAATACATGCTCTTTTGTGATTGGCTTCTTCCACTTGGGATAATATTGTTAGGATTTGTTGGTGTTGTGGCATGTGTCAGTACTTTTTTCCTTTTCTTGCTATTAATACTAATTAATATTCCTTTCTATGGGTATAACACATTTTACTTAACTCATTTATCAGTCGATAGACACTTGTGTTGTTTCTACATTTTGATTATTTTGAATGATGCTGGTGTGAACATTTGCATATGAGTTTTTGTGGAGACGTGTTTTCATTTCTCCTTGAAATGTTTTCCTATTATTTTATTTATTTTGGGCATATAAGCCTGCAAGTGAGATTGCTGGGTCACACCATAACTCTAAATTTAACTTTTTGAGGAACCTCTCTTGGTCAATATTTTAAGAAGTAATTTAGGTGAAGACAAAATTGATAATGGTCAAATCTATGAATGGCATAAATCTTCAAGAAGTCAGTGCTCTATGGTAGAGCCATTCAACATGGTAGCCACCAGCCGCCTGTGGCTGTTGAGCACGTAAAATGTGGTTAGTCCAAATTAGGTTGAGTTATAAATGTAAGAATATACACTGGATTTCAAAGAACTATGTAGGAAAAAAAGGAATGTAAATTCTCTCATAGATTGTCTCCAAAATAATTAGTGTACTGATTACATGTTGAAATGCTAGTATTTTGGATACATTGGACTAAATAAGTTTCTAAAATTAATTTCACCTGCTTCTCTTTACATTTTCAATGTGGTTACCAGAAAATTTGAAATGACGTATGTGTTTCACATTCTATTTTTTGCTTTTATTTTTAGTTACTTTTTTATTTTAAAGATTTTATTTATTGAGAAAGAGAGCACACGCAAGTGGGGGGGAGGAGTGGGGGAGAGGGACAAACAGACGTTGCACTGAGTGCAGAGCCCAACATGGGGCTCGATCCCGGGACCTCAAGATCAAGATATGAGCTGAAACCAAGAGCCGGATATTCAACTGACTGAGCCACCCAGGCTCCTCTATTTTTTTTTCTAAGTTTTTTTTTTCTAAGTTTTTAATTTTAAGTCCAGTATAGTTCACAGCTAGCGTTATTTTAGTTTCGGGTGTGCAATTTAGGGATTCAACAGTCCTGTATGCTGCTCAGTGCTCATGGCGTTGAGTGTACCCTCTGAACCCCGTCACCTGTCTCCCCCACCCCCCACCCGCCTCCCCTCTGGTAACCATCAGTTTGTTCTCTGTAGTTAAGAGTCTGTTTCTTGGTTTGCCTCACATTCTATTTTTATTGGGCAGCACCGCTCTTTTCTCTTCGTATCCTTCCCTCCTCCAAACATTAGGCAAATATTAACCTGGTGGGGTTTGGAATCCGACCAACCTGGATTCAAAACCAGATTCTTCTTAGCTGGAAAAGCTGTGGGCAAGTTATTAACTCCTCTAAGTTTCAGTTCTCTTAACTGTAAAATGTTTAAAAAGTAAGACATGTTTTATTTAATTTTTTGGAAACTTGATGAGGATTAAATAACGGAAGTTACAGCGAGAACTTGGCTAAATGCAGGCATACAGAGAGAGCTACATAAATGTTGCTTCTCTTCTCTCCTTTCCTCATTCACGCTGCTGAAGGGGTCGGTAATTAAGCTAGCCAGATGATTTACGGCTCTGAGTGGGAACATGTGCCCCCTCCTGTGACATATGGTGCATTTATTTTCATAAGGGACTTTAAGATATTATGCTTAATAAAATGATTTCAATGGTTGGATTTTGGGGGTAGCCTGGATGTCATAAAGAATACGAACAACCACTTTCATCTCTTTTGTGATTTTAGAATTTAGCTTTGCCCGTTTGCAGGACAACACATGCCAAGTTTTAATAATCCTGGGCTGTTGGAACCTTACTCAACACTAGGGATATGTTGACATTGTTTGCATGCGGTTCAGGACGTCATTTGAACCATCCAGAACTCATTCAATATGGAAAACTAAGTGAGAACTTCTCCAGGGAACTTATTCTCTCTCCAGAGGTCAGTGGAATTTCCTGTTTCTGTTTGGACTCAAAATATCACATGAAGTTCTACTTTCTCTGAACGCTTTGGATGCCGGCTTGACCCAGCCACAGTTTAATGTAAATGAAAAACACACATCACAGACTCACCGCCTCCCCCCAGCTCTGAGGCATGTCTCATGGACGAAAGGTTGACATCTCCCGTCAACAGCGACCACAGACGGTCCTCCCTTCACTTTGCAGGGCAGAGAGGGTTACTTCCTTCTCCAGAATCGGTGACTACCCACGATTTTTTTTTTTTTCTATCTTCTTGCAGTTTTGGAAGGAGACCGAGCAACAAATATGGACAGAAATGTTACAAAGGAATTGGTAATTACCGTTACTTTTTCGAAGGAAAAATCTGTTAAAAACTCAAGTTTCACAGGCGCCTGAATGTCTCGGTCGATTAAGCGTCTGCCTTCATTCTCGTGATCCCGGGGTCCTGGGATCGAGCCCCACATCAGGCTCCCTGCTCCGCGGGGAGTCCGCTTCTCCCTCTCCCCTAACCCTCCCCCTGCTCAAGCCGGTGCACTCTTGCTCTCTCTCGTTCACTCTCAAATAAATAAATAAAAATCTTCAAAAAATAAACCCCCCCCACTAAACCTTCGGGTAGTCCGATAAAACCTCTTGATGTACTGAAAGTTGAAGGCAGTTCTTCCCTTGCTTTAGGATTTTAGGCAAGAGGGCAGGTATGGTCACACGAACATTAATTTCTTTGTTTTCTGTATTTCCCCCCCTAGGTGATCTGTTTCTGGAACATTCCTATATGGTATACAGTTAAAAAAAAATTAAAAAGCTGCCTCTCCACTCTTTGGAGAAAGGTGGAGAGCTCCATCCTGGTAATAGACCGGGTACCCTCTGCAGTCCCTCTGACCATCTTGCTCCCATTTGCTTGGTTAGGGACTAAACATCTTCCAGCCATGTGCTGAACTTGGCACCCTGGGATTCCTGCTAAAAGTTGCAATTCCTTCGACATCCTGCTGCACCCTCCGAGAGAAGCCTCCAAAGACTTCCAGCTGTCACTAACCATGACGAAAGGGCCCATTTACTGACGGAATTGCTTTGATTGTCCTGCCCACGTAAACGATGGATAGGAAAGCATTTATTGCTGTTTCTGGAGCAGCAGAATATTGGAAATAATTGGGTTGCTTTTCTTCCAGGATGGGAGAAGCCACGGCCACGTTCTGACAAAATTCTTCTTTTGCTTGGGATTATCATCAGCAGAGATCATTTGATTCCTCAGGAAGTCAAGTCAGTGTAAAGCAGCGCTGATTTACCAGGATCAGTCAGTTCGAAGTGCCTTGTAGCTTCTAGTCTGTGAAGTCTTTTTCACCTCCCTATTTCTAACATTCACAAAAAAATATCAGTTTGCCCAACATCTTTGAACCTAACTCGTGTTGTTCCCTTACGCAGGAAAGAAGTCGCTGAGAAGAAGCCAAAGAATTGCTTGCGTTTCTTCTTCCTCCAACCCGTTTCGAACCTTGATGACTCCTCATCTTCAGAAAAACAACACAGATGACTAGCAGGGGCCGTTCCGAATGAAACTAATTACTGCCCAGAAACGGCAGCCAGACACACCTACTTTATTTTCAAAATGAAGTTGTTTGATGAGGAGCAGATAGCCGGGCAAGTCGAGATGGCAGTAGCGAGGTTTCCTCTTCTGGGATAACTGTTTTCACCTTATTTGTATCAATACTGAGTAGAGACAAGAAAAAAAAAAATTCAGTTAATGTGAAATCACTTAAGTTGATCACACAATTACAATCAGAATAAAAAGGAGTAGGATTTGGAGAATGATTCATTCATAATCCACCTCCTTCACATAACAATTCTTAATTTATTCATATTTTCCAGTTTTTTGGAAGTCTTGCTTAATTTCCAATCTGGTATAATTAACTTTTTGAAGTATTAATTTAAAAATTTTTTTTCCAGTTTTCATCCAAAATAATGCAGAGAAATGGGTGCTTTCTTTAACGTTTGATAACCCCCATGTCATTTAGCCAAACGGTTAACCATTTAGCTTAAAAGCTGAATATATAAAGCAAAAACTCATATCAAGAAAACTTAAAAACAAGAAAAAATTGTTCTGGGAGATTTTAACACATCTGCCTCAGAGGTTAATAGACCAAGCAGATAAAAATAAGGAGGAGCAGCGTTTGAAGAATGTTAAGGACCACCCTGAACATAATAGAGGAACCTATAGGTCTTTATGTCCTACAGGAAATGTGTGTTCCTTTATGACTCTGGGCCCCTAACGACACTCCATCACATAATCGACCCGAAGAGAATTTCAGTAAATTCCAGAAAGGGGAAGTTTCCGAGGCCATCTTCTTTGCTTATAATCCAATCAACCCGGAAACCTCGTATAAAGATACGGGGTTCAAGTAGGCTTGGCCTGACCTGGTGGGACGCGCGAAGGCCAGAGCTCAGGGCAGGAGCGGAGCAGACAGACCCTGCGGTACCCGAGGGCTTGGGAACACAGGCACCGCCAGTGGGACGGGCTGCCGGCGGCCTGGACGTGTGGGGGGGCTGTGGGCTCTTCGGAGCCCCCGGGTCAGCCTGACGCCTTCGAAAGGTTCCCACAGTTCGGAGAACCCGGGTCAGGGCCTGCAGCCGAGGGCAGGAGGGAGCTTTCAACGTTATTCCTTCTTCTTTCCAGCATCGAGGAAATGAGGCCGCGTAACAATGAGGCTTTTTCTGAGGACCCGATAAGATCTTTCTTCCGAGTCTGGCGCTGGACTCCAAAGCGCTAGACTCTTAATCAGCAGCCGGAGGAAACCAAGGCTTCCTTCCCGCACCTTCCCGGCCTCCGCAGAGCCGCTGCGGGCCACGGGTCGGGGCGCTCCCCGCCGGGCCCGGCACCCACCAAGTGAAGGGCCGGGTGCCCCTTCCAGTGGGTGGTTCCTTTTTTTAAATTTTTAAATCTTTAAATTTTATTTATTATTTATTTTTTTAATTAATTAATTAATTAATTTATTTTTTCGAAGTGTGGTTCCTTAAAAGAAATTCTTTTGTATTTGGTACCAGTTGAGCGGCCTACGTTGTATTTCGTGGGCCCGTCCTGTCAAAATCACGATTATTCGCATTGAATTAAACCGGTGTGGGCTGGGCTGGGACGGGGCAGGAGTTGGGTTTGATGAAAGAGATCTTTTAAATGAATCTTTTAAATCTTTTATTTTTTTATTTTTATTTTTATTTTTATTTTTATTTTTATTTTTATTTTTATTTTTATTTTAAATCTTTTAAATGATGAAGAATTCCCCAGGGATGTTCTGGCCCCAGCCAAGGAGGACACCCATCTCCTCGGGGCAGGAAGGCTCACCCGCTCCCCTGCCCAGCGCGCCCTCGGGACCCGCCCCGGGGCCCCAATACCTGTTAGTTAGTAAGACGGGCTCACTGCGAAAGTGAGCGCGGGTGGCCGCGGCCCGCTGGAGCCACGGCCCGGAGAGCAGCGCCTTTCCAGAAGATGCCACGTCGCCGAGGATGTCTGCTAACCTGCTCTGGGTCAGCCGGGGAGAATTCTAACGTCCTTTTTTTTTTTTTAAAGATTTTATATATATATATATATATATATATATATATATATAGAGAGAGAGAGAGAGAGAGAGAGAGAGAGAGAGAGAGAGGCAGAGACACAGGCAGAGGGAGAAGCAGGCTCCATGCAGGGAGCGTGAGGTGGGACCCCATCCCGGGTCTCCAGGATCACGCCCTGGGCCAAAGGCAGGTGCCCAACTGCTGAGCCACCCAGGGATCCCCTCTAACGTCCTTCTGAAGTAGACTCTTACCTCGGGAGAGCAGGGCCAGGAGGAAGGCACCCACCGGCCTGCAGCCTGGGCCGGGCCATGGCCTTGACAGCAGCCAGGCCCCTGAGCACCTACAGCACTGGGGCCCCTGAGCACCGCAGCACCCGGGCCCCTGAGCACCTGCAGCACCCGGGCCCCTGAGCACCCACAGCACCTGGACCCCTGAGCACCTGGCCCCAGAGCACCCACAGCACCCAGCTCCTAAGCACCCACAGCACCTGGCCCCTGAGCACCTACAGCACTGGGGCCCCTGAGCACCTACAGCACCCGGCCCCTGAGCACCCACAGCACCCGAGCACCCGCAGCACCCGGGCCCCTGAGCACCTGCAGCACCTGGCCCCTGAGCACCCAGCCCCTGAGCATCTGCAGCACCCAGGCCCCTGAGCACCCACAGCACCCAGCTCCTGAGCACCCACAGCACCTGGCCCCTGAGCACCCAGCCCCTGAGCATCTGCAGCACCCAGTTCCTGATCACCCACAGCCTGCTGTAGCAACTGCTGCCTCAGGAGGCCCGGGCCACTTCCCGTGGACACCTCCTTCGTTTCTGTCTCTTCTCACCTTCCTCTGTCTGCCTGCTCCGCACAGGGCCGTCATTTTCCTTGGAGGTTTGTTTCTCCGGGGACACGGGCAGTGGGGACGCCAAGGACGACCGAAGCCTGTGTCCTGGAGCCTCCTTCACCGCCGGCTGGCCAGGCCCTCCCTCCTTCCTGCTCCAAACACTGAAACCCCCAGGAGGCAGCAATTGTCACTCTGTCCCCGTCTTTTTCTACAAAAAATTTATTTATTCCCGAGAGACAGAGAGAGAGAGAGAGAGAGAGAGAGAGAGAGGCAGAGGGAGAAGCAGGCTCCCTGCGGGGAGCCCAACGTGGGACTCGATCCCGGGACCCTGGGGTCTCGCCCTGGGCCCAAGGCAGCTGCCCTACCGCCGGGCCCCCCGGGGCCCCTCCTGCCGCCCTTTCCCGTGCCCTGTGAAGTGACAGAAAATGAGAATCGCGGTGCCCTCAGCCTCCTTCCCCACCAAGGCGCCAGGGG
This sequence comes from Canis lupus familiaris, assembly GCF_011100685.1. NCBI lineage: Eukaryota > Metazoa > Chordata > Mammalia > Carnivora > Canidae > Canis > Canis lupus. The sequence continues at coordinate 87,764,649 of NC_049225.1, read as the reverse complement.
CGTATCTGTGCGTCTATGGGGAAGGACTCTGGTGTGCAAGTGTGCAAACGGGCCGCTGGGGACTGAGATAGGCCCGCAGCCAAGCGGTGCCCGGCCTGCGCTCGGGCTGCCTGAGCCGTGGAAAGGCACGCTCGCGTGAGTCGGCCCACGTGCAGTGAGCGAGCACAGATGCACGCATCCACGCGCTCGGTTCCGAAGCTTTGAGAGGAAGTTACCTTGCATTTAGAAGAGCAGAAAGGCCGGCCCTCCGCACCCCCTAACCGTTCAAGTGCGGGATTTCAGCGTTCGGGAGAACCCAGCAGCTTCCAGGGCAAGCAGCATCTGGTGAAAGAAGGGACAGGGTGGCAGGGCGAGGGCCTTGGGTCGGTGTGAGCCGCGGCTCCCGGGGCAGCGTCCCGGCCTGGCCTGGGCCCGTCCCGACACGCCTGCGGGGCTGTGAGGACGGGAGCTGTGTGACAGCGCGGCCGGGCTGCTCACCCACGGGCTCCCAGGCCCCCGAGGCTGCTGCACTTCCGTCGTCGGCACACGAGTCGGCGTCTGTCACGTGGGTCCCCTTCCTTGCCTTCCTTGCACGTGAGAAGATCAGGGCGCCTGGGCCGGCCTGCAGGGGACAGCTGGGGCCTCGGGACCGAACCGCACCGCTGGCTGCGGAGAAGCCCTTGGAGCCCACGCGAGTCCGTCAAAGTGCCAGCAGAGGCCCCGGCGCTGGTCACCCACCGGAAAGGTGGAAAGGTGCCCCTTGGTCACCCACCGGAAAGGAGGAAAGGTGCCCCTTGGAACATGCGGAGTTCAATCAACGTGGCAGGATTTAGACGTTACCTCTCGTTTGTCTGATTTGTATGGAGCAGCTTTGCCAAGCCCCGCAGGGCTTCTCCAACCCGGGCATCCACGAGCCGCCCCCAGAGCTCCTTCCCTAGACCGAGGTGGTGCTGCAGGACTTAGACGGAGTGTACCGCCGTCTGTCATTTACTCTGAAATGTTGCTCAAGATACATAAAGACAGGCAGGCTCACAAGAGCACAGATAGAGGAAGATGGTACCTGGAGAAGCTAGCTTTGGGGTGTGCACGGGTCCACTGCAACATTCTTTTACTTTTTTTTTTTTGCACGTTTGGACCATTCCAGGATAAAATATTGGGAAAGAAAAGAAATACTAAAAAATGTATATAGTATTTGCACGAAGAAGAGAAATGATGGGACACACAGTGGAATGGAGGCCCTTGAAGGATGAATCCGTAAATTTACGACTAGATTCAGGAGCTGTTCCCAAAGGGAAAAAAACAAACAGACAAATAAGAAAGAAGAAAGAATAAGAAATCATAAAAGGGTGAGATACACAGGATGATAGTAAGTATGAGGAATCCCAGAAAGATGATACACGAAAATCAAGAAAAAGATACATCTGAAAAAATAAAGATTTAAAAGACGCGGATGAGAACACCACCACCCCCAGCAGATGCTGGCTTTGCTCTGGCTGCCTTCCCTTGATGGCGAAATCTGAGTTTCTTTCTTTCTTTCTTTCTTTCTTTCTTTCTTTCTTTCTTTCTTTCTTTCTTTCTTTCTTTCTTTCTTTCTTTCTTTCTTAATAGGTTTTTTATTTTATTTTATTTTATTTATTTTATTTTATTTTATTTATTTTTTTATAAATTCTTTTTATTGGTGTTCAATTTGCCAACATATAGCATAACACCCAGTGCTCATCCCGTCAAGTGCCCCCCTCAGTGCCCGTCACCCATTCACCCCCACCCCCCACCCTCCTCCCCTTCTACCACCCCTAGTTCGTTTCCCTGAGTTAGGAGTCTCTCATGTTCTGTCTCCCTTTCTGATATTCTCCACTCATTTTTTCTCCTTTCCCCTTTATTCCCTTTCACTATAAAAAATAGCGAAATCTGAGTTTCTAAGTGAATCCCAGCATTGGAGCGTTTGGTGCTCCTTCCATCCTTCGCAGGGATTTCAGGCTGAGAGGAGGGAGGGAGTCTAGAGACCCACAGGCTTTAAAAACAAACAGCTACGGGAGGGCAACGATCATCAAAATGAAGCAAATGTCTCTTTCTTTCTTTCTTTCTTTCTTTCTTTCTTTCTTTCTTTCTTTCTTTCTTCTTTCTTTTTCTTTCTCTTTCTTTCCTTCCTTCCTTCCTTCCTTCCTTCCTTCCTTCCTTCCTTCCTTCCTTCCTTCCTTCCTTCCTTCCTTCCTTCTTTCTTCTTTCTTTCTTTCTTTCTTTCTTTCTTTCTTTCTTCTTTCTTCTCTTTCTTTCTTTTCTTTTTTATGACGGCCTGGACTTTATGTTCTGAAAGATTGGCTTCTGTCGGTTGGTAATTTCTCAATTGCAATGATGGCAGAAAAACAAATATTTTAAAAAATAAGCACACTGCTTCCTGGCCAGATTCTTGTGCTACTGGAGGTCAGTGGAATGCAACTTCACATATTTATAGCTCAATTAATATTTTTTTGGCCTCAAACAAAAAACTTCATGCATGAAAATGAAAAGCATCCTAGTTATTTGAAATCGACTTTATTGTTTTTGTTAAAGTGATAGATGGGTGTTATAAAAATTCAAGCCATTTAGAAAGTTTAAAGAAGAAAAAAAAGTTTAAAGAAGGTAAAACAAAAAAACAAAAAAACAAAAAAAACCCCTTGAAACTCTAAAAGCTACTACCTGGAATAAAATCATTATCTACATTTTAAATACATCTCTGCCTACACAGCCAGGAGGATGGAAATACAAGATTTATTTACAAAATGGGAATCTTATGCTCTAGACCATATTTGTGAAAAACAATTTAATTTTTGAAATTAATAGAAACACACTGAATTTTAACTGAACTACTAAACTTTGGATATTAGTGCTTTTGAAAGTTTGCAAAGACGATTAAAAATAGGTTTATAGGTGATTAAACTTTATTTCAATCCATATTATTTTATGTATTTTCCCTCCTGCTATGAACAGTGAGGAAATGAGGAAATGTGTGCTCCCTGTCTTCCCTTTCTCCTGTTAACCCTCCCAGTTTTTGGTGGTCACCTATTTTTTTTTACATTGTCAGGATTCATAAGGTTTACATTCTGTTTTGAAATATAATCCTGCTCTTGCTTCAGTTTAGCTCATAGTGTCACCTTGATAATCATGATGATCTGATAATGGGGCAAGTATTTATTTAGGGCTTAGGAAGGGACACGCATCATGCGAAAGCACTTTTCTTGTAGTTTCTCATTTCAGTCTCCTAACCACTTCCTTAGGTAGACACTGTCTCATACAGATGAGAAAACTGAGACACAGAGACGTTAAGTAACTTGATCGAGGTCACACAGTGGGTGGCAGTCTGACTGTTAGATTCGCTTGTGCTGGGATATTCCGGTAGTCTTTGCTGAAAAAGTCACATGGATGCTATATTTTCTGATTCCAGCATGTCTAAGGACACGTCATTTTTATACCTCAAGGACAGTTTGGCTGGACATTAACTCCAGAGTCACCCTCTCCCTCATACCTTTGTTAATATGACCCACGGGCTTCTGGTATTGATTGTTGTAGGGAAGAAGTCAGAGGCTAAAGTGGTTTTTTTTTCCCCCTCTTGGAAGTAACTTGGTTTTCCAGCCTAAATGTCTGAGAAATTATTCTTTATTCTTGAGGCTCCATAAATTTTCCAAGATGAGACAGACTATAAATAGGTGTGTATAGATTTATATAGGACCGAGGTGTGCCCTCTCCATCTGCAGGGCTGAGGCTTTACTTGAGAAGTAGCATTGGTCTCTGTCCCACTTGTGTATCTTTTCAAAGACATCGATTATGTACCTATTGGGAATTTTTTCCCCCATTTCCTATATTTACTATGTTCTCTCTAATTATTTACATCATTGTTCTTCTCCTTTTTTATTCCATCTGATTTCTTCAAACCTCCTCTCCAATCTGTGATGGTCTTAAAGTTTGTTTACCCTCTTCTCTGTTGCCTCTAATGTGGCGTCAGCTCTCTAACGACCCTGTTCCTCCGTTCTCTTCACACATTGCCCACGTACTCTTCACCCCATCTGCTCTCGTCACCTTTACTTTGCCTTTTTGTAAATTTTGCAGGATCTCTTTTCAGAGAAGTCATTTAATCTTTAGTTCCTCCGAGACTCTGGAGAATAACTTGCAAACATTTCCCCTTATTTTTGGGAGCGATGCTTCTCCTGATGTGTTCTTTGTCTGCTTTTCCGCCTCGGTTCCTTCTCTCTCTCTCTCTCTCTCTCTCTCTCTCTTTTCATTATCAACACATCAGTCCCGTGCTAGGAGCTTTTCTGTGCATGACTCGTCTTTCAGTGGGGCCCTTCTCTCTGCGTGGGCTGCAGGATAGCGTGCGGAGTGACGGGGTTGAGGAGACGTGCTGGGAAAGGTGTGACAGAGAGACCTGGGCAATCCTCAGGATGAATTAAGGTGTATCCTCTAACAGCCGCCCATCTACCGCTGACTTCCGCACTGAGAGGGTGTCTCACTGCAGACTTTGATGTGGACAAGGTTGGGGTGTCTCGTGGTGCATCCTGCGTCTCCGTCTTTGTGTGTTATGGGTTGAGTTGTGTGCCTCTTCCCTAAATTCATAAAGTCCCAACCTCCCAGTACCTCACAATATGACCTTACTTGGAGATGGGGTCATTGCAGATGTAATTAGTTAAAAGGTGGTCCTCATGGAGGAGGGGGGGGCCTCCTCCATGTGACTGGTGTCCCTGTAAAAAAAAAAAAAGAAAAAAGAAAAAACAAGTGAAGAAAGAGACACACACACATACACACAGGCATCTGAACACAAAGGCAGAGGGTGGATGATGCCATCCACAAGCCCCGGAGGGAGACCTGGCCCAGGCGCTTCCCTCACATCTCGCAGAAGGAACCAAACCTGCCAAAACCTAGATCTCAGATTTCCAGCCTCCAGAAGTGGGAGACAAGAGCTCTGTTGATAAGTTGCCCAGCTGTGGGGACAGCTGTTAGAGCAGCCCTACCAGCGTGCGCACACTCTGCGTCTTGATTTGGTGACTAAGCCCCGTCTCGGTCACGTCTGGCAGTTTCCCTGGGTTAGGGCACTAGACTCTAGGATTTGACCTTTATGTGTTTGGGGAGCCTGGCTCTCTTCAGTCCCACCTTCCCCACCACTCCGCAGCCGCAACTATGGCTCCATGTCTTCCCAATATCCCCGTGTCGTGTCGCTAGCCAGGCGGCTCTTTCAGGACCGCTGTCCTTTCTTCGAAAGAAACCTCTGGGGAAATTATATCAACTCTTACATGCTCTCCAATTCCAATAAATTTCATTTTATTTTATTTTTGACAGATGTTCTTTATACTTCTAATTCGAGACAGAGGCTTCTCCTTCACTTAATTTAAAAAGGGAGTTTCCCTACCTTCTGGGTCCTGTTATTTTTGGTGGATTTCGGCACATGCGGTGGAGTGAACATAACTTTCTCCTATCGTCTGTAAGTAAATATTTAAAGAAGCCTTACAGTGACAAACATCTCCATTTTTCAGATAAATAAACTCGGGCAAGGAATTTATTTAAAAGCAAGGGATTTATGATGAAAATGAGAGCTGGGGTGCCTTAAGATTCTCTGTCATGCTAGGAGCTTAGTGTAAATCAATTGAAAAAAAAAAAAGTAAATAACTTTGTCAAGCCTTGGGGTGAGTGTGGGACATTTCTGTGTCCTCCCTCAAAGAAATGATGATAGTCCTTTTAGCTGATTTTGACTGGGGTAGACATGGGCTGCTTCCAGTGTGGGTGACAGCGCAGTTCCAGAGGCCATCTCAATTTAGTTTTATTCCAGCGGTTGACAAGCTTTTTGTAAAAAAAAAAAGTCAGATAATACATATTTTAGACTTTGTGGGCTGCACTTGGTCTTTGTCACAAAATTTTCTTCTTTTTCCTTTTTTTTTTTTTTTTTTTTAAATACAACCCCTTAAAAAATGCAAAAACCTTTCACAGCTCCTGGGTCAGACAAAAATAAGAGTGGACCAAAGTTGGCCAACCCTTGTTCTCTTCTAGGGTGCATCTTATTTTTTTTTTTTTAAGATCTATGTATTTATTTGAGAGAGTGAGAAAGAGGGCGAGGAGGGACTGAGGGAGAGAGAATCCTCAAGCAGACTCCTTGCTGAGGCCCAATGTGGGGCTCAGTCTCGGGACCCTGAGATCATGACCTGAGCCAAAGTCAAGAGCTGGATGCCTAAGCAGCTGAGCCCCCCACGTGCCCCCAGGATGCGTCTTAAATTCTCCCCACGCTGCACAGAGATCCTTGTGTGGCACTGAAGCAATTTCGGCGGAGTCTCCCCTTCTGAGCTGAGCACACACCGATCCAAAGTACATTTTAATGCATGAAGAAACTCTAAAAAAATACAATTCTCACATTTCTTGTTTAATAAGTTAGTTCGCGTTAGAGGAGGGGCAAGGCTTGCTAGAGATTGCTCAGAGTTCTAAGCAAGAAAATCTGAAAAGCAGACCGAGCGGGTGTGACCTGCAGCCCGCGTCCCCAGCACCAGCGACCGTCCAGGACACCCAGAGAACCCTGAGCCCGACGAACGTCAAGTAAACACGGCTCGTGTTCCGGAGAAGCCCAGAGCTCAAAACGAAATAGCAGCACTGCCACCGTTTCTAAGTAAGGGTCTGTAACGAGCACAGTTTTAACCACGAGGCCAAATCATAAACCCGTGCACAGCGCGGGGCCCCTGGAGTCGCCCTTGGTCGGCTGCCCGCCAAGCGTTGTCTTCGACAGCGACCGTCGGGACTGACCCTGGGGCTGCACGGTCCTCGCAGACTGCTCTCACGGAGCTTAGACGTGCTTATTCGTGGGAAGGGAGGACGTGTCCCGGAGGTCGCGCACGTGCCGCGGTGCCGGCTCCACTGCCCGCGCCCCTTTGCGGAGCAAGTGCTGCTGTCATCTCAGGCCGAGGAACAAGTGAAGAAGCTGAAGCTCAGACACGTGAAACAGTTTCCAGGTTACGAGGCGAGCGAATGCCCTGTCGGGGCTGGAGGATTCCTCTACCTTGTGTCGGGCTCCGTTTCTCTGCCATCGTCGAGCTGCGACACCTCGCAAGGGTCAAGGGAGACCACGTCTGTGAGATCCCTCGGGAAGCTGTCCTGCGCCGTGCAGATGTAAGGGTTCAAGGTTAACACGTCTTGTGACCCCAAATTGTCCAGGAGACACAAGGAATGACGTCTCTGGAGGGTCCGGGTGCGGGAACCCTCTGGAGGGGTGTTGGGGGTCTCTCCTTGGTACGACTGCATGATGAGAAGGCCTGTCCGCCAGAAAAGACGCAGGGGCTAGGGCCCAAAGCCCAACTGAACGAGCAAAGGGGAACTCGTCTCTTGCCCTCACGCCTCCTCCCGGAGCAAATTCCTTGGCACGACATCTCATATTTTCTAGGGCAAGTAGAGTATGTGGCCTGAAAACCGGCCTCTTGAGACCAGTTCCTTCAACTCCTTATACCTGATTTTTTTTTTTTTTTTTTTTGGATCAAACGTCTCCTGTTTCAGGCTAATGTTTTAAAAATGGAAATGAATCAGAATAGAGAGGTGCCTCTGGGATCCCAAACTGGTTTTCGCCCTCTTTTCACAGAACAAAGGTAGGAGATTTGCATTTGAATCACTCTGAGGGAAGCACCGGGAAGGACGGAGCTAAGGTTGGTGAGCGGAGGAGAAGCTGGTGCATCTGCCAGCTCTGGGCAGGCGGCCGCTCCCTGAGCCCTTCTCCAAAGAGCCGGCCGCCGGCGTCGGGATGTGGGGTACCGCACAGGGGGCTCCCCACGTGACCCGAGGCCTCGAGCCGCCGGGCAGGGCGTCAGTGACTTCTACGGGGCCTTAGCTGTGGGAGGACGTGAAGACCCAGGGGGAAGAGAAGAGTGAGAGGGGAAGGGAGACGGGACGGGGAGAGGCAAAGGAATGAGGGACAGAAGGATTTAGAAGGGGGCACCTGCGTGGCCCAGCTGGTTAGCGGCCCCCTGCCTCTTGTTTGGGCTCAGGTCCTGATCTGGGTCAGGAGACCGGGTCATTGAACCAGAGCCATCCACGGGCTGTTCTTTATTTCTCTTAAGAGTAGCTGCCACTCGATTCATAAGGTCTCCTTGTTTTGAAGGATGAACCTTTACAAATATTAGGTCCTAGACTGTCTTTTAACTTTCAGGGAGCCCATATTATTACTCAATTTAGAAGTTTAAAAAATTCATAAACTTCTAATTGTGACTTAACACCAGCTTCGGTACGTCCCAAACTCCTTCGTTTTTTTTTTTTTTTTTTCTTTTTTTTTTTCTTTCTTCCCTTCATTTTCTTCATTTAAAAAAAATGATGTTGTTGAGACACTATATATTCAGTGACTCCTTTCAAGGCAGGGGCATTTCAGTTCACTGTTTCTTCATCATTGTTTTTCCAAGGAAAGCCAGCGTTCTTTCAACACTGGGCATGTCTGAAATGCGCCTCATCCACGTAGCCGTAAAGGGGCTCTGAACCAGCTTGTCCACGTTTACCAAACCCGGGAGGAGACACCAACCTCTCACGCGAGCCTCAGGAAAGGCAGAATTCGAGCTGCGATGTTCCCTCATCAGCTTTACTCCTGTCAGGGTTCTGGCCCTTGAGGCTCTATCAAATGACAAGAGCTGGCTTCCAACACACAAATGACAGGCATTGACGCTGCAGAAATGCTGCACGTACTTAACTTCTGCAGCCCACGCTTTTGGAAATTGGCAGCAGCGAGGAACTTGAACTCTTTTCTGGAATGATGCAGTAGACTGGGGGAAGCTTCATCCTATAGTCGTGGGAGGGAGAGGCTGAAAAAGTGTGAAAATGGCATAAATCCAACAAAAGGGTGAGTCTGTACTCCAAGGGGGCAGACGGGGATTAGGAGGTACGGAGCATAGAAGCACGTACTTTCATCCGTGCGTGTACCATACACATATTTAGGGGGAGACAGCAGTGGAGCAGGTCTGTCCTGATCCCTGGTGGCTCCAATTAGCAAATTGAAACGAGCCTTTTGCGGTGTTCATGCAGAGTCTAGAGAACTACGTTCTGGGAATGATGTAGGGATTCCGATATCCATCCGTTGGGGATTTGGACTGGATAATGCTGCTGCCCTAGAGGCCTTATGAATTCCACCCAGGCTTCCTTCCGCTGCAGGCCTCCACAAGATCTGCATTTTAGACGAAGTACATCACTGACATCCGCACTCTCACCCCTGTGCTTCCCCCAAACCGCAGTAAATTCTAAATTAACGCAGTTAATAAATTCGAGTTAACATGAAAACCAGTGAAGCACAATCCAGGGTCTTCTTGCCTTGTCCAGGAGAATATCCTCACCCTTCTGGAAACGTTTTATGATGCATCTCGGTGGTTTAACCCTAAACAGGTGACCCTAATGAAGTGTCTCTCAAGCAGGAGAGAAGACCAGCTGGAGAGAGATCTCGTGATCCTATTAATCCAACTCCCAGATCGGTGCATCTTGGGGTGGGGGGCTCTGTGCATGGTTGCCTGTGGGCTCAGCGTGACTCCCGTGGGCTCCGGGTGGGCTCCGCGTGGGCAGGCCGCTGCACCTGCAGAAGCCAGGCCAGGGCCAAGCGGCGGGGGGCACAGAGGTCACGGGGCGTGGGGCGGGGGAGAAGCGGGGCAGCCTGCCGGCAGGTGCAGGCCCAAGCGAGCCCCGCGCAGCCCGGTTGCTGTCTGTGGGCCCCGCGTGTCCAACCGCGGAGGGCCGGCTGCGGTCCCGACCCTGTGCCCCGACCCGCCCTGCCGGTCCCAGTCCCGAGGCTCTGTGTCCTGGGCCGCTCCTCTGAGGCCCGCGGGAGCCCCTGGGCACCTGCGCCCTCCCAGCCCCAGCTCCCGACTCCCTAGATGGCAGGAGAAGTGTTGATGCTCTCCCCCACCCAGGTCACCGTGAATTCTTTTTCTTTCTGTTTTTTATAATTATTATCATCTAATTATGGATTTTTCCCAGTTCATGAGCATTGCCTCCAATATTTTGAAAGATTATTTACAAGAAACCGGTGTCCCCCCCCCCCACATCCCGCCCTGATGTTAAAACAAAACAAACAAAACAAAACAGAACAAAACAAACAAACAAAATCCCAGGAATAAGAAAATCGTCCCTGCCGGCGCTTAGTTGATAGTTGGGACAAACCTCTTTGCTTTCAGCTGAATTAGCGACAGTGACCCTGCGTGGGAGGACGCGGGCTCGTGATAACTGTAGAGAATTTTAAGCCTCGGGCGGTGGTACCTCGAGTTAGGTCCGGCCTAGCTCCCTTATTTGGAGTCAATAGTTTAACAGTACAAGTTGGTAGTTTTTGCTCATTCACTTTAGAAAAAAAAAAAAGTCCTCTTAATTACTTCTCAGTGGAGAAACAATAATATTCTCTGCTAAATAGCCACGTATTTGCGTTAAAACAAAGATGTGCTCATCTTGTTTAAGAGGCCGACTAATGCCTTTGGCTTAAGCAGGGAGGAGCCTTTAGACGCTCGGGGCACGCGGGCTACAAGACTCTCCCCTCGGTCTGTGAAGACGGAACAGTCGTAAATTTTTCTTTTTCTTTTTCTTTTTTTTAATTAAAGAAGAAGGAAGATGAAAGCAAGGCAGCATTTCCCTAAGAGCTAGATCTGCCCGTGGAAGTGACGGCGGCCCCAGGGCCTTGTCGCCAGGGTCACCAGGCCGCAGTGCGCCCTGGACTCGAGTCTGGATGCCCGAGCTCCCCGGAAGAGGCGGGGGGACTTTACACGGACAGCGACGGCTCGCGGGGCCGCCCAGCCCACGTAGCAGCTTCCATGCGTGTATCGTTCATCAGCGTTGATAGACCGTGAAGACACCCCAATAGCTGCGAATCATTTACGTGCGTTCCTTCCTGAGCAGAGTTCCCATTACCATCACTCTATCCATAAATCAGAGGGTCTGTTTAAAAGAGATTATATGGAGGAAAAATTATTTCAAGCTTTGTTTGCCAGGGTTCTTATGCTCGTTCTCAAATCCTACGAATAAAAGGGGTTATTTTCAAGGAAACTGCTTAACCAATCCGTATATGCGACGCACCTTGTGCAAAAGCGAGATCCCCACCCCACCCCACCCCACCGCCGCCCAAAGAAGTTTTCAGATGTATTTCCGTGTAGGAAAAAAAGCTTAAGCTACGAGACCCTCTAGCAGCGTGCGTGTGCCTGTGTTACCGTAGAAAACAGTATTGGAGCAAATATTCGAATGCACCGTGGCACTGTCTGCAAACTTTCTCCAGAAGTTTCTGTGACATTTGGGGTTAGGTCTAAATGCGGCATGAGCTACGCTGCACCAGCTTCCAGGGAGAGGGCTGCGTATCATGAAGGAGAAAACGGGCCTCGGCCTTCAGAAAGTTCCTCTAGTCCGGGGATCCTCCCCACCGCGGTCCCATCACGTGGGGCCCTCCACGCAGGGTTCCTGTCACGCCTTGGGAAGCACGACTTACGGACGTGCTCTTTTAGCTTCGTGCCTACATGCAATCTGCAGAGGGTCCTTTTCCGATCTTCATTTCTTCTAGCAAATCCTTCCAGATCTCCAGGCGCAGGGGGAGAAAGGGGAGTCAACACGCACCGGAGGAGCGACGCCGTGTGAGGACGCCCGTGTGTTCAGGGCCCTGAGCTCCACACAGACCTTTGGGCGGGGAGGGAGACCCACTCGGCTGCAGCCTTCCGGCTTCTGGACGTTGCACGTTGCCGCATCCGATGCTTCCTGCGGCCTGGCACGTGCGCCACAGGGTCAGCGGGGCACAGAGCAAGGTGAGGGCCCGGGGTGAGCGCCTGGGACTCTCTGCTCCAAGGCTCAGGGGTCCCGCAGGTTCCTCGAGCTCTGGACTGGCCCAGGAGGGGGTCTGACCTCTGTGCGCGGCTGGTCAGTTTGGGGGATGGGGCCTCGCGACTCCCTCCTTGCAGGACGGCTCTGAGTACTTCTAGGTTTTGCTCCTGGATTCCCTCTGTCGAAAAAGATTCATCTGGGGACGTTTTCTTAGCAGACCTTCAGCACTTCTTTAGGTCTGCACCATACAAGCGCCCCAGAGCCGTGCGACGTCTTGAGCACCATCACCACCGCTTTATTTTCGAATGGCAAGCATTTCCCATCCATCCCGCCGTGCGCCGACGGCCTGGGCGCTCAGTATCCTGCCAGTCAGTTTGTCCCTTGCCTTACGCAGGATTTTCAGAAATTGTGTCCGTCATAGTCTGCTTGGATATGTTACGGGATTCGTCGCGGCTTCCTGGCGCTCATCGTTTAAAAGAAACAACAGACTCCCCCAACAACTCACGGAGCACAGTGAAGTCTGGGTTCTTGCGGCATCATACTCTGAAGCCTTAGATTAATTACCCAAACACCTTTATAGGAGTATGGCCTACGGCAGCCCTGAACGTTTAAGCTATGACTGACTTACTGATCCCTAATCCTATCCATATTTCCAGACCTACGCAGGCACTCGGTGACTGTTTAAGAAGTCCTTGTTCAGGGAATTAGTATCAGCCTGAGAGAAACAGCACTTTATTTTTCTTTTTTTTTTTCAAGATTTTATTTATTTATTCATGAGAGGCACAGAGAGAGGGTCAGAGACACAGGCAGAGGGAGAAGCAGGCTCCCTGCAGGGAGCCCGATGTGGGACTTGATCCCGGGACCCCGGGGTCATGCCCCGAACTGAAGGCAGATGCTCATCTGCTGAGCCACCCAGGCGACCCGAAAAATAACATTTTACATGTGCATGTTTGTACGTGAACTTAGCGTTTATGTTCCCCTCCCCAAATCCACGTGCTAAAAGAAGAAGGGACCTTAGGTAGGAGATTAGGTCATGAGGGTGGTGCCTCATGATGGAATTAGTGGCCTTAGACAGGAGGACACAGCAGGAATGGGGCCACCTAAGAACAGAAGCAGGAGGCGGGCCCTCCCCAGGTACCATCCTGGAATTCGCAGCCTCCAGAACTGAGAGGCGTTTCCCTTCCACGTCAGCCACCCAACGGTATTTTGTTACAGCAGCTTGAATGGACTAAACCATATTTCTCTCCATTTAAATGCTTTTGTCTTTGGCCTTAACTTCTCATTTCTTTCTTGACGGCATCACACTTACTCGGTGGGATTTAGAAAACGTCCGGGCGTCTTCTGTTCAGGACAAAGTCCACCCCACGTTACCGCTACTAACAAATGCATGCCCGGTCAGCCCTGATGCCCTTAACTTGCACGAGGGTAGACGGAATAAACCCGCTGACCGTGCGTGAAGCACCTTACGCGGAACCGGCCTGCAGCCTCCTACCAGCAGCGTCCGTCCCGGGCCCGGTCAGGAGAGAGCACGGTGGGTCTCAGGCCCAGGGCAGAGACAAACAAGAGGGCTTTGTGTGGGGACCAGTCCCTCACTTGGCAGCCAATGGCCTGGTGGAGACGAAGTTTGTTTTCTTCAATTATATGTTTGAAGAACACTGTGCCCCGGCTCCTACGGTCCTGGAGGATCTCTGAGAAACAAATTCACATTCTTTACCCTCAGCTTGACCAACAACTGTGTAATTCTAAATTCCCACGAGGCGTTGGGTTTGACTTGCCTGGACTCGGCCTACGGTCTGGAACGAGGGGGTTTCTTTCTTTGATCAGTTCCCCGGCTAAGGTTTCAACAAGGCCGGCAGTCATTCTCCGGGAAACGCTATCTCTTTATCTTCAGAAAGTCTTTTCGTACCAAATTTTCAGTGTCTGGTTGATAAAAAAAAAAAAAAAAAAAAAAAAAATTAGGGGTGGAAGTGTTTGCTGTCAAAAGAGTCTCATCCTCCAAAACAAAACAAAACAAAACACAAAAAACAACAAAAAACCCCAACCTGTTTGAATCATGAGGGGGTTCGTAGGGATTCTCTGTGCCGAAACCCTTCGATGGTTTTCAGGTGGGGAAACGGAGGCCTGGACAGGTCGGCTGAAAGGAGACGAGGTGCTGGCTCGGCACTTGGGGCGGGAACAGGATCCTGGGCTTCGTGAATGAAACGCGACCCCTCCAGCGTCCTTGCCCGGTTACAAATTGCATTTTAAGTTCCCGATTACGTGCAGGGCCCGTGAGCCCGGCTGAGCGCTGCCGTTCACAAGTGTATCTTTTTCCTTAAGGATCACAAAATGTGTGCTGACTTGGCACGGGTGAGCTTTGATCCTGCTCAAGGTCAACGTCGAAAACTGTGCCTTTTATGAAAGAGGAACAGGAAAATCCAGTATGAGCTTTCACATACATATTTATTCTCCTGATAAGCTTCACGTTTCCTAGCGCTGCGGCTTTCGCCCCCTCGTTAATGAGTTCATTGTCCGACTCCGCTACCATCCTGGTTTCTCCCGGGCAGTAGGGGAAGGCAGGGTCGAAGCCTCAACCGGCCTCGCTCCGTCATTAGTATTTGACGATGGTCTGCATCCCCTGTTTTTTGCTGTTTAACACGTAATTTTTACTTTTTTTTTGTTTGTTTCCGGAGTGCATTTCACACCACTCCTAAGTGTAAGCTACCTTGAAGGAACGGGCTTAGCTTAGGGACTACCACGTTAACTAATTCTAAATAACATTCCCGAAGCTACTTGAAAACCAGACTCTTATACGTGAGCAACTTACAAATAATTACGACAAACTGTTAATTTATTGTTCTGGCAAAGATGAATTTCCACCTGTCAGAACTGCACTGAGCGAGACATCCAGACAGTCCCGCGAGGGAGGGCATCTGGGCCGGGGATTTCTGGGCACGGCTCGTACCTTCACAAACACTGTCTTCCGTTTGCTGGTTCCTGTTGTCCTAGAATCCCCAAGTACGGGGATCTGTTTTGGAAATTTCTAGCAAGCCCCCTTTTCTTAGTCTGGCCGTGTGTGCGTGCAAAAGAAATGCCCATGAGTTGGCCGGGGTCTCACGGGCGACGGCCTCCAAACTCCTGTCTATGTGCGCCCACCTAACGGGCTGGGACTAGGAGCGGGGAGCGCTGCCTCGGATCCCATCCCGCCTCGAGGGTTAGTGCTTGGCCGCTCATCCTGCGCCCAGGGGCTAGCTTCCCTCTGGGGATATGCCTCTGAGACAGAGAACCAGAAGGCTTCAAACCGCCAGGCGGTTCCGGGAGGAGGGTGGCTTCTTTCTTGTGTGTTTCTGTTGACACCTCTGTTCTCGAGGTTAATTACGCATTTGGTTAATTGGTTTAATTAGTTAATTGGTTTGCTGAGCCTGCCTCCCTGGTGAGAAGCACAAAACCCAGTGAACTGCCAATTCATGCATGAGATGCCTTTTCACTGCCAGGGGCCTACAATGGAGGTGCACACCGCCTACTTTCAAAGACTTCATTTGGGGGAGGATTTACTCCTTGTTCTCTGGATCAGGTTTTCTTTCCCTTTAGGACACAAGTAGAGCAAATGCCAGTTTACTGCCAACTCCAGAAAAGTCTGCAAGGGAGGCCGTGAGAATGGCAGGTCCCTGGGGCTGAGAGGTGCCTGCAAAGAACGTGGCTGTCCCGGAGGTGGTGACTGTCCACCCGCCCTGTGGACGCTTCCTCCTTCCAAGGTGTCCCCTCAGCAGAGACCAGATAAAAGAAAGCGGGGTCAGTGTGTCAATTCCGGACGCTGACGTTTTCTGAATGACCATTGGAAATGCATTGCTTGGGACACCTGGGTGGCTCAGCGGTTGAGCATCTGCCTTTGGCTCAGGGCGTGATCCTGGAGTCCCAGGATCGAGTCCCACATTGGGCTCCTGCATGGAGCCTGCTTCTCCCTCTGCCTGTGTCTCTGCCTCTCTCTGTATCTCTCATGAATAAATAAATGAATCTTAAAAAAAAAGCTTAAAAAAAAAGAAAAAAAAGGAAATGCATTCCTTGTACGTTTTGGTGGGATAAAGGGCACCAGAAAAATGGTTTTCGATCATAGATGGGTTTTACAGCTATTGGCTAAACTCTCTAATCACTTCTAGCCCTTTTTATTTGCAATTTGCCCCCAGTAAATTGGGTTTTTCACAGGATGACTTTATGGATGCTGAACAAATTTGTAGCCTATCTCATTTGGCCACCTGGGGATCAAAGTTTGGAGAAGAGATTCCCCAGGACCCCTTTGCCCTGACGAGCTGCCCCAGAGTGGTGTGGGTGGAAGGCCAGTATGGCCGTGTGCATCCGCTCGCATGGCTCTGAAAGATCTGGAAAGGACAGAGTGAAACACTATAAACCTGGCCAGAGAGAGAGCCTTTTAACTCAAGAATGGAGCGTTCCCATTTTAGGAATGATGCTGTTTGGTCCCAATCACCTCTAATTGTTGGGTTTCTCATTTCAGCCTACAACGTTGACGCGTTCATGACCTCCTTCGTCAGAGTCACCTAAGAATCTTCTTTCCTTCCTCACGCTTAGGGAGTTTTTTAGTAAGTTTGAAGCAAACCGTTCTTTGAACAAGTTTCACTGCATCTCATGTGGGCTTATTGACCAGTGTGGCTGGTGGACCTAGTTTCGTCCATAATAGCGCTTTATGCGTTTTAAAGGCAATGGTAACTCTCTTTATTTTCATTCCTTCAAATGACAAATATTCCTTTAAAAATCGTAATTATTTTTAAAATTGCAGAAGTCCCGTAACGGCGGTACTATTCGGCCTTTGTCTTTCCTCCTGAATCAGCCTTTGTGCTGCTCCCTACAAATCATACTTCAAGTGACATTTTCTTTAGATGCGAGATTTGCAACCCAAACATGAGGCCAGCATCCCATAACCAGTGCGGAAGTCCTCGGCGCAAGTTCTCATGCTTTGTGCCGTGTGTGGAACTCTTGTTCATACATCCCAATGTCAAAGGCCATTTCCTCTTTCTCTCTCTCTCTCTTTTTTTACAGGGAGGCTTGGGGAAGAAGGGCGGGTGGCGACAGTGGCTCATTGATGACTCATGTTCTTGTGTCTGTGAGCACTGGATGAATGACGGAACTCTCCGGAACCGGGCCGTCAGGGTGGGCAGCCTTACCTAGTGGGGTCTGATTCCTTCCGCTTTGTTATGCCTTTCCTCCAAATTCTGGCTAGGGGTTCAAACAGCACCATAACCTCAGTGAGGAAATAGGAAATGAGATCGGAACCCAAGCAGATGGACTCCACTACGTTATTTTTAAAAAAGAAGGAGGAGGAGGAAAGAAAACAAGACAAACGACAAAACCAGAGGGGGAAAGAGGGTGGTGGAAGGTAGAGGAAGCAATGACCTGCGCAGAGACACTGCTCAGAGAATGGGAAGCCTATGGCGGTGCCTTGAAGAGGCGGCTGCTGGTGGTCCTGCCTTGGCCTCGGTGGGAGGGGACTTGGAAGCTCTAAAATGTTCCGGCTGTGGACTTAAGGCCCCAGACACGTTCTGCGGGAGGACGTTTTCGCCGTCTGCTGACTGCCCCTGGCACCTTGCGCCGGGTGCCTCCGGGAGCTCCGGGCCGTAGGCTGGGCCGCGGGGAGGGGAAGGCGGGGACGAGGAGCCCAGGGGGGGACACGGGGCCCTCCCTCCAGGGAAGCGGGCAGCCCGGTGAGCGGGCAGAGCCCGGGGGCTCTGGGTTGGCGAGGGGTGGGACAGCGGTCGCAGGCGGTGGCGGCGGGGTGGGCCCCCGAGGCCCCGGGAAAGATGCTCAGCCTCCTGCCTCCCGAAGGCCAGGGGAGCGGGGACCGGGAGCGCGGGGGAACCAGCCGGCACTGCCCCCTCTTCGCTGTCACCGCGGCGGTTCACGGCCACCCAAGCACCTCTTCTGGCGATAAGGTTTTTGCCTGGTTGCTCCCAACTAACAGTGACGCAAGCCGTTAGTGTCAACTATAAACCCACATTAAATATTTGCCTTTGGAGGCCAGTGAAGTCAGAGATAAGACCGAAACCGGGATCACACATGCCTCGGGTTTCATCACCTGTGGAACTATCAGGAGACCTGATGGAGGTGGTATATTAATATAAGATAATGGATTATAATATATATAGTACAGTGGTGTATAATGGGTTACCCAGCCGGCCGCCGGGCCCCTTCGAACACCTTCCGTTCTTATCTCGTGCGCTGGACACTGTGCTTGGTGTCCGAGGTACCAGGCCGCCCCTACCTCCCTATCTCCAGGACCCCTTTGTCCACCGGCAAGGGAAATGATAAATCCCCCCTACGTGGGCTTGCTCCACACTCCTGAGCCCCCGTGCCTGGACACCCAGTCAATCATTTAATCCTCCGAACTCCAAGGAACATTACGTCGAGTCTGTTCTTCAGATTTTACAAATAAAAGAGCGGAGACCCAGCTCGCACATTATGAAGCAGCAGCGTAGGGACGCAAGGTTGGGGGAACAAAGGTCGCCGCCTGCCTCCAGAGAGCTGGCCGTCTAGGAAGGGAGCTAGACCATCAAACGCACATTGGCGACCAAGTGTGACAGGTGCCAGAGCGAAGGAACTCGTAGCAAAGGCAACCAACGAAACCCGGAGCCCCGGCCGGGCTGCCCGGGAAAAGAGGCAGCTGCGCGGCGTCTGATGGCGGGGAGCGGGGTGGTGGTGGGGGGTGGGGGGGCTCAGGATACAGCGTCTGCCAACAAAGCATGTTGAGTCCCAGGAGCAGAAGCAGCTCAGCGTGGCTGGGATGCCTGGATGGGAGTTGGGGGGTGGGGGTGGGGTGGCCTGAGGCCGACGGGGGAGGAGAGGCTCGCTGAGTCCCATGCGGGCCGGACCATCTCCGCAGCCAAGGGAGCTCCGAGGTGCTGGGCAGGGAGGCCAACTGCTTGTATCTGGCTGCTGTGGAAGGTGGTTGGGGCTTAGGTAGAGGCAGACAGATCTGAGAAGACGCCCTTTGGGACAGCGAGGAGAGGTCAGAGCTCCCTGACGGGGGCGATGGCCGTGAGAAGGGAGGGGGGATGCATGTGAGAGGCAGCGGAGAGATGCTGCTGCTGGACTCAGTGGTCGGCCGGAAGGCGAGTGTGAGGCCTGGGGAGCTCGGTCCTGGTTGCCGCCTGCTGATGGAAGGACCAGTCAACCCCCCGCAGCCCCCCACCATGTCCCGCAATGCATCTGGGAGGTTGGGCTTCAACCAGTGGAGGGGGAGGTTGGCAAGCGTCTGTAACCTGCAGAGGGCCCCTGGAGACCTGTGGGGAGGGTGATGTTGGTGCCCCGCCCAGGGACACTGCCCGCCAGCTGCTTGAGGGCTTGGGGGGCCCGAGGTGACCAGCTGGGTGACTCTCCGGAAAGGTGTGCTTGGCTTGCAGGAGTCGTCTTGCCTGGAGATGCATGGGCGCCGACTCGAGGAGCCCCCCCCCCCCCCGACACATCTCGGTGGCTGGCCTGTGAACTGACAGATACGGTTGGAGAAAGACCCGGGCTCCCCACTTCCAGGTGGCACCACTCGCGGCTCGGTGGTTGGTACCAACGCTCACCTCAGGGACCAGGCTGCGTCTAGGCTTTCCCAGAGCCCTCATCCTGATCCTGTCTCCCCTCCTTCCTCTTTCTTGTTCTGCTTTTCTAACTTCCCGTTATGCGCAGAATTGTGTTCTCTCCTGTTTGTGCTTCGGAGCCCTAACCCCTGGTCCTCAGAACGGGACTCTATTTACAGGTCAGGCCTCTGAACAGGGCATGAAGGTAAAATGCGGCCGTTAGAATGGCCCTAAATCAATTGGACTGTGTCTTTACGAGAAGAGGAAATGGGGCCACAGAGAGTCACCAGGGGAACTTGTATGTAGAGAAACAACCCCGTGAAGAGGCAGCGAGAGGGAGGCTGTCTGCAACGTAGCGAGAGGCCTCACCAGACCCCAACCCTGCCAACCTCGTGATCTTAGGCTTCCAGCCTCCAGAATGTGAGGCAAGACTTTCCCGAGGTTTAACCTAATCCATGGTATTTTGTTACAGCAGCTCTAGCAAACGAACACACTCCCTGCCGTGTTTCCCTGAAGACGGCTCCCTCGGCCACCATGGGCCTGGGCATCTCGGCCTCAGGCTCTGCTTCTGGGGAGCATGACCCAGGACATCAAAGTGCTAAGGAAAAATGTTAATTGTATTCCAGACGTGCCAGGCCTCCGTGGGTTAGCTCGTGAACTCCTTGGTGGAGAGTCCACCACCCCACCCGAGCAGAAAGGCTGCCCGAGGGCTCCCCAGGGCCGTGTGCTCCGCAGCTGCTCCTGGCTTCCCAGGAGGGGTCTTCCAAGTGGCACCTGGGACTAGAGCCTCCCTCGGTTTCCTCAGTTGCTCACCTTTCCACGGCTTAAAAAAGTCTAAGTGAAAGTAGGCTCTAACGTACCCGTAAATTAACTTGCTTCTGGTTAAAATCAGAAAGAAAGAAGACCAACTTCAGTCTATTAGAACATAAACATCCTTAAAAAGTTTCTTGAGACCAAATGCATTCCACTCGGTTGTCCCCTCTGGCCGAAGGGGCAAAATGGATTCGAAAATGATCAGGGGTCAAATTCTGATTCAACCAGGTGTGTGGGATTTTAGGCCCTTTACTTCCCTCAACTTCAGACTTCTTGTTTTGTTTTATTTGCATTTTTTTTTTTTAAAAAGCAAAACCAGACAGATAAAAGGAATCTCAACTCAAACTTCCTTCTAGTCTAATTTGAAGCTTAGAGTTAATTCCCCTTCCCCTAACGTTCTCATTTTTCTGACAATGAAACGGGAATTTTGGACAAAGGCGATGGGAGGGGTTCCTGCGCCCTTCCCGTAGAGCAGCCTCACCTCCTTGCCCTTTGCATGGTGGTCACAACCCAACCCTGTGCACCTGTTTCCATTCATAAACTTCAACTCCCTGGACCCTTCTGTCCTCAAGTCCCCCGGCAGGCTCTGCATGTCAAATAAACCTCTCCAAATAGACTAAGAGTCTGGCTCAGCAGTATTTATTGAAAACTCATTATGTCCTATTTACTTACTCTGCAATCAGAGCCTGCACATTTCTGATACGCACGAATGGGAAAGATTTGGCCGGAGAGGACTCAATTATTCTGGTTCTGTCCTGTCCCATGGTATCAAACATTCATCTGTGGAACACATCTGAAACCTTTTGTCCGCTAGTAGCTACAGTGGTTAACTTTCAGAGAGAGAGACACAGAGATAGAGTGACTGAGACAGAGAGAGAGAGTATTGGGGTTGGTAGTGTTGATATTATTAGCTTGGGACACATTATGCTGTGTTTTCAAGAAACTCTCCAAATTCCCAAAGTACGTCTTCTAGCGTGCAATTCATTTTGCTAAGCCTCTGCTGACAGGGAGCTGACCGAGAGACCCCAGAGGTATCTGAAATGTTGCAGGAAGAAGGAAAGTCTTTTTGCCTTTGCCCAACAGAGCAGGTCCCTTGCACGTCTCTAAGAGCCACCCAGTGACCCCCATTCAAAGCAGCTTGAGACGTGACTCATGAAAACTTATCAAAACATGGGTTAGAGGCATTGATGTTTTTCGGTGTACGACAACAACGGAGAAAGTAATGTAGAAGTAAAAGCAGGGACCTTCCCGAGATCTATAACTCCATCCTCGCCTCATTTATTTTTGTATTTTCGGTGCTGTCCATGCTTGGGATGCAGTAGGTGATGGAGAAACAAAGTGATGGGTAATGAAATTCTGGTTCGTGCTGCAATGCTACTCTGGCGTCTTGCAACTGGCAGTAGATAAGTGTGACTCGAAGTTTCCTACTAACCCCGGGTTGTGTGAAGCTGCCACTCTCCCATTACCCCGGTTCATTTCTTCATGAACCTACTGCCCTCACCAATGAGCCTCTACCTTCCACTCTAGGGCATTTATATTATATATTATATCTCCCAGCTAGAATGTGAGCCCCAGAGGACAAACACTGTGCATTTCATTTGTGACTGATCTTGCCACCTGCATATATTTGGACAATAATACAATTTTTTTCTTGCTGAATGAATGAATGTGTAAATAAATGAATGAATGCAGAGGGTGTAAAAGTATCACTTAAATAAATACGAAAGGGAAAAATAATATGTGCACCGTTTTATTAGACTCTGTAAAAGAACCAGATCATGTTTTCAAGAATTTATAAGCATTTTGGAAAGAAGAGACAATTATTGATCCCCACCCGTGGCCTTCACTCTCCTTGCTAATATACCTGGCACCCCCGACTCCATCATCATTAGCAAAATAATTTTACCACCTATTCCCAGGAGCCATAGATGTGCTGCTAGCACTGGCAATGGCTTTGCACATGTGATCCCACACATAGGAATTCCAGGACAGGTCACACTAACCCGTGGTGATGGAAATCAGAACAGTGGTTGTCTTCCTTGGGTAAGGAGGGGGCACAGTTGACTAGAAAGGGGAAAGAGGAAACTCTCTAGGGCCTGAAAAGTGTTTTAACCTTGATGTGGGTAGTGGTTTACAGGTGTGTACGTAAATGCCGAGTCCCGTTAAACCATGAAGATGGGTGCATTTCATGGTATTTGGATTATGTCTCAATTAATTAGTTGATTAGTGGGCAACGCTTGACATAAGCACGATAAACCCCATTTCTATCCAAGCACACTTGCTCCCCATTAGAGCTCAGTTTGTTCCTGACCAGATCCCAGTCCCCGTGGGCTCCTCTCCCGTCCAGCAGACACGGGAGTGTGGGCCGGTGAAGAGGTGGAGAGGGACAAGTTCTTGGGAAATGCTAAAGCATCTTCCATCTTGGTTTGCATTACCAGAGGGGGCAGCACAAATGTGTTGATCCGAAGAAGTAGTAGGTTTGCACTTTGTTGAATTTATTTATTTATTTATTTATTTATTTATTTATTTATTTATTTATTTATATTTTATTTTTTAAATAAATTTATTTTTTATTGGTGTTCAATTTACCAACATACAGAATAACATCCCGTTTTTGAATTTAAGGACCTTGGTCTGTCAGGGAACAGGCCCAGATCCATCCAGCCATCTTTTCTAAGCCTCACAATAACCAGTCCCAGGCCCAGGTTTAAAACTCAGACCAACTCCCTTGGTCTACCCTCTAATGTCTAAGCCCTGTTTTCTCTCCATAATAGTATGTGAAGCAGGAAAGAGTCTTTCCTTAAATTAGCCTAGGGTTCCAATCCTTGATCTATCATATTATTACCTGTATGAACTCCAAGTAGTTCCCCTCCCGTCTCTGGGCCTCAGTTTCCACATCCATGAAACAGAGAAACAGTATGTACCTGTATGAGCCAAATGAAATAATGTCTATCAGCACTGGACGCTTAACAACCGTTGACCCCTCTTCCTTCTACCTCTTTTCATTATTAATTCCACGCACTTCCTCCCCATACTCAGGACCTTGGTCTGTTTATTCACAAGGTTATGATATAATGAGTCAGCTCTTTAAATAAATATTTCTCTTCATGACAATGAACAGCCCTAAACGTTCAAGTAGAGTTTTAAAAATTCCCTATCCTTTTTCCCCCGTCCCCAGTGAACTCCCGATCCAGTACGAAAATAAATCTCATAAACATGACAAACTACAGTGTACTGCAAAGAAACCAGATACCTTTTGTTAAAAAAGAAAATATGTGAAAAGGTAAAAACACTTGAATTTCTGGCTGACTCTCTGTCATCTTTGGCGAGTCATTTCACTCTCCTGTGCCTATTTAAAGATGCCGCCAAACAGAAATGGCTGTTTCTTTTGCAAAGTTGAGAACCCTTAGGAGGAAATACCAAGTGCTCTATCTAAATACCTTTCAGGAAAAGTTTGAGGTCCTGCACCAGACTGTCATGTGGTCCCTCGGTTGACCCTGAGGACATTCCAATGTGGAGAGCCTGTTATTTGAAGGGGCCATTTGGGCCCTCTCCTGCATGGACAATGATGCATTATTTTGCTGCTTGGCCCTTTGGCTCCCCCCCACACACACTGTGTGCTGATTCTGTCCTCTTTTTATCCACATTGATTCCAACCTAGGCAATAGTTCTTCGGTGGGTTGACTAGGCAACTCAAAGCACAAATAGAATTAAAGAAAAAAAAAGAAAAGAAAAAAGAGGGTCTTATAGACTTTATGGAAGAAAAGCAAACAATCCAGAATAAAGTGATTGATATACCTACTACCCTTGCTTCCCACCAGGCAAGGCCTTGCTTTGCCAAGAAGGGACCAAGAAGACAAGAAGACAAGGCCAGGGAGGACCATGCCCTGGAGAAAGCCACATGAGAGAGGCTGTCCTCCGCACCCTCCCAGCATTCCCTGCAGCTATAGATTCCAGCCCAAGGTGAGCTAATTCTGTGCAACACAGCGTGGCTTATCCAGGATTCGGCATCCCGGCAGCCAATGCTTACATGGTCGCTGCTTTTTCTTTTAAGAGAGTCAATAAGGCTCTAAGAAGTTACACGCTGCACACAGAACACATAAACAAGCATGCTCATCCAATCCCCATGAAGACCCCCCAGGCTAAAAAACAAATGCTAACCCTTTTCACTTATATGGGACTGAATGAACCCGATTGGGAAACTTGAACATTCCCCTGGAAATATTGAACACTAAAGCTTCATTCTTTCTGAGCCCATCTCTCAAAATTTATATCTCCAGGGATGTACCTAGTGAATTTATGCTAGGCATTTGCTTATGCTTAAAAAAAAAAATCGGGGATCCCTGGGTGGCTCAGTGGTTTGGCACCTGCCTTCGGCCCAGGGCGTGACCCCGGGGTCCTGGGATCAAGTCCCACGTCACACTCCTTGCATGGAGCCTGCTTCTCCCTCTGCCTGTGTCTCTGCCTCTCTCTCTCTGGGTCGCTCATGAATAAATAAAATCTTTAAAAAATATATTAAAAAAAATCATATCCGTAGGTTCCAGTTGAGGTTTTCAAGTTGGTTGGTCTTCAACACAAACTATTTCTTTTCACCACATAGGAAGAGAATCCAACTTCAGAGCTCTGTTTTTCAGAAGGCCCAGTGATTGTTGGGCTGTGCATAGCACCAGCTGAGTCTTGGGTTGAAGTCAGTACTGGGATGAGCTTTAGAAATTACACGGCCAAGATGACTTTATATATTTGCTTTATTTCACATGGCATGGTACGTGGCAAGGAGGTCAGGTCCCAGAGCCTCGTGAGAGCAGAAGGACCTCAAACCCAAAGCTCAAGACTTCCAAGGCTGGTGTTCTTAGCACTGGTTTTGCTTTCAGCAATTGCGTGTTTTAATCTGACCAGGCTTCCCCAGAGCAAATCATGGTCATGTTTCCCAGAAGCCCATCTGATTGCCCTAGCCCCAGCCGATAAGATAGGGGCAGTGTCGGAAACGAGCCCGCACCCTTCTGCTCACCTCCAGGCAAGGCTCACCCCTGCCTCTTTCTCACGTCTCCTCGTGCTGGAATTGAGAGGTAGAGCAAAGGCGGAAACAGAGGAGGTGCCAGGTGCTGCATTCTTCTCATAGATGAGGTGAATATGGGGGTAAGGATGGTTAATCCCATATCCTTCTTCAAAAGGATATAAGTAGAGAATATTAATTGATTCAAGTTTCAACTGTATTTTCTAGTTTAACGAATGAAAGAATTTGATGGAAACTTCTTTCAGTTTGGTTCACCAGAAAACATTGGGACTCATGACTAGCAAAAAAAAAAAAAAAAGAAAGAAAGAAAAAAGAAATGATTTTCAAAACTTTAATGGAATGTGGGAAATTCTGTAAGTGAGGCAAGAAACCAATAAATAACAGCAACTTCCAGCTTAATGGCATATTGTGTTCTAGCTCTAGTAACAATCAGCAAGGGTCAGATAGTAGAGGAGCGGGACCTAAATTTTAGGAGCGCCCCATGTGTAGTGAGGGCGGCCCTAGGCGGGGCTGAAGATACAGGGCAAATCCTGAAAACAAGAATATGCTGCAATGTCTACATGCCCTTCCAGAATGTCCTCTCCCGGCGTTCCAGGAATCTTACCTTTCTTAGCCTAAAATCTTGGGCTACATCTCAAGAGGAGTTAGATGAGTCTTTCTTCCCAAACATTCACTTTACAACCAAATGGCCTGAAATCTATAAGCAGGGTTTGGCACAGGAGTGGGCGGGATACTTAGGGAAATCCATTTTCTAGCATGACAGAATTATCTTAAATAATGAATAAGGAGCCATTGACTGGAGAGAGCTTATTGAACCCAAGCAATATGCTGAGCTTTGTATGTTAATAATAAAACTAACAAAAATAAAGACGGCCCTTGGCCCTACTTCATTCACCAACTGGGAAATGAAATCATGAACATGCCTTATAAGCAGCTGGCTGGTTTCCACCAGGTAGCATGCCAAATTTAAAAATAGGAAACCAAGCTTTGAAGTATGTATCACAGACGTTCTTCAGTAAACCCCACATTTCACAGAACGGCACAGACATTCAAGTCCTGGTAGTTAGAGGGGCCGCTTGGTGTTCGATTCTTTCCCCTTTGCAAGATGTTTGTGAATTCCAATTTAAAGACGCTTCTACTAGTTTCTACTGCTGGGAATAAAGGAAGCCCTCTTGTGGTCAGAAAGTGCCAGATCAAACAATGCAGAATGGGTTCCTTGTGTCATTTCAAAGTTTAGGACTTTTTTTTTTCTTTTTCCCCTCTTTTCCTTCTTTCGTTTGCTCATTTATTCATTCGTTGGTTCTTTCAGGGTTTACTTTTAACTAGACTAACAGTTGAAGCCTCAAATCCAGTTTCTACCAATCATTAGGAAAAGAATAACACAAATAAAAGGCAGTGTTTTTACGCACATTCTGAAAGAATAGAGTGCCTAAGAAGAAACAGATCAATTGTAAGTTGTAATTTTAATGAAAGCAGAAAAACAAGCACATTGTATAGGTTTCATAACTGCCCCTGCTTGCCATGACTTTCTTGTGGGTTTTTTAAAATTAGGTGTTGCATCATCGTGTGATGAGCAGCATACAGCTTGGCTCGTTTAGACTATAAAACATACTTTGTGGATTTGGAAGGCAGTAAACTCCTGTAGCTGGAGGACAGAGGTCTGGGATCAGAATTGGTTTGGTTGGCACCAAAGCAATTATTTGTCTCCTTGTTCCCCTGTGTTGGTTTCTGGATTTAAGAAATGGGCGTTGGGTTGTCTCTCCATTTTCACTGGGCTTCTGAGAACCCAGTTTTCAGTTGGAACTGCTATCTGTAGGGCCTGGCTTTGCCAACCAGCTGTTGCTTTTCCAAGGACTTTTTTTGGGTGTATTTTTTTTCAATTAATAAAAATAAAATAATTACAGCCTCAGAGGAAGTTGCAAAAGAAAAGAAAAGTAAAAATGGATGGGGAGAGCTCATAGACTCTTCACCCAGTCTCCTCCAATGGTTGCATCTTACATAACCATTAAAACCCGGACATTGGCATCAGTACGACCCATAGAGGTTTATTCAGCTTCCACCAGCTTTACAATCACTCATTTGTGTGTGTGTGTGTGAGATTCTATGCAATTTTATCACTTGCATATATTTGTGTTAGTATAACCACAGACAAAATATCGAATCGTGCCCTTACCACAACTTTGTCATGCCACCCTTTGTACTCACACTCAACTTCTTCTCTACCAACTCCTACACCGTAGCAACCGCTAATCTGCTCTTCTTCTTTATTTTGTTGTTTTGAAAATATGTACATGGAACCATAAAATATGCAACTTCTTAGAGATGGACTTTTTTCAATCACCATATTTCCCTCGAAAGCTATCTGAATTGTTTTATATCTCAAACGTTCATTCCTTTCCATCGCTGAGTTATATTCCACAGTGCGGCTATACCACAGCCGACTTAACTATTTAACCACTGAAAGACTTTTTTTAAAAAGGATTTTATTTATTTATTCATGAGAGACACAGAGAGAGGCAGAGACACAGGCAGAGGGAGAAGCAGGCTCCCTGCGGGGATCCCAACGTGGGACTCGATCCCGGGACCCCGAGGTCACTCCTTGAGCTGAAGGCAGATGCTCAACCTGCTGAGCCACCCGGGTGCCCCGACTGAAAGATGTGGTGTTTCAGGACGTCTGTTTGTGGCTACTATGAATAGACCTACTGAAAACATTCTTGTCTTTTGCTAAAAATCCAGATTTTTGCTAAATTACAAAGAGTTAATGAAAGAAATCAAAGGAAACGTAAAAGTCTTTCTTTAGGGAGAACCAATTCAATTTCTTCAGCTGAAAGTCATCTTTGTTAACCTCATATTAACCTTTTTTAATGGCTTTTTATGGGACTGTCCTTCTGACAAGCATCATTCGCGGTTCTAAGTTTGAATTCCTATCTTTTATTATATGCCGGGATAAAATATCATTTACTGATGTGGTTTGAACCTTCATATATGGACCAATGGCATAAAGTTTTCATCCCTGCCTTTGTCTTCTCACTAAGGTATGGTTTAGGATCAGTGGTTTTCTAGGAGCCGAGTGTGTCCTAGACCAGTGTGGGTCAATATGGCAGCTACTAGTCACGTGGCTATTGAGGCTGCAGTATTCTTGAGTGAGATGTGCAGAAACTGTAAAATCACACGAGTTGGAAGATTTTGAAAAAAAAAAAAAGCATGTAGAAATGTCGTTACTGTATTTTTTATATTAATTACATGCTGGAAGATTGATTTTGTTAAAATGGACTAAATGAAGTATATTGTTAAAATTAATTTTACCTACTTCTTTTTACTTTCTTTAATGTGACTAGTAGAAAACTTTAATCTGCGGTAGATCCCCACCCTCACCCGCCTTTCCATGACCTCAGTTACCCACGGTCAACCTCGGTCTGGAAGCAGATGACTTTCCTTCCGATGCATCCTCAGAAGGCCAATAGTAGCCTAACTACGTCAGAGTGCCCACATCACTCTCTTCACTTATCTCATCATGCAGGCATTTTATCATCTCACATCGTCCCAAGAAGAGTTCTGAGCACAGTATAAAAGATTTTGGGAGAAAGAGAGGGAGGCCTCATTGACGTAACTTTTATTACAGGATAACTTTACAGTAATGCTCTATTTTATTATTAGTTGTTATTGTTAATCTCTTACTGAGCCCAATTTATAAATTTAACTTTATCATAGGTATGTATGTATAGGGAAAAAAACATAGTACGTATAGGGTTTGGTACTATCCACAGTTTCAGACATCCCCCCGGGGACTTGGAACATATCCCCTGTGGATAAGGAGGGACACCTGTGTGTATGTGGCTTGAATGATGTATTTGGCCGACAGTGATATCCATGGAGACGGAGGTCTGGGGAGGCTGAGGAGCTTACCCCCGGTTACGCTGTAGACACTTCATGTGATGTCATCTGCTTACGCTTGTTTTCATTCCAGTGGTTTACTCATTGGCCACGTTGTCAGTGTCGTGACTTTGCATTCAACTTGTGAAAGCCGGAAGAGTTGTTTCTCTTGACGAAACAGTCCGGGCAGTCCAAACTCTTTGGGACGGCGGGCTTCGAGTTCAGGCTGGCGCTGCAATGCTTTCCTTTTGTGCCTCCCGGATGCCGCTGCCGTATGGCAACCCCAAGGAAAGCTTGCTTCTCATGTTCCATCTGGTACAGTTATGTTGAAACTGCCTTCCACTCCCCCCGCCCCATATCTCTCACTACTCCTGAGAGCAGATACTAGAAGCTGTGCTTTAAAACCCGTTGTAGAATTTGTATCGTGTCTTAAGCATGTCCGGTTAACGACGGCTGATATTTATTTGGCGTCATGCTCAATAACGTGAATTAAGAATCACCAAGCACCAACGCTAAGCACTATGAATTATATCGTGTAGGCCTCACAGCAATCCAGGAGGTACCTACTAGCCTGGCTCCAAGTCACAGGTGAGGACACGGAGGTTTGGAGAGATGACATAGAGTGCCAAGCTGCACTGGCAGAGAAGGTGTATTCCAGAGTTCTAGTCCTTGCCATCTGACTCTTGGACTCCTGCTCTTGAGCACTATTTTGCCTTTCTCTTTCAGAGGGCGAATTCCTTTGCAGAGAGGAATGAGTCCTTGATTCCTATGAGAAACTTTACGAGAAGATAAAGTCCCAATGTTCTAGAACATCCCTGAAAACCCACAAAGCGTAGCCATGTATAGACTGTATTATAATCACATGACACTCCCTAGCGCGGGGACTTTTAGACTCTGTGCTTGGCACCTAATGGACTTGCCTTTCATTCCATGGGGTGGGGGGAGGGGGGCGGACGTCTGTGCCCATACCCTCCCAGAACAATAGTGAATGGCTTTGCTGTATGACTTCAAAGTCCTGAAGTTTCTTTGATCTTATCTGTGTTTTCCATCCTTAGGTAAAGTGATGTATTGTGACTAGCACTGGTGTGTGCACAATGCACTGTTGGTGCAACAGCCTCAGCCGCTCGCTGTAACCTGGGATGCTCAGATTTTAGAGTGGAAGGAGACTGATTTTCTGCTGCAGGGGTCCACAGATACTTTCTGTAAAGCCCCAGACAGTAAATATTTTAGAACTTGTGGGCCAGACCATCCTTGTTGCTCCTGTTCGACTCTGCCGTTGTGGAACAAAAGCAGCCGCGGGCTATTTGTAAGCAAATGGGCGTAGGTCTGTATGTTCCAATAAAGCTTTATTGACAAATCAGGGGGCCATAGTTTGCCAACCCCTGTTCTGGTGAAATGCTTGCCTTTTATAGTTGAAAGAGGCCGGGATCAAGCAGCTTGCTCGATTTCAACTGCTGGCATGTTGCAGAACAAGGTCTAGAAGTCGGACATCCTGATTATCAGCAACTGTCCCTACTCTGGTCTACTTATTCGTACTTAATTTCCTTCCTCCCTTATTTTTAAAAAACATAAGAATGTCAAACCTTCAAAGGGAGATGAAGAATAATGTAAAAATCAGCCGCATATTACCATCATCGAGCCCTAGGGAAAAAACTGCAAATACGTTTGCAGCTTCCTGTAGGAAGCACTTGCCAGTTGTCCTCCTTTACAGCACGTGTGTCTCCTGAAACGACGTGTGCTGTTGTTCTACGTCTGTTCAAATGTGCAAATGGCATCATACTGCACGTATCCTTCATCACTCTCTCGCAACGAAAAATGAACAATAATTTCAGAGAATCTTTTTTTTTTTTTTTTCCCCTAATGGCAGAAGGTTAGAAACCCAAATTACCATTATTAAGCAGGAAGACGAAGAAACACCACTTAGTAAAGATCCAATGTCTGGTCAGGAAAAGATTGTTCAAAAGTGGACCGGCAACAAGATATAGGCAGAGTATTTATAAATCTAAGGCGACTTGTAAAACTGCAGGCACACTTTCAGCTGAGTGACCTCGGCGAGCTGTGCACCGTCCCGGTGCCTCAATCTGTAACATCGGAGGGAGCCGTGGCAGCGCCTGGTAGGGCTTTTGGGGGGGGAGGGGCAGCATGCCTACGACGGTGCCTGGAGTGTCATGTCAGCTCTTGGGGATTTTAACATCCGTCCCCCAAGGGTCAAACTGCTGAGCTTCCCTATTCGGAAGGAAGATAACGCAAAAGCGCCGCAGACCTGCTGAGTTAGAAGCAATCGAACCTTCTGGAGGCGGACAGCCAGCAAACATTTGAAAATGACCTTGATACGTCAGGAAAATGTCGTTGAAGGAGCAATTTGCAGATGAATATGAATTGAGTAAATACGTATGAGACAAAGTATCGTTAATTGGAGTCCACGGACAGACGCCCAGGATGGACTAGGGCACCGGCCGCGCCTCGCGGTGGGCACCGTGGGCCGCACCTGCCGCGCTCCCCGCGGGTCGTCTCAGGCCAGGTCCTTAACCTGTCCCAGCGCGTGCCCTTCGCCGTCAAGTGCGGGTAACCGGCGACCTCCCAGCGAGGGTCGCCCGGAGCCTTAGCACAAGGCGACAAGGTTAGATGCCATCATTATGGTTGTTCTTGTCGGGATGATTACAAGGTGTGGGTTTAGTGGCGAAGTGACCTGGGTGGGGTGGACTCCGCGCACGAAATGACTACTCGTCAGAAATAGAGTAGTTCTGTGGGAAAAGGCCAGCATGGCACTGAGATGCCAGAAATAAAACAGAGACGGTTGAGGGGATCTCTCTCCTTTGTGTCGTCTTGCTCTAAGTGTCCCACTGGAGTCCAAACTTCTCGAGAAAACACATTTTTGAGGGGGGATTGTTGGTTTCTGCTGTTTAAAAAAAAAAAAAAGGAAAACAATGATGTGAAGAAACCAGAGTCACAAAAATGTTATAAAAGATGACAATTAGTTCTACGGGAAAAGGTTCAAGGGTTTGGGGTTGTTCAGTCCAGAGAAAAGCAGGCGGAGGGAGGCTTAATGACCATCTTTAGACAAATGAGACATCTTCATGTGGGGAATGTGGGCCCGTCTTAAACCAGCTTTGTGGAGGACCAAATTAGCAGGAACGGACTTAAATTAAAGAGGAGGAATATGACATCCATAGTAAGTTCTGGAAAGTCTCAGCGGCCAACTGCTGTTTGAGGGAGCTGCCAGCAGAGACTGGGAGTTGGCATCTGGGGGTTTAAAGAAAAACCAAAACTAAAGCATATCATTAAGATGCTCCTTTCCGAAATCGCTATCAGGCCAGTAGGTCTGTTATTCTCTGGATCTCACTCGGGGCCGTGAAGGAAGGCGCTACGGTAAAAGGAATCTGCTCACCGGGTGTGGGATGGCTCTCAAGTCCATCTGTCCCCGAGCCAGGCCAGCCTGCCCGTCAAACCCTGGAGATGTGGGTCTGACTGACTTCTCTCCTCCCTCCCTCTGCTCTGTCCCTTGGGACTCAGCCCACGTCTCCCATCAGAGTCGCTGGTTTCTTTCTTCCTTTTGCAAAACTCCGAGCTGCCTGTGTGCTTTCCCTCTTTTATGATTTCTATTTCTTGGCCTTAGAATCAGTGGTGTCTTGGCGGCGCCTGGGATCAGCTGCCATCATAACGCATTTACATTTTGTGATCCAGATGCATACATTCTTTTTTTTTTTTTTTAAGATTTTTATTTATTTATTCCTGAGACACAGAGAGAGGCAGAGACACAGGCAGAGGGAGAGGCAGGCTCCCTGCGGGGAGCCCGACGTGGGACTCGATCCCGGGTCTCCAGGATCATGCCCTGAGCCGAAGGTGGCACTAAACCGCTGAGCCACCCAGGGATCCTCAGATGCATACATTTCTGAGAAGCATTTCCAGGTTTATTTCCTATGAACATGGCCGTGTTCAGCTCTTTCATAAAAAAAATTTGAAGTTCCTTCTAACCCTATAATACTTGTGAGTAATGGAAGAGCATGGTACCCTATGGCGTACGTAAGTGGCTAACCACTGCCCGTAAGTCAAGGCTGGCTCTCCTCTGGGTGCTGTGCGCTCCGTGGGCTGCAAATGGCTTTTACATTTTTTAAATGAGTAGAAAAACATTGAGTAGGAAGCAACTTACAGTGACTACCTTCTGCTCTCCTGCTCCTTAAAGCCAAGCACCCAAAGAAGAGAGAGAAGCCCGGCCCTTGACCGTAGGAGATGGTGGTCGAGTGAACGGGTGGAAAATCCTATTCTCTACAGTCTGGCTTTGTGGCGTCAGAAGTGCCGACACGTGACCCAGCAATCCCACTCGCGGGTGTGTACTCCAAATGATTGGAGGCGGGCGCTCGAACAAATACCTGTGTGGGCACGTTCCCGGCGGGACTACCGACAGGAGCCAGAAAGGGGAAGCAACTCCGTCCATCAATGAGTGGATGGTAACGAGCTGTGGAATTCTCATGCAGTGAGGTGTGCCTCGACCACAGAGAAGGGTGACGCGCTGACTTGTGCTACAACAGGAACGAACCCCGAAAATATGATGCTGAGCGAAGGAAAGGCACGGCAGGTCACGTGTCATATGAAGGACCTGCATTTTAGAGACAGAGAGCAGGCTGGCGGTTGGCAGGCGCTGGGGGAGGGAATGTCCAGAGGGTCTTCCTGGGGATGACCGGCATATCTTGAAGCTAAACAGAGGTTATGGTTGTACGACACCATGAATATGCTAAATGCCACCGAATCACATGTTGATTTTATGGTAGGTGAATTTTACCTTAAAAGAAGCCGCAAAAAATAAAATAAAATAAAATAAAATAAAATAAAATAAGCTGCAAACTATAGGCAGATGGACCTGCACGTGAGCACGACCACAGCCACCGTCCTGGAATTAGCCACAACCGTGTGCTTCTCGCGGGCTGTGAGGCTCTTCACATGGATCATCTCGGTGAACCCTCAGGTTCGCCCAGGAGGGGAGCTGCTGCTAGGACCAGCATCGTGTGTACAGGCAAGCTGGAGTCTGGAACAATCGGGGGCTGTGCCTAAGGCCACAGGGCCTGTAAGAGCCACACGGAAGTTCACGCTTGGGCTTGCACTTACCAGCCCGCTGTTGTGACTCCCCATGAGGATCCCCTGCATCTCTGCCCCCTACTTTCCTAACCTCTGTCCCCCCTCCATTTCCTGCTTCCTACTTCTTCACTTGCTGGGTGAGCGTGAAGGTCAAAGGACTTAGGACGGGTCACCTTCTGTTTCACCTGCTGATTCGAGGCTTCATGCACCTGGTACCGGGGCAGGTGCTCTGCGCAGCGGCTGTGCCTCTCCAGCCTGCCGTTGCTCGTCTTCTTCCTGGACGAGCTGTGTCCCTACCAAATGCCAGCACCAGGCTCAAGGCCCCGCCTTCCCTCAGTGGTCACGAACTCTTCCACTAGTCAATTTTCTCTCGGACTTTCCAGGCTCCCCTCAAAGCTCCTTTACTCACAAGCCTCTCCATCTCGGTGGATGATAACGACAGCCTTCCAGATGCCTAAAAACCTTAGAGACACCCCAAGCTCCTCGTGCGTTCACTCCACCATCCGGGAAAAGCCTTTGCTTGGGTGTAGCCGAAGAAGAGGCACCATTTCCTGCACGCAAAAGCTCTACCTGCTTAGGTGTGTGGAGCTGGGCCCTTTAGAAGCCATGGATGGGAGCCAGCAGCAGAACTGCTGCTTAGAAAGAGAGATGAAAGCAAAACTGGGCCCCTCGTGTTGCCTTGAGTCAGGTGCAGCTTCCGTAGCTCCCGACTCTAGGCCCTGCTGCTTCTCCTGAGGCTCCACCAAGCGATGCGATGCTGCGTAGGTCACAGAAAGGGCCACCGAAGCTGTCTCTCTCCGTAGCTGTGTCCGTGCGACGCGGCCGTGAACAGCCGTCCCCGAAGAGCTGGAGTTTACCCCTCTGTTCCTGGACGCCGAGCCGGACTCGGGCCTGCTTTGCCCACCAGCACGAGGGGTAACGACCTGGGTCAGCGCGGAGCCCAAGCCTGGGCAGGCCTCGCGGCCTCTGTGTGCGGCCCTCTCGCCTCCCGTCTGCCAGGCCGGCCCAACCCGGGCAGCATGGACGGCACGTGGAGAACAGCCAAGGTGCCTCCGGCGACACCCACCGACGGGGACGGCCGCGGGGGCCCGCCACGGGGGAGACCCAGGGGAGCGCCCGCTGACCCTGACCCGAATCACGGACTCACCCGACAGTGAGCTGAGAAGGGAGTTGAGGGGCGACAACACCGCGCTTTGGGGGGATCCCTCCCGCAGCAAGAACTCGGCTGCACCAGGCTACCGTCTGTGATTTACTCCTCTCCACTCTGCCGAATTATCTTAATGTTTTTTTCCGGGGCTA
Organism: Canis lupus familiaris; assembly: GCF_011100685.1. NCBI lineage: Eukaryota > Metazoa > Chordata > Mammalia > Carnivora > Canidae > Canis > Canis lupus. The sequence goes on along the minus strand of NC_049225.1, from coordinate 87,729,291 downwards.
TAATGTGCGCGCAAACTTTCTTCAACTTTGAACTTGAAGTCTTTGACCCTCTGACATACCGTGACCCCCAAACATTGCAGATGGGGCCAGGTTTCATTGTTGCTTTTACGGGAGTTCCTCTTAGGAACCACATCTAGTTATAAAAAAGGCTTGTATTTTGCAGAGCCCAAAGCCGGGAACCACAAAAGCAAACCCTTGAAATTCAAAGCCTCGAAGAAAGCTGGTTTCTTCAAGTCTTGTAACCTATAGGCTGTGAATGCGGAGAAAGACTCGCGGCCCCCGGAAAGAGGAGCTCGATGGAGCAGAGGGCCTCCGGCTGCCTGTCGCATGCGCGACTTCAGGAAAGGTTAAGTCGGTAAAAATGAAAAGTGATTGAATCTCAATTATTTATTTATTTATTTATTTATTTATTTATTTATTTATTTATTTATTTTATATATTAAGATTTTATTTATTTATTCATAGAGACACTCAGAGAGAGAGGCAGAGACACAGGCAGAGGGAGAAGCAGGCTCCATGCAGGGACCCCCACATGGGACTCAGTCCTGGGTCTCCAGGATCACATCCTGGGCTGAAGGTGGTGCTAAACCACTGAGCCACCCGGGCTGTCCCTAATCATTTATCTATTTTTTAATATTTTCTTTATTTATTCCTGAGAGACACAGAGAGAGAGAGAGAGACCCAGGCAGAGGGAGAAGCAGGCTCCCTGCGGGGAACCCGATGCGGGACTCGATCCTGGGACCCCGGGGTCACGCCCTGGGCCCAAGACAGACGCTCAACCGCTGAGCCCCCCAGGGGTCCCATGTATCTCAATCATTCAAAAAGAAATTATCCTAACCCCGTCTTTGCTCTCCTGGGCAATAGTAAAAAGAGGTGACTTGGGGTACTGCTTCTTATGCCAGGATATAAAAGTCAGGGTGTATCACCAGGTAGCATTAATGACAGACACGGAATTGATGAAATTTGCAATAAATGAGCACATTGAGAAATCCGGGGCGCGTTTCCTTCATGGCAAAAGCCATTATGAATGCCAGGAAATTTGGGGGGGGAGCAAGTGTGTTTCAGGAAAAACAAAACAAAAAACAAAAAACAGCTGTTCTTAAGCATTTGATGTGCAGAAAAACAAATTCCACCCAAACCATTGTTTCCCAAGGGCCGGGAGTTTCCTAAGGTTTTATTTTTTTATTTTTTTATTTTTTTTATTTTTTTTTTTCATTGTAAATGCCTTCGCCCCCATTAGGAATTCATGGTATCTGCCTGCAAGGTCTGCTTTTAATTTCCATCAAACCTGGGAGCAAAAATGAAAACTATGTCACCCTATTCTTTTGAACTCTCAAACCATTTATTTTGGCCAGCGAAGAGCCTTGCCACGTAGACGGTATTCATCTCCCCACCATAAAGCAAGGCGGATATAGATGTGAAATAACATGCACTTTGGAAGGCCAAAGACAGAGGCAGGTTCACAAGCGACCCACGAAAACTCAGGCCCCTCGAGCTCACCTTCACGACTGACTCTGCGTGTGTCCACTTTTAATAAATAGCCCAGAGCTTTCCTTCCAGAAAACCCTCTCCCGGGCGGCCACGTGCACAAGGGAAATGAGCAGAGCCTCCCAGTGACTTAGGGATGGAGTCCGCGCTGCCCCTAAGTATAAACTGTCAGATGAGCTTCTTTGTCCCCATGGTTGTTCTTTAGGTAAATGTTCTCCTGATCCCTACTTTAAATGGTCATTTTTTTCTCCGGCTGCGTGAGTTGGGACGAAGGGCCCGCAAGCCCCCGCCGCCCAAGGGTGGCTCTGCAGGCATCTGCTGGAACCAGGTCACTTTAACAAGCGGCAGTGGCAACGGTCGGCCTGCGCGTGTGCCTGGAAGTGAGGTGCAAATGGGTCCCGTCTACGGAACTTCGGTCCTTCGGATCGACGGCTGCTGGCCAAGCCCGATGGCCGCGTGTGTAAAACACCCCTTCTTCCAAGCAACTTCCCCACTGTTGTTCCGATTTTAATTCACTGCAGCTTAGGGGCCGGACAGTGGTGGTGGTGGTGGGGAGTCAGGCCGCCCCTCTCAGCTTGGGTGGCGCAGGGGTAGCCCCCCCAGGCGCAGGCCTTCGGGTCCCTCAGGTCCCTCCAGGCGCCCGGGACACGTCCTACGGCTGAGGGGTGCAGCCCCTCTGGGAGCGGGGTCACGCGGACTCACCGCCTACCTTGCTCTCTCTTCCCGCCACCTCAGCCTTCATCGCAGCGAGGCTCGGCTGGGGAGACGGGTCTTCGGATTTAGCATGATTCCTGACACCAGCATTCTTCTCTCCTAACTTTGGGTAGATCAAAGATTTCTGTCTTTTTTTAAAAAAAGATTTTATTTATTTATTCATGAGACACAGAGAGAGAGGCCGAGACACAGGCAGAGGGAGAAGCAGGCTCCCTGCGGGACTTGATCCCGGGACCCGGGGTCACCAACTGAACCAAAGGCAGATGCTCAACCGCTGAGCCCCCGGGTGGCCCCAAAGATTCCTTGAGTCTCGGTTTATCTGGAGGAGAACTCCGGACTCGCTTCCCGTCTGGACTCCTCGGTATCACCAAACCCGCACCTGGAGACCCAGCACAACCTCTCCTGATCTGCTGACACCCGGCTAAGAGCAGCGCCCACAGACGGGCAGTGGAGCCGGGGTGGCAGGGGTGAGGCGGCGGGCTCCGGGCCCTCTCTGCCTCCACGGAGGCCGCAGCCCCCGCTTCTCGATTCCGAGCTCCCCCAAAGTCAGTGACCAACATCTTCCGCGCCGTGCTCAGGGCTTCTTTGAATAAGTTGACCAACTTGTCTTGGTTTGCCCAGACCCGGCTGAGTTTTAGTCCTAAAAATCACGTGCCCTAGGAACCTCCCCCGACCCTGGGAAGATCAGGATGGTTGTGCCACCCCGACTCCAAGAGAACTACCAAGCACGAGATGGTTCTGTACCCAGAGAATTTTAGAAACGACTTTCCTATCATTTTTCATTTCTTTTAGGAGATAAAAGACAACGTATTGAGACATTTAGGAAGTTCTCCGGCAAAGCCCCCTGTTCAAACTTAGTTTCCCTAAACTTACTTTGCCATGGAAGCTTTGGGCAACACTTTTTTTTTTTTTTTTTAAACGCTGTTGACCAAAATTACACCTACGGTTACTCTTTTTTTTTTTTTTTTTTTTTTTTAAGATTTATGTATCCAGGGACACCCGGGTGGCTCAGTGGTTAAGCATCTGCCTTCGGCCCGGGGCCTGATCCTGGAGACCCGGGATAGAGTCCCGTGTCGGGCTCCCTGCATGGAGCCTGCTTCTCCCTCTGCCTGTGTCTCTGCCTCTCTGTCTGTATCTCTCATGAATAAATAAATAAAATCTTTAAAAAAGATTATTTATCCATTTGAGAGAGACAGAGAGCGAGAGCAAGTGCATAGACTTGGGTGGCGGGAGGGGCAGAGGGAGAGGGACAGAGAGGGAATCTTAAGCAGGCCCCGTGCTGAGTATGGAGCCAAATGCAGGGTTCAATCTCAGGACCCTGAGATCACGACCTGAGCCAAAATCAAGAGTCAGATGCTTACCCACTGAGCCACCCAGGCGCCCCGGGTTACTCCTTTTCATCTTGTGCAGTAATAAACCTATCAGGTGATGGTTTCTATTAAGCAAATTTCTGCTTTCCGGAAGCATCTACAGATGCTCCACTCTCAAGTGGGAGAGAAATGTGTGTGTGATGTCCCAAGTTCTAACTAAGGACGTGTTTTCCCTTAGTAATAAGGTGTCAAAAGCAGTGGTCAGAGATACCTAGAACCATATATGGGTTGAGCGGGCCTTTGTGCTTTGACCTAGGAGATTTCCCACTGCAAACTCACAGCCTCCGGAGGAGCAGGAGCTGAACCCCCGCGGTTCTGGCATAGTGATTGGCACATGGAACCGTTTTTACTGAACTCAACTAACCTTCGCTTCACTCTTGCTTCCAAGGGGCTAATGAACTTTGAATTACTGACATTTATGAGACAATTTATTTAAAAATCAGAGACTGTCTACATTCATGTTTGAAGGTTGCCTGTGATAAAAAAAAATTTTTTAAGAGTCTGGATTTTGTGGTTTAAAGCATCTTTTTAAATTCTCCACCCAAATCAGTTCTATTTGCTGTGATGTTTCCGTCTTCTGAGAAGTGCACGCGCAACCGGTTAGAGCTTCAGGATGTCAGAATATGGTATCTGCCTAAAAAATCACAGTGAGTGTCACTTATTAATTGAACCCCGTGCCTCGGGGTCACCTACCTAGTTGAGGAAGTTCAAGCCCAAGAAGATGACGTTGTCCATCCTGTCAGGATGGAGGCCAGAACCTACCTCACCTGAATCTTCATTCTGGGGCCCGCAGCACTGCCAGGCTGGGGGGTGAGTCAGGGGACCTGTGCCAAGCTCGCCAGGCGCACCACGTGACTTGGCCCGGGTCCCCCCGAGTCTGCCCTCCTCTGGGCGGGGGGGTTATTAGGTTAAGCCAGTCTGCACTAACTTGTGTGATGCATCAAAGGCACAGACTAAACCAGAAGTTGCTACATAGCAGATTCCTTTTTAAGACGACTCCAGGACAGATAATAATAAGCCTTTTAAGGTCAGCCTGCTGGATGCCAATTCTGTTTACTTCAGCAGAAGTGGCTGTAAATTGTTGTAAAAATTGACCTGAATTGTTGTAAAAAAGGGAGGTGACCCTGAAGGTGCCAGAGCACGGGCATGGCTGCTTCCCATTGGCTCATTATTTTGTATAGGCCCACACAATCATGTCTTGTGCACCATTTTTAAAAAAGTGTAAGTATTATGTGATAGAAGCATAAACTCCTGTGCCTGCCTTTGAGACAGTCCTTGGAGCCCCGACCCTCAGGGACAGTGCAGAAGAGGGGCTAGTGGCCTCGAGAGCCACACCGCCTGGTTCAGCTCCTCCGGTTCTGCTCCCGTGGGCCTCGGGTTCCCAGGATCCTGCCTCACAAGGCGGCCCGAGATGTTACCCCACGGCCCTGCTCAAAGTGTACAACCTCCAGCTGGTTTTTCTCCCTCCCTATCACAGCCTTCTTGAGTTTATCCATTTGGATTCACCCCCTCTTGTGCAATCCAGAACCTTCCATCTTGTCCATTGTAAAGACTTTCTTTCTTTGTGACTCACTGTAGACTAATCTGCTGTCCCTCCGTAGGGACCCTGTTTTTCTTGAGTTAGGTCCTCTCGGGTGGGGCCGCTCTTCCTTCTACAGTTCTTCCTAATCGGGAGAGAGAGGTCAACACTCTCTTGCATCTTCTTTTCTGAGCCTACACATTACTCCATTTTCCCTGGCTTAAATATCCTCTTTGTTTTGGGTCATGCCATCTACCAAAATCTACCCTACGCTGTCAGGGATCACTGGTATCCGCTGGCCTCCTGCCCTCTCTCCCACATTATGGAAACCGTGGTGCAGGGTTCAAGGCCTCTTGCAGGTCACCATCTATGACAACTTGATACCCGTGTAGAAACCGCCCAACGTGGCGGCCTCTAAGCCTTCCTGATCTTGGAACCAATCCCATTCACCCCTGCAGCATTCTGACAACGTTCTTCCACTGCTACTTTCTGCACCCCGTTATCCCCAAACACGGTCACCCCGGAAAGCGTCGATGGCAACAGCCTCCTGTTTGGGTTTGAGTCTCACAAGAAGCAGACCCTGAAAAGAGATTCCAGCACGAGTGGTTTATGGGGAGCCAATGCCAGCGGGACAGTGGGAGGACAGAGACCCGGAGGGGAAGGAACAGAATATCCTTAGAGTTACCTCATGTGGGGGAAAGTGAAGGGGTTGGGTAGCTATTCGCTGAATCCCTTATGTTGTTGCTGAGGTTGCATCCAGGGGACTTCAAAGACTCGGTGTTTCTGGCCTCAAAAGGCACCGAGCCAAAAGCCAGTCATGGTCTGGCCAGAATTCATGGTCTGAGTAGAAATCAGGACATCAGGCTGCGGAGATATTGGGGGGCACCGAGAGCATCCTCTTCACTTACCATTTCAGCTTTCACAGCATTTCCCCGCACATGCCTTTCGTCTTTACTGGGGTCCCTAATCCCTCGGCTGACTCATTTTCAGCTAAAATGATGGGCCTCCTGAGAACCACAATTCCTTCCATATGGAGCCTGGGCTCCGTGGACAATTTGGGCTTCTCTCTCAAGCCTCTCAACTTCATTGTCTCCTTGGTGTTGTTGTTTTTCTTTGTTCTTTTCCTTTTGTGACCGCAATTTGGTATTTCTCAACGCAGTTCAGACTATGATAGCTAGAGAGAATTGCCCACCCCGGCAAACTGGTGCCACGACAAATTAATGGAAGTCTGTCTCCCCGGTTCTTACATTTCGTTACTGGTTTGAGGCCATCCGTCTCTTTAATGGCTCTCAGCTGCTCGTCTACACTTCCCCCTCTCCTCAAGGCACCTTCTCCGCTCCGTCCCTTTCATTCTCAGTCAATGACTCAGCCCAAGTTCTTGGTGGAACCGTCTATGTTGACCATTTTGTCCTTCTCCTGCTCCTCCTTCAACCTGTTCCAGGATGATTTCTGGCGCCATCGCCACAGGAAGACCGTTTTTGCTTGAACTCTGTGTCAGTGGACATTTCCACTCTTGGAAATGTTGCTAAGAAAGCTCCTTAGCAACATTCTTGGATATTTGCTCTTTCTCAACTGGTCTCATCTCTTATTTTCTGTGCCATGAAACTCTCTTAGTTTTCTTCTTATCTTTCTGGCCACTTCTTTCCTCTTTTCAGTCTGACCATCTTCCGTCCATCTAGCCACTGAATGTTTGAGCACCTTGGGCCCTGTCCTTTCCTCACATTCTCTCCGTGAACGGTCTTATTTTATCAATGCCTACTCTTTATGCCTACGTTTCGACGTGTCCTTTGAGATCCAGGCCCACATGTCCAGCAGCTCACTTGAGTTACTCTTGAATTTCTGGAAAGACACTTGAAAGTCACTATATCTAGAAGTGAACTCATGATCGTTTCCACAAACCCACTCCACTTCCAGTGTACTTGACTTTGGCAGCCCACCCTGTCTGTGTAGACTGGAAACCTATGAGGCAGCCTCAACACTCTCCGACCTCAGCATATTGGATTTTACTTCAAAAATACCTTCTGAAAGTATCTACTCTCTCGGTTTCCACCACTCCCACCATTTCCAAGCTATCGTCATTTCTTCTGGGGATGACAGAAATGGGTCTACTTGCCCTCTCCTGACTCCTCTAACCCATTCTCTGAGCTGCAAATAAAGCTAACTTTGTGAAATACAAACCTGATCATATGACTTCTGCCCCCAGATCTTCTTAAAAGTCTTCCATGGCTTCCTAGCCCTTTGCAGATCAAGGTAACCCTCCTGGATATGGCCTATAAGGTCCTACCTGGTCTTGGCCTACTTACATCTTCATCTTCATCTTTCCCCACACTCCAGCCCACTCTCTCTGCTCAGCCACACTGACTAACTTTTCGTCCTGGCTCTTCACATACTCTCTACTTTTGCAGAGCTTTTCGCACGTACTGAATCCTCCTCTTGTCTCTTTTCTAGTTGACTCCAACTTGTGGGTTGGAGTCCCATCTCTTCATCCAATAGTGTGTCTGACTTGTGTTATCTCGACGAGAAAGGCTTCACTGAAACCTTGGCAAGTCAGTTCTTGTCATTATAAACTCTTGTTGCAGTCTGTAAATCTTCATAGCATCTATCACGGCTGCAATTTTACATTTATTTCTATGAGTTTTTGACTAATGCCTACCACCTGACCAGGTTTTAAGCTCTGTGAGGACAAAGAATGATGCCCACTGTGGTGCTCAGCTACTTAGCAGGTGCTGAGGAAATATTGATTGAAATTCCTGTTCTATGTGAACTCCAATTGTGCTCTCTCCCTCTCTCTCCATGTCTCTTTTCTTTTCTTTTTTTTAAAGATTGTATGTATTTATTCATGAGAGACACAGAGAGAGGCAGAGACACAGGCAGAGGGAGAAGCAGGCTCCATACAGGGAGCCTGATGTGGGACTCGATCCCAGGACTCCAGGATCACGCCCTGGGCCAAAGGCAGACGCTCCACCCCTGAGCCACCCAGGTGCCCCTCCAACCGTGCTCTTAAATGTGCTTCCTAACCTAGTCTCAGTAAGACTTGCTTTCTCATTCTTCAATCTCTCTCTTGTCTTATTTATCTTTTGCATCCATAGGTAGTTTCAAGTCCCCTTTAAAAAGAAAAATACCCTCCTCAACCTTGCATTTTGGCTCTTTTCTTTTACAGAGTCTCCAGATAGTAATGCACACTAGCTATCTCCACTCCTCCTTTTCACGCACTGTCACCTTCTCTCGTGACTTGGAAATAGAACTCAGCTCTTTCCTTGAACTCCAGACTCAAATTGCCAGCCAGTGACTCATCTGCATATTTATCTGCACGGTTCATGGCTCTTTGTTTTTTTTTTTTATTTATTTTATTTTTTTTTATTTATTTATGATAGGCACACAGTGAGAGAGAGAGAGGCAGAGACACAGGCAGAGGGAGAAGCAGGCTCCATGCACCGGGAGCCCGACGTGGGATTCGATCCCGGGTCTCCAGGATCGCGCCCTGGGCCAAAGGCAGGCGCCAAACCGCTGCGCCACCCAGGGATCCCCTCTTTGAATTCAACCTATTTCAACCCTTTCAGACCTGTTCTACTTTTGAACTGGTAAAAAGTGAGCTATCCTTTAGTTAGTTACCAGAGTTGGGGCTCTGAGAGCTATCCTAGTCTCTTCCCACATGGCCTCTAGTTACGTTAGTCCACATGTCTTGTACAGTGTGTGTCTTAGCTGTTTCTGGAATCTCTGCCTTAATGCACATGGACACCCATCTTTTGTTCTCAGGCTATGATGAGAGCTCTTCAGGGATCTCCCAGGTCAGCCTTGCCTCACGGCCTTCCAGTATTTACGCTGCTATAGTGAGCTTTCTAAAGCACAGATCTGACCAAGTGTCACATGCTGTGAAGGCACGCACACAAGTTGTGTCTCTCCACATTGTCAGCTTTATTCCGTCATAAAGCAAGGCTGACGTAGTTATAAAGCAGGCTCGGCATTGCAAACTCGACGACCCGTCACCATGTGATTAACTTGGCTTCTTACAGGGCCCACAGAGCAGAGCACAGAGAAGCCGCACAACAAACGGGATAACAGAGGGAGGAGGAAGTTAACAAACCAAACACGAAGTCAGCCTGTGGGTGTGCGATTGAGACAGGGCCTTGGCCTGGTCTGGGGCCGCTCTCGGCGCTCACTGCTTCTTATGTTGTTCAAACACAGGAGGATCTCAGTCCTGGGCAGAGATCAATGGGGCAGAGCCTTCAGAGGCAGCTGCCTTTTTCAAGTGGTCAGACACAGAGGGGTCAGGTCTGAAGAGTCTGACAGCCTGCTGCCCAAATCCTCCCTTTTGAAAGGATTTAGTGTATCTTGGGCCCTGCAGACCGCCTCTGCTTCTGCTTGTTATCAGTTCCGGGGTGTCAGCTGATGCCGGCCGGGGCCATATCTCCTAGCTGCAGGACTGTAACGGCTGCATCACTGCTCGGCACAGGCGCCGGCCCGACACACTGGCTCCATCTGCTCTCCACAGTAGCCCACTCTCTCCAAGGACGTGGGCCCCTCATCCTCCTCCCCGAGGCTCCCCATACTCCCAGGTGCAGTGGCATAGCATGCAAGTCCCCACGTGATTACGTCTTCCCTTTTGCCTCCAGCTGTCCTCCCATCACCTCCTCTGCTCTAGGTATCCCCCCATCCTTGCTAATCTTGCAGTACTAGGATGTTGCACTGTTTTACGCTTCCATGAGTCCTCACACACTCTTTCTTCTCCCTACCACACCCTCCCCAGGTCTTTGGAAGAGTAGAAAACCTCCACTTGTGATTCAGGGCTTGGGTCGATCACTTGCTTTGTACAGCTTTTCCTGATCTTCTCAAACAGAGTGGAACGCTCTGCCTACCATGCTCCCAGCGCGCCACGTACACATTCTGTTCGAAGTCACGTTGGCAGAGCTGCTGTTCAGGTTGTGGACTGCACAGCTCTTGGGGCTTTGTTCACAAAATGGTGCCCACTGAGCATGGCCATACAGCGCGATGCTATTTTTGAGCGGTTTCTCCATTCTTTGTTCTTAAGGATCACAGCACTGGGGAAGAAGGATTATAAAGAAGATTAAGAACATAGGATGTGACCATGTGCTGGATGGCTGTGTTAACTCAAGAGGCATGAAGGAAGAGGACTTGGGTACATTTTGTCGGGAGGAGGCTTATGCATGTAATGTGGGAGCTTAAGGGATAAGTGTTGTGGTGCTTTGATGTACCCAGCCCCCCAAGGGCAGATTGTGCAAGAGGGACGACAAGAAGGTGCTGGCTCAGGGTGCTGATGTTCATGCATAGACCAGAGCAGGACCAGCTGGAAGACCATCAACTGAGTATTTAAGAATGACTGATGCCCAACTGGCCCCTGAAAGAGGAGTGGGGGTTCTACTGTACCTTCATGGGGCTGACGCTCGTGTTGGCAGTGGGCTCCCTCAGATAAATCTGAGGGCTCTGAGCGCGCTGCCATGGACGCCCCGGGGCAATCCCTGCTAGGGCTTGGGGGGCCATTTGTTTGTTTGCCCCTCACCTCTTCCAAGGGACTGAGAGCTTCAGTAAGCCAGGCATTGAATCTTTCGATGTTAAATCTCCAGTATCTGAGGTGATGCCCGGCCCTTATCGGGCCACCCCACACTTGCCCTAAGCCAGAAGGGAAAGAGAAGGGAGACTTAGGGACAAGTCCCGCAATAATGGTAATAATAACAATTATAGTCAAAACGAATACAGTGTTTCCTAAATGAGCAGCAGTTTCCTAAGTGCTATATATATATATACATATATATATGCAGATGTATATATATATTTTAAGATTTTATGTATTTATTCACGAGAGACGGAGAGAGAGGCAGAGACTCATGCAGAGGGAGAAGCAGGCTCCATGTGAGGAGGCCGACGTGGGACTTGATCCCGGGACCCCGGGGTCACGGCCTGGGCCCAAGGCAGAGTCTGAATCGCTGAGCCCCAGGCGCCCCTATGCTTTATATATATCAGCTCATTTTATCCTCGTATGTAGGTATCACAATAATTGTCATTTTACGGATGCGAAGACGATGCCAGGAGATGCGAAGGGACGTGGCCGCTGTCGCACAGCATCGCAGGCCGCGGGCCCTGGTGACCTGCAGAGCGGCGGCCGAGGGCTTTAAATGAGGGTCTGTGTGTCCTCAGGCCTCGTCCTCCAGACTTGTTGGGCGTCTGGGGTAAGATGACAAAGTGGAACCAAACTGGGAAAGTACTCCAGCCCCCAACCAGCTCGGTCTGTCCTCTGGTTTGCTCCCTGTGCCTCGCCCTCGGGAGCCCGTCTGTGCTGCAGGTGGTTAGGGCGCTCACACCCCTGCCCTTCCCCTGGTGCGAGGGTCAGGCCCGGCACCTGTCTCCTTAGGCTGCCTCCTTTGAAAGTTAGGAGAAAATAGGGAGATTTTCTCCTGAAACTTCACCTGCTTCTTCTTTTTGTGTTGGTGATGCTTCCGGAGTACTAGGCCAGGTGCCACCTCCCCATCTCTGGAAACACACGGCTTTTTCTGAGCAACATTTTCCAAGGAATTAACACGGGGTTTTCCCTCTCCAGTTTTTAAAGGACAGTTGATGCAATTCATTTTTCCCTAGTTACGCCTTCTCTTATTTTCTTCTCTGTTTTTTGTGAATTGAGTAATTTGCAATTTGGTTCCACTTCATCTTATTCCAGAAGTCAAATCACGGAATGTCTTCCGGTAATATTCATAACTTAATTTTCCTTTCTACTTAGCTGTATTTCTCTAACCTGTGGGGAAAATGGAAATGCAGAGTTACAGTGTGAAGTCTGTGAATCAGAAGTTTTCTGACAAAAGGAAAAAAGACAAAATTCACACCTGGCTTGTATTTGACAAGGTTTCCACATGCTTCCTTTTTTTTTTTTGGATTCCCCAACGGGCTTTTCAACATATATACATTAACATTTTTGTGTAGTGTATATTAATAAATAGCAGCTTTGATTTTTAAATTCTAGCTCTGAGGAAGAAAACCAGCGCTGTGTTTAATATGCACTGTGGCCAGGTTCCAATTCATTCTTCGATTTAAATCTTAAAGAATGTTTAGTTTAAAATAATTCCTTCCCACCCACCCCCCCAAAATATTTTCTAATTATGTGACTTGTTGACCTAAGGCTTGGAAAATGCTGACTTAGGCTACTCCTCTTGTAGGATTTGTCTTCTTGAAGGCATTCGGGGTTCTTAGATTTCCTGCCCCTTAAATATAGAACAGTGTGTCCTCATAATAATTTCGTCTACGTTACATGTTGAGGACAAAAAGCCCATGGATTTCTGCCCTTAATTCTAATTTACTTTTGGTTTGTTTCTTAAATGGCGTCGAAATGATCCATGGTGGTAAAACTTCAATTTCAGAAAGGGGATTCTGTGTATTTCCAGATTCACAAATGAGTCTCTTTTTAAAAGGTTTTCTAGAGAATTGAGTAAAAGTAGTTTTCTAGGATTAGGTTAAGTCCTAGTTGGAAGTAAGACCATGGGTTAGGTACGGCTAGACTTCGCAGCCAAGGTATTCCAGTCAACTGACTGTAAACCGTTTGCAGTTGTCGGGCCACGTGGAGTTTGGAAAACACGGTCCCTGTATCTGTTTTCTAGGATTGACATTAAAAATGCCACAGACTGGCTCTCTCTCATGGCTCACAGTTCTGGAAGTTGGCAGGTCTGTTTTCCTCTGAGGTCTCTCTCCTTGGCTCGAAGAAGGGCTCTTTCCGAAGTATCCTCACACGGTTTTTCCTCTGCGTGCACTCATGTCTGTGTCCTAGTCTCCTCTTCTCGTGAGGATACCAATGAGGTTGGGGTTAGGGCCCGCCAATATGACCTCCTGGTACCGGATTGCCTCTCTAAAGACCCTAGCTCCAAATACTGTCACATTCTGAGTTACCGAGGTTTAGAACCTCAACATCTGAATTTTAGGGGGAGGCACAATTCAGCCCATAACAGCTCCTCTAGAACTCATCATCCTCTGGCCCCTGGTGGGTACTTGGGACCTGAACATCCTCAGAATCTTCATTATTATTACACTGAAGAACAATAATGACCTCAAGGGGCTGACACACTGATACCACCAAAGTTTATGGAAGGTTTAGTCCCAGAGAAAAAGAAATATAACAATATAAATAATAATAATATAATATTATCATGTAATAGATATAGGAACCTCGAGTGCCTTCAGATAATGATTTAAATTAGCGGTCATAGTATCTGAGGCCACAAGCTGTGACAAATGGCATTTCAGTACTTATTAATTAATTGAAATGTATAAAGTGGGGCATTAATCTTTCATCACCTGTTACGAAGCAGGCATTTTGCTCTGCTTGGAGAAAAGGAAGATTGTATCCTCCTGTCCTCAAGGAGCATCTACTTTAGGATTTCAAAGATTCCAGATGCACTGGGTCTTGTATTTGGGTAAACCAGGCATCCGCTGGGCTACCGACCATGGCCTCCTTAGACCTACATCAGCTCTGCTCAGACTCCCTCCCACCGGACAATGGGAAGCTCAACGCCGTCGCCCAAACGTGTGCACATTCCTGGGGTCACAGTCCTCGTCACTTGTGCTTCCGGCCTCTAGCTGCTGCTGGATTTTCATCCTCCACTCTATGTCTTACAGCTCTTCCTCTATCTTTTCCTTGGAATCAACCCAAACATGGGACTCAAGCTTTGATTATTTGCTCCATCCATTAAAATACAACGCGCACGATGCAGCTGCAGACGGTAGATTTCTGCGGCCAGGTTGATGACAAGGAAGGTTCCATCCACTGCAGAGCCACAGAGCGATTCATTTGAAAATGAATAACGGACTCCTCTATTCTTCAAAATGTTTCTTGGGCATTTCCACGGACTCTAATTCCATTCTTCCCCTTTCCTTCTCCTTTCTTCTCTTTACCTTCCCCCCTGGCTCTCCCCCACCTCACTCAAGTCCATCCATCTGGTTCTGTTGCACTAATTAGGCAGGGCTGCTTAACTATCTTTCTGCAATTTGCATCTACTTTACACCCTCAGGGCCTCACCTTCTAGCCCTTCAGGGCATCAGAGATTTTCTTAGACAAACACAGTTCCACCCTCAAGGTGAAGCTCTAGTGCAAGGTGGGAATAATGAGTTTTCTTAAATTGATCTTCATGCAAACAGACTAAGTGTTAGCATTTGAGCCGTAGGGATTTGTACATGTTTTGTGAAAATTTGGGAAAAGATGTACTTAGCCATGCTTGCAGGTGTTGGAGGCTTGTCACAGGAGGAGGTGACTTTAACAGGGCCTTGAGGGTCTCTCCCCCGCCTCCCTCCCGCATTCTGCAGGAAGGGAGCACAAGGGGCGAGGGCAGTATCTACGTACGGCTGAGCAGAGCGTCCTAGAGATAGTGGCTGGGAAATGAAAGGAAGGGAGAGGCTGGCCTCAAATTTCTGCCAGCCTGCGGGAGATCTGAAGATAAAAGTTTCAATTAAAAATTTTATTTGTTTCCCCTTTAGCAGAGGATTGTCTGCAAAGGCTTCTTTCTAGAGCTCAGAGAACAAAAGCCAGAGGCAGCTGAAGTCCCTGCACCCCCAACACCTCTATTTACTCGGAGAGACGATCAGAGGGAAAACTGCTTTTGGTTCTTCGCTTGTCTATCCTGAGGATATTGTTTCTCATGACATGGTGACGAGTCTCAGAGGCTTTCCTGGGTCTTGGCATTGGAGGGAAAGTTTGTATACAAAGGGCAAAATTATGACTCTTGGGAAGATGAACATGTCTCAAATATATTCTTTTTTTTAAAGGTCTATTTTTCTTATTTGAGAGAGAGGGAGCGCACGAAGCTGGGGGAGAGGCAGAGAGGGGGAGGGAGGCAGCCCCCGCTGAGCAGGGTGCCGCAGGCCTCCCGCCACGACCCTGAGGTCAACCTGGGCCGAGACCAAGAGCCAGACCCTCCGCGACTGAGCCACCCAGGCCCCTCCATATACTCTTCAACACGCAGGATTAAATGAGGAAACTAATAAGATGTTACAGCTGCTTCAAAAGAAAAGGAATCCCCAGCCCCACACGCCGCATGCAGGCGCTCAGGGAAGCTGCGAGAAATCCTGGGAAGCGGATGCAAACTGGTTGCGCCATAGAGTCGCCAATAGAGCTGTGAAATAGCTTGCAGACCCAAGGGCGCCGGCTTTGCAGAGTCCTATCACCTCCACGGGTTGCCGGGTAGGACACCTCCTGGGTGTCCAGAAGCTTCTACAAGTCTTCCTTTCTCTGGGAAACGGGCAGACTCTGTGGGTTTATCTTGGTGAAATGTGAGGGGCGCTTGTCTGAGTTCGCTCCAAGTTTTCAACCCCTAAGCAGCTGATGTAGAGTGAGACCTTCCTGGGAGGGGGTCGATCCCCATCTCTCCTCCCTAACCTCCTTCTGTGGTGTTCTTCCCCACCCATATTTTTGAGGTTCTGGGTCCTTTACTTTGGATTTTTAAAAAGATTTTATTTATTTATCTGAGAGAGAGAGTGGGAGAGAGAGCACGAGCTGGGGGAAGGGGCCCAAGGAGAGGGAGAAGCAGACTCCCCACTGAGCAGCGAACCCCATGTGGGGCTCGATCCCGGGACCCTGGAGTCACGCCCTGAGACGAAGGCAGGCGCTCAACCAGCTGAGCCACCCAGGTGCCCCCGGGTCCTTTACTCTGATAGGTGATTTTTTTACTTAGCATTGTAGGCATTTCTTCCCTGGACTGGATCATTCCAGCCAGTGCTTTTCTGTGCCATTACTCCGGGCAGGTCACAAAAGCAAATTTAAAACAAGTACATGTTCTAGAAGAAGAACACAAATGGCCTTACACACTCTGTGGTTCACATTTACTGTCAGTGTTTCCGTGCCAGGCACCTGGAGCTGTCGTCATCCCGAAACGAGTGGAAAAGCTCTCCGGTGACCTGAGGGTTTTCCTGCTGCTTCTTCAGGAGCAGCCAAAGTGCCAACCCGAGTCGTTTGAATTTAATGCTGTGATCCTCTAGTGGGGCGCGTACTCAGGACACACAAGAGGTAGTCCCGGTACGAGGGGGGAAGTAAGTACATCAACTATTAATTTTGAGTTTTATCTCATACTGTTCTAAAATGTGATATATCTGAACTCATAAGTGGTATAAAACTGACTTTTTACTGGTGTCCAAGTCTCTGGATTTTAACACACAGTTGTTAAATAACGTGTGTGTGTGTGTGTCTAACCGTCACTATAATCAGGACACATGACGCTTTTTTTTTTATAAATTTATTTTTTATTGGTGTTCAATTTGCCAACATATAGAATAACACCCAGTGCTCATCCCATCAAGTGCCCCCCTCAGTGCCCGTCACCCAGTCACCCCCACCCCCCGCCCTCCTCCCCTTCCATCCACCCCTAGTTCATTTCCCAGAGTTAGGAATCTATCATGTTCTGTCTCCCTTTCTGATATTTCCCACTCATTTTTTCTCCTTTCCCCTTTATTCCCTTTCACTATTTTTTATATTCCCCAAATGAATGAGACCATATAATGTTTGTCCTTCTCCGATTGACTTACTTCACTCAGCATCATACCCTCCGGGTCCATCCACGTCGAAGCAAATGGTGGGTATTTGACATGACGCTTTTCATGACCCCAAAATACGATATAAGGGATCAGCTCAGACTTTCACATTTGTTTCCATGTGTGTGTTACTTTATGATCTGCACAAAACTGCGAGCACAGTAAGACGCGTTCCTAATTTTTGAACAAGTAATCATTTTAGGGGTGTGCACTCGAAACGTCACTAGCTGAGGCGTACGAACACAAGGGTTTCGGGACAACCACAACTGAGAGGAGTCCTACAAGTCGTTAATTGGGAAAAACATCTTAAGCTGATCATCATTATTATTTTTTAAGCACGTAACTGGGCAGCAGAGCTAGAGGGCCTGGAGGTGGGTGCTCCAAACCCGAGGCCCTTGTAATTACTCTGAGCAAGAAGTGCTGCAGGCCTGGACCAATGAATCGTGGGGGAGGGGCTGAATTTAAGAGACTTCTCTGAGGTGGGGTGGGGGGGTGGTAGCTGGAGTGGGCGTGAAGTCCACCGAGACATGGGGCACAGGCCCTGGGGTTGCTGCACGGGAAGGCAGTGTTGACGGTGATCCCACCGGAGGAGACCCCAACTGCAGAAGGTACAGGCAGCTCCGGGGCTTGGGGATAAGGAGCCTAAGTTGATTCTATGAAGTAATACATACGATGCGCAGCGGAGAGGGTCTGGGGGTGCGTGTTGGGATTACTTTTCGGATTTGTATTTTGTATTACAGCCAGTCGGAGCCAGTTAAAAAGTACACGGCTCGTTTCCTCTCTGTCATATAACAAAACTCATCTTGCGTCCCAGGATTTAAAATTATTTAAAAGGGACTCTTTTCATTATTATTATTATTATCATTTTATACTTACTTTTAAGTTCATTTTATTAATTTTTAAAATTAGTACATGTCACGTAATAATGTTAGGGGTATGGCATAATGATTTGATAGTCAATATATATCCCAAAACGAGGCCCCATTAATTTAGTTAAGATCCATCATCTCATCGTTACAATTCTCTTTTCTTGTGATGAGAACTTTGAAGATCTGCTCTTCTAGTAACATTCAAATGCACAATAGAGTATTGCTGACTAGAGTCACCAGGCCGTACCGTAGATCCGTGCGACTTTTTTTTTTTTTATCTTGTTACTGGAAGTTTGTACTCTTTGATCACCTTCACCAAAAAGGAGACTTCGTCATCCTCCTGGGAAGTCATAGTCCAGACTTCTGGCCAGTTAACCCCTAGGGGTGTTCTCAACTGGAAAACAGCTTGGCATCTGGCCTGCAAGAGCACCGTGAGTGGGCCAGCGCCTTCCCTGCTTGAGCTCCTCTGCTGCCAAAAATTCAGCAAGACTAGAGTGAAGGGCTTGATAGGAGGGGCACGAAGACGAGGGTGAAGGGGGACATGTAGGGTCTTTATCTGAGCAGATTCCTGTTCATCTTTATCATCAGAGCAGAGGGGTGATGGGGGGGTGGTGGTGGTGGTGCCGTGAAGGCTGAAGAGGGATATCCAGAAGGCCCTTGGGTCTATTTCCAAGTAAGACCATAATTGCAGGACTTTGCCAGGGTCTTAATTATGAGCTGATATCATTTCAGCAAGTTTGCTCTGGTGGCTGTTTTGAGCAGTGGTCTCCCAGTCTGCAGGGGACACTTTACCTAAAAAGGTATGCAAGAAAATAGTAGAAGAAAACTGGGTGCAGATGTATTCTTTAATCTGAAAAAAAAAAAAAAAAGAACAACACTAAATTCTGCTGCTGTTTTATCCTACTTAAGAGTGGTGTGTGTGTGTGTGTGTGTGTGTGTGTGTGATTTATAAATAAACGTGCATAGATTGAGAATGTCTGCTCAGAAATATCTTACTGATGGGGATAAAATTATGGTCTTTTGCTTTTACTTGAAAATAAACCCAAGGCCCTTCCGCATTTCCTTTTTTGTCCATGATAGGGTAGAGAAGGGGAGGAGATGCAGCAGCTGGGATGAAAAGGAAGAGGCAGATGGGAATGGTATTTAGGGTTTGGTGATTGATGGTCTGGGAGTGAATCCTTGATAACACCCTTGCCGCTCGCGCGGAATGTCTTGCCTTCCTGGTTCGCGTGCACCACCACCCCCGTTTCTGTGGCGGCGTCGCACCCTGGCCAGTTCTTTACGTCTCTTAACGCTCAGGCTTTTGGAGATGTGTTCCTGGCAGTTGAGAGGATGCTAAATAGATGCTGCAGGGAGAGTATTAAATGTTTTAGTAGCCCCAAAATGAAAGAGAAACATATTTTTGAACCAGAGCATGTTCCATATAATGCCAGGCTCTCAGTTTCTTTTATTTTTTTTTAAGATTGTATTTATTTATTCATGAGAGACACAGAGGCAGGTAGAGACCCAGGCAGAGGGAAAAACAGGCTCCCTGCAGGGAGCCCGATGGGGGACTCGATCCCAGGACCCCGGGACCGCTGAGCCACCCGGGTGATCCAAGAATGAAATAATAATGCACTGTGGCCAGTTGTGCAGTCGGGTGAAGACTGACTTGATTAAGGGCCCCTGGGGGGCCCAGCGGTTGAGCGGCTGCCTTCAGGCCAGGGTGTGACCCCGGGGTCCAGGATCGAGTCCCACATCGGGCTCCCTGCATGGAGCCTGCTTCTCCCTCTGCCTGGGTCTCTGCCTCTCTGTGTGTCTCTCAGGAATAAATAAATAAAATTAAAAAAAAAAAAAAAAAAAAAAGACTGCCCTTATCAGTCTTCCCGACAGGCTGGAGGTGGCTGCAGGAGGGCACGTGCTGATGCCCGTGACGTGGTGACGGGGACACTGTTAGACACTGGCCGGGCTTACAAACCGCAAGGCTAGGAGCCCGAATGAAGCACAGAAGGGATTTTGTCCTTCCGAGAGTGGAAGAGTCCAAATTAGCCGGAAAAGTTCTTTTCAAAGCATTTCCTGTTGGACGGTGAGGAATGCTGACTCTCCGGCAGGGTCGCGGCGGCGAGGACTGGGCCGGCCGGGGCTCCGCACGAACAGCTGCTTATCTCACCAGTGGAATTTCCTGTTGGTGTCCTGCGGCTCACTCACTGCTCCTCGGAAGCACAAGCCAGGTCGCCGACGCGGGGCGCCGGGTGCAGGGACACGACGCGGCTCCCCAGGCGCCTGGGCCCAACCGATGGGGCAGGGGGGCGCCGCCGCCAGGGGACAGGCCTGTGCGCGGGGCCCTGGTGGCCTCTCCCTCTGGCCACCACCCGGGCCTCCCTGCCCCGAGGGCTGCAGTCTCGGTCGCCTTCCCCGGGGCCACCTCCCGGCCCCTGTCGGTGGGCACGAGCTCCCTCCTGGCCCTGTTGGCGCCCAGCCTCCCCGCGGGGGTGACACCCGCCCGGCACCCCGACCCCTGGGGCCACAGGGGCGCCCTGTCTGTTCTGCACATGTATGGCCATTGGACTCGTTCTCCCTCTCTCCCTCCCTCTCCCTCCCTCTCTCCCCCTCTCTCCCTCCGTCTTTCTGTCCCCCTGACGCCTGCGTGTGGTCCCGGCAGCCCCCCACCTGATGATGGGCACCCACACCCCACCAGCCTCTGCTCTCTGTGCAAGAAGGCTTGGCGCGTGACCCGACACGGCCGATGGCACTGCCTCTCGGTGACTGTGACCGACGCTGTCTGCTTACACCCACTGTTTTCGTTGTCCCAACACCTCAATTTTCCGGGTTAACCACAGGGCCCTGTAAGAGTGCCGCATCACAATATCGTAATTCATGCATCGAATAAACGTTTGGTGACATCTCTTCCCGGGGGTGCTCTGCTGTGAGGGGGGGCTCCCTGCGGGGACAAGTCAGACTTTTCCGGCCCCCAAGGTCCTTGAACGAATGACAAGATGACATCAAGAAGGTGTTGGCCGACGTTGAAAGGCCAAATCTCCAGGTACCACCTGCTTTGGTTGCTCCTGCCCCCTCGGAATATGAAGAATCGTAAAGAAGACAGGGTGGCTGGCAGGGATGTGCGTGACTCACAGAGCCTAGATACTTCCATCTGGTCCTTCCCAGCGAAGGTCCGCAGACCCTTGGCACAAGGACGGTAGTGCAAGGTGGAACGTTTAAAATTCTATCAGGAGCCGTCAAAAGGCCTGGGACCCAGAGGAGGGAAGTGCTACTCGTGACTCGTGGGATCAAGGGAGGGCTGTGCACGGGGAGGCGGGCCTGAAAGGAGAGAGACGGAGTTTCAGTGAAGGGAAATGAGAGAGAAGCCGCGTCAAGGGAGGGAAAGAGCGTAGAGGACCGACCACCGAGGCGGCGCTTCTTAAACTGCAGCTGGAATGCTCTAGGGAGCTCATAAAACATATGAAGGCCAGACCCA
This sequence comes from Canis lupus familiaris, assembly GCF_011100685.1. Lineage (NCBI taxonomy): Eukaryota > Metazoa > Chordata > Mammalia > Carnivora > Canidae > Canis > Canis lupus. The sequence continues at coordinate 87,708,363 of NC_049225.1, read as the reverse complement.
AGAATTCAAGACAAATGGGGCCGAATGCACTAAAATGCACACCCAGTTAGAAGCATAATCACACAGAGCAAGAGGCATGTCGAGAGACTTTCGCCCTCAGTATCTGAATGGACATCCCTAACGGGAAGCACGTAAGGACACAAAGAACCCAATCTGAGCCTTCCCTCAGCCGTGTCAGTAGTAGTAGTACTTCCAACATTGGGATCTCGAAGCTATCTTATTTGTAGTATGAAATAAAGCAAATTAGTAGATATGCTAATTTTATTAAGAACCAAGACTTCTGGGGATGCCTGCGTGGCTCAGGCACTTAGGCGGCCAACGCTTCTTGATTTCAGTTCAGGTCACGACCTCAGGGTCCTAGGATTGAGCCCCGAGTCAGGCTCCACACTCAGCAGAGAGTCTGCTTCGAGTCTCTCTCTCTCTCCCTCTGCCCCTCCACCCCCTTGAATAAATAAATAAATCTTTAAAAAAGAAAAGGAATCAAGATTTCTGGCATAAGAAAAAAGAGGTTCAAGTTAAAGAGTCAAAGAAGTTAAGAAGACTACATTTTAATTGGAAATATTGGTATGAATTCATGATTTGTATGCATGTGGATATCTTAATTTTGATTTAAAGTGTGTGTCTGTGTGTCTGTGTGTGTATTTCCATGGAAAGAACCTAAAACCGTGAGATGCCTACTGTCCAGAGGTGGTTTCTAAGCAGCATTTAAAGGAAACAGTCTTCTTGGAGAAATGGCTGATTCTAGGCCTGGCTCAAGGAAAGTTCAAGAAAGAGTGGAAATCTTCTTGTTCCAGAAAGGGAAGAAGAATCAAAAGCCAATAAAGTCATGTCAAAAGGCCCTGGGACCAACTTGACAGCATTCGCATTGGGCGAATTTGGGACACTTTGAGAATTTTGAAGAATAATAAATGGTATTGATTTAAAATACGGAGTACAAAAAAAAAAAATCCTAAGTCCATAGTACAGAAAAGAAAGAGCTAAACAGATGAAGGAAACTGAAAACCTCACCTGTTCCCACCAGAAATGACTGCTACAAAAAGTCTCTACTCTAAAAATTGGTGATTAAGTGAAAAGAACTAGCATTTACTTTTTTTTTTTTTTATAACAAGGACCATAGTTCATCTCAAGTTGGTGAGAAAATGCTCTTTTTCATGGGACAACAGCCATGCAATCGAAAGGATGATAGACCAGGAAAAACGAGCGTTTAGCTCTCCTGCATTGCGGTGGGTGTGTTAGACGGTGCAGCCGCCGCAGGAAAGAATCCAGAAGTTTCTCATAGTTACACATACCCTTAGTCAACAACTTGGAAACCCTAGTCCTAAGTGTTTACCCGAGGGAAATGAAAACCCACACTCACACAGAGACCGGCACGAGAATGTGTCTTTAAATACTTTATGTATTTGTGTATTTATGTGAGAGAGAGAGAGAGAGAGAGAGAGAGAGAGAGAAGGAACGGGAGGAAAGGCGGAGGGGGAGGCGAGAGACCAGCAGACTCCATCCCCATCGGGAGCCCAACTCTGGGCTTGATCTCACGGCCCTGAAATCATGACCTGAGACGAAATCAAGAGTCGGACGTTCAACCAACTGAGCCACCCAGGCGCCCCTGAACGAGAATGTTTTTACGGCTTTATTCAGAATCGCCCCAAACTGTAAACAACTCAAATGTCCCTCAACCTGGAGATGGGTCCATGAGCGCTACTACCCTCTGCCATTGGGCTACTACTACTCAGCGATAAAAAGGAAAGAACTAGTGATACCTGAAACCACGTGGACGAACCGCAAATGCACTTTGTGGAGTGAAAAAAGCCACTTAAAAAGCCACACAATGTATGATTCCACGTAGGTGACATTCTGGAAAAAGGAGAACTAAAGGGACATAACCCGTATTGGTGGTGGCCGAGGAAGTGTGGACCATAATCCTCGAGGTGGGGGGCGGGTTGGGGCCTGGGGGGCAGGGGAACCATTCTCTATCTTAGCAGTTGTGACAGTTGCAGATTAATCTACATACATTTGTCAGGAATTGGAAAACTGTATAGAAAAAAAAAAAGGATGAATTTTTACGCATGTGAATTATGCCTTAATACAAAAGTAAAAAAAAAAACAAAAACAAAAACAAAAAACGCCATCTGCAACTCCCAACTAAATAGTTCTTCCAGGCCAGGGGCATCAGCCTGTGCTAAAACCACCAGGTGAGATTTTGTCAGGAGAACAGGACACTTATGGGCCAGAAAATCACCTCACAGATCCCTTGCCAATTGCAAGTAGAAAAACAAAAGGTGTTTTATTGGAGACGTAAGACGGTCATCCCCTCAATCAGAGGATCAAAGTCGGCGTCACTAGGAGTGTGACAACCTGACATTATACGTCACCTGGTACGATGTAACGTGTACACTTCTTAATAATTAAACTTGTCCCGAATCCTTGATCCGAACCTAGTTTCTACAGACATCGACTCCAGTTTAGGAGCAGCTGGGAATAGACGTGTAAGTGAGATGATGCCATGAGGAGACGCTCAGACCAGTGTACGTCGTAGCCCCTTCCACAGGACCACCGACCTGGTTCTTCAAGAAGTCGGTGCGCTCCAAGAACATAAATAACTAACAGGGAGAGCAGTAGACCAAAGAATCTGGATAAGCAAATGCAGTGTATGAAATTCGATTAGATTCTTATCTTCAAAAAAGAGCATAAAAGGAGATTTTTAGAGCATTGAGGAGATTTAAATATGGACTAGATATTAGGGAATTGTTTTCTTAGACATGAGAATGGTATCGTGTTTTGTCAGATCCTGCTCTTTGTTTTGGATAATCTCATGCTTAAATATGTAGAGGTCAAATGTCATGTCTGAAAATTATTTTCCAGTAGTTCAGCTCTATCATCTATCATCTATCTATCTATCTATCTATCTATCTATCTATCTATCATCTGTCATCATCATCATCATCATCTATGTATCTATCTTATTGCAAAATATTCACAGTTGTAATGAATCCACAGATTTCTATTTGTTATTTATTCAACTCTTCTCGATACTCAAAATTTTTATGACAAAAAGTAAGGGAGGGAAATTAATACCAGATCCCACTGCAGACTAAATAAATCAGGATGTCTTGGGGACAGGATCTAAGCCATGGCATTTTAAAAAAGCTCTCCAGATGATTTTTTGAAAAAAAATGTAAAAAAGACCATTTTATTGGATTCTGGAATCTGTTGGTCAGGAATTCAGACGGGGCAAAGAGGGGATGGCTTGTCTCTGTTCTACAGTGTCTGGGGCCTCAAATGAGGTATCCTGGAGCCTAGGGGCTGGGGTCATCTGGATGTGTCTTCACACACATGCCGGGCGGTCGAGCCCGGCTCTCGGCTGGAGCTTTAGCGGGGCTGTCAGCAGCCCACCTCCACGTGGCCTCCCCTTGTGGTCTCTCTACATGGCCTCCGGGTGATTTTAATGTGAAGTCAGCATTCGACCAACTTGAACAATCCTAAGAATTATCTTAGGCATTTGTTAAGCTTCAGATTCCCGGGCCCTTTTCCTTGGTCTGAGATGAGGACTACCAATATTGATGTTAAAAGCCACCCGAGTGATTCTCATGGAAAGCAAGTGTGGAAAGTACTGACCTGGGGCCTCAGCTCTGCAGTTCTTTCGCGGCCCCAGGTCCGCCTGGACACCCAGTACCAGACGTCCTGGGCGAGGGGAAATGTCATACGCTATTGCTTTACTTCTGAAACTTTGTCCTAGTTCCTCTCTTGGATTTCTTGATTATCTGGCTGCCTCCAGCTCTGTCTTTCTCTTGGCTGTGATTATGGTTCCCCATGGCTATGTGGTTTTGTTGTTTTAGTTGAAATGCTTGTCTAAGCCTTTGGAACTTCCTTCCTCAAGACATGATTATGTGGGAATAGAAAACTGGATGCCTTTGAGATAAACTGGGAGAGAGAAAAATGAGCCTAGGTCATACCAGGTCCTGAATGAGAGGCTGAGGAATCAGACTTTACGTCAAAGGCAATGGTAATGCAGAGAGTTTCTTACTCGCGAGTGCAAAAGGATCAGGGATGTGCATTATGAAAGGGATCCGACGCACGAGAGCCTGGAATCAAGGACAGGTTACAGCCCAGGAGAAAAGTTCTAGAGGTGCTTAGCAAGATGGTGGCAATGTCAACGTAAGGAGGAGATGGATCTAGTACACCTAACTTTCAAATCCTTTACAGACCTTCATCTCATTTTTTGGGCATCAGTGTTGATTGATAAAATGGAATAAACATTCTGTCTTTTAAAAAATTATTTATTTATTTATTCATGAGAGACACAGAGAGAGAGGCACAGACACAGGCAGAGGGAGAAGCAGGCTCCATGCAGGGAGCCTGACATGGGACTCGATCCTGGGACTCCAGGGTCCCGCCCTGGGCCGAAGGCAGTGCCAAACCGCTGAGCCACCCGGGCTGCCCTACACTCTAAATTCTAAGCCAGTCATAATGTCTATGAAATGGTCACATGAGGTCATATTCCTCTATTTCTCTCATTTCCGTCTTGACCAAGAGGACTAAAGCCGAACTAAATTTTGGCTCTGTGGACCATTACCTTAATCGCATGATTTTCCACCAACAGAGCCTACTCGCATAGTCTAAAACCAAGGAGAAAGCTTTTGTAACCAAACCAGAAACAGAGAAATGGATGGTCTTCTGAGGAGATTTCCATTAGTATCTATCAAGTCATTATTCAGATATATGGGTGATTTTTGTTTTCTTGCTTGCTTGTTTTTTTTTTTTTTTTAAATTCTGCATAAATTTAATGAAGGTATAGTTCCTACTGGTTATTTAGGAACAAGGAGTCACTTCTACGTTGATTTGGGCTGGGTCATCACATTACAGCCTTAACAGAATAGGGCCCAATGCATGTATTTATAAGCAAAGTTTCACTGAGATAGAGCCATGCCCACTCCCCACCTAGTTTCCGCGGCTGCTTTCCAACCACAATGGCAGAGCTGAGCCGCTGCAACAGAGACCGGATGGCCCGCCAAGCCTACAGTATTCACGACCTCGTCCTTGACCGGAGTTTCTTGACCCCTGACCTAGGAGAACGACTTTCTCCCTCCCTGGTGGTCTGCTCTGCACATGATATTGAAGAAAGTCCAATGAGAGGACTGAAAACCTCTTGATCCATTTTCTTTTAAGCCAGGAAAGCCTAGGTGGGAAAAAACAAACTCAAATTCCCTTTTGTATATTCTTTGAAGTTGTTTTACTTTTTTTTTTTTTTTTTTTTAGGGAACTGTTAGTAGATTTATTTTTGGCCGAGCTACAGTCAGGTCTCATCTGTGATTTGTGGCATAGTGGTTACATTCATAGGCGCTGGAGCCAGCCGGCCCTAGTTTACATCTCAGCAACTCCACCTCCTCCCTGTACAACCTTCTTTCCACAAGTCATTCGACTATTCTGTGCTTTGGCCTCAACTCTGACACCAGAGCACGTGTGCAACACTGTAGGAGGGTTGAACCCTATAGGTAACACACGGGATGGTGAGGACAGTAGCTGCCTACGGCCGACACCGTGTAGACATTAGCTCTTGGTAGTACGGATCTGATACACCGTCATCTGCAGCCCACGTTCCTTGATGAGATCCTCAGCATTGTTCTCGAAAACGGTGACTTAGGACACCAATATGTTCTCCACTTCGGGGCTCTCTGAAAACGGCTTCCTAAGTTGTCCTCAGAGTGCAGTCCCCAGACCAACAGAACCAGTATCACCTGGAAATTTGTTTGAGGGATCCCTGGGTGGCGCAGCAGTTTAGCGCCTGCCTTTGGCCCAGGGCGCGATCCTGGAGACCCGGGATTGAGTCCCACGTCGGGCTCCCGGTGCATGGAGCCTGCTTCTCCCTCTGCCTGTGTCTCTGCCTCTTCTCTCTCTCTCTCTCTGTGTGACTATCATAAATAAATAAAAATTAAAAAAAAAAAAAGAAATTCTCCGGCGTCACTCAAGATTTCCTGAAGCAGAGATTCCGGGGATGGACACCAGCCGATGGCGTGCCGGCAAAGGTGTAAGATCCTGGGGGAAGAAATCGCCTCAGACTTTTCTGATTCCTGTGGTCTCAATTCTCCCAGTATGACTGATTGCAAGCTACCAACGTGACGTCACAGAGCACGCAGCTGGGGAGAGGTACCTGCGACTGGCTCTTTTGAGCCGATAGGAGGAACGTGCTCCAGCGCGCTGCCGGCCTGGAGATCTGTGTTTTAACAAGCTTTCCAGATGATTCTGATGCATGCTGGAATTTGAGGACCATTGCTCTGACTGATCCCCAGAGAGCTTAGTCATCCCGAGGTCTGCAGAGGAAGCATGGCAGGGTGCCTGGCCCGGGTGCTAGAGTGTCTGGGCACCAATCTCATTCTGGCACTTCCTGACCTTGAGCAAATGCCTGGCATACAGTTAAGCATAACTGCACATCAGTTATTATTATGACTTTGGCTGCATTCCTGTGCAGGGAACTGACTCCTTCCTCAACACTGAGAGGGCCTTTACTGCTCCCCGAGTCCCAGGGTAAGCCAGTGATGATCCTGTGGTAGGTACGTTGGTTAAGATTTTCCTGAGGGCTTTGTCGTCTTATCTGTTGGGCCTCATGGTGATTATATAACGTGGGATATGGTTGGTGTCACCCCATTTCACACGACAATCATGAAGATAGCCAACATTAGCCTGGTGGTTTGCAGAGCCTTGTTGCGATGCGAGGTTGGGGTCCAGAACGTATGCAGTCCGGAGGCTCATTTTTGTCTTTCAGCAACTACTCAGAGGACGGGTCTAACCAATCCTCACTGATAATTCTGATTTCTACCACCATCGAATGCCTGGGCTCCTGTGTATAGGAGATCCTAAGCAGCAGGGAGGTAGCTTGGTAAACTCGAAGCCTAATGGGGCTTCTCTAACTTCATGGAGTCTCCTCTGCCAGCCACCGTGTTCACTCCACTGTTCTGATCTCACCAGCGTCTGTGCTGGTCTTCCCTCCTGTTCCTCCCTCCTTGTTGACCACCAACCCAGTAGGCACCTCTGCTTCTCCCTTGTGAGCACAGCGCCGATTTTGTTTGGGGAAAGTTGGTCCCTCCCGCGCGGACGCCGATTCCAAGCACTGTCCAACAGAACTTTCCGTGGAGATGGAAATGGTCTGTACCCACAATGGAGACCACTAGCTCTGTGTGGCTGTTGAACACTTGAAATGTGGCTTGTGTGGCTGAACAACTGAATTTCTAATTTTAATCTGTTTTGATTGAACTCAAGATTGCTTCCTGTGGCTAGTGGCTACCATGTCGGGTAGCACGAAGGTCTAACCTGGTCCTCTTTGCCAGGCATTGCCATGCTCAGCACGTGGCCCACTCCTGACCTTTGGGTTCTAGTGTAAAGGGGTGAGGCTGCTCAGGAAAGACTTTTCTTCCTGCTAAAGGAGAGGTATAGGAAGCTCCTGTCTTTTCATGGCCTGCCCTGTCCCCCGCCCACACTTCCCTTCCTGCTCTGCATGTTGTCATGGGCAGCGTCAAGTCTGGTGCCCATGGTCCCCAAGAGGGGAAACCTCTTTTGACAAAGGAGAGGATGATACTAATGAAGAAAGATAGTTTTTTTTTAAAGGTTTTATTTACTTACTCATGAGAGAGGCAGAGACACAGGCAGAGGGAGAAGCAGGCTCCCTACGGGGAGCCTGATTTGGGACTTGATCCTGGGACCCCGGGGTCACGCCCTGAGCCAAAGGCAGATGCTCAACCGCTAAGACCCCCCCCAAGGACCCCTAATGAAGAAAGATGACTGATTAGAACTAGCATTTACTTATTAGTAAATTATTACTTGTGCTTATTAGAAGCCAGGCCCTGGCCACGCAGGTTACATATACCACCTAACTTGGTGCTAAAGCCCACCCGGAAGGGAGGGGCTGTTGTTTTCTCTAATTTTACATAGGTGGGAACTGAGCCTGGGAGCGGTGAAGTAACTTGCTGGAGATCCCCCCACCAGGAAGCGCCCAAGCTGGGATCTGAACCCAGGGAAACTGAGAGCAGAGGCCGCCCCGCTCGCCGCTGCCCACGCTGTCCGACTAGAACCAAGCGCGTGGCGGACACGCTGCGTGGCTCCGGTGAGATGAGCACACGTCCGTAGGCTTAAAGCCAGTGAGGGAGGCGGCCCAGGACTTGCAGTCTCCAGTATCCTCGGTGACGGTGAATCTCCGGGTGGGTCCCCACCCAGGGGCCGGCCGGTGCTGGCCCACTGAGTCACTCCCTCCCGAGGACTGAGTCACAGCAGCCGTGGATTAGGAAATCCGCGCCATCTACGGCTTGGGGGCGCCGATGTTGCAATACCTAGAAGGGGACCCCACAGGACGCCCCGTCCCAGTCCCCATCCCCGCCCAGAGCTGCCGGCAAAGCTCATCCTGTCCGCTTCTTCCCTTTTCTCGGATTCTGGTCCATAAAGTCTGTCCCACAGTATCATGGGAATGAGAAGCTCCAAGAAATAGGTAGAAAAACATCTAGAAAAGGAGGTAGTGAACATTCTTCCAGTTCCACCTCCTATTATTCATTATGTTCTCATCACAGGAGTCATGGGCTGGCTTGCCCTGCCTCACAAACCCACTCTTGTGACTAAGAATTCACGCAGACGTGAGGTTGTATCACTGATAAGTAAGTGTTTGTCTTTCCAGGCTGACGGAAACCTGGAAATGCATGAATGTGTCATCTACCCAGCCCGGAGTTGGCAGAGGGAAGAGGGGAACGGTGCAGAAAGCCTCTTGTCATGTCAGCCTGCAACACACAGTTGGGGGCAGAGCCGGCTCCCCTCCACGGCGTGTGGGAAGTCCCCTTGGTCCCCACAGCTGTTCTCCCATCCTTGCTGCTGGATGACTTCTGTCCCCCCGCCCCCATCACTCCTCTGCCTCCCCAACCCTACTATTTCCTTTGAACTCTATCGAGAAGCAAGTAGAGCGGGGGCCGTCATGGCAGAGTGGACGGGGTGGTCCAGGAGGAGGGAAGGACAAGTCGAAGGGGCCGAGAGCCCCTGGGCCCACCCGTCATCTCCATCTTCATCAAGCCCTTCCTCGTCCGGCCCAGAATTGTGGAGCGCCTGCTAGTGCTAGTACGAGCGCCAGAGATCCAGAGCTCGCCCCCCTCCACCCACCCCAGGAGGAATCTGTAGGATTTCCCCAGGATCTCTCCAGGGATTTATTTCTTAATCTTATTTTGGAATTTGATGACTCCAAAGACCCAACATTCTTTTTATATCAGACTTGTGAGTTAACAGGTTAGGTATTAGTGTCCCATTTCTCATGAAGACTGAGGTCCAGTGACTTTCTCACGGGATAAGGGTGAGCGGCAGGGCCAGGCCTCACAGGCCCACCTTCTGCCTCACGTACGTCCTCCTGGCCCGCGCCCGGGGTCTGGCCTACGCAGGCCGCCCACGGCCGCGTTCACTCTGTTGGAAGCCGACCCCTGGAAGTTCTCTGACCAGGAGCCCCTCGCTGCAGGGGAAGGACGGGCCGTTGCCTGCGTGATCCTGCTGCCTCTTCTTTGAAGTTAAAAAAAAAAAAAATCTTGAGATCAAAGGAAATATTTTGGGGAATTCAGTCATTTGTTCTTAATCTGCTGGAAACCTTAATTTAATTAGCAATATAAACTTTGTAAAGACTTCACTTTCTCAGCTTGGTTTAACCTACACCATTTCTCTTATGTCTAAGTGACTTGAAACAAATAAGGGGAAGAAATATGTAAAGCATGTCACAGAGGCCGGGAGCCGCGCAGCACGTCCATCTCCTGAGTATTTTCCCGCAGTCCTGCCTCGCATGTGTGTGCTCTTCGTGCCCCAGTGACTAGTAAGTTAGGGCGAGAAATCTGTTGGACGCAATTATCTAACTGTGGTCCAGGAAGGCAAACTTCCCAGACTCCCTGATGTTTGAAATCACAGCGTTTGAGAAAGAGGATACGGGCCGGGCCGTGCGTATGCGGATTCCACAAGTCAGGCGCTTTACGTATGTTTAAGGATCTTGAGCCTCACTAGAACCTGCGACGCAGGGGGTCCTCTCTCGAGGTTACGAAGAAAGCAAGAGACGTTCCCACGGTCGCCAGCTTGCAAGGAGCTACGGCTTGAGCCCACGCTGGCCAGCGCTGAGCCCTAGTCTGTGCTCATAGTTCACGTGGTTCACACGTCACCAAAGGGCCGCCTCCAGGCCCACCTCCTCCCCCGTGTTAGAACCCAAGTGCATGGGGTCGTGGAGCTTAAAGCACCCGCAGACCCCTGATGTGGTGTGGACAGAGCCCAGGCTCTCTGGAGGGTGTTCTTTGGCAAGAGTCAATGGGAGAAGTTGTCTGAGGTGGATGAAGGCCACCTCTGGGGTCCTTGAGGAGAACTCTTCCATTCCAGAATGTTCTACCATTGGCACGGGGTCCACCAGGGGCATTGAGGCCCCAGGAGGTACGGGCCTCCTCATTTCTGTTGTGTGTGATGGATCCGCCCTCCTCTGTGAGGCTGCATCACTGTAGACACATGCCTGCCTTGGGCATTTTGTTTCTGGGGGTAAGACCGGTGGATGTGGAGATGCCTCAGGGTCAAGATTTCAGTCCCCTGTCTGTTTTTACCCCAAACCTATTGTTTGCTGTCACATAGACATTGTCAATGTTCTAAGGCAGTCATTTGAGTTCATCGAGTCCCACAAGGGGAGGTTTCAAGTGACTCTGGTGATAAAGAACGTGGCTAGACCGTGAGCTAGAGTCGGTACCCACCGCTCAGGCTTCTCCTGCCCCTTTCACCTGCTAAGAGAAAACAGAAGGACTTGGCAAGTAATGGTGTGGCTGCTGATATTGATGCTGTATGTTCTCCTTTTCTTAATAAGGCAAGTTCTTAAAAAAAAAAAAACCAAAAGGAAAGAGAAAGAGAAAGAGAAAGAGAAAGAGGGGGGATGGACAGGGAGGAGGGGAATGACAAGCTACTTTTGAGAAACGTCTGACAGACGGGCCCACGTCTCTTCCTTACTCAAGAGTCGTGGACAGTTCTGACTCTTCTAGAATGGTCTCCGTTGACTCACACGAAAATGATCTCCCGGGGCCCCCGTTTCAGCAGACTGAAACTAAACTTGCACGACTTGGCTGGAGTTTTCAGAAATCCAGGGCTATTTGTACCACTCCTGCTCCCTGACCCCCACCCCCACCCCCACCCCACCATTCCTTTCGCTGGGAAATTTCTTAAGCTTCTTACTGGAATTTGCTCCATGTGGTTAAATCCCCACCAAGTAAACTGTGAGCTTGGCATAAGTGATGGGTTTTGTTTTAGAGTCACATTCAGAAGAGTAAGTGAAAAAGGAGATAAGTTCCCTTTTGGGGGGGGCCTCCTGACTCCTCTAACTGAATGGTATTCCCGAAATGTGATTGGAATTCAGGATCTGGGGAGGGGGGAGTTTGCAACAAGAGCTTGTATGTAATCCGTGCTGAGAACTACGTCAGTCTGGGTTCCAACGTAAGAGGGAATACGGGAGGGATTGGGGAACGTGCTCCAAATTTTGTATAACATTTAATGCATTTTTTTCTTTATGGGTTTTTTTTTTTTTTTTTTTTTGGAACGTGTTTCCCAAATATAGTGGCCAAAACACGCCGCTATTTGCCGAAGCTGGGTGATGGCTACACAGGGCTTCGTTGTTCTCTCCTCCATGATGTTGTGCACGTCTGACACTTTGCTCAGTAAGACAAGGGACAAGGAAAAGGAAACAGTGGCTGGCGACGACTGGGGCTGTAGTTCTGAGCTGTTCTCAGCTCGCAAGAGCCATCCAGCGGAGTAAACGGAAGCAGAAAAGCATTTTGCTCAAACTCCTTCCCTAAGGAGACTTGGGTGTGTGTGTGTGTGTGTGTGTGTGTGTGTGTTTTCCTGGAACCTTAAAAAACACACTCAAAAACCGTTTCAACATGGTCTGGCCTGGCAGGGGTCAGGGATGGCAGGAGTACAAGACGGTGGAGAAAGCCTGTGACGTGCACCTAGGGGCTGCTTGAGACTGATCCCAATGGAATTATGACCCGAAAACAGAGAAATAGCCTGTAGCCGGGCCCCTGGGGTGAGTCCCGTGGCTGCCACAGAGCTTTGGCCGGACCCGGGGGGCCAGGACACGTGCGTCAGGTTCCTAACCGGTATGATGCCCGCGAGGCTTGCTCTTCTGAGCCCGCCTGCCCCCCAGACATGCGAGGGGCCAGCCGGGCGGTCGCCCCCTGTGCTGGCGTCAGATCTCCCGCCGGACAGTTGTCGCATCTTCCCGCCCTGCTGGGCAAGGTCCCCAAGGCCCCCAAGGCCCCCAGGGCCGCCCATTCTCCTGCGGCCCTGGATTTGCTCCCGCACTCGGGGGTCCACCAGGGCCCAGGCTGGGGCTCCAGGGCCGGGCAGCGTGGAGGCCAGAACCACCCTGACGCCTGCGAGCCCTGGAGGCTGGCGGGTCCCATCCCGCCTGTCGTTCTGTGTCTCCGAGACACTGGCCCCGGGTGACCTGCTGTCGCTCTGATCCCCAGGCCCCGCGGCGCCCTGGGGGTCCTCCCTGGGGCTGCTGTCTCGTGTTTCGTCCCCTGGCCTGTGTGGGCGCCTCGGATAATCCCTCTGTGGATAATCCCTCTGTGTCCGCGGGGCTCTCCAGAGGATGCCCACCTACCCAGAGCCCGCTGCTCCGGATGACCCTGCTTTTCCACGTCCCCGCGTCCATCAGCTGGGCCGGGGGCTCCGCGCGGGGCCAGCGCGCCTCGGCCCCTGCAACCGAGTGCTCTCTGCCTTGTGGACGGTGTCCCCTCTGCCAGGGCCTTGATGTTCCGGGACTCCCCTCCCTGCCCACCTGCTGTCTGGCCCGTGAGCCCTGGGGACGCTGCTCCACCTCTCCGGGCCTGCGGAGGCCCGGCGTCCACGCCCGGTGAGAACGCGCGTGCATCTGCCGCGGCGAGACCCTGCCTGCAATACCCAAGAGCCAGGCCCTATCGTTGGCGCGGTGCCCGCCGGGTGGTGTGACTTTGGACCGGGCGCCGACGCTTCAGGGGTCGCTGGCTCTTCTGGAGGACGCAGAGCCTTCCCGGAGCACCGGGCTGCGGGCGGGGCCCCGGGCAGATGCGCAGACAGCGCGGCCCACCGATGGCTAAGCACGACTGCGCGGGGCCAGCTCGCCGCTGCTCCCAGATCCCGCCGTCCCCGTCACCCGAGGGAACGTCACCGCCCTTCAGAACCAGGCGGCCTGCTCCCCACCCGAGACCCCGACTGCTCTGACTTGGGACGAGCGCGTCCCCTGCGCCCTGGCCCGCCTCCTGTGACCCGCCCTGTCCCCTGCCTGTGTCCTTCTGGACCACCAGCCGGAAGCCCTCAGCCGTGGCCGCGCGGCCCGCGTGCCCTGCAAACCGCAAGGGCTGCGATGAGTGTGTCATTCATGTCGCACGAAGGTCATATGACTCCATGGTTGCGTTTTCATGATTTCCCACGATAGGGATCGTTAGGAGGCTACAGGCTCCCACTGCCCACTGCGGGCCGACAGCCCCGGACAGTCCCGGTGTCCCCCTTTACCGGGGACTGGGCCCCAGGCCGCTCATAGCCTTGACCTCAGGGCCCAGTGGCCCCGGACACGGCGTCGCCCAGAAGGGAGATGGCACCGCACGTGGTGCCGCGGCAGCGGGGACACAGGAGGCCGAGAAGCCTTCACCATGTGACGGCCGAATGGGCTCCATCGAGGAGCCGGGAGGGCGACCAGCCTCGGCAAGCGCAGCCGGGTTCTCTGCTGCCCTGGTTTTCCGCCGCTCCCCGACTTCTCCCCGGTGCTCTCGGAAATCCCCCGGCGTTTGGGGCTCCCGAGGGGCAGCACGACGAGGAAGGGACTTCTCCCAGCGTGGCCCACGCCTCCTTTTGGGGGACAGACCAGGAGAGGGGGGCTGGGGCCTGGGGCCCGACGGTGGGCAAGCGAAGGCCTCCCTGTCCTGGGCCCGCGGGGCGGGAGCCGGGGAGGGTTAGCCTGGCCCGTGCGGGCTTGTGCCAGCATTGGGGGAGCTGGGAGGCTCTCTCCTCTTTCTCGGGATGGAAGGGGGAGAAGTTCTCGTGGATACTGGCAAATTAGAACATGACCATGTACTTGTATCATTCAGTTTGAGGTTTTATGAGTTCCCAGCACGTCGGGGGCACGTGTGTCCAAAATATAGACAAGGTCCCCAAAGGGCAACTCTTGATCGACCAGGATCTTGGAGGCCGTCTTCACTCTTCTCTTACAGGAGGATAATTAAAAATACAATAAAACCGTGTGACGTTTTTAAAGGAGGCAATTCAAGAAGCTGGGAGAATTATCTCGCCAACCCTGTGTATCACCAAACAGTTACGTGATTTCGAACAAGATGGGTAACTTGGCTCTGTGTTTCCTGAGGTTGAAAGTAACCGTTTTTGTTGTTGTTCTTGTTGAATCTTTGCCTTTAAGGTGTTACGAAGAACAGGGAACATTTACGTCAAATACTTAGAGGAACTGGAAGGAGTAAAAGTTTTAAAAAATATCACCTGGACTATGACGTTCTTAGGTATTTGAGGAGCCACACAAAATACACCAGGGGAAGAAAAAGGGCACATCCCCAGAGATCACGAAGAGCTCTGTGTTTAAAGATAAATAAAGTGTTAGACTTTAAAAACTGGAGTATTGGGGTCAGACAGGAAAAACTGGAGAGGGAGAGAGAAAGGAAGTATGTCCTTAAACCCCCTGCTTAGTTAAGTAGCCCTTCAGTGCCACTCCCAGAAGTCCCCGAGGGTTTCTGGATTTGGTCATAAACGATCACATCACTTCCTGGGGCTGCGGTCACAGAGGCCACTGGCCGGCGCGTTAGGACAAGGGAAATGTGTTCTCTCAGCGTTCTGGGCGCTGCAGAGCTGAAGTCAGGGTGCGAGCAGGGCTCCCTGGTGGAATCTGGTGCATCCCTCCCTCCCCAACAGGGCAGCCCTGGGGCGTCCTTAGCTTCCGAGGCGTCACCCGGTCAAGGCCTCGGTGGCACAGGCCTGGTCTCTGTGCGCCCGGGAGTCACCTCTTCTTAGGGGCCCACAGCCATGCTGCTGATGACCTCATCACTCCAGTCCCCCCCAAGGGCCTTTTCAAATCCAGGTGCAATCACTAGGGAGCCCCGACTTCCACACCGTTCGGGGGAGCACAATCCAACCCCCAACGCTGACCAAGCTAGAAGTGAATTCTTGCTCTTGCCCCGGACCCCGGGCACTGGCGGCGTCTGGCGTCTGGGTGCAGGGGCGGGTCCTACCCGCGGCCCTGGGGGTGCAGGGGGCTCAGGTGGGGGCGCCCAGAGCACCCTCGGAGCACCCTCCTGGGCCTCACAGCTCAGTCCCAGACACGCAAGCTGCTTTCAACGAATCAAATGCCTTTACAAAAAATGGAGTTAATTTAAGGAAAACTGCAAAGGGGATTTGTTTTGTCTTGAAAGAACGCAGGGCACCGCCCGCCCGGCCGTCCCTCCTCCCCCCTCCCGCGGCGCAGGCCGGTTCGGCCCGGTCCCCCCTCGGAGGACCCCACGGCGCAGGGATGGTCGCCTCCCTCCTGGCCTGCAGCAGAGCCTCGGGGTGCGGCCGTGCCTCTCAGCGGGCGGCGGGGGCGGGGGCGGGACGCAAGGGGTTGGGGTGCGGGGTGCAGGGGTGGGGTGCGGGGGTCGGGGTGCGGGGAGCGGGTGTGGGGTGCGGGTGCGGGGGTCAAGGTGTGGGGTCGCGCGTGGGTGCAGGGGTCGGGGTGCAGGGTCGGGGAGCGGGGTGCGGGGTGCAGGTGCGGGGGGTGGGGGTGCGGGGTCGGGGTGCGGGGGTCGGAGTGTGGGGCGCGGGGTCGGGCGGGGCGCGGGGTCGGGGCAGGCTCGCGCTGCGGGAGGGCGGGTCACGGGGCTCGGCGTGGGCCCGGGGTGAGGCGCCCCAAGGCCGCTGACCCTGGCTCGGCCAATCCCGGATGCCCCCCCCCCCGGCACAGGTGACGGCAGCCCCCTCCCCCCTCCCCCCTCCCCCCTCCCTCCCCCGCCCCCCGGGCCCGAGCGGCTGCGGGGAGAGGCCGCGGGTCCCCGAGCGCGAGGCTGCAGCGGCCCCTGCTGGATCCCCGGGCGCCCTGCTCGGTTCCGGCGGGGCCGTGGGCAGAACCCCGGGAACGTGCTTTAAGGACTCAGGGTTTTCTAAGTGGGCCCGTATCTTGCTCTTGAGGCTTTTCCCCCAACTAAAGATCCGCGACACATGACCGAAAGCTGTGGCGGTGGAATCTTCCCGCTGCTCCCGTGAAATTACCTGCGCGTCCCCTCCTCCTCCCCTCCTCCTCCTCCTCCTCTCAAGGACGGGAGGGGCCGGTGGGGGAGGATGGGGGGAAGAGGGGAGGAGGGGAGGGGAGGGGAGGGGAGGGGAAGGGAAGGGGGGAGAAAGGAGGGAGGGGAGAGGGGAGAAGGGGAGAGCAGAGGAGGGGAGGAGGGGAGGAGGGGAGGGGAGGGGGGGAGAAGGGGGAAAGAGGAGGGGAGGGGAGGAGGGGAGGAAGGGAGGGGGAAGAGAGGAGGGGAAGAGGGGAAGATGGGAGGGGAGGGGGGACAAGAGGGCGAGGAGGGGAGGGCAGAAGAGGGGAGGAGGGGAAGGGGGACAAGGAGGGAGAAGGGGAGGGCCAAGGAGGGGAGTGGGGAGGACGGGGAGAGGTGATCCTGTAGGCAGAGAAGGCGATTCCCTGAGGGCCCTGGGACTGGGGTGGGGAACATGGTCCTGGCATCTAGGAAGCGAAAGAAGCCCAGCACACAGCTGTAGGGAAGCTTTAAAGGGACCAGGTGACCCTCGAGTTTTAAGAGCAGGATGGGGCTGGGTCCCTCGGGGCAAGGCTGGCGCGGATTCTCTGTGACTCGTGTTTGGGGAGGAACGGCAGGTCCCCAGGGGAAGGCCAGGCTTACTGCTTTGCCGCCCTGCCTGCAGCCCCAGTGCAAACTGCGCCAAGGCCGGGCTGTCCAGCTGCCCCGGTGGTTCCTCCCGTCCAGGTCCACAACCGCAGAGATGAAGGCCCTGTGGCCTCCGTCCTTGCTCAGCAGCCTCCAAGGGACTGAGGATGGCAAAGGGTGAGGGCCGGTGGTGTGTGAGGCCCAGGCTCGAAGGGGAGTTCTCAAGGCTTCTCCAAAGCGATGGTAAAGCTACTGCAGAGATTTCTGGAGTTTGCGATCTTCCAGAGAAGCCACAAAGTGATTATACCCACCATTTTTAGTGGGGGACTAAGGAAAGGTTGCTAATTGCAAAAGAAGTTTCCAGGATTAATGGCATTAAAAATGCCTTCATTAAAAATGAACTATCTCCATCGGTTCATAAAACGAAAAACAATTTAATACAAAAGACAAGACGTAATTTTAGCAGGACGTTTCTGCTCGGGGAAAACGTGCTTTCTGTCCGTGTGTCTGTATGGACGGGGGAGCACATGACACCACGAGGCCCTCTCGTTTGGTCCTGGGCTGTCCTGAGTTGGCCGGTGTCCGCACACTGGCCTCTGGCCCTGGAAGCAGACGCGGCTGGCGGCTGGCATGTTGGGAGGGCACCTCCGCTGTGTCACGGCTTGGGGTAAGGAGAGACTAGGTCGGAGGGGAAGCCGCCCCCGGGGTCACAGAGCCTGCCCCCCACCCCCAGGCCTGGGCCTGCATGGAGGCCGCCTGAGAGTGTCAGACCTCGGGGCCTCTGAGCGCCACGCAGAGCTGAGCCCGGGTCACCGTGCACAGAGGGGAGCGTGCTCACGGACCCCGAGAGCCAGCCGCTGAGAGCCAGAACCGGCCTAAGATCATGGGGTGGGGTCTCCCCACACCACAAAGTCACAGCTTCACCCGAAAGAGGCAAAGGGCCAGCAGAGGTTCCCTGCAATTGTCTTTGGAGAGGCTGACGCCGCCCGTAGGCTGCCCGCAGCCCAGCACTGGCTTTGAACAGAGACCCACCTCCCCATGGGGTGTGGGCCGGGGTCTCCCCACACGGAAGCTCCCACCTGAGATATTCCCAACCCCCTGGGAGAAGCCCCTGACCTTCTAGAACCCCGTGAGCCCAAGAAAAGCCCACAGCAGAGACCTTTCTTGAGAGCCCTCACCTGCTGCGCCACCAGCAATTAGCTTATCTTCCAGGCTCTGTCTTTTCCATGTTCAAACATTTTATCCTCTTTTGGCAAGCCTTATTTTACAAATATTTAATTGTTTGATTTTTTTTTCCTAGTTCCTTTTTCACATGTGTTATTCCAACTGGGCTACAACATCCTAATGCCCAATGGACATTGGACACTTACACAATTGGTGCGATCTCCTATTTTGTGCATTTTTATTTATTTTTACTTTTGTTTTTTTAAATATTTTATTTATTTATTCATGAGAGACACAGAGAGAGGCAGGGACGCAGGCAGAGGGAGAAGCAGGCTCCCTGAGGGGAGCCTGATGTGGGACTTGATCCCAGGACCCCAGGGTCATGCCCTGGGCTGAAGGGAGATGCTCAACTGCTGAGCCACCCAGGCTTCCCTATTTTGTGCATTTAAAAAAAAATTATTTATTTATCTCAGAGACAGAACACAAGTGGGGAGAGGGGCAGAGGGAGAGGGACTCCCGACTGAGCATGGAGCCCACATGGGGCTTGCTCTCGGGACCCTGAGATCATGACCTGAGTGACCTAAGCTGAAAACAAGCTTTGGCCGCTTAACTGACCGAGGCACCCAGGCACCCCTTATTTTGTGCATTCTGAGAGCGTAGACACCACACACTCCTATTTTTATTTGCTGTGTATCTTTCAGGTTGCCTCGTTTTGTCCTCCTAACCTTTGAATTAATGATATATTTCAAACATTTTTTTAAAAAAAGATTTTATTTATTAATGAGAGACGCAGAGAGAGAGAGAGAGGCAGAGACCCAGGCAGAGGGAGAAGCAGGCTCCACGCAGGGAGCCCGATGGGGAACTCGATCCCGGGTCTCCAGGATCATGCCCTGGGCCTAAGGCAGACGCTAAACCGCTGAGCCACCCAGGGATCCCCCTGTTTCAACTATTTCACTTCATGTGTTGGTTTTTCATTCAGTGAGCTGAATGATGCCCTCTCCCAAAAAAAAATATATGTCCACATCTGAATCTCTGGAACATGTGGATGTTACCTTATTTGTAAAGCAGGGTGTCGTAGTTATATTAAGTTATGGATTTTGAGATGGGGAGCTCATCTGGGATTGGTCCAGTGAGTTCTAAATCCAACAACACGTGTCTTTGGAAAAGACACACACAGGAGAGATGCCAGAAAAGGTGACGGCTACTGGAAACTGGAAGGGGCAAGGAACGGATTTTTCTCTAGAGCTTCCAGGGAATGCAGCCGCACCGACCCTTGGGGTTGAACCTCTGGCCTCCAGTAGCATCAATATTTGTTGTTTGAAGCCACCAGACTTGTGGTCCTCTGGGAAGGGAAACACCAATACTCGGAGAATGTGCTCGAACATTTCCTACAGGGTCCCAGGCAGCCATTATTCCCACATTTAATGTGTGATTTCCCAACTGTCAATGTTTTCCTACCTGCCTTCGGTCACGGATCCCAGTCATTCTGTGTATTGTAACCGTTGCATTTTCTCTCTCGATTTACCGCCTGTGTCTAGAGTTGGAGGCTTCCATGTGTCTACTAGTCAGACAGAAAATAAATTAGCTTATTTCTAATTCACACATTTTTAGAGCAAAAGCCTGGAAAACTCACACAACTGCATCAGTTGCCATCTCAAAAAAAATATGAATCATATGCAGGTGTTTTTGAGCAATTACAGTAATTACACTGCAGCAGCAGTTACCGTGTGGTTTGGAGCTGGGCTCCCTGGGCTGGAATCGAGCTCTAGCAATTAATTGCGGGCAGGTTATCTATCTTCTCTGGGCCTCCATTTCCTCAACTGTGAAATGGGTCTAATAGTTGTATCAATTTTTTGATGAGCATGAAGAGAGGTAAGATGTGTCAAGTTCTTAGAACCAACACCAGGAGCGTTTTTAGCACCTTGGAAGTGTTGATGATTGTGTATGTGTTGACGCTTTAAACATCTAATTCGTGTGAAAGCACCTTAAAAATAGGGAAGGACTAAGTAGGGCGGTTATTAAGTTATTAATAACCTTAAATTATTCCCTTGGGGTAAGAGCATTAAGAAAGTGCTTGTAGGGGCATAACCCTGTGTGACCCTGAAATAGGGTTTTGAGTAGAATTATGTACTCATTGAGGACTGAACAAGGGGCGATATACTCAAAAAGCTAGCATTAGTTAGCGTGTCTTGGGGTCCCTGGGGGGCTCAGTGGTTGAGCGTCTGCCTTCGGTCCAGGGCATGACCCCGGGGTCCTGGGATGGAGTCCCACGTCGGGCTCCCTGCATGGAGCCTGCTTCTCCCTCTGCCTGTGTCTCTGCCTCTCTCTGTGTGGCTCTCATGAAAAAGTAAATAAAAATCTTAAAAAAAAAACATTCACGTGCCTTACGCTGGTGATGACTACCTTTAGCGGGCAGTCATGACCGATGCCCTCTCTTATGAAACCAGCCACTCTGTCTCTTTTCTTGATCGTCTGCAGTATCTCTCAAGTTCATTCCATCATTTCAGTTCGAGGGCTAGTAGATTAATCTCAGTGAGCTCACCATTGCTCTGTGCCTACATAAATATTCATGGAATCCCTTCCCATACGACTGAGTCTTTTCCTTCCAGCAGATTTTTGAGCACAACATCCTGCAATCCTGAAACCTCATGAATTTCCCATCATCCACAGAAGAGGGTTTGGACCCCTTGTGAAACCACACATACTCAGTGGGGAAAAAATCAGCATGCCATATAAATAATATGCAAATACTATTATGCTAATCATATGAATGTGATAAAATACACAACCACAGAGAATTTTAAAAGAGGAGTTTAGAGGCGTCTGAGTGGCTCGGTTGGTTAAGTGCTCGGCTCTTGATTTCAGCTCTAGTCATGGTCTCAGGGTCATGAGATCAAGCCCAGGTCTGCTTCAGATTCCTCCTCTCCCTCTGTCCTTCCCCCCTGCTCACACACATGTGCTTTCTCTCTCAAATAAATAATTTATTTAAAAAAAAGATGAGTTGGGGATCCCTGGGTGGCTCAGTGGTTTAGCCCCTGCCTTTGGCCCAGGGCGTGATCCTGGAGTCCCCGAATCGAGTCCCGCGTCGGGCTCCCGGCATGGAGCCTGCTTCTCCCTCATCCTGTGTCTCTGCCTCTCTCTCTATGTCTATCATAAATAAATAAATGAATAAATCTTTTTTAAATAAATAAATAAATAAATAAATAAGATGAGTTTAAGCTGAAATAGAAAGTATTTTTATTTTATTTATTTATTTTAGAGAGAGAGTACAAATGGGGGGAGGGATAGCAGAGAATCTTTGAGCAGATTCCCCACCGAGTACCGAGACTGATGTGGGGCTCGATCCCATGACCCACGAGGTCGTGACTTGAGCAGAAACCAGGAGCCAGTTGCTCAACTGAGCCACCCAGGCGCCCCTAGAAAGTCTTAGATGTCTTGCTTGTCCTGGTGCTGAATCCTGCCATTAATCGCCATTGAAAGGCATGTTTTGCATTGCATTTAGGGCAAGATTCTTCTTTAATAATAGTGAGTACAAGCCCTCAAGACCATACATCTTCCGGGTCATTTAAAACGTTTTGTCCAGCTTACTGTCCCAGGTGACCTGATGACTGCTGCTTTTACTGCGTGCTCAGGAACCGGTGGGTCTGCTGTCCTTTTCTGCCGCTTGTCTGTGCTTCGTTTTATCAGTAGGGTGTTCGACATGCCATTTCTTTCCAGGGATCTTTTTAAGCCACTTGTCCCTTTTTTGGAGGGTTAGTTAAGGCAAAACATGAGCCAACTACGCTGTAAAATGTGACAATAAACAAGCAGCTAAGAAATGGGAGGAGTCCCCTCTGTCACCCAATCACTTTGGGATAAACTAACATACCTATTGACCTTCTAACATACAGGCTGAGCAAAAGCATCAGTGTTGGGTGTCGGGGTGGCTCAGTCACAGAAGCGTCCAACTGTTGGTTTCAGCTCAGGTCACGATCTCAGGGTCATGAGGTCAAGCCCTGTATCAGGCTCCACTCTGGGCACGGAGCCTGCGTAAGATTCTCTCTCATCCTTTCCTTCTGCTCTGCTCCTCCCCGTCACTCCCCTGGTGTGTGTGCTCGCCCTTTGAATTTTTTTAAAAAATCAGCATCAATTTCCATATTTAACACCAAAAAAAGAGAAGACCTGAGGCGTCCTTGCTGCCTCCCATTCTGTGCTCTTTCAGGGGGCATGTGCATCCCCTGGGAGACTATCCTCTACAGAGAAGGTCCAAATATGTCAGCCAGACTTCCTAGATCCTCCAGAGCCTGGTCCCCATTGGCCTTTCTGGTCCCGTGGTTGGATGGCTCCTGCAGGACCCAAAGTGGATGTACACGGTTAGACCCTCGTCTACACAGATTGTTCGCTCTCCCCTTCCGGCACATCTGGTTTTTACCTCTAATGAGTCCTTGGACTGCCCTCCTCATGCTCAAGTAGACAATTCCACTTTTCCAAGGGACTGTAGGACAGACCTCACGCTCCACCAAGTCTTCCCTGACAATGTCAAGGCTGCAGTGAGCACTCCCATCTCTGACTCCGGAAATAGTCTTTGGGCAATTAGACAAATTGCCTTGTTGGGGTGTCTTCTGTTTTTTATTTTAATTGCTATTGAAATGTTTATTATTGTTATTTTAGTTTTCCATGCTCGTGTCTTATCGCCCTAACTGGATTGGTAATTCCTTGATGATGAGCCTGTATTGTATCATTCTCTTTTTTTTTTAATTAAAAAGTGACATATGCACATAATTTACAATGTTGTCAGTACAAAAAGGCTCATCATGAAAAATACCATTCTCCTACTCCCTCCTTCCCATCCTTCTTTTCTCCTTCTTTACAAACATTCTTTTTCAATTCTTAGTTGGTTCTCCTGGCAATTTTCTCCAAATGTAACTGCTCATTCTCTAGCTCTTGAGTTGCCACTTGTAGACATTGTCTAGTGAACTTCTGCTCTGAATACGATAGGGTGTTCCAATGGTCTTCTCCTGTCTTTCCCTCCCCCCCTTTTCATCCTTGCGTTTTCCTAATATGTCACAATTTACTCTTTAACTATTAGCACTCACATTATTAGGGCCCCAATATGGTTTACCACAGAGCCAACTAGCCTAGACGAGTTCATTTCTTTTTTACAAACTTGTTTTTCCTGACGTTGCCATATTTTCTCATTCGTTTTGCTCTCTCTGAAACTCTGAAACTGCATTTGTTTTTTTTTTTTTTAATTTTTTTCATCCATTTGAGAGAGAGAGAGAGAGAGAGAGAGAGGTCACAAGCAGGAGGGAGAGAGAATCTCAAGATTGTATGCTGAGCACAGAGCTGGACATAGGGCTCGATCCCAGGACTCCATGATCATGACCCAAGCCAAAACCAAGAGTCAGACACCCAACTGACTGTTCCAGCCAGGTGCCCCCCAAACTCTATTGGTTTTATTCCCAAATGCTCTCAAAACACTACCAAGTATCTGTCAGTATTATCTTCCAAATTCTCAAATGCATCATGCAATCTTTTCATTCAGGTTTTACTGGGAGATCTTCCTCCCATAGATTTTGTTCACTTGCTCTAATCTGGCTGGGTCAACTGATGTCTGAGCCCAGAGCACAGTAGTTATCCTGTGACTTCCCTTTGACACAGTCCTGTGCTGGACACCCTTCTTTTTGGACTCCATGTCCTATTTCTTCCTTAGTATTAACCTTCATTCTGATGGGGGTCCTTAAAAGTCTGAAAATGTCTATCCTACCCTTACTTTTGGTGGATAGATTGGCTGGGTACAAAATCATAGATTGAGAATAATTTTCCTTTAGAAATTTTAAAGTTTTATCTTCTAGTATTTTCATTCTGATTTCTGATTCCATTTGTTGGTTTCCTCTCTGAAAGGTTCTAGCATCTTCTCTTTATCTCCAGGGTTCAGATATTTCAAGATGGGATGTTTGTTGTGATCTTTTCATTCATTGTGCTAGGCATCCAGCGTGCACCTTTATTTGGAGACTTGTGATTCTCAGCTCTGGGGAAAATGTTCTGTAATGTCATTGATAATTTCTTCCTTTCTGATCTCCTTCTGGAATTTCAGAAATGTGGGGCCTCTTGTTTTGAACCTTGTCTGTCCTATTTTCTATTTCTTGATATTTGTTTTACTTTCTAAGGATTTGTTGCATGTTATATTCTAAACTTCTAGGGCAACCCAGGTGGCTCAGTGATTTAGCGGTGCCTTCAGCCCAGGGTGTGATCCTGGAGACCTGGGATCGAGTCCCACATCAGGCTCCCTGCATGGAGACTGCCTCTCTGTCTGCCTGTGCCTCTGCCTCTCTCTCTGTGTCTCTTATGAATAAATAAGTAAAATATTAAAAAAATAAACTTCTGTTGAAGTTGTACCTTAGTTATCATATTTTTAATTCCCAGGAAATCTCTTGCTTTCTGATGCTTGTTTCCTGTCTATCTTCCTGTTCTTATTTTGTGACTAACCTCTCTTCCCTGATAGCTCTGAGGGTACACGTAGCACCCACACATCCATTCCTGCATCACCTCTATGTCCTCTGGAGTCCTTCCTACCAGTCTTCAAATCATTTTGCAAGTTTTTCTTAAATGCCTGATGATCCTTGGCTATCCTTTATAATTAAGACCAAGATACTTGAAAGCCATTTGCAAGCTGTGTGTGTATGGACAGAACTGTGGACAAGTGGGCTTTAAAATGGGTGCCAAACTAAAATTTTGGCTAGGGGCCGCACTGACCTTTCCGTTAGGGACCCAGCTCCCCAGAGAAGCTTCTGATCTTTTGTTCCAGGGGCAGGATTTTCCTGGCTGTGACCTCTGGCATCAGGTTCTTGGAAGTGCGCTGGGTAATCTACTATCATTAGGTTGGCTTTAGTGACTCCCCTATTTTCAGATTTGTGCCTCACTCTCTCTACTTGCCAATAACAACTAGACTGCTGCTTCTTGAAATCAGTTTCTTTAGGGCACATTTCCAGTCAAGGTTGGGGGCCAGCGAGCATGGAATTGGTTTTCTCTATTGAATAATTGGGAGGGAATCTGGAGGTACACTCACCTACATAGAAATGTTTAACTAATCTGCATTGCCCTCTACTTTGGGTATCTCCCATCTCCAAGTATTGGACCTTTGAAGGTTTTGTAGGGAAAACTGGCTTTCAAACCTTCCCACAAAAGGATTAAACTCATTTTCTTTTTTTTTATTAAAAGGGCCACTCACAGAAGTATTGTTGTGAATTGTCTGGGGGGATAGAATTTGTGATGCTTGATCTGGGTTGAAAGAAGCAGCGGGAACTGCAGGCCAGAATCTACATCAGTCAGGAAGTTGGCTGTTAACTGGCAACTACCCAAAACTGTCTTAAGAACACTAAGTTGTCACCATTGTGAAAGGAAATGTGTATTCTTTGGAACATCAGAATGCATTCTTGCAGAAATATTAAGGGGATATAAAAATAATTCTCATTTGGTACTTAATAGGCTTTGCTTTGTCACTCTGAGCCAAGACATGTAGGGGAGTGTGCACTTTCCTTTTCTTGATGCCAGGAACTCACTGTTAGAGGTGAAGAGCACAAAGTTACTTAATGGAATTGAATTAAAAAATCAGAACATTAAAAAAAATCAGAACATTTTAGATTAAGTAATTTCTTTTGCTGGTTGTATTTAGCAGTCAAGGAAATGTGTACTTTTGGAATAATAGAGGCTGCAGAGACAGAGCAGGGGTGTCAGGGAAATTAACATTAATGGTTCAATAAATATTCTTGAGTATGTGCGTCCCATGGATAGCACTTAATCATCCATACGTTTCATCACTTTACATGTAGAAGGTATCTTAGCTTCTTTATTGGACTCTAAATTTCATCTTAAGCTTCTCAATGAAGCCAACATCTTATCATGCAAATTAGGTGAAGCCTAGATGTGTTTTATCATGAATAGGGCAGGTAAAATGAATGAATGAATGATGATTAATGATATTAATAACTTAATATTTTCCATTGTTTAATATAGACCATACATGAGACCAAGTATTTTATAGGTATTATTAGCTCACTGATTCTTACAACCAGCATCTGTTCACTTGTTCTGTGAGTGACACAGATATCGTGTCAGTCCACTTAGACTATGTAAGTTATGCCAGGGTAAAAAATACCCCCCCGGCCCGATCTCAGGGGCCTATGATAACACATGTCTACTTCTCACCCACACAGCGTGTCCACCATGAGGCTGCATGACAAGGATCCAGGAGGTGCAGCAGCATCTGGATGAAAACAGGTAGTCTCGGGTAAACGAGTGGGAGACATGGGGAGCCATGAGCTGGTTCTTAAAACTTTTGGTCAGAAGTGACACATGTCATTTCTCCCTTCAGTTCAATGTGGCCAAAGTAAGTCACATGGTCCTTCTTGGCCATAATGGGTCAGGATGGTTGTATTCAAGGTCATGGAGAGACACCTCACGTGTTGCAGCGAGTCTGATACGTGTGGGTGGGGAAGTACATTCCTTCACCAGGGAGGGCAGCAAATATTTTGAATAATACCGTCTACCATAGACAAAACAAAGCCAGCAAACCCAACCAAAAACACAGTATCAAGGCCCTGATTATGCAGAAATGTCAGAATCAAACCCCCTTGTGTCCCACTTTTCTTTTTAAAAACATTTTATTTATATGAGAGAGAGAGAGAGAGAGCAAGAGAGAGCACAAGTGGTGGTGGGGGCAGTGCAGAGGGTGAGGGAGGAGCAGATTTCCGGCTCCATCCCAGGACCCCAGGATCACAACCTGAGCTGAAGGCAGATGCTTCACCTACTGAGCCACCCAGGTGCCCCATCCCACTTTCGTTAAAGAAAAAGAATTAATTTTCACTTGCGTGATATTATTCCAGGGTACAGTTGGGAAAGAAAAATAAAACGGTAAGATATTACCGTGAGGAATAACACCGAGAGGTTACTTTACGTGGGCCAACCTAATGTCATTTGTATGAATAAAACTCAGCTTCTAAGATTTAGATTTTAGACAGCTTAGGGGGTCTCAGAGAGGATCCTATTTCACTTTGGGGAAATAATTTTAAGAGGAAATAATCTCACATCACCAGAAGCGTATCTGAAAACTCCTGGGGGGCTTAGCCAGTCTTTGCGTTTTATTTCCTTTCTCGGGGTTGCATCAGGTCTTGTCTGTCACATGTAAAGTGAGTACACACGCACCCCAGTGCCATGGTTGGTTTCTAGTTTATCAAAATGCTCATTAAAAAGTCACCACCCTAACCCTGGGAAACGAACTAGGGGTGGTGGAAGGGGAGGTGGGCGGGGGTCGGGGTGACTGGGTGACGGGCACTGAGGGGGGCACTTGACGGGATGAGCACTGGGTGTTATTCTGTATGTTGGCAAATTGAACACCAATAAAAAATAAATTTATATATAAAAAAAGGTCACCACCTCTCTGGCTTTAGCATTTATTTAGCGCTAAGAATTTGCCCAGTAGGTGACACTGTGTTTCCTTGCACGAGCCTGCCACCCGGTGGTTATTTAGAAAATCAGACTTGGCCCGGGTCGCTGTGCGGTGTTCCCCTTAGGCAAATATTTTTGAGCCCCTAAGCGGGGGGGGGGGGAGCAGACACCGCTGCGGGGGACCTGGCATCCCCAGTGCGATGGGCAGGAGCCCGGCCCTGGAGCTTACGGGGGCAGCCGGAGGCCTCGTGTGCATGAGCTGGCATTTGCACGCTTGTCAACCTCGCACCCCGCCGCACTGGGCCCGTGTCCCCTCTGTCGCCTGTGAGCCATCCAGCCCCGCCGCTACGAGGGCAGCCCTTGCCTTTTCTATTCCCTGGGTGCAAACGGCTCTCGTCTTCTTGAGGACTCAGGGACGTCGTGTGTCCCATGACCTCCTTTCTCACCTTCCCAAGGGCTGCCTCCTCCCCCTGCTGTGCCCTTGCACCTACGCGCGCTCAGTGGCTTCCAGTGGAACCAGTCTGCCCTTCGTCCCACTTTATCTCCAGCTGAAGCGCTGTCCCTCTGCTTCCCATCACGACAAAGTGTCTTAATTTATTTTTATTTTTTAATTTTTATTTATTTATGATAAACATAGAGAGAGAGGGGCAGAGACCCAGGCAGAGGGAGAAGCAGGCTCCATGCAGGGAGCCCGACGCAGGACTCGATCCCGGGACTCCAGGATCGCGCCCTGGGCCAAAGGCAGGCGCTAAACCGCTGAGCCACCCAGGGATCCCCACGACAAAGTGTCTTAAACGTTGTTTTTACCTCTTGTGCCATGAGAACCACATCTGCCTTGCTGGTGGCTGAGTTCCCAGCACTTGGGATGGTTTATTTATTTTTTTTAATTTTATTTATTTATTAATGAGAGACACAGAGAGAGAGAGAGAGAGAGAAAGGCAGAGACCCAGGCAGAGGGAGAAGCAGGCTCCACGCAGGGAGCCTGATGCGGGACTTGATCCCGGGTCTCCAGGATCACACCCTGGGCTGAGGAGGCGCCTGTGCCACCGGGGCTGTCCCTGGGATGGTTTCTTTAGCAGGTGCTTGATGAATGTGCTTAATTCGGCCTATGCATTCATGCGGTGGGAGCAGGCACGCCGAGCCTGCCCTGGTGTCCGGGGAACCTGGGGCCCCCGAAATGGAAGCAGAACGGGATTGTGATGAAGAGAAGGCTGCTTAGCACGCGGAAAGGTTCTTTCACCCCAGGGCTTTCCAATTTGTACAATGGGGACCGAACTCTCTCGGAAGCGACAGTTACGGGTCAACCTTGGGGTGAGGTCTAATGGGCAGTGGGATCTGCGTATGGCACTATCTGTGATGTTTTGGCCATGGGAAAAAAATCTATGATTTTTTTTAAAGATTTTATTTATTTATCCATGAGATACACACACAGAGAGAGAGGCAGAGACACAGGCAGAGGAGAAGCAGGCTCCACGCAGGGAGCCCCATGTGGGACTCGATCCCGGGTCTCCAGGATCACACCCTGGGCTGAAGGTGGCACTAAACCACTGAGCCACCAGAGCTGCCCCAAATCTATGATTAGTTGATATAGATTTATTAGTGACATCCCCCCGGGGGGCTGCGGGGCTTGGCATTGGCTGTACGTTCTTGGGCAACTCGGTTCCTTCCACTTTTAAGTGTGAACAGTGATTTAAAAAGACAGGACCTCAGGGGCGTCTGGGTGGCTCAGTGAGTGGAGCATCCAACTCTTGATTTCAGCTCAGGTCATGGTCTTGGGGTCATGGGAAGGAGCCCCGAGTCAGTCTCTGTGCCAGAAGCAGGTTCTTTCTGCTTGAGGTTCTCTCTCTCCCTCGGCTCCTCCCCCCTCTCTCCTTCTCTAATAATAAGAAATAAATGAATTTTTAAAAAGACAGCATCTCAGCATGTTGTTGCATTTTCGATTTAAACCAGACTAGGACCTTTGAACAGTTCTCAACATTTAATTACAGAGTAAGAATTAAATTCCGACTCAGATTGCAAACTGCAATCTCTAGGGGTGAATCTAAGATAAATGGAGCTGGGTCTGCACCTATTTTATTTAGCTGGAGTCCGTCTGCTATCCCATATCACGAAGCAAAAGTTTTTTATTGTATAATATTTAAAAACATTCCTTTCAGGAAAATGTCCTGCAGGAAGCCTGACATTTATTATGCTTAATATATTGTTTGCATTTAAACGTGTTATCTTCTCTTCTGCTTTTTTTCCCCCCATTTTGCTTCCCGACAAGGGGGTAATTCCAGACTAGACTGGCAAATATGTCAAGCTATATTTCAATTACTGGGACAATAAATGTGAAGTTAATGAGATTAAAATACAATAAGCTTCAGAAGTGAGTGTAAGCCCCTCTTAATGGAAATCAGGATTAAATGCAAATTTTCATCACCTCGTGTGTCAGTCGTAAACGTTTGGAGTTGACGAAAGAAACATCTGAATGGATTTGGAGACTTTGAAGAATGTAGAGTTTAGCATAGTGAAAAGAAAATGATTTGAGAATAGAAAATATTCACACGACACTCTATGTAGCACGTTAAAAAAAAAAATTGCAGAGCTCCTTTTTGTTGCTTGCATTTATTTGTTGCTCCAGAATAATTTTTTTAAGGCACGTAAAATGAGAATTCTGAATTTGTGAGAGGAAGCGTGAAACTTACTTTATTCTAGTCTACGGGTGAATTTTGCAGGGATGGGCAACCTGCACCCCCTGTGTCCAAACGGGTTTTGTAAATAAAGCTTTATTGGCACGCAGCCTTGCCTACCTGTTTTTGCATTGTCTGTGGCTGCTTTCCTGCCCCCAGGGCGGGCTTTGGCAGGAGCCACAGGAGTCCCGTGGGCTGCAGAACCTGAAAGAGTCACTGTTCGGCCCTTTCAGAAAAGAAGTGTGCGACCTCGTGCCCTGGATGGTAAGCTTCTCCGTCCTACTGTACCTGCCCGGAGGCGGGGACTTGGTGTTTGAATCTGGTCTTTAGTTTCTCTTTAAAAAGTATCCGTACCTTTGAGATGGTCAGTGAATAAGACATACAGTATAAAATTGAGATTTAGGCAGGGGGTCGTGTTTTAAAATTTTTAGATGGGTAGTTACGGGGGCTGAGGCCAATCCTATTTTCTCAGGCCTCGGGGAAAGGCTGTGCTCTCTGCTTGTCTGCCCTCCCTGGGTTCCGCAGCATGTCCCCCCCACCCCCCGGGGGGAGCCCTGCAGGCCCACCCCCTTCATGCCCTGGGCGGAAGGTAGATGCTCCACCCCTGAGCCCCCGCCCCGGGCGCCCCTAACATCAGCTTCTTCAGGACACATTTTTCTGAGTGTGTCTTATGAACTGGCTGAGGGATTTAGATACATTTTCTTGTATAATCCTCCAAACCACCCAGTGAAGTTGTAAACATTTCCATTTTCCAGATGAAAAGACTGAGACTAAGTGAGATGAAGATCTGTGGTCAAACTCACAAAGCCGGAAGCAGAGGCACTTAGGACTTGAAACCGTTCGTGTCTAAAGATCCAGCTTGTCTGCACGGCCACTGGGACGCTGCTTGTCCTTGTCCGATTCCAGCCGGGTCAGCAGATGTCAAGGCAACTGGTCGGTAAGAAGGCCATCACCTTTCCCGTTAAAAAGTGTCTAAAGGGATAAATAAAAGACTTTTATCAACAGTTTTGATATTAACCCTTGCATGAGAGACAGACTTACATCAGACGAAACCCATGCAGTGAATCAACGTTGGGGGAAAGAAAAAAAAGTCTCCTCCTGTCCCTAATTAAATACATGCGACTTAAACAACATTTTTTGCACCTATGAAGAGCTGTAAAATAGATTGGGGTTGAATCCCTGGGGAAATGAATTCTGAGTTTCTTTTGGTTGCCCTGATTTTGTTTAATCTTACGAGAGGGGGACGCCTGGGGGGCTCAGCGGTTGAGCACCTGCCTTCGGCCCAGGGTGTGACCCCGGGGTCCCGGGATCGAGTCCCACATCCGGCTCCCTGCAGGGAGCCTGCTTCTCCCTCTGCCTGTGCCTCTCTCTCTCTCTCTCTCTCTCTGTGTCTCTCATTAATAAATAAATAAAATATTTAAAACAAAATCTTACAGGAGGACAAAACCATAAAAATCGACACAGCAGTGATGGATGGATCCCACTTTCTAGAAACTTAAACCAAGAAAACATTTCAAGAGATGAGAACTGTGTGTTGAAAGTTGTCACAGCAGCATTATCGGGAGTAAAATGCCGAAAGGAAGATAATTGGCCTCCAGTAGAAGACAGAAAGCCTGAGTGATTCTGACTCGGCAGCAACGCCGAGCGACAGGAGGCCGTTCAGATACCCGGAGGAAGACATTCCGAAGAAAACATACAGAAACCCGAGTTTCGGGCGTGATTACGATGGGGCCACGGGCGCCCAGAGTAAGTCCACATGTGGGTGGCACAGGAGGACCCAGCCCTAGGCTAACATCTTGCTCCTGCAATCACCTCAAAAGCTAGGGAGGGTGTTTTTTGCATTAGAGGTAGATGGGGTGGGGGCCCCCGAGACCTGGCCCAGCAGCCCAAAGGGGAGTTCCCGGCTATAGCCACGTTCCTCGTCTCAATCAAACCACTAATTTAAAGGTGAAGAAGCAGAAGTATGGTGTTTAGAAAACAAAAACAAAACAAAACAAAAACAACCATAGAGCAGGAAAGCTGATGAGAAGGCAATCTCCAAGTGGTGATTTCTAGGCCCAGAACGGGTCTCCTGAGCAACGTGCAAAATTATATATTCTGAGTCCCAAAATAATGAATGGTCACCGCAGAAATACTCGTTCCACACAGGACTTTTTTTTTTTTTTTTAATTTTTTTTTTTTTTTTTATTTATGATAGGCACACAGTGAGAGAGAGAGAGGCAGAGACACAGGCAGAGGGAGAAGCAGGCTCCATGCACCGGGAGCCCGATGTGGGATTCGATCCCGGGTCTCCAGGATCGCGCCCTGGGCCAAAGGCAGGTGCCAAACCGCTGCGCCACCCAGGGATCCCCCCACACAGGACTTTCTAACATGATGTTAGACAGCTGAGCCACCCTCCGCTCACCTCTGAAAAGGGAGCCACTGGTAACAGTTTGGGCCAAAACCCCACAGAATTTTCCCGGGTATCTACGTACGGCACAAAGCCACAATCCCACACGTACGGGTCAGCAACCTGCTTTAGTATTTAAGAAATAGGTTTCTGACATCTTTCCTTGCGTTTGATTTTGACCAAATGAATATTGTAATTCCAACGAGACCGTTTTTCTTTTTTGTCCCAACTCCTTTTGTGACACTGACGCTTTGAGGGGGGACCATGATGCTTTGCGTCAAGTACCCTGGCCTGGAAATCCTTCCTTCTGACATTGAGTTGACCTTGTCTGAGCAGCCGATTCCTGGGCTTGAGACACAAGAGGGTCATGGCACCTATTTGGGGGTCTTCGGGAGTCTCTCCAGAGAGCAGAGTTGGGTAGATACTGGCATTTGCACAGTATTTGCCCGGGAGAAGCAGGCCAAGCGGCACCCTTTAATTAATTTATACCCAGAAATGTACGTCCTCTGCGTTCTGTTTGGCAACTTGCTTTTTGCACTTAGCAATTTATTTCGGGCACCATTCCTTGCATTGGAGTTGAAGTAAAAATACTTTAATTACCAGTAGGGGCTGATCTGAGAGCAGGGGCAGGTAGGAACAAGGCATGGCGAGACCTCAGGCTCTTGCTATTTAACACTAGAACCTCTTTCGTCTCATTTATCCAAAAGCAGAGCCATGTGAATAATTGTTCTACAACATTCTTTATGCCATTTAAAGGTAACCTGTTCTTTGAAGGTTTTAACAGGCGATTATGGGGGAGGGGCAGCCAAAGGATTAAGGCCTGTGCTGTAGTACGCCCCGGCTCTGGAGAAACAGGCGGGCACCACCTAGAAAAAGCCTTTGTACGGGAGGGAGGCAAACCTCTTTTATCATTGGTTTGATGTATTTTCTTAATAGAAGAAAAGTATCTGGGGACTGACGCGATGGGGGTAGGGGAGACACTGCAGTGTGCAAAGGGACAGGGAGCTGGGATGGGAGCTCTTCGGGTGACGGGGGAGGTGGTTTTCTCCACCTGCCTCTTCTCTTGGACAACACTGTTCCGGCGTAGTGCCAAGGCCGGCCTGCTCCTTCCGATTCGAGTCCGATGCCTGGTAGTAAGCACGCGTTTGCTCGGGGCTCCCGGCTAAGGTTTTACTGGACGGAAAGGGGAGGCTGGAGCCGGGAGGCCTGGAGGCCCGGCTCTGCCCCTTGCTCGGCATGCAGCGACCCAGACTGGAATTCAAAACCCCTGGTGGGAAGGAAGCTGGCCCTGCTCTGGAGGGACCGCTCAGATTGTGTGAAGGTGCTGCAAGGTGGGCGGCGGTGGGCTCGGGGGGCCCGGAGGGCCCGCTTCGGGGAAGATGTGCCCCATTCACACCTCCCACAGCCACTGCCTGCGAGACACCCCGACCCACAGCCAGAGGCAGCTTCCCTGCAGGATGTGCTCTTAAGACACATCGAGTCTTTTCCAACTTCATGCTCTCTTAAACCAAGGTTTCCCAACCTTGTCATTACGGGTGTTTTAGCCCAGGATAATTGCTGGCTGCGGGGCCGCTCTGGGGGTACTGGAGGGTACTGGGCAGCGCCGGTTTTACCCGTTAGGTGCCAGTGGCCCCTTCCCATCATACCGTCTCCCCGAAGGCCTCTGGGTAGGGCCAAACGTTCCCTGGAAGCCGGAGGGCACCTGCAAAGGCAGTTCCTTCATGGGGCCGTGTGAACGGTGAGGTTGGGATGGGGGGGGGGGCATGAAATACATTTACAGATGTCCGTATTCTCCTTTGATTGAAAGTCACACATGCATTTCAGGGGAGAAAAGCTGCACACGTTCAGACGTAACAGCACACCGGCCTTTATAACTCGCAGTTTGCAGGTCAGGCCTTGGGCACGTCTACAGCAACCCGCTCACCCAGCCGGTGCTTCCGGCTAGAGCCGCGTTTCCCGAATTCTCTGTGTGGGTGTCACGGTGGCCTTGGTGGCCTTGAACAGGAGCTGGCCAGAAGAGGCCCGGCCACGGCGGCCGGGGTCACGCGGGCCGCGCTAGGTCACCGCGCCTCTGTCTCACTCACGTCGGTCTGCACCTTTGATGTGGGATCTCACTCCCTTTTTCCACAATTTAGGAGAGAAGGAAGGGGAGGCGAGGCAGACGCCGGGCCTGGCTGGCTGATACGGGAGCGGTGGGCGAGGTTTGGGGGTGAGATGAGGTCTCCACACTAATCTGTTGGACACGCCTCACTTGACACGCTCGCTCGCTAACATTCTGGAAGGCCGGACACCGGAGTTCTTGGAAACTGACTAGTAATTTGGGTGACAATGTGCCCATTATCTTGCAGGCAATTCTTTGGCAAATCTTTTAGAAAGATCAGTAGTCACTGCATAATTTATCTTTCTGATGAGTATTTTCGTGGTGCACGTTATGCTCCACTGAAGCAAATTATGCAGGCGATTGAAAATGACAACAGAATTCATTTTACAACCCAGGAAGTGCAGCTTTGTTTATTAAGAATATATTCATTCCATTTGGAGAGTGAGGCAGTTTTTATTTTAGTGTGTGTAATGTCGACAGGTAATGAAATTTGTCACAGATTGCACTTTACCATATGCGTCCAAGTCCATTAGTTCATAATCTAAGCAGCCAGTGGCATCCACAGTAGTTAATGTTAACAATTTTCTCAATTCCAGAGCTTCAGATGCTTATTCCTAAAGCCCCTGAGTGAGTTGTTTTTAAAATTTTTTCAAGAGCACGCACATTAAAAATGTAAGATGTTGGATGAACGAGTAAAACTCAGACTACACACGTCACCATACTGGATTTTATGTAATAAAGGATTGAGATGTGACATTTTGGTCACCATTTGATGCATGTCGACAAATTCCGAGATTAATGGCTCTATCAGCCCATTACATCATGATTTCATTAAAGAAAATTCCTTAAAAAAAAAAGTCCTTGAGGGGACAGCGAAATCTGATGGGAGACCACACTGAGGAGACACGCCATTGCCTTGGTGTGAGCCTGTACCTCTATTTCTATGGTAACCTGTGATCTGCTTTCCAGTCACACCTTCGCAAGGCTGGTTTTCGCCCTCATGAACGGCGCCAGGAGCACTGGAGGCGAACAGACATTCCTTCCTATGTCGTCTCTTGGTGGAAAAATCGGACAAAGGGAAAATAGAAGGTAATATTCGGAGGCTTCTCATGAAAACACAATAGGAACGGACGCTCACTAATTTTCAGATGACTTACACGTCTGAAAGATCGCAGAGCTAAAACCGAATATTAAAGAAACAACTACTCAGGGGCCCTAACAGATACATTCAGTGGATGTCTTGGGCTTTAATGCAATTGCAAATGCTCATCTGATCTGATAAAGTAAACACTTAGAGGCTTGCCCAAGACGATTGAAAATTTTATTTTGGTCCAGCAGTTCTCAACCTGGAGTGATTTTTGTCTCCTGGGGGTCGTTTGGCAATGCCTGGAGGCACTGTGGGTTGTCACAACTGGTGTCGTGTTGCTGGGGGTGGTGATGGTGCCGCGCGCGTGTGTGTGTGTGCGCGCGCGTGCGCAGGTGCATACTCACTACTGACAACTAGTGGGTAGAGGTCGGCTGTGATGCTCCACATCCACAGGAGCCCTGACACTACCCCTTAGCCGCTCCCCCATCCAAAATAAAAAATTACCCGCCCCAGACAGGAGGCTGAGAAACTCAGCATACAGCCTCGGGGACGGTGGTCCCGAAGGAGGCATGAATATGGGACATACGACATCACTGAGCATAACCGTTCAGAGACATGAAATGCTTGGGAGACACCCCCGGTTGTAATCCTCTTCCCAGTCCTTGTACTGCAATTACTTCTTTGCTATTTCACTTAAAGGGCAAAGAAAAGAAAAGAAAGGGGGAAAAGGAAAAAAAAATAGCCAGAAACAAACAAACAAAAAATCACCATTTTTTTCCTAGGCCCTTTGGTTACAAGGCGAACATTCAGTCTGTTGCGGTCACCTGGCCCTGCGCGGGTAGCCTCGGGGTCCCCCGCACACCTGGCAGGCACAGTCCTGGGTGGACCCTGGCGCCCTGCTTGATTGACATGTAAAGTTCCGATACGTTTTCTTGTTTTCTTCCCCTGTTGGTTGAAAAGGCACTTACCTCCCCCAGTTGCCTGCGGACGCACCTGCCTGTGGCATCCTCCCCTAAGGACGGAGGACGGAGGCCTTCGTCCGCGTCCCGGGCCTGCGAGGGCGGAGGACGCGCCGCCCCGCCCAGGTGAGGAGGGCGCCCCGCCCAGGTGAGGAGGGCGCCGCCGGCTTCCCGGGGCCGCGGGTACGCCCAGGCCGACCGGGCGCAGCCAGAGGGCGCCAGCGGGCCGCAAAGAGGGGCCCCGAGGTCCCGGCGGCCGCGGGCAGGTGACGCGGGCTTTTGTCTGAGGACGAGCAGCCGGGGTGAGCGTCGCCGCGCCGTCTCCCGCATCCGCTCCCCGCCGGCAGGTGAGCCAGGTGGGTGGACGTCCCCGTCCCCGTCCCCGTCCCCGTCCCCGCCCCCCGCCCCCCGGACCCCCCGACCCCCGGCCCCGCCGCTCGCCACCGCGCAGGACCCGCCGCTGCCTCTGCTCGGCCGCCGCCTGCCCTCCGCCCACAGCATCCTCGCGGGGCGCGGCGCGGCGCCCTCCCCACGCGGGCGGACCTGGGCCGCCGCCCTCGCCCCGGCCGCGCTCGCGGACTCGCCCTGGGTCGGCGGCCCCCTGCGGCCGCGCGGTGCCGGGTCGTCTCGGCCTCCCGCGCGTCCAGGCCTCCGGGTGTCCGGGTGTCCAGGCGTCCAGGTGTCTAGCTGTCCAGCTGTCCAGGCGTCCCGGTGTCCAGGCGTCCAGGTGTCCGGGTGTCTCGGTGTCCGGGTGTCCAGCTGTCCCGGTGTCCAGGCGTCTGGGTGTCCAGCTGTCAGCTGTCCCGGTGTCCGGGTATCCGGGTGTCCAGGTGTCCGGGTGTCCCGGTGTCCGGGTGTCCGGGTGTCCAGGCGTCCAGGTGTCCGGGCGTCCAGGTGTCCGGGTGTCCGGGTGTCCAGGTGTCCGGGTGTCCAGGCGTCCGGGTGTCCGGGTGTCCAGGCCTCCGGGTGTCCGGGTGTCCAGGTGTCCGGGTGTCCAGGTGTCCAGGCGTCCAGGTGTCCGGGTGTCCAGGTGTCCGGGTGTCCGGGTGTCCAGGTGTCCGGGTGTCCAGGCGTCCGGGTGTCCGGGTGTCCAGGCGTCCGGGTGTCCGGGTGTCCAGGTGTCCAGGTGTCCAGGCGTCCAGGTGTCCGGGTGTCCAGGTGTCCGGGGCTCCGGCGGGCGCGGCGCGCGAGGGTGCGGGGCGCGGGACGGGCAGCAGGTGCAGGGGGCGCCGTGGGCACCCCGGGGCGGGCCTCTGCGGCCAGTCCAGGGGAGACGGAGAGAGGGCGGGCGAGGGCGAGGGCGAGGGCGAGGGCGAGGGCGAGGGCGAGGGCGAGGGCTGCCCACGGACGCGGGGCTCGGCTCGGCGGGGGAGGGGCGCGGAGGGGGGCGCGCGCAAGCCGGGGGCCGGGGGCCGGGGGCCGGGGGCCGGGGCGGCGGGGCCGGGCGCAGGGGAGGCGGGCGGGGCCCGGGGCGGCGCGGAGGGGCGGGGTTCGCGGGCGGCGGGAGGCGGGAGGCGGGAGGCGGGCGGCGGGCGGGCGCCGGGGGAGGGCGCTGGGCAGGAAGGGGAGGGGGAGCGCGGGCGCGAGCGGCGCAGGGGCTGCGGCGGCAGGAGCGGCGGCGGCGGCAGTAGCGGCGGCGGCGGCGGCGGCGGCGGCAGCTCCCACTCGCTCCTCGCTGCGGGCTCGGCCGTCGAGCCGGGACTCAGCCTCCGCCCGCGGCCAGGCACCCGCCGGCCACGCCCGCACCCGCGCCGCTCGCGGCACCGCGCTCCCCGGGGGCACAGCACCCGAGCCGGTAAGAGGGCGCCCCGCCGCCGGGCCCCGCGCCCCTGCCCGCTGCCCCCCGCGCCTCTGCCCCGCGCCCCTGCCCCCCGCGCCCCCGGCCTTTGTTCTCCGGACGGCGGCCTCCGCGGGGCTCCCGTCGGGCGCGGGGCAGGGGCGCGGGGCGCGGGGCGCGGGGCGCGGGGCGCAGCCTGGCGCAGGGGTGGGGGGCGCGGGGCGCGGGGCCCGGGGCCGGGGGGCGCGCGGCGGGGACCTGCCGGAGCGCCGCGGGGCCGCGGGAGCGGATGTCACCGGCCGGGGAGGGGGCGCGGGGCGCACGGGGCGCGCGGGGCGCGGGGCGGAGAGCGGGGCGCGGCCCCCGGGCCAGGGGCGGGCTTGCTGGGGGCTCCCGTGGGCGCCCCGGGGAGGCCGCGGGGGGCGCGGCGGGTGCGGCCGACAGGCGGGGGGACTGCGGGCCCCGGGTGGGTGCGCCCCGCGGCCCTCGGGGAAGACTCGCCGAGCGCCCGCCTCCCCGGAGACGCCGCCGCCCCGGGCGGGCCTCGAACCCGCGCCGCCCGCGCGACCGCCCCGCGGAGGAGGGCGCGGCGCCCACGGGTGCAGCCTGGCGCCCAGCCTGGGGCGGACCCCGTCGGGCTCCCGCGGGGCCGGCGGCGCGGGGGGGGGGGGGCGGGGGCCTCGCGGGGTCGCCCCGGGGCTCGGGGGCCGGGCGCTGCGGGCCGAATGAATGAACCGGGGCCGTAATTACCTATTCCTTTGTCTCGGCCTGGCGCATGCGCCGGAGAGCTGGGTGTGGAGGCCCCCGGCAGCCCCAGCCGAGCGCCCCATCACCCACCCACCCACCCCCTCCGCGCGCCGGGGAACAAAGGCGTTTGCCCCGAATGTTGCGTGAAACCCTTGGCCGCAGAGGACGGGGGCTCCGCGCGCGCGTCGCTTCTTCTTCTTCCAGGTTGCCTCTCGCCCTTGGCGTTCTTAGTGATGAAAAATAAGATTATCCTTGGTGCTGAGAGCAAACTGTGGATTATATTCGTGACCGAACACTAATTTTCCTTCCTAGCTGCCCATTGTTCTCCCCCCACCCCCATAGCCCATTGCACCGCAGTGATGGAGGCCCCCTCGATTTGCATCACTTAACCATTTGACAGATTTTTTTTTTTTTTTTTTGCTGCTGGTCCTTTGATTAAGGGACGCCGGTCCCCAAACTGACAGTGGCTATCCGCCCCTAGTGTCACTACTTGGAAGAAATTAAGACATTTCTGGCGTTTGTGGGAACAAGATGGCCTACAGAGCGGAGCAGGGGGAAGTGGTCACCTTGTCAGAATCCGAACCCAGTCTGTTCTCTGGATTCCTGCCTCATTGTTTCACTAGGGATCCCAAAAGGCCAGCCCCATGGAGAAGGGAATCACGGATAGGGGAGGAGGAAGAAGGCAACCGGGGCTGCTGGGGTAAAGATGCTTGACTGAATTCATGATGCTTCCCCCCCACTTTTTTTTTTTTCTCTTTTCTTTTTTTGGCAATGTCTAGCAGAAGCCATGATACCCGTACCTTTGATGGCTGATTTTCTTCAAAATGATGTATCATCCAGGTTATGGCCATTCAGATTTCTTTTTGACTTTAGGGGCTACTTTATTGTACCATCCAAAAGGCCACTTATGGATAGAAAGTAGCTACATGCCGTATTTTTGCAATGGCCCATTACAAATTTTCTGTTTAAGTATTCTCGGCACACCCTGGCAGGACAACATGTGGCAGGAAAATGGAAGTCATCTCTTTTGTTCCTTTTAATAAAAGGATATTGATACTGATCACGTTTAATATGGCCGGGCCTATACTTGAGAGGGTAGCTGCTGGTACCCTCTCTATTCCTTAGTATTGAGCTGCTTATTACGGTGTAGAGGGCTCTCTGCAGGTTTTTTTTTTTTTTTTCTTTTCCTTTGAGGTTATGTCTTTTGAGGGAGAGATGAGTTGGAGTAGATGGGCTTTGATAGCAAATATATACCAATATGCCCCCAATTCAGTAAGTCTTGGTTTTTAAGCAAGATAAATTTTAAACCGAATTTGCAAAAATCATCAGTTCCCTTACTCTTTTATCCTGCTTGGTTTTTGGCAGTCCCTGGCAGGTGGAGAAAGGGAGCTAATGGGCCTTCCGACAAAAGGCGCCCACAATGAGCATATTGACAGTGGCATTTTTGTCTCTTAACTGGTGCTCATGCTTTCATTATGGCGTGCGGAAGAGAACCTTCTCTCCTGCTGGACCACCCTAATTTGAATGTCCAATGGAAGAGCTCTAAGGGCTTCAGCTGCCTATCCTTGGGCGCATCTCTACAATCTTACTGAATTTACCAGAACACGTCACATGATAGCGTGAGATGTGATGCGTTCCGTCTCTTTAGTTTTTGTGGTTTTTGAAACAAATTTACATTAAGAACACTTTAGAAACCATTTTCGCTTCATGGCCAAGATAAGCAGAGTATGAAAAATTGACATTTGGGGGAGTTTTAGTCACTGTAAAATGGATGTCTGGGTGTTATACACAGTAGTTTTGTAAAGACTTGCAAAATCCAAAACTATTTTTTAAGGTGCCATGTCTATACACACATGCTTACACACACATATATACACACACATACACACACGTACTTATATGTACACATGCAATAAAAAATGAAATCTTACTGATGATAACGAAACTAAATTAGTTGTGTAGAATATTACTTAATAGTGCTTCGTGTTGGTCTTTGGAGAGTAATCAATTTTGTTCTTTCTAAATATATGTACGTAGATGGGGGCGTCTAGCTAGGGTCCTAAGAAGCTCCTTTCCAATTTCTAGCGGTGTAAAACGAATGGGCTGCTCTGAACGTCTCGGATTAAGGTGTTCATTTACGGGTTTACAAACTCACGTTGAGGCACTCCTGAACTTTAAAAGCTGTAATGAACGATGCTCACAAAATAAAGGACTTACAAAATTGTTCTGCCTTATTTTTCTAATCTCTTGTTAAAATCATGTTTTGCAAAACATCCCAAGAAGGCCTGTCAACTCTCCTGTGTCAGAAGCAATCGCTTTTGGTGTCTGATTCTGTTGAAAGAAATGCCCCGATTTGCTTAGGCCTTTATGTTGCATGTGGTTGGACCTGCCCGTTTGACCCCTTCTGTACCAGGGGTCAGCGTCTTCGTGATCATTTTAGCTGGTGAACGGGAAGCCGGGGGGCCACTGAGGACACTCTGAGATGTAGACGAGCTGCGGTTCTCAGGGAAATGGGTGCAGCATCTAGCATTCATCAGGTCTCCTCGACCACCCTTGGCTCTGAGGTTGTGAATAGCCCGGAATTGTTTTCGAAGAGAAAATACTCTGAATGTCTGGGGGAGGCACCCCGAGGCACAGTGCAAAGTGACTGGGTTTGAAAAATCCCTAGACTCCGGCTCAACCCCGGTGGGCAGACTACTGGAGGCCTCCGTGAGTTTCACTACTTCAGTTGTAGGATTGAGATAATAATCGTTCATTTTCCCACGATACTAAGGACCACCCATACGGCTAAACAGCGCAGAAGCACAATGACTGGCTCCCCGAGGCTTCCTGACCTCGCCGTTGCACCTCCGCGCGGTCCGCGTGACTGACGCCCCCACTCTCTCCTGTGCCTGGAGCTGCAGTTGGGGCCCAAGCTGATTAATCAAGGCCTCGGGG
Organism: Canis lupus familiaris; assembly: GCF_011100685.1. Taxonomy (NCBI): domain Eukaryota; kingdom Metazoa; phylum Chordata; class Mammalia; order Carnivora; family Canidae; genus Canis; species Canis lupus. The sequence continues at coordinate 87,666,239 of NC_049225.1, read as the reverse complement.
TTTCAGGCTTAGAAATGGGGTAGTTCGCTTTCAGGGATGCTCAGCTATCATAATTGCTAACTAGTGTCCTCATGCATGTGCGTATTTGAAATTTAATGGGACACTGTGGGAATTTGCCCAAAAGTGGATTGGACGAAGCCAGGGTAGCCACCCTCATTGAACTTCCCAGGGCCGCTTACGTAACTCCAGAGGTGGCATTGACATTCTTTTGAGAAAATACAGGGGTAGTCCTGAAGCCCCGACGCTGCCAGCCTGCCAAAGGAGGGGCTCGGTTACAGGCGCTTCCGTCCGCCACTGTTTCTCTAGACAGACACCGAGGTTAAGTGTCCGCTGAACCTTACGAGAGCAAAAGATGAGCGTGTAGAATCCAGTTCTTACCAGCCTGTAGGTAAATTGTGATCTTGAGAAGACACGGGCCTTAGCGACGCTGATCCAACAGCATTCTCCTCCCTCTGGACGTCAGAAATGGGGTGACGTGGAGGCAGAGGAGTCCTGTCGTGCATTTTCCTGCTTCTGCAACCCGAGGATTTAAATAACTTTAAAAAATCAGGCTTTCCAAAGGCAGTAGATTTTTTTTTTTTTTTTCAAACAAAAACAGGGAAAGCAGAGAGTTTTTGGACTAGCCAAGGCCATCGGTGAGGGGAGGTTGCAAGCGAGCAGGTTTCAAAGTCTAGGAATAAATTCCTGAAAGCTTTGGAGGCTTCGAAATAGAAACCATCTGCATGCACACCAGGGGCCTGGGGCATAAGGAAACATTTCAAGATATAGAAAAAGGGCGTTTCGTGGGGAAGGCAATGCATTCGCACCATATTTCCTCCTTATCACTTAAACATTTTATGAACTTTGTTTTTGAATCGATGATTTTTTTCTTCATTTTAGAAAGAACTGGGTTTCATCGGTTTGTTGCTTAAACTTTTAAATACATATTTCAGCCGTCGCTTGTACATTGTGTAGGGAGTATGATGCCTAGAAAAGCATGATACGGAGGGCGGGGTGTGGTGGACTTGGACTTGGGGCCCGTCACTGGCTTAAGAATCCGGTCTCTGCTGTGTGGCTTTCTCGGCAGATTGCTTAGCGTCTCTCTGTGCCTCAGTCCTCATCCACGAAATGCAGGTTACAGCTGAGTCTTTGCAAGGATTAAGTGCAGTCGTCAAACACCCAGGACACTGCCTCACGTATTCTGTATGTCTTTGTAAAGCACATTCACCATAAAATGGTGAGAGAACCCGCCTTCCCCTCCGTCTGTAGCCATTCACGTGCTCCTTTCAGAGGCCGTCCTCGCAAAACAGGCCTGGGCCGTGGGGCCTTGGATGGAAGTTGGTTGAATGTAGAAGTACGAGGTTTAGGAAGACCCTCCAGGTGTAGCCATGGTACCTTGAATAGGTTGCCAGGGCACTTGTACTGGTTTCAAAAGTCCAGAGTGGGTTGATTAGTACAACCCTAGCCTCCATATGGAACTGATATTTAAAAAAAAAAAAAAAGAAAGAAAGTCCTTGCCACTTCAGAGACCTTCTGAGAAAGGCTTACTGTTTTGATAATGTTGAGATCTGGGTAAGACTGTATGACCTGGGGAACAGACATAATTCATTCAGATTCCTGAGCCTACTCAGCTTCTGTGGTGTCCGGGATCCAGATGCATTCGTTTGCATTTGAAAGGAGTGTCTTACTAGTAAGTCATTAGGACTAAGATTGATAGAAACCACTCTTGATATTTGAAATTCCGAGGACACGTGGTATACGCTTGCTTGCGCACATCCCCACCAGCCTATGCCAGGAGTTGAACTTTTATTATTCAGGAATGTAGAGGTCGTCACCTGTTGACCAAATGCTTGGAATTAATTATCCCCATGGAGACCTTGGTCACCCTGGCTTCTTAAAAGCAAAAAGGAAGTTCTTTGGACTTTCAGATATTTGGGTTTGATGGATCCTGGAATCAGTTTGAACCTTTCAGGTATTTAAATCGGGGATCTGCCCAAGTGGTTTGTATTTGACCTTCTGGACACTGAGTTTTGCTCTTAGGTGAAGGTAAAGTCATTTCCATTTTGCTTAAATCATTTTCTTTTCTTTCTTTTTTTTTTTTTTTAAGGTTTTATTTATTTATGTGAGAGAAAGAGAGTGCACACGTGCACCCAAGCTGGGGGAGGGGCGGAGGGACAGGGAGAAGCAGACTCCCCCTGGGCAGCGAGCCCCACCTAGGGCTCCATCCCAGGACCCCAGTCATGACCTGACCCAAAGGCAGGCGCTTAGCCGACTGAGCCAGCCGAGTTAAATCATTTTCTAATGGTTTTTTAAACAGGTTTTTGAATCTAACAGATGTAGGAGGGAAATTGTATTTTACTTTATCTGTCAGGTATTCACCATAGGAAACGTTTTGGATAGGGATGTTGTATCTTTTAAATGTTTTCCTCTATGAAAGTTTGGGTATTTTTTGTTGTTGCTTAATCTGGAGAAGTGCAAGGATGAGATTGGACATTTGTTGATATTTCCTTGTATATCCTATGCTCTAATTGAATTTTATCCCCTCAAACAAATTGTAAAATGCATCTTACCCAGGCGTAAGTGAAAAATGGAGGGCTCAGTAATGACCATAAGATTGTAGAGCTAATAGAAAGTCATAGAATTCACATCCATATCGGTGGCCCTGTTCTGCTCTCTGGTGCGACACTGTTTTCCATGAGCCTTGGCCATTTTGTCTTATGTCAAATGGACATGGAATATAATGGGAGACCTTCTAATAGATTAGCATCTTTGATATTCATTTAGAGAGAGAGAGGATCCTAAGTTCTTCAAGAAAAATTACTTACTATAGAAGGGATTCAATGCAGAATAAATATTGAGTCAGTACATACGTTAAGTGACCTGTAGATTAGAAGTGCTTCTTGTCATAGTGAACTTGGCCTAGTGTCCTTAAGTCATCCTTTTCTTGGATGGTGATGATGATGGTGGTGGTGGCCGCTCCGAATTAAGGACTCTTAGATGGATATGGCCTTGGTTGGCCCCTTTGCTTTCCTCAATACACCTCGCAAGGGGAGATACACACCTAGATGCCTTACCTGTAATTCGCCCCGTTACTAACCAGGGATGCTACTTGACCTCCTTCCTGCTATGCACTTAGGGTCGCCCGACGAGAAGCAAACTGAGTCCTATCTTTGTGAACCCATTTTCATTCTGCCTCCATGTAGGATTCCTTTGCAGAAAATCGGTGACTGCTTTCAAATACCACCCTAACTCCAGCCTCAATCTTTTGTAAATACTTGTGTCATCCTCCCAGAATGTTTGAAAGCTTGTGACCTAAACAATTATATTTGGAACTCAAAAGGATCTTAGAAAAGTTGGTGGCTTACTCAAAGTCTCATGAGCTGGTTAGTGGCCCAGTGGAAAACCAGGTTATTTCCCAATAAAGCCTCCCTGCCGCTGCCCCTCCCTTCTGTGGAATTGAGTCAAACTCTTACTCAATGTCTGTAACTTAAATTCTTACCATTCTTTGACCCTGGTACCATTTTTTGAAAATCCAGTCCTGATCCTGTATGTCTCTCCCTGCTGCCCTCTCCCCCTCTCCTCTGCAGAATGAATCTCTTCTGCCACTGATGGGGACCACTGGTGCCCCTTATCTGCGGTTGGTACCTGCTATGGCTTTACTCCATGCCATCTTTCCCCTTCAACTTACCTCACCCCTCTTGCATTATAGGACGTGACTTCCTTCACATGCCAAAGCATTTATGGCACGCATTAAAATAACTTATAAGACTAAATTTTGGGGTCACATCTTTGCTTTCTTCCTCAAATGAACAGTGGTGCTGGCTGGGGGCGGGGGGGCGGGCAGGTGCTATGGAGTGAGGGGACACATTGGAAAAGAAAGCCAGTTGGCTTTAGGCTGGTTTGGGGGCTGTGAAGTGAGTGCATAGCCCAAGCGCTGTGCCCTAGGAAATGCTCAGGGAGGCCCTTGGAAGATCCAGGGTGTCTTGGGGAAGGGTGGACACGACAGAGCTTCCACCCTGGGGAAGCTCTTCCGTGGATTGCTGAGGTTCTCTGGCTCAGTGGTTTGAGAGCTGCGTAAAGCCCGAGGTTGAATCTTTTTTCTTTAGAATTACCTCGGATAGCACTGGGGCCGAGTTAGAGGATTTAAGAGAGCTGCAGGTTCCTGAAGTAGCCGTTAAAATATGGCCCTTAAGGCCTTACGTTGTTAAAACACACTGGAGAGCTTAATAATCAGGTATTTGAAACTTATTTGAGCACTGTGAGTTGTTTGTGGGCATTCACACTTGGAGAAACGGTGGTAAGTTCACTTTGGGTGAGATTCAGTTTTAATTTCATATTTAAAAATGAGCTAGACACTGCGGTAAGTTCACTTTTGATGAGATACGGTTTTAATGTCATATTTACAAGGATCCATCTAGACGTTCCGGTAAGGGGAGAGCAAGCGTCGACGGACGTACGTTCTTTCCAGGGAAACCTGCAATCCGTGTGACTTCACAGTTTTTTATAAATACTTTTAATTATTACCGCTTTGTAGGTCAGAAATATATTCCTAAAATAAATCCAAATGGAAACTTCTTTTTCAAGTTTATGAAGAAACAGACAAGAGAGAACAGCCTTTCCTGGTTGAGCTCTCTAAATTACAAGTTTCTTGGACGGCTTGGCAAACCGATTTTGCACGGAGCCACCTCATTTACCTGTCGACACACACCCTCGGGACTAGACTAATACACCCGCCAAGTTACGTAGTAACAGGGTCTAGTTGGGGAAACATTGTATCAAAAGAGACAATAAGAGCAGCCATCTAGTAACTGTAAGAACATCCCTATTTCCTTTTTTTTTTTTTTTTTAATTTTATTTATTCATGAGAGACACAGAGAGAGGCAGAGAGACCCAGGCAGAGGGAGAAGCAGGCTCCATGCAGGGAGCCCGATGTGGGACCCGATCCTGGGACCCCGGGGTCATGCCCTGGGCCAAAGGCAGATGCTCAACCACTGAGCCACCAGGTGCTCCAGAACGTCCCTATTTCTCTCTTTTTTTTTTTTTTTTTTTTTAATTTTCTAGTTAAGTTTTTATTTTTTATTATTATTTTTTTTAATTTATTTTTTTATTGGTGTTCAATTTACTAACATACAGAATAACACCCAGTGCCCGTCACCCATTCACTCCCACCCCCCCGCCCTCCTCCCCTTCTACCACCCCTAGTTCGTTTCCCAGAGTTAGCAGTCTTTATGTTCTGTCTCCCTTTCTGATATTTCCCACACATTTCTTCTCCCTTCCCTTATTTTCCCTTTCACTATTATTTATATTCCCCAAATGAATGAGAACATATAATGTTTGTCCTTCTCCGACTGCCTTACTTCACTCAGCATAATACCCTCCAGTTCCATCCACGTTGAAGCAAATGGTGGGTATTTGTCATTTCTAATAGCTGAGTAATATTCCATTGTATACATAAACCACATCTTCTTTATCCATTCATCTTTCGTTGGACACCGAGGCTCCTTCCACACTTTGGCTATCGTGGCCATTGCTGCTAGAAACATCGGGGTGCAGGTGTCCCGGCGTTTCATTGCATTTGTATCTTTGGGGTAAATCCCCAACAGTGCAATTGCTGGGTCCTATTTCTTAATATATAGAAGAAAGGTCTTCCTGGGCCTATGGAGTACTGTCCTAGCTTCTCTGAGCTTGTCTTGAAAACAGTAGGGGCTGGAGGGATGTTTGCCTCTGGCCTTTACGGATGTTCTCAGCTGTTTGGATGCAGAGTAGGGGCGTCTGTATTTGCCTCGGGCATCTTTGAGCCGAGAACGGGAGAAAGGAAAATCTAGAGAAATCAGTGATGTAGAGGTGGGGAGATGAGAGGTGACTTTCTGCCCTCCTTCGTCCTGCATCGCATCAGGAAGGTAGGGTGCGGTTACGTGACCGCATCGGCATTCACTACAGACATTCATATGATTAGAGAAGGTGGTCTGGAATCTTCTCCAAGTGACTCATGAAAGAATCTCAACAGTTGCTGGTGACCCTGGCTCCTGGGGCTTCTCAGGATCTCCCAGCCTCAGTGAATACCGCCCTGTTGACAGGTCAGGTTTCCTCAGTAGCCCTGGTGATCTTTTGTCGAGACCTCTAGTCTCGAATTCCCAGGGCTCACCCAACTGGACTTGGGAAACCTGGTTCTAGAATTTCCAGGGCTTGGCTCTCAGACACGTGGTAACAGGTGTTTGTAGCAACGTTCTCTACAAGGTTGTTAACTCAAGATGAATAATGGTTTCTCAGGTATGTGTTTTCTTCACGCGGCCACCGTCTGCAAGTTACTTTTGTCCCTCATCCAGTCCAGTGGTTGGCTGATGATTGAGAAGTCTCATGGAAGGTCTTGCTGGTGTAAGAAATAAAAACATTAATAGCTCACTCCATTTCCCTCCTTCCTTTCTGACCTGACTGGGTTTGTTCCCACCATCCAGAGAGTTTAGCTTTATTTCATCTGTCCTGGAGTCTCTTGGGTGGGTGGCCATCCTAGGAGACCCCGACTGGCCACAATGCAGACAGAAGTGACTTTAACACAGTGGAATTCTATTCCACGGGACTTCACTAAGGTAAGAGTGAAGTATTCCAACTTCCATGGTAGTTGGAATAGGGAATGGAATAAACGCGGTGGGAAAGGAGCTCTCGTAATGTTTCTAAGATCTTAGGTTCAACATTCAACCAACTCTGAATCAGAGAGTGTAACAAAAAGTGAATTAAAAAAAAAGATTTTATTTATTTATTTATTTACTTATTATTTACTTATTTATTTATTTATTTATGAGAGACACAGAAAGAGGGAGATGCAGGCTCCCTGTGGGGAGCCTGATGTGGGACTCGATCCCAGGACCCTAGGGTCACGACCTGAGCCGAAGGCAGACGCTCAACCACTGAGCCCCCCAGGGGCCCCAAAACATGTGAATTTTTCTAAAAGTGACTCTAAATGTCCATCGGCTTCGCATCACCCCCTCCCACCACCACCACCACCGAAACAACAGTGTTAATTAGCCCGTCCTGCTTACAGAAGGCCACTCTGTCGCACTTTGAACCTGAGTGCTGCCCACGGTAACACAGTCTTTGACCAAGGCCTTGCTTCCAGCAGCAAGCACCATGACGTTAGCAGGTGCTGCTTACAGGGAGCAGTTGGCCCCCTGGGACAGGTGTACTCCCATTCCCCCTTTAACTGCTCTTCTTCAAGCCAAGAGCCACTGCTTGCAGTTCTCGCTTCAGAATCGATGCCCATTGGCTGGGCATAGGACCAAAGGAGGACCTTTTGTCACTCCTTTCTATAGTGAGGTAGCCAAGAATCTCCGATAAAAGGCAAGGAAGTCCAGGATGATGTAATATTGCGAAAAATGTCACTGCTGTTTCTAAGAGGAGTGAAAAAAAAAACTGAAGCCAGTTTTGCGTTGGGCTGGATTCCTATTGGAAGAGGGTGTAACATGGGGAGTGGGGGGAGGGTTCTGCAAAGCCCAAGCCAAGGCAACCCAGACCCTTGGGGCATTGAGACAGTTGTTAGTAGCAGCAGCGCAGAGCACGACCAACCCAGCAGGCCCTGGCGTGTTGGCAATTGTTTGCATAGTTTGCCGGGCAGAGAAATCATCTCACTGCTTACACAACTGTTTTAGAGGATTAAAATGCACGGTGGTGAGTGTGCGGTTTAATTGGCATTCCCATTTAAACCTGATTCTGAGAACGTATTGAACCATCGCCCTGCCTAATTAAGCGGTCTGGTCCTCAGGGGGCCGGAGGGAGGGGGCACCTGTGAGCAGTGGCGTTACTTGTTAAACAGAGGTTTGTGAAACACTTCTGAAAAGGATTGGAACGGGCCGTGCTTGGAGGTTCTTGTTCGGTAATTTTGCAGCTGGGTTTCTGGCCGGAGAGAGGGGAACACCATTCCTTTCTGTTCTGGGCATGTCTGGATTCCCCTTGTGTGGGCAGGATTTCTGGTAAGTAGAAAAAGCCAGCAGAACCGCATTGTTCTGGGTCAGCCCTCAGTGACCCATTGTTAGTATGCCCCCTGCTCCTTTGTCCTGGTGTCTGAGTGTGAGGAGGGAGGGACGGGGCGCTCCTGTCTTGGTCTCCTGGGGCTCCCACTGCACCACCCTCTGCGTGGCTGAGACAACAGAAATTGGTTTTCGCATCACGTATGGGCCTAGAGGTGCAAGATCAAGGTGTTGGCACTCTTGGTTTCTTCTGTCTCTCCTTGGCTTGCGGTGGCCGCCTTCTTGCTGGGACCTCTTGCATCTGGTGCACACACACCCACCCCTGGTGTCTCTTCCTGATTTCTGTAAACACAGCAGTCCTGCTGGATTAAGGTCCCCCTCCTCATGGCCTCATGTTACCTGAATCACCCTCTTGGAGGCCCAGTCTCCAAATAGAGTCACATTTTGAGATACTGTTAGGAGGTTAGGGCTTCAATGTATGAATTTTGTGGGAACACAGCTCAACCTGTAACAACTCATGCTCATTCATACTAGGAAAGGTGGTCTATGGTGAGGAACATTCCAAAGTCCCGTGTGAAAAGCTGCTTCACTCGCCCCTGCCCCTCAGAAGAAGGTGGAGAGAATCGATGGTGCTTGAGCCCCTGGTTTGGTCCTCACCAATCCATGCGGGACAAACCCAAGTGCCTCCATGTGACATGAGATGCAGGGAAGTTAATTTCCCCCCAAGATTCATGTCCTTAGAAAATGTCAAGCCTGGCGTAAGGTTCAAAGTCATGTTTTTGTGGCTTCATTGGACTGGGGATGGCAAAGGGTGTAGGCAGGTACTGTTTGCTCCCTTGTGGTCATGGTGGACGTTGGTACCTGCAAGAGGCCTTGGAATTCTCGACACCGCGCCCTGGGCAGTTGCCACCAACCGGCAAGTAGTAGTGTGTGGTGAAACCTGGGTTGTACTCTGGCATCCTGTTAAGATTCTCTGCCCCTGCCCATAGGCTTTCCCATGTGCAAGGACATGCACATACCCAAATATTACAAGAGCGCGAACAAAGGACGTGAGAGAAAGATTTACTTAGTACAGTGTAAAGAACTAGCTAGTTTGAGTAAATGAAAATGGAGTTATTTGGAGGTAAGCCCTCTTTAAAAATGTCTTACCAAGGGCCCCTGGGTGGCTCAGTGGTTGAGCATCTGCCTTCGGCTCAGGGCGTGACCCCCGGGTCCTGGGATTGAGTCCTACATCGGGCTCCCTGCATGGAGCCTGCTTCTCCCTCTGCCTGGGTCTCTGTGTCTCTCAGGAATAAATGAATAAAATCTTTAAAAAATTTTTTTAAAATGTCCTACCAATCGTGACAATGGCAGAGAGAACTTATTGTAAAGGAAAGAGTGGAAAAGATGTGTAGGCTGATTTAAAATCCTCCTCTAGCATCACGGCTTCCTGGTAGGGATTCACCACACGCAGTCTCACCATGGAGCAGGTTTCCATGGCTGGAGGTGTTGGAAGACGGGTTTTAGCAAAGGCAAGTGTGTGAGAAGCGGTTAGAGTTTTGATGAAAGGTTTACTTAGCATGCAGTTGGGACACTAGGGAGTGGACGGTGAGAAGTGTGAGGAATTGTGTCAAGTCTTGATGACTTCAGAAATCAAGGCTAATAAATTTTGGGTCTTTCCAAATAACGAAACAAGTACTGATACTTATGGGATTTTTTGAGGGGCATTCTCAACAAATGCGGATGTGGGCATATGCCTGTGCTTAACACTTTTGAGAGACTTTCTGAAAAAGCAGGGTTGGAGGGTGTCCTCTGGAGTGACTCACCCATTGCCTCCTTGTATTTCAAATTTCAGGTCACGTCATGTTGTGTTAACTATGGCAATGAAAATATTACCTCATTAATCCACCACGAAATTGAATATAACAATTCAATTTTACTACACCAGATAAACCACGGACCCTGAAATAATTGAAAGTTGGTACTATTTAGTGTCTTTTATAAAAGCTTATATGTGGTCAATTACTTTCTGCATAAAATGTGCTGCAAGTAATAGGATTTTTAATTTTAGCTCTTTAATTTACGCAATGTCTATTTTCAAGCTGATGTCCATGGTCCTCATTTCATGCTTATTCTTGGTCAATCCTTTTTCCTCTGATTCCCTAAAACTGGGCTCTTCCTGGTGACCCAGCTCCGTAAGCCTCCCTTGTCATTGTCTCTCTGTATGTTCAGTACCCTCTGCTCTAAGCCATGAACCTCACAGAAGCTTCTAAGGCTTCTATTCCTCTCTTTGATTACTGCCTTAATACCCTGCTACATCCCTCTACCTAAGACTTTATATCATGACTTTCTGGTCCACTTAGAATAAAATATAAAAATCCTTGCCAATCTGTAAATTCCTGCACATGTATCTTCTAGTTTCCTCTTCAAACTCCCTCATCCTTCTCTCTTGTCCACCCTCGTTCTCTCAAGGCTGCTGCATGCAGGCTCTTGCCTACTGTTCCCTCTGCCTGGAATATTCTTTCTCCCACTGGCCAAGAACCCTTCAGTTAAATGCCACTTTCTCAGAGATGCCTTTCCTGCCTGTCCTCACCTTGTGTAGCACTTGGCATTTTTGTTCTTGCATTTGTCAAAGCGGATGTGATTATTTGCTGTCTCCACTCCTCTGGATGAAAAGGATAGAAGGCGGGAACATATTGGTTTTTTGCCCCTTCTCAGTGTTCTTGTAAGACGGTTTTGGTGCATACCACGCTCGCCACGCTTCACAGGGTGCAAGGTTGTTTGTTCTTCATTCTATTCATGGGGGGCCTGCATCTTTGGAAAATCACTTTTGGCAGCTGAAATGGCTTCCATTTATGGACACCAAATTTCACCTCAGGGTTGTGCTTACTATGAAGATGAATATAGGATGAACTCCAATTAGTGTGATTATTCTGTTTCCAGGCAGTAACTTTAGTAGTAATTGTCCTAAAGCCCTGAGACATTACCAATAATTAGTACTAATGGCTTATGCATCTAATCTTCCTCCCTAGGTAGAGTCTCCAAGGAAGAGTGAAACTGTATTATTTGTGGGGAACAAGCACTGTTACACTATGGAATCTTTTCAGAAATAAACCACAGCGAATGGAGGCCGGGGCTGGTTTAGGTTTAGTCCTCACCCTTTCCTCCAAGTTACCAGATATCATGGGTTCAGACTGGATCAATCATTATCGAACGACTTCACCCATGCATTTTTCATAAGAGCCTTTGTGAGATTGGGCGTGGTAGGCCCCCAGATGCCACGTGGCTTTAAATCTTTGCACATTTTATTGGTTATAACAAAGTGAAAATAAATTTGGCCCAGGTTCTGTGCTGTAACCACTTATTCCAGCTTGTGCATTCCTCCAGGCCTGGAGCTAGCTAGCTTCCTTCATCTTTGGGTGTCAGTTTCTAGCTCAGAACCTGTTGGTTGCAGAAGGGGCCGAATGCACAGAAGAGCATGTTCCATTTGGCCATTTGGCATCATTCTGTACAAATTAGGCCTATTTTGGAATGTTGTTATTTGCTTTGCCTTCAAGTCCAGGCACCAGCTGATAATGAACCTTTAGCAAAGGCCATAGTGTTTCCTTTAGGGGGCGGGGGGCACATCATTTGTGATTCCTCTCCTCCTTGTTTTCATACACTTCGTCTCCTCCCTGAGCATTGTGCTTTAGTTTGAACCAAGGCGATTAGAGCAATAAATACTCTCAGTGTCAATTCTGAGATCTCTCATAGATCTGTGTCTGGTTTCCTAAAGCCAAGTCTTAGTGATGGAATTCTTATGAAGTAAAAAAAAAAAAAAAAAAAAAAAAAAATGCTTCTAGTTCTTTACGTTGATACAAAATGGATTTCTGGATCAACCTGTATTTAAGAAATAATAATACAGGGTTTCAGTACACCTGTATCTGACCATCACAATCCGCTCATTCTAGATAGTGGTAGTTTATTTGCAAAATTTTTGTTATAACAGGTTTCTTTTTTACACACTCAAGTGTAGTTATAGTTGAGATGATTGGGATCCTTAATGCTACATTTGTGAGCTGAGTTGGGGTCTGAGACCATGCACATGATTCATACCCAAAACACTTGCTACTTATACTGACTGTTAAATCAATACTTAGTCTTTAAGTGGTCTCATTTTAAATGAATTCAGTTTATGGATTAGCCAGTGGCATTCTCTGCCGCCGGGACCTCCTTCCCCTAATGCCCCTCATTCCAGGGTACAGAAGGGCACTTCCGTGTCCATCGAAGAAGTTGGCCATCAGGAAAAGGGAGAGAGGGCAGCTGTAGGTTGTCCGATCCATAGGGTCAACCCAGGTTGGTTTAAATTGAGTAGTAGAATAGAAAGGGCAGTGATACCTCTTTACAGTTAACTTTTTTATTCTTAGGAGGCACCATTTAGTCTTCCTAACTTCATATTCTGTTTGGAAGCCTTGGCCTCGTTGTAGGTTAGGTACTTGGAATATGTAATTAGCTGGAATGACATGGTATCGATGGTTGAGCAGGAATTTATGACACAAACTGGATGACAGATATGCCTTTTGATGTGTATTTCCAAGCAGTTTACTGGATGATATTTCCATCCTTTATTTTTCCTTAAACCCTCTGATGTGACTTGCATTAAGGAAGCCCAAGCAATATTGCTGTAGAGGTTTAGATTCAGTCGTCTTCGAATTCTAGGAACATTCACCTGGGCCTCCATCTTCAGTCGTTATGAGCACGTGCTTCACCTCACCCTCTTCAGTTTTGAAGGTTATTCTATTTCTGCTCCATATGTTATTGTTATTGGGGTGGGTGCACATGAGGTACACTCACACATTTGCAGCTGTAAGTAAAAAAAAAACACATTATATAGTGAAAAGATACAAATACGGCTTTTGTGATGAATGTATCCTTTATGTAAAGATCTGAGTCAAGACTAAGCTTTTTTTTTTTTTTTTTTTTTTTTTTTTTTTTTTTTAAGACTAAGCTTTTTAAAAGTAGTTCAAATGAGCAGCCAACGTGGGATCTTTCTGTTGTTAAATGCAACGTGGGGAAATACAAACCACATTAAACCATGCAGAATTAATGTTTGTTTATTGAATGAGCTGGGAGATGCAAAGACTGGTGGTTGCCTTCCTTTAAGGAGCTTCCAGTCGGTGACAGCAAACAAGCACACCAGTAATTACAATGAGACAGTGTTGGCCTCTCGATATATGGGAGAGGCATCGGCCCGAAGATAGCCATCAAATTAACCACCTGGATTGGATCAGTCATTGCTTCTGTCTTCTCTCTGTTCTACTGTAGGTCAGATGACCCGCCTCTTCACTTGACTAAGCCACGTGAGATATTCCAAGTTTAGTTGGCAACTATTTAAAGAGTTTTCTGTGACTATCACTTTTGAGATATTCAGGACTGATATTGTTTCATTTAAAGGTCTTAATTATCAGATAGAAAAGCCATTGATACAGCTTACATTTCCATCAGAAACAAAGCACTTTAGGGATGAGAAATGGAAGGAAGGGCCTTCCAAAACTAGTTAGTAATGAAAACACAGTGAGAGTATATGTCGCGTCTCTACCACACGGTGCCTGAGGGAGGACCATCTTGGGGAGATGTCCGCAGCAGGTGCTCCCTCCTGGCAGCTTCGCTCCCTGACAAGGCCCTCGGCTGGAGAGAATGACGGAAGAATTGCTGTTGCTTCTGTCTTCAAGATTCTAAGAAAATCTCACAATGGATTGCAGGACCCTTCAAATCTTTATTCTAGGGAGGCTAACTTCTTGAATCTAAAGTATAAGTGGCATTTGTCCTTCATTCTGGAGAGAAGTGTAATCGCTAGGAACACGAATTGGGGGTGCATGGAAATGACTCCGAAATTAACACATGACATATGATGAAAAGAAGGGGTATCTCTGGGCAAAGAAAACATTTTATTCTGATAAAATCTGCTTTGGAAAATGTTAATTCCAGAGCCTCTTCTGAATTGGGTCAGTTTGCAGTGCTAATGTAGATAACATGATTTTTCCTCAGTGCTTTGTTATGGGAATTCTATTTTCTTCCATATCTAGTCCCTCTGGCCCAAAAGTGCTGGATTCTCTGGACTCCGAGGTTGCAAATAGTTTACAGAAAAAACTGAGACTCTTGAACATGATTTTTTTCTTTTTTTTTCTTTTTTTTTTAATCTCAGCAAGCTTAGGGCAAGGGTGGTTGCCAATGTCTTCTCGTTCCTCCAGCCTTCCGCTTCTGGTCAGATTTGTATTACCTGCCATCCGTCCTGGCTGACTGGCAGATGGTCATTTCTCATGGGAACCCTGTCTGCTTAAGTGTGGGTTCCCTAGAACGTCAGGCAGTAGGTGGCCAGAGTAATTCCTCAATGTGAATCAGTGTATTAGTCCTTGAGATTATTCTATTATTCTACCTCTCAAAGCAAAAATGACTTCTCATTACAGGTGTTAAACCAGTGAATACATCGGTGGTGATCTTGGGCAAATCATTCAGAGAGCTAATTTCCCGGCTGGTAAATAGGAAATTCCCTTTGTGTTGATGTTCCGGCCTAAATAGTTAAATGGCTGCTGAGTATATTCTGCAAGTATGTCTTACGGGTTTAGTTTTCGTGTCATTGTTAAACAAAGAGAAACAAAAAAACCCAAATATTTTAATACTAAGAAAGATTTATAAGTCCTCAGAGATTCTGATATTTAAAGGTTGAGTATTTTAGATGTGGTTCATGCACATGTTTAATTAGATCCATATTTAAAAAAAATTTTTAACAGGCAGTCTTGATATAAATAAGTCCCAATTCTGTGTATCAAAAAAGCTGGTGTGTTGCTGTGTAATTCCCCTGAAATTTTCAAAAGCTCTGGAATTTTTCTGTAGAACTTGAAAGCTTGTTCATGGAATCTTCCAGCCCACACTGCAGTAAACACCCAAGGATTCTTCACGAAAGTGTTGAAACAAGGACTGATAGGGCTATCTGATTAGGGACATGAGGAACCTTCCTCTGAGCTCACCAGGAATGCTGCTCTGGGTTGAAGCACAGGCTGCAGTTCTTTGCTCTAGTGCCTTGGAGAGCTTTCATTCTGGGGAAGGACAACCACTCAAGTCTGTGGTTGAACTTGCAGGCCTTTCAGGTGTGGACCCTGTGCGTGGGAATGAGGTATTTCAATGGGGCTTCCATCACCTAACTGGCTGGATGTTCCCTGATGCTGTGTTCTCAAGTCAGAGCACCTGTGTCCCCAACCCGGAGCACAACACCGTGTGTGCGTGAAGAGGCTGCGTAGTTATGTGAATGCTTTCTTGGGGGAATCCGTGTCTTTTCAGCTTGGCACTTCGACTGCTACTATATTTGGTTTTTGACTTGAAATATTTTTTGTCTATTATCTAGGTGCCTTTCTGTTTTCTCTGTATTGAAGTTGCTTTTTTTTTTTTTTTTTAAAGAACAGCACTGGACTTTTCCTTCTTCTTAAAATCTTAACAGATCCATTCGGTTCTCATCATTTCAGCCTTCAGCCTTCTTACACAGGAAAGTAGTCACTGTTTTCAACCAACTCAATTGACATAGCTGCCTTTCTGAGTTTTTATTGAAACCAAAATTAAACTTCAAAGACACTGAAGAAGCTTGAGCCTCCCGTCTCTCCCTTTCAACTAACACCTACCAATGTTTATCTTGGGAATAATTTGATGTTTATTTGATGAAACGTGTAGTTAAGTGTTAATGGAGATGAATGTCAAGCTTCAGAACGGTGCACAGAAACCTTTAATATTCCGTGTTGAGCATTTGATGCTCTGTGGTCAGGGGTTTCTGTGGAATCCATGAAAACGAGGAGAAATGCTTGCCTGGCCCCCACGTGGTCTCAACTGAACATGCCTGAGGGTGACCATGGCCCTTTCCCATTAGACTTGGTTCACCTTTTCCTCTTTATCCCCCCCGTCACTCTGCCTGCCTCACATCATCTCCAGCTTGTCATCCTATTTCCTAGTGCCGGGAACTGTTCATAATTTCTGGTAAATATCTGAAGTGTGACATAAATGATATTGCTATTTAAACATGACTCATTATGAATTGCATTTAAATATTGGTATGACAATGACTTTTCAAAGAATACATGGAAATTTCTGTTTGAGTATAAACTGTTAATCATCTGCTTTCTGTTCAACTTCGGTAAATTTTTGAGTATTTTTCCACTCAAATGAGGAGTGTCTAGTTCTGATAAATGCCTAGGAAAGAAGGATTGGCTTCGTTCTTCCTCATTTTACCCATATAAGAAGCCAGTGGGGTGGCTTCATCCAATAGAATATATAAATGAGTTGACAGATAAAGCCACGTACCTCCTTCGTACCTGGACACAACTAAATATTACACATGGCATATTTAGCTCCTTCTGGAAGAAGATATGGCATATATGAAAAGTCTTCTCGCTCCCTTTGTTTTTTCTTGATAAACCATTTTTGAAGCCTCCAGATTCAGGATCCGAATAAACAGGTCAGTGTTGGTACCTGTAGCAGAAGGCCGTAGATTTGGTGATCATTGTTGACCTCACACTCATCCTGGGATGGAGGCCTCAGTGTCCCCAGGATGTGTTTAGGTGGCCCAGGCGCTCAATCCAAATTACAGCTTCATTCATCTCCCTTCCAAGGCCTTGCAAAGCAAGGCTGATTCTCATGAGGGCCCAGCTGGGATTTCAGATATGCATGGCATATTTGTGTCTCCTATCGTCCCCTTACGGTTGAAAATCCAGGCTTCAATTAGTGAGGCAAAACTCTTCTAGTTTGGATTCCCTCCAAATCTGTGAATACGTACTTATTGAGAATCCTTTTTACTACTAACTACCATGGTGGCGGTGAAGCCTTTGGAAGTGTCATTCTCACCATGTGATGATGTTTGCATTTCCTCTTTCAGTCTGTAGTCCTGTAGTTGGAACTGTTAATAGAGATGTAATTTCAAAGACTCCTAAATAAAAAGCCTGGCTTGATGTGATTTCGGCTCTAAGCTGACAGCATAAAACCATCATTACAGGGAAGACAAAACTCTGCAGAGAGTTCATTTTTTAAATGATATTTTACAACATTTTATATAATCTCTTTTAATTATGACACAACCAAATAAAACCTTTTGGTTCCTGAACCAGGCTTAACCAGGTGCCACGCAGGCAGTGCTCCCAGCTTTCCAGGGACTGACATTCTCAGGTGGAGCAACCCGATGAGGGGGGTGTTGTTGTTATCCCATTGTACAAATGATGGAATTTTGACACAGAGAAAGAAGTAAGAGATTTGTGGCCACTGTGACTTTGCCCCTTCTTGGTCCACATTCCAGGCTAGTAAGTTCCCGGAAGCATTCCCAGTCAATAGGAAAAGTTACATGTTGCCTCCAATTTGGGTAACTTTTATTCAGCTTCATTACATAAGTACTGTCCATGGGCTGCATTTGCTGGAAGTGAACTAGATCCTGAAGCTCTCGTAGATCTGCCCCAGAACTCGAGCAGAGCCAGGGCACATGGCCACTGCTGTGCCTGAGGGCTCCCGAGGGCCACTGGTGTCCCAGATGCCCCCTACCCCGGCCCCTTTGCCTACGTGATGAAGGGGTGTCGTGATAGATCCACCTGGACCTGGGTCCTCACTTCACACCTTGTATGTGTCTACGTTAGCTGGAGCCAGTTCCTTCACCCTCCTCAACTCCAGTTACTTTTATGTCTAATTCACATGAAAGAGGTCTAATTCCAGTTATTGTATGGATTAGCCAGGCGGGGGGGCGGGGACACACCTGAAGATGGAGTGGTGGTTACTGTCATTCTTTCCCATCTCATCTCTACATCTCTGTTTCCTTAGAGCATTTATGACACGTTGTAAATCTTTTGTCCATGAATTTGTCTTGCTGATTCATGGACAGTGTCTTATTGTGAGATCTTATTGTTGGTGAACTTGTCTTATTTGTGCATGACTCTTAACCATCTCCCCTGTGAGCCTGTAATGTCAGCTGTGTGCTACCAGCCCCAGCTGTTCCATGTAGGGCTCAATTTCCAGCATCCCATTCTTCGTATGTCTTCAATGAATATTTATCCTCTACCCACAGAAAACAAAGCAGTAGAGCTCTTGCCAGAATGTTCATCAGGCACAGTTTCTCCAGTGTAGTATGTGCTGGGTACGATGTGCAATCAGGTAAATTTAATGCTTTGCCAATATTTGCTTATACTGTTAACTGAAAAACAGAGTTTGAGGTTTCTTTTCTTTGTTTTTTAAAATATTTTTATTTATTCATGAGAGAGAGAGAGGCAGAGACACAGGTAGAGGGAGAAGCAGGCTCCCTGCAGGGACCCTGATGTGGGACTCGATCTCAGGACCCTGAGGTCACAGCCTGAGTCAAAGGCAGATGCTCCACCACTAAGCCACCCAGGCATCCCAAGTTCGAGATTTCTAACTGATATTTTAGGTTCTCAAACCTAAATAGAGGATAAGGTTCTATTCTATGGGAATCTACATGTTAAATATTTCCCATAGATACCTTCTTGATAAGTAAATGTACATTACACCTTCCCAGGGTCTGGAGGACAGAGTAGTAAGATGAAAGGTTGGCCCAGCAGTGTGTGTGTGTGTGTGTGTGTGTGTGTGTGTGTGTGTGTGTTTAGCAAGTAATTTAATTCATGCCAGTATAATTGGGTTTATGCTCATGAGTGATCTGCTTTAACTTCAGACTCGATTTTATATAGTTGTCGCTGCTGTTTGCTTTGCTTTGTCTGTACAGGTAAAAATTGTAGTGAAACTTAAGCATTAATAAAGTGTAAGAGTGTCACCCAGTATCAGGAAAACACATGCTGGCTTAGGACTGTGTTACCCGCGAGTATCAGGGGACCTGTGTGGTGCTTGGTAACTCCTGCGGTCTGGGGTTTGACCTTGCATCCTGGGAGTCGCCTCTTCAACCTGCATTTTAGGGAGGAGGGAACTCATGGTAAAGGGGGACTCCGGGTTCCCCGCACACACACTACGATTGTCCATACTGTCTGACCCCAAGGGGCATTTGAACCTAACTAGGACTTGATAGGAGTATGTCATGGGATATATATTTGCACTGACGTGCATTAACGATACCATAATTACAGTTTTTAAAGAGGTAGTTAAATGTCAGTGTGGAAATAAGACATCGCCCCCCCCCCCCCCGTAGTGGCTATCAAATAAATTGCATTAAACTGTGTTCACGTTTAACATTTTAAATTATTAATATTAAAATTATTTTAAAATTAAAATGTCTTTTTTTTTTACGAATTATTTTTTGCTCCCTCATTTTGAAGACGGAGTGTATTTTATTATCCTTGTTGATGCTATTTTTGCCTCAGTGGAGCTATTCCATTAACACTATTTGGTTTCACTATTACATTCCAATTGTTAATAGACATTGTGTAAATGCTAAATTAAATGCCAAACGTGATACTTTGTGAATAAATCTATACAAATCTGCAAATACCACTTTGCCTCTATGAGTAATTCCATTTCTTTTGTAAACATTCTCACCTCAGCGATTTAATGTATAAAATTCTGAGATTAATGATAAATAAATTGTATGATTTTATAGGCTTTTAGAAATTATTAGGCTCTGCCTAAAAAGTTACAAAGTTGTTCCCCGGGGGGCAGAGTATCTCCCTTACTGTTAGAAAAATACGGAGGAAACTTGCTGGGGTGAGAAAAGACAAAAATACAGAAAGGGGTAAGGGAGGGAAGAAAAGAAAAGGAGAGAGAGGAGAAATTGAGATCATAGGGAATAAATTCATTGTGTGGGATAACTCAGCTGGCATCAGGATGGATTATTTGGAAGCATCAGGATTCAGAAGGGTGTGTGTGTGATGCTTGAGCTTGTGTTCGCTTTTGCAGAGTCGAAATATAAAACTGGGCAATTTAGTGAATTACCGATAAGTTGAATAGTATCAGTGACACGTGTGGACAGAGAAAAAAATGTCAAGAAGACTGTAGAATGGGAAAGACATTTTCTAGAGTTTTTCTAGAATTCTTGGAGAGGGCTTCAGAGTAGAGCCCATCATACTCAAAAGTATTTGGAGGACGGGGCCCCTGGGTGGCCCAATTGGTTAAGCATCTGACTCTTGATTTTGGCTCAGGTCATGACCTCAGGGCCCTGGGATCCAGCCCTGCATCAGGCTCCACGCTCAGTGGGGTGTTTGCTTGAGATTCTCTCTCCCTCTCCCTCTGTACCTCGTCGCAAGCATGCTCTCTCTTTCTCTCTCAAATAAATAATTACATCTTTCTTTAAAAAGCATCTGGAAGAGGTCTTTTAGCCAGAAATAATCACCATAGCTTGTCCCAGCATTGAAGACGGGCTTAGCGTCTTCAGAGAACAGTCTCAACTGTACTGACAAGAATGGAACCCTTCTCGTAAAACACCTCTGGGAAGGGTAGAAATTCTAGATCGCCGCGGCCACATCAACCCTGAAAACTATATTGAAAACTGAGCCGCCATAGCCGTCGAGCGATGAGGGGGAGCCAGTGGGACTGGTATTTCGTCAAATTGTGCATTCTAACAGAGCGGCACCGAGATCCCCAAATCCATGGCCCTCGGATGCGAGTGTTGTCACGTGGATAGTGGGGGTAACACTCATGCCAGGTGGCTACCCTCCATGCCAACTAGTGGACTTGGAAGGCGATTTTTAGATTTAGAGTGGGGTTCTGGTTATTATTTCAACTGTTGTTAATAAATTCGAATTCTGAATAGGACGTATATTAGAGGAATGGTACTGTGCGGGGTATTTGCAACTTAGAGGAATCGGAAGGAGGAGCCTCAGTGAATTGCCTGTTTTCACAATTTGCTTTACAGACCCCTCCATGAAAGACCTTTTCCCAAAGTGTGTTTTTACACCCCACCCCCCTCACCCCGGGTCTCTGGGAATCTGAGCTCTGGCAGCGACCGTGGAGGAGAGGCACCCCCACTGCTGTCCGTCATCTTGCCTTACCCTATAAATGTCGTTTCAATTTCTGAGTGTCAGATTCTTATACTTGGGTTCAAGGTCTGGACGTGGATCCAACAGGCTTTGGATCCACAGCCCTGCAGACGCTCGAAAGGATGTGGATCCCAACTGCATACACACACAGCAGGTCATGGTGATGTTTTCTTCTGGTGCCAGGGAATGAAAACCCTAAATGTTACTGTGTCTTCATCCAACTGTGAAGACATAGTCGAATACCAGTTGTCCAATGGGTGTGTGTCCGTAGACTCTGCTCTGCAAGTTCCAACTCTTATCTGGAATCCTCCTTCAAAAGGTGCGCTGGGCTGGGAGCCGCCTTTGATGTGGTCTCTGAAGTTCCTGGCCCAGCACGTAAGCTGGTCTTTGACGGAGTCACTCCTGGGTTAATTTTAAGAAAGTGTACCTCTTTCAGTGTGAGACAGTGGCCAGAATTAAGCACGTGAGAATGGCAGTCTAAATCCATCCTGGCACGTCCCATGTCCCAGATTCAACTTAAAAGAATCGGTAAGACTTTGTGTTATGAGAATCAGGGGATAAGTGCACTGCAGAGGATTTGGAACATATTTAGCATTTTTGTGGTCTCTTTAACAGTGCCTCACTGTTTCCTGGGGGAAAGGCATTAGTGAACAGGGAAACTGTGAATCTCTGCAACTGGGCCACCGTCAAGCTATCTTGGCCACAGACTGGCCAGTGCCCCAGGGTCATGAGTCTTCCTTTGTCTTGTTCTCAGTTACTTAAGATTGTCTCAGTTCAAGCTGATGAGGGATATTCCAGACCTGGGGTAGTGAACAGGTGGTTTGACTCGAGTCAGTACTGATAGTGTGGGCCGCCTGGCGCCTGGTGGGCTCAGTCGGGAAAGCATGTGACTCTTGATCTTGTGGTCATGAGTTCAAGCGCTCCATGAGGTGTAGAGCTAACCGAAAAAATGTGTGTGTATAAAAAAAAAATTCCAGTAAATATACTGTAGATGGTTGCCCATAGTCACAGTGTTAGAATCCTCCCTTCAGCTGTGCAGCGGTCTCTCTGGCTCACACTGAACCTTCAGCCACTGTTTGGGAACTGTGGGAATGGCAAGACCAGGTTCCTGCCCAGGGTTTGTTCCCTGGGGAAGGTGACCAAGAGGTGTGCCCATCAGAGCAGCCTCTCTTTGGATCTGGCTCTGCTGCCACTTCAGCAGGATTATTTAAACTTAAGTCCAGCTTGGGTTGGACATAAGTCTGGGAAATGGTGCTGCTTAGTGATTGTTACGGTAAGGACAGTGCTAAGGACAGTGTGACGTGCGCTCCTCGGGGTAAGGACGCTGTGCGCTCCCTGGTTAAGGATGGTGCGTGCTCCGTGGGGTAAGGACGCAGTGTGCTCCTCAGGGTAAGGACGCTGTGCACTCCGCAGGGTAAGGATGGTGCGCGCTCTGTGGGGTAAGGATGGTGGCGCTCTGTGGGCTAAGGACGGTGTGCGCTCCCCAGTTAAGGATGGTGCGTGCTCCGCGGGGTAAGGACCCAGTGTATTCCTCGGGGTAAGGATGCTGTGCACTCCGCGGGGTAAGGATGGTGCATGCTCAGTGGGGTAAAGATGGTGCACGATCAGCGGGGTAAGGACCCTGCGGGCTCCGCAGGGTAAGGACGCTGTGTGCTCCTCAGAGTAAGGACGGTGGCACTCGCCGGGTTAAGGACGGTGCGCGCTCCTCGGGGTAAGGATGGGGCGCGCTCCCTGGGTTAAGGACGGTGCGCGCTCCGCGGGTTAAGGATGGTGTGCACTCCCTGGGTTAAGGACGGTGGCCGCTCCGCCGGGGTAAGGATGGTGCGCACTCAGCGGGGTAAGGATGCTGTGCACTTTGTGGGGTAAGGACAGTGTGAGCTCTGCGGGGTAAGGACGGTGCACACTCCCTGGGTTAAGGACAGTGCGTGCTCAGCAGGATAAGGATGCTGTGCGCTCTGTGGGGTAAGGACGGTGCAGCATGGGCTCTACGGTGGAACGTTCTCATTGTGTACACTTGAGCATCAAGGTAGCCAAGTTGGGGCATTGACCAGGTTCGGTCGCCGAGGTGTTCTTTCAAACCCAGAAGCGAGGAGACAGTGTGTTTGTTGCACTTGTAGGACGTGAGTTGCTTTCAGCCTGGAGGATCGCACGGCTTCCCGAAACAAGCATGTTAACGGGTGCCCCCGTTAAACAAGAGGACACTGGGTGATGCCCTAACATCTGGATAAAAATACAGGGCCACACTGCAATTGTGCTTTTTAAATAACTTTTAAAGTGCTTTTACAGGGGCGTGGGGGTGGGGGGGGCTCAGTGGTTGAGCATCCACCTTCGGCTCAGCGCGTGATCCCTGGGTCGTGGGATCGAATCCTGCATCCAGCTTCCTGCAGGGAGCCTGCTTCTCCTTCTGCTTCTGTCTCTGCCTCTCCCTCTGTGTCTCTCAAGAATAAATAAGTAACATATTTTAAAAACAATAACAAAGTGCTTTTACATATTGTTGCTGCTTGACTACCTTGTTCTAGTCACGTACCACCTCTCCACAAGTTCTAGCATCTCTTAATGATGGAGTGCTAATACCACATCATATTAGACCTGAAAATGCTCACACTTGAAATTAAATATATCTTACATTAAGGATAAATCTACATGTGCTGACTTGGAGGAGCTCGGTGGAACATCTGTCCGAGCCCATTCGGGCAGCTCTAACAACAGCCCCGAGAGCAAGTGGCTTAAGCATGAGCATTAATTTCCCTCAGCTTTGAGGCTGGGGAGTCTGGGATCAAGGCACCAACAGGTTCGGTGTCTGATAAGAGCCCTCTTCATGGTTGATTGAGGACAGTGTCCTTGCCCTTGTCTCATGTGGTAGAGGGGGCCAGGTGCTCCTTGGGGCCCGCGTGAGAAGAGCACTGATCCCATTCATCAGGGCTTCACCCTAGGGACCTTACACCCGCCTCCTGGAGGCCCTCCCTCCAGGCACCATCACACTGGGGATGAGGTTTCCTTATGAGAATTTGGTGGGGCTGCAAAAGCATCCAGTCTGTAACAGCACGTAAGTGCTGACTCCTTAAAGTCTGGAGCTTTTTTTTTTTTTTTTTTTTCTGTTTTGTAGGCTCTATTTTTTTTCTTGGAGATCTCCAACTTTTGGACTTTACTGGGCGCTTGAGAGTTGACTCCCTTGGCCCATGGCTGCAGGGCCTGCCGATCAGAAAATGTCCCCTCCCAGGCCTCGCCTTGCCTCACCTCTTGGTGGGGGGATCTGACCTGAACTGCGGGTCAGTCTCACAAAGCCTTGTTTTTTCAGCCAGAAGAAAATCCAAAGGTATTTCAGATAGGTGCTCCTCTCTTGTTGGATGTGTGCATGTGGCCGCAAGTCAGAGTTTCATCCCCTTGGGTGGCAAAGTCCAGGGTCTGCTGCATGGTTGTCTGGGCTGGGGAGGGCAGCTAGCAAAAGGCTCCATAGCTGTGCTTTACGGACATGGAATTTGAAAAGCCAGACTCAGTTACTAGCTCCAGAGACCTCTTTCAATCCTCTTCAATCAGGGTGAGGCAGTTCCCATCATTTTTTCTTTCTTTCTTTTTTTTTTTTTTTTTTTGTACAGATTTTGTTTATTTACTCCCTGCAGGAAGCCCAATGTGGGACTTGATCCCAGGACCCCGGATCACACCCTGAGCCAAAGGCAGACACTTAACCGCTGAGCCACAGGGGCCCCCCTCCTTTTAAAAATCCTACTTAAAATCACCTGTGACACAGTCTCTTCTTGAGTCTATGCCTTCAATGTAGACTCTCATATTTTCTATATAAATGGCTTTTTTCTTGTAACTAACATTTCTCTATCTTTGCCTGCTTTGTACCTTCCTATTTTGTTGATTTTTCTTAAACCCACAATCTGATACCTTTTTTCTTTCTTTATGTCTTTTTTTTTTTTTGACCATCCCTAAGCCTTCTCATTTGCATGTGTTTTGAGGATTCTGTTTACTTTGACTGATTGCTAAGACTTGCCTGTGCTCTTTGGTCTCCATACTAACAGACACCCATGCCAATTTGGTGTTTGTTTCATTGACTCTAAAATATCACTTAGCTCTTTACAAAAACTGCGTTTTATAGAAAATGTCTTCTTTGATGCATGTATCTCTTTTGTGACATTAGCTGCATTGGCTTCACAGGAGGTGCTTAAAAATCAACCTAATTTTTGTTACTATTTATTTTTCACAGCATCAGTAATATTTTTTTGTGGTGAATTCATTGAACAGACTCGGTATTTTCAGGTGCTACCATACTCTGACCACCAGTTGTTGGGAAATGTATGTGTTTGAGAGATGGTCATGGCAGGGAGGGAAGTCCCATGAATAATTTTATCACCACATGTGTTGAGATATTTTCACCTGAATTTTTTGCTGCTTGAAGAGTGGTTTTGAGAAATTTCACTCTGGTAGAATTGGGTTCTTTTGCATAGATAGAGCAGAAAATTTTAAATTATAATGGCTTAATGAGAGCGAAGTTTGATTCTCTTTTACATAAAATTCCAAAGATGGGCTCCAGGGCTGATGTGGCGGTTCTGTGGGGTTTCCAAGGTGCCAGGCTCCCGTGATTCAGCTTTCCTTCTCCGTGTGGATTTCTGCCCTCATGGTTCAGAATGGCTGTTGGAATGCCAAGCTTTCTTTCTTCAGAAGTACCCAGAACACTTGAGGCCGTATTTTGTCTGCCAGCACTTAGTAGTAATGGAGTTGGATACCAGATTGGTGGTGGTTGCAATGGTGTATGTTGGTCCACAAAACGTCTATACATCTGCCTGGGTGGCAGGGGATGGGGTAGGGGTAGTTCTAATGTCGGATGGGAACATGGGAAAAGGAGTAGGTTCAGGTAGGTGGAAAAGGTGGTGATGAGTTCACCTGGAGGAATCTTGAGTTTGAGGTACCCAAGAGATGTCAGGGTCGGGTCCGTGGAATAGCACAGCTTACCTGAGTCTGTAGCCCAGGAAGTAACAGTGGGTAAGCTGTGGACATAAGACAGAGGAACCCTCAGCATCCCAGAAGGCTCTCGGGACTGTGCCAGCGGGTGAGTCTCCCAGGAAAAGCAAGAGTTGAATTGATAAGGACCAAGGGTGATGCCTCTGTGAACCTTAGAAGGAAGTCATGAGCAGAAGAGAGAAGCTTAGGTTGAGGCTTGAAAATGAGAAAGACAGGTCTTTGGAAAATTAGAGGGAAGCCATAGCTGTGTTTTCTCTTTTTGTTGTTGTTTTTTTAAATTCAATATAATTTTTTTAGAGGAGCAGGGAGGGGTGGAGGGAGAGGGCGAGAGAGGGTCTTAAGCAGACTCCACAGGCAACACAGAGCCTAGCTTGGGGCTCAATCTCATGACCCTGGCCCAAAATTGGACGATTAACCAACTGAGCCACTCAGGCTCCCCAGTAGCTGTGGGTTTTTTAGCTTCTCTTTCACCATTGGACTATTGTTTGATATTATGGAAGCATCACAAAGATGAGCATTTTAACTTCAGAGAAGGCTAGGTGTGATGTAATCGGAAGGGCACCACAAGCCCATACTGTCAGTGCAAGAAGCACGTTGAAGTCTTTGTTGTCTCATTAAGTCATTAATAGGTCTTCTCAGTAAATCTTCTCTCACCCTGAGGTATTATTATCACCATCTCATGCATATGAACAACAGGCTTACATGGTTAGGCAACGCACTCTTTGCCATGCAGCAGAGGGAGATAGGACTGAGGCTTGGAAGCCTAGCGTGTTTATTGGTTCCGTTATTGGTTTATTGGTTTATTGGTTTTGTGCTTCAGCTTCCCGAGAGGTTCAGTGACCTGTCAGGAGTTTTTGACTTGGTAAATACTGTGTTAACACCACAACCTGAGGCTCTTTGCCCTCAAGTGGTCAGAACACACAGAGTAAGCGATGACAATTAAAAAAGAAAACGAAGAAGAAGACGACAACGACGACAAAGACTATCTTGTTTCCCAATCTTCAGACATTCCCATGTGACCATCTTCTTTTCTGATAATATTATTGCAAGCCAAAAAAAGTGCCTGATTGATCTCTGTGGCATCTCTTAGACTTGAATCACACCTTCATCTGATAGTAGGCATTACGTCACTGGTTGGTGTGTTCCTCTAAGACTAGACAGAGAGTGGATCCGCAAACTTTTCCTCCAAGGACCAGACGGTAAATGTTTTGGGCTCTGTCAGCCGTGCGACAGATAGCAGCTGTGGTGCAAATGGATGGGCTGTGTTCTAATTAAACTCTATTTTCAAAAACAAGCAGGTGACCCAGTTTTGCCAACTCCTGTTCTGGAAGAACAATAAATGCCAGAATTTCTGTGTTTAATTCTGCAAGTAAAATCATTTGACAAAATTGTGGATGTAGTGAGTTATTCTTTTTGATTTCCGGAAGTCAGAAAAGTACTTAGCTAGTGTTGTTTTCAAAATCAACTGTATCTCTGTAATGATCTTTTCTAAGTGTAATGACAGTAGCTGGGGGAGAAGAGATGCAAAGTAGGAAATCAGAGTCCCTGTTTTGTTCTCTCCTATTTTGTCCTATGTAGTCTTGATAGAATTCTGAGCTAACCAGTGTCCTTCCAAATGTCTCAAAATAATCTGTATTTTCCAAG
The DNA here is from genome assembly GCF_011100685.1 of Canis lupus familiaris. Lineage (NCBI taxonomy): Eukaryota > Metazoa > Chordata > Mammalia > Carnivora > Canidae > Canis > Canis lupus. The sequence continues at coordinate 87,638,776 of NC_049225.1, read as the reverse complement.
TCAACCCCATGATCACCAGACTGAGACTTTTGAGTTGTTCTGATCACCATCAGTTTGCACTCCAACCCCTAGTGTTACAGGCTAGAAAGAGGAGAGTTGGATACGCACACTATTGGCAGGTTCTCATGCGTTTTATTTTTTATTTGTTTATTTATTTTTTAAGATTTAATTTATTTATTAATGAGAGACACACAGAGAGAGGCAGAGACATAGGCAGAGGGAGAAGCAGGCTCCCTGCAGGGAGCCCAATGTGGGACTCGATCCCAGGTCTTCAGGATCACACTCTGGGCCCAAGGCACACGCTCAAACGCTGAGCCCTCCAGGTGTCCCCCTGCGTTTTATTCCCCAGCGGTAAGAAGACTCCAGTGCATTCAGGAGGCTTCAAAGAACAGAAAAACCTTCTACATTAGCTCATCTGGTATTTTTTATTTGTATCCCGCAGGTGTGCAGGGCTATGTTAGAAAAGCATTGCAAAGTGGAATTCACATGTTAGTAGTTCTACAACGTGTCCAAATCGCAGATCTTTAATTTATACCATAGTTTAGAGTTTTTAATTTGGACTAGACTAGAGTCTTAAGGGAAATCGCTTTTTCTCATAAAAGAACAAACTGTAAGAGGACATTAGCATTTTGTATGCAAAAAAAGTGCTGATTATGACAAATGAGCATAATTAATTTGTAAAGACTCCTAAGCAGATTCTTTTTTTTTTTAGCTTTAAGTTCTCATTTATTTGTCATAGAGCAAATTTTTGCTAAAATAATTAGAGTTCACCTTTTATGTTCCTTTAAACGTGCCTTTCCCTCCCAGTTAGGCTGCATGCATTACAGTAACACAGGATGGCATTTTTTTTTTTTTTCCAGATTTTATTTTGAGAGTGAGAGCTAGGGCAGGGGCAGAGGGAGAGGGAGAGAGAGAATCTCAAGCAGACTCCACACTGAGGATGGAGCACAACTGGGGCCTTGATCCCAGACTCTGAGGTCATGACCTGAGCCAAAATCAAGGTTTGGACACTTAAGCGATGGAGCCACCCAGGCGCCCATAAGGATGGCCCCTTTAGTACCTGTACTCTCACAGCCTTTGAGTGCTGTGTGTCTGCGTGACCTTCGGCTTCTGCATGACTTAACAGGACATAAACTATTTTCTCCTTGTGTAAAAGGTCCGAGTGCCTGGAGGGACTGTAAGACTGGGTATGGGGGATCGTAAGAGTCTGTGATAATCATGCATGACTGTCAAGTTCTGCTAATCCTAAATGAAAAAAACATTTAGCCTCGTCTACTTTCAGAGCTACGTTACAAGTGGAATAGATCTGTATGAATAAGTAAAATGAAATAATTCAAAAAAAACGCCCAATTTGCAATGAACCTCCTGTAGATAGTCAAGAACTCAGTGACCGTTTTGAAGAACTACGTGTATTTCTCAGGTTTTAATTTGATGAAGAGTTGCAAATCCCCCATTTGAGTTGTCACAGTGTGAGTCATGTGATCTAGAATAATGAGGTTTTTTCATATGTCATGCTTGTACTGATTCCTAAGACATTTTAGGCTTAAATTAGGTAAGGGGTCCAGTATAAAGTGGAGAGACGAAATCCTAGAGCACCATCTGTGCTGGGTGCCTTTATTTCATATATGCCGGGTTGGCCAGCCCGTTTCATTGACACTGAACAATGTTCTGACAACTGATTTTTATTTTAATGGGTGATCCCTCTTTTTATGCGTGGTCTTAGGTCCTTTTAATTCACACTCTGCGTCTTTTCAGTCTTCCAGCTGGCTAACGACATGGCTTTAATTTTTATTTTACATGATAATTTATTCTCATCTTTTATTTATATATTTACTTATGAGGAACCATTGTTCCAAACATGTAGCTAGTTAGTCCTGGACCTGCGAATTTTCTATATATTGTACCAATATCTTAGATGTCTCAAATTTTAGAGGTGAAGTAGCTGAGTCTGTTTGTTTTATAGAAAAACGTCGTAGGTGCAGAGATGTGAGGGGAGGTGTCTAGTCAGCGGGGGGAGGGGGGGGTGCTGTCCTAATGAAGATTCTCTTTTCCTTTGATTCAGCTTAATCTATTTTAGGTTCCATGTTCCTGACATAGTAAAATAATCTGCCCACTTAATACTATAATAAGTTTGCTAGGATTTTCTCCGTTAAAACAGACTCGTGAGTCATAGTTTAGCATTACCTCCCAAGCTTTTCTTGTATAGTCTCCTTACATCTAAGAGTCCTGTAGAATCTGTGGTACTAGGCCAGGCGAAGGCTGCGTGGTGTTTTGAAATCTCTTACCCCACACTGATGCCTAGTGTCAATCAGGAAATGTTGCAATTTGTAACCCACTGCTCTGGATGGTGTCACAGGGTAGGAAGCTGTGGGAATGCAAGGTGGGTGGCAGGAAGGAGCAGTAGAACTCTCAGAACCTTTCCTGAGGCCGAGTTTGGGCAGCTTGTGTAAGTCAGGTGGGTTTTGTCATGTGAGATACGTCTTCTCTCTCACTTCTGCCGTCTGTTTTAAATGGACATATGTTTGCCTTTGACTTTCTTACTAGGACAGTGCACCTCTCCTCAAACACGTCTGTCAGAACTTCAGGACTGCCTAAGACGCACACCATCACTGGGGTATTCCATTTAGCAACGTTCTCCAGGCCAGAGCAGGTTCATGGACGCGGAACTGCAGACGCCCACGTAGGAGACAGGGGTTGAGTGCGTAGGATGACATCCTTTGCCTATTCATCGGAAGGAATTTGTGCCTGATTGAGTGAAATCTTTAGGTGTCTGGTCTCAGCTCGACTTCCCACCCTTGCCTTTAGCGCACCTCATGTTAGCAACTCTCACCTTGTTCCACATCTTAGTGCATAAAAAATTTGGAAGGCATCCTTAGGAGAGCCCAGAAAGCCACATTAGACAAGATTTGGGCCACCCCCTATACATTTTCTGCTCTAACTCTTGCAAAATAATTGACTGTTTATTTTAGTGCACTTGTTAAAATTGCTTAAGCCACGCTGTCAGAACCCAAGCCTCCAGGCCAGCGTTTACTTGCTTGTTACCTTCGACCATGTTAAGAGGTGTGGTGTTGCTGTGGTGGAGAACCTGCAAGACCTCCGGACCCGGAGTCAGCCTAGGACAGTGCCTGGATGTTTGTGGTGGTCCCGGAAGAAATGTGTTAAGTGGGTTTGAATGCTCCATACAATCTGATCCAATACGCACACGATTATTGCACATTTGTACAGAGACTACAGATATAGACCTAAGGGATGCAGTGATATAGTCACTTACATCACAAATGAAATAACCAAGCCTTGGGGAATTAAAAAAATGGCTTACCATAGGGGCTAGTAGTGGCTCTAGATGTGAAATGTTGGGGTCTGGGAGCAAACTGTCAAGAGAGAATTCTTCAGATGTCTTTGGTGCCAAAAAAGGTGATGTTATTAAAGCCGGGGGACAGGACCAGTGGACAGAAAGAGCTGCACCGGGGTTGTAAGACATGACTGATTATATACCTCTAAGTTGGGAGGGATGTAGGAATAGCAGAAGTCTCCAAGGAATTTGGAAGCAAGGGTTCCAGGACTGTCATAGTCATGAGCCCCTTCAGACCAAGGAGCTGTAAATTGTCAGGAAGTTTAATTTTTTCTTTAAAGATCTTATTTATTTGAGAGAGAGGGAGGGAGGGTGTGCACAAGTAGGGGAAGGGGCAGAGGCAGAGGGAGATGCTGACTGTGCTGAGTAGGGGCCCTGATGCGGGGCTCCATCCCAGGACCCCGGGATCATGACCTGAGCCTCATTTTTTCTATATTTCTTTTACCTTTTCTCCACATCGGCCGTAGTGAGATTCAAACCCAAGTTGAACGCATACTGTTTAAGATTCAGGTTCACAAAATCATGCAGTTAATGATGTTAGTTCCAAGGAGGGTGATTGGGGTGAGTTCTGTTGTGGCCTGAACAGCCCAAGAGGGACTCTCCTGAGGCCTAGTGTAGGTGCTTGGTTTTCAGTTCACACGTTGGGAAGGTATTTAGCATTTGGTCAGCGGGCCGGTAGCAACGTGATCTTGGTGTGGCTTGGAACGCAGCGAGTTGCTCCCTGATTCCAAGAAAACTGCTCGTGGACTTGGGCAATCAATTTTTTTGACTTGCTTTTTCTAAGCCTATAGGAAAAAATAGAGAAATGGCTGACTTCTTGCCTGCGTTTTATGCTAAGATTAAGGAAGGATATGTGGTAGTTCTTTTACTTTGTGTTTGAATATATTACTTTATAGCTGTAGATGGAAAATAACATATTCCTAGGAAAAGGGTTTATTGATATTTCCATTTTAAAACTATCCTTGAACTCCAAAACAGGTGAAATGGGCAAAACCGAGTATTGTGCGTGGCCCTTTGCCACAGCCTCCCAGTCTTACCTAAAGCAAGTAAGATGGAAATAGAGTTTGGAAAACTCTCTCTCTTTCCCAAAGTTTCTTTAAAGCACATTTCAAGACATTTTGATTTTTTTTTTTTTTTCTGGAACATTTTCCCCGTATATACTGGGCTCACTTAGTCATTTGGTGTTCCTAGTTGGCATTCATCTTTTCTCACCAGGAGGCATCTGTTCTTATCATTGTAAGGTTTTGCACATTTAGTAACATTTACTTGCTCTTAAAAAAAAAATCTACAGATTATATAATGAGTATTGCAGGCTTTAATCTAGGATTGAAATGTTAAGGAAAATGATTATTTTGACCGTAATTGAATCAACTTCCATTCGTTGGCCCGTTTTGAATACGGTGGGTGATCTGTTCTACCTCAGTTTACTTCATCTTGAAATTCGAAGTTCCCACCCATGACACGTTAACGCGGCCGAGAAATGGTTTCAGGCACAGAAGTTTAACCGGGTACATTTAAAGCTCTAATTGGCTAATTGGCCTCGTGGACTGATGCCTGAGGGAGAGGCAGCGCCCCATCTGGCAAGGGGAAGGGAGCTCCAAGGAATCCTGCAAAACGGAGGGTGTTCCTAGGAAGGAGGGTGGCCGAGGAGGCCCTGGGTGGTGGAGGGAGGCTGGCCTGGGGTAGGGAGGGAGGGCGCCTGGCCTGGGGGTGCAGGGGGGGGGCAGGCTGGCCTGGGGTAGGGAGGGAGGGCGCCTGGCCTGGGGGTGCAGCGGGGGGCAGGCTGGCCTCGGGTAGGGAGGGAGGGCGCCTGGCCTGGGGGTGCAGGGTGGGGGGAGGCTGGCCTCGGGTAGGGAGGGAGGGCGCCTGGCCTGGGGGTGCGGGGCGGGGGGAGGCTGGCCTGGGGGTGCGGGGTGGGGGAGGCTGGCCTCGGGTAGGGCGCCTGGCCTGGGGAGGGGACAGCGGCTGCTGGGGCCGCTCGGGAGGGCCTCGCTGAAGTGCTCGCTGAGGCCGGTGCCCGTGTTGCTAGGGCAGGTGGGGGCCGTGGCTGGGTTGGGGGCTCTGCCCCGGGCCCGGGCCTTCTTTCTAACCGGGCAGGGGAAGGGGAAGGTGGCTGCAGATGGCCTGCCGAGTGCCTGGCCTGGTCTCCCTGCGGAGCCGCTCAAGGCCTCTGACGCCCCCACTCCTGTTGCCCGGGTGAGAGCGAGTGGCCGAGGCCCGGGGAGCCACCAAGGCTCTGGAGGAAGGGGGGCCCGTTGCCAGGGGATCACAGTGGTGCTCCTGCAGGCAGCGTGGCCTGGGGGGCTGCGGGCCCAGCAGGCACCCGAGGCCCGGGGGGTGGGCAGGGGGTCCCCAGAGCCGCCGCTGGCCTAGTGCGGTGCCCCCAGCCGAGCTGTGGGCCCGGGGCCTTTGGGGTGTGCGCCCCACTCCTGTGCAGCTGCCGGTGCTGCTCCTTGTGTGGCTGCCCCGAGGCCAGGGGAGGGATGGGGGGCAGGGGGTGAGGGCCCCGGGGTAAGCGGTAGCAGGTGTCGGGACGGAAAGTGGCCGCTGGTGCTCAGGGGTGGGCCACCGGGTGGCAGAGCCGACTGGGCCCTGAGCTGGGCCGGTAGCTGGGGGACGCGCCCCCCGGTTGGATGCAGCGAGCTGTCCTTCCAGCTTGGTCCCAGCCCTCAGGCCACCAGGAGCCACCCTGGTCTTCGGGACTCTCACGGTTCGCTTTTCACGGATGCTGCAGAAGCTTGCCTTGCCTCGGTGGCGCTGCGCATCCCGGGCCGCACTGCTCCGTGCGTGGCCCCCGAGCCACCGCCTTCAGCTCTCACAGGGTCAGCTGGTGGAAAAATAGGGTTTGTGGTTGTTTTTTTTTTAGGACCCATAAAGGGTCTGGAGATAAAAGACCCAGGGACACTGCTCAGGGCGTGTTGAGAAATTTCAAGAGCCAGGTGGCCATTCCTAAAAGGGGGGACCGGGGTGCGTTACGAGTACGTTACATGTCACGCTGTGTTTAAAACTCGACACTGTAGGGACCTCTTGAAAACAGCCACGGCGCGTAGTGTCCGCCTGTGGATTTAATACGTTCTTTCTTAATTCAGCAGAGGTTTCCTAAACCTTTATTTGCTTTCTGGTAGGCCTAACACCAAGACAAAAAGCAGATTCCTTGTTTAAAAAATCAAGGGCATGTATACAATATTTTAGGATGGTTTTCATCAAAAATGATTAAAATATGAAATTGCTTTGGGGCTGGAGATACTGCATTCAGTACCGATGCCAGAACCACAAGGTACGTTAAAATGTCAATATGGGGCAATTTTAAATGGTCATAAAACGTGTGAAGCGGCCCTTCGTGATCAGAGATGGAGAAACTGGCAACAAGCTGCAGTTCCTCCCCGTGGAGGTGGACCTGCTGCCCGCGCCTTGGCCGTCCGTCCGTCCGTCCGTCCGTCCATCTTTGTCCAGCGGGCAGCCCCGAGCAGTCGGTTGCGGCTGCAGGCCCAGGAAGGTCTGTGTAGTTCGGCAGGAAGCAGCAGAAATATCTCCACTTCTAGAAGTCCTCCCCCAGCCCTGTGCTTTATTTAATTCTGTCTCGAGAGTCTGAAATTAGTTGCCGTGATAGGACACGCCAGTCTCCCGGGTCTGTGGATGGGAGGAGTGGTTCTGGAGTGATCTTAGCTTGCATTTCCTGAGCTGGTTGTGGTTCACGTACTGGCTCTTACTGATTAAGCCGACGGGTGATCCCTATGCAGTTGGATGTCAGGAGGCTGCATGTAAAGGGCCGCTCGTTACGTGCACACAAATAACGACATAAATGCACAGCAGACGCCGAAAGCACATGTGACTATTGACCAGAATAAGTAACACGTGTGTTCTGATAGTGTGGGCTGCATGTGGCAGGATGCTTTAAATGGGAGGGGAAAAAAAGACCCTCTGCGTTCAGTCAGCTTTATAGTCAAAGACAAGCTTAACTGTCCTCTGTCCTAGCGTTAGCACCGTCATCGATTTGGTTTGATGGGTGAATGGACAATTGGTGGGAGGCAAACTTTAAAAAACTGGTTTCTACATTACGTATATAAAAACTTCAAGAATATCTTGTCAGGGGATCCCTGGGTGGCACAGCGGTTTGGCACCTGCCTTTGGCCCAGGGCACGATCCTGGAGACCCGGGATCGAATCCCTCATCGGGCTCCCGGTGCATGGAGCCTGCTTCTCCCTCTGTCTGTGTCTCTGCCTCTCTCTCTCTCTCTCTGTGTGACTATCATAAATAAATAAAAATTAAAAAAAAAATCTTGTCAGTATTATTGCAGTGACTTGTGCATCCTCCTCTTTAATTATGCCATGAGTCCTAGTGCCATAGGATTTGCCATCCTGGGTGATACCTGGACCTTGGCCATGTCTCATTTAATGGAACGGTCGTGTCGGTTATAATTGTGCGTACCTCTTTCTACTGCTAAGTGACAGCTGAGTTTATATGACGGGATTTACACTCATGGTTCTTCCATTTGAGAAGTTCATACTTTGAAAATTGCATATTTCAGTGTGTGCTGGGTCTGCAATCTTTATCGAGAAATGATCGTGAATTAGCAACCCAGTATGAAATCTTTGTTCGGGGGTTTTCAGGTACATGTTAAATACACCTGAAGAAACTCTTTAGGTCAATGCTCAAGGAAGGCGAAATTGGTTTTACTGCTACAACTGCCCACCCAGTACACGAGAATACGACGGAACTAAGCAACGGTGCTACTGATCAATAGCCACAGATGGACCCTCCTGAAGGCTCTAGACCAGATTGTATGATCAGGAAAGATAAGTGTAGAAAAGTAGTTCTTAAGAATTGGTGTCCTCCTTATACTTACATGGAACGTAAGTATCTAGAGACCAACTGGCTTCCCTTTAATAATGCAGGAAACCTATTTGCTTTACTTTTGCACATCAAGTTGTTCCACAGTAAGACCTCGCTGGGGTCAGTGGTCAGTGGTCACCCTTAGGATCTTAGTTGATGAAATGTCTTTTTCCTCCTCGCCCTGGAGAAATCCTAAGTGTTGTGACATGAAAGAAGCTAAGTGATAAAATAATAAATGACGTAGGTAGATAGGGACCTAAGCTACTAAAAGATAAGCAAGTGTTTCAAACGCTCATGATTTAACATTCACTACAGAGAGGTCTTACCGAGATCGTAGCGAGTCTTTGTTCCGGAATAAATCCGAGTTGACCATACTGACCTGGAAGAAAGTGATGTGGGTGCGGGGTCTGGGCACGCCCCTGTCTTAGACTTGCCCTCACTCCTTCCTCTCCCTCCCCATCCGTATGGTAAGTAAACTTGGCCAAGCTCGACTTCGACTTCCGTCCTGAGTGTTCCAAAACCTTGAACCATCAGTGATGTCTCCTCCTTGTTTCTCCTTTAGTCCCTTTCTTTATTCCTGGTCTCTTCCCATCCCCCATCTGTATTTGCAGCTCTTCCCAACTCTGTCTTGACAGCGTTGCAAATTCTTGTCTTGACTTTTGCTGTTGCTTTAGCAACGCTCTTTAACGCGGACCGTTGTGCATATGCTCTGGCTCCTTTTGCACTCCGAGCCCTCTCTAAGGGACACTGTCCTCACTCTTCTACCTGAGTCACTCCAGGGTCGGTAGCTGACAACTCCTCACCAGACCAGATTGCACAATTTCTGTCCTAATCTCTCCTGACCTCTTTGCAGCAGCATGCACAACCTCCACGCTGCCTCCTAAGACCCTCCCTTGCTCAGAAAGCAACTTTCTGAGACACACACTTTTCTTCTTTCCCAGCTCCTTTAAGAGCTCATTTTCCACTCCTGCCACCTAAACACCAACATCCTAGTAGACAACTTTTATAGATTTATATTCCATCATCCCTCCCTCCAGGTAAATACATCCTTTCCTAGCTCCTAAATCTCGAGGGTTTTCTTGCAATCTGAACTAGACCTTCCTGTTTTTCACGTACAGACTTTCTACTTTCCTATTTTCGTCTACGTATAGTGTCGCCGTCTTTCAAGGCAGTGGATCGTGGTGGCTGGGGCCTCGTGTAAGAGCCAGCATGCGTGGGCCCCATGCCATCTCCAGGCTAGTAGTTGCATGAGCATCCTAGGTGAATATACCTGCAACACGCCTTCGTGTCCTCGGGGTACAGTGAAGGTAGTAACAGTTCCTTCCTTGTAGGATTGATGAGGCAGGTCATGAGTTTAATACGCCTAAAAGTTAAGTAGTAAGAGTCCTAAGCAGACTGAGAACGATGTAAGTTCTTTCCGTATTTCTACCATCTCCGATCCCGCCTTTTCTATTAAACTTTCCTGATGCCCTGACTCCAACTAAAGATAATCTCTTTGGGGGAAAACTATGATTTTTCGCTAAGGACACTTACTCTCATTTTAATTGTCTCTGTATGTCTTCTCCCCTGTCAGGCTACGGGATGCATTTTGCTCACTTGTCCTGTTCATGGCTTGTTATACTTGTACCCACTTCAAAAAAAGTTGTCTTCCCATTAAGATAGGTCTGTTTTCCTAGAATAATTTCTGAACACTTGAAGTTCTTGAGGTCACTCAGCATGTTTTTTTTTTTTTTTTTTTTTATTAAGATTTTATGTTTAAGCAATCTCTGTGTGGGGCTAGAACTCACAACCCTGAGATCAAGGGTTACGTGCTCCACCGACTGAGCCAGCCAGGTGCCCCTGTCTGTTCGGGTTTTTGCTGAGAGATCCCCAAAGGTAACTTGAGGATGCTTCTGTACTTAATGAAGGAGAATAATAGAGATGTCACTTGTGGTTCATTTTCATTTGTATCAGAGACCTCTCTGATTTTATAGATCTAGTTCTTCTTAATCAACTCTTTGGGAAAATTGGGTTGTAGAAGTATGAGTGTGTCTGTCCTTTTTTCCAAGTATTTCTTGCACATTTTCATAGTATACTTTCTTTTTTTTTAATAAATTATTTTTTATTGGTGTTCAATTTACCAACATACAGAATAACACCCAGTGCTCATCCCATCAAGTGCCCCCCTCAGTGCCCGTCACCCAGTCACCCCCACCTCCCGCCCTCCTCCCCTTCCACCACCCCTAGTTCGTTTCCCAGAGTTAGGAGTCTTTATGTTCTGTCTCCCTTTCTGATATTTCCCACACATCTCTTCTCCCTTCGCTTATATTCCCTTTCACTATTATATTCCCCAAATGAATGAGAACATACAATGTTTGTCCTTCTCCAACTGACTTATTTCACTCAGCATCATACCCTCCAGTTCCATCCACGTTGAAGCAAATGGTGGGTATTTGTCGTTCCTAATGGCTGAGTAATACTCCATTGTATACATAAACCACATCTTCTTTATCCATTCATCTTTCGATGGACACCGAGGCTCCTTCCACATTTTGGCTATTGTGGACATTGCTGCTAGAAACATCGGGGTGCGGGTTTCACAGTGCTTTTTATTATGACAAAGGGATAAACTCTCTTAAGTGTTTTCGAAACTTAGACATAGGTTGACAATTCTTGCTACAGTTCCCTCTCCCCAAGGGACATTCCCATCCCCTCTGTGGAGTGATCTTACAGTTGCTGACTAGAGAAGCTTTGACTCAACCAGACACTGAGAACAGTAATTCCAACAATGGAAATCATCACCAGGCATTGATAAAACCTCACAGCAAATCACTACGACCAAGCGCACTCTGGTAGGAATCCCAAAAACACATGTAGGCAATAGGATCTTCATTTTTTTTCTCTTTTAGAATAAAAGTTATAACTATTTAAAAGAAAAGGAGCAGTCGTTTGTTGATATCAGAAATCGTTGGACTTAACTGCCTTCTTTCCTCTGTTCTTATTGTATATAGGTTTTGGGTTTTTTTGTTTTTAAAGATTTTATTTATTTATTCATGAGAGACACAGAGAGAGGCAGAGACACAGGGAGAGGGAGAAGCGGGCTCCCTGCAGGGAGCCTGATGTGGGACTCGATCCTGGGACCCACAGGATCACACCCTGGGCCAAGGCACGCGCTAAACCGCTGAGCCACCCAGGGATCTCCTGAATATAGCTTTTGTTTTTTTTTTTAAGATTTTATTTATTTATTCATGAGAGACACATACACACACAGGAGGCAGAGACACAGGCAGAGGGAGAAGCAGGTTCCATGCAGGAGCCTGATGTGGGACTTGATCCTGGGTCTCCAGGATCAGGCCCTGGGCCAAAGGGGGCACTAAGCCGCTGAGCCACCCGGGCTGCCCCTGAATATAGCTTTTGAATTTGTTGTGTTTCTTCATTCTTTGTAGATTCTTTCTTAAAAGGCCAATTCCACCCCCAGTCTTATCCTAATGTTTGCTTTGGCTTGGATATTTTTGTGACCAGAGTCATTATAAACCCAGTTGGTCTGGTGAAGAGTTTGTTTGCAGATGCAGTTCATGAGTCAGTTCTGACTTTATAGATTACATTAAAAAAATCAATAATGGATTGCTTTGTTTATAAACCTGTTGAAGCTTCGCAGCCCTGAATTCACAATCGCTTGTTCAAGGATACAGTTCTTATGCTCCCGCTGTACATTTAACTTTTTCAGGAAACATTGATTCATTCTCAGCATCCTTGTGAAGCAGATAGATTTTCTTCTGATTATAGAATGGAACCAAAATCACAAAGAGACTGCGTCTTGCACTGATCACACCATGAAGCAGCAATCAAACCAGGAATAACACTCCAGTCTCTGACGCACGCTGTGGCATGTTCATGTTGTGTTGCTATATATGTGGAGTCATCGTCTTCATTCTGTGTAATCTGTTCTCTATCATCCTTAAAAACTCCTTTGCCCTGGTTCTAGGTAAAATGGTTAGTTCATCCAGATTGGCATTTTCAAAATCAAAACTTGACAATGGATGGGACCTTTGGATGATTCAAACTGGCCTATATAGGAAGGTGCCTAGATATTATTAGCGCAGAGAAAGAAGGCATAAATAGGAATAGCGTGTGAGGTTGTAAATATAGTAACTTTTGGATCATATGGGAGAAATTCTGTATTAGTCATTTTTTTCTAGTTTGGTTTTATATGCCAGTTAAGTATACCAGTGATTTTCATTGTCACAGAATTGTGTTGCTCGCTGACCGAGTAACAAAAATGTGCTAATTTCCTAATGAGAAATGGAACTGGGTGATGTTGTGGAGTATGTAGTGATTGGTGAAAGGGTACAGTGCATGGTTGTGAGGTAGTTAACGCCTGGAAACTATGTCATTATGCAAGGTTGCATTTGCTGAAGTGGGGCAGTGCTGTCACTGGGGCTTGCATTTTTGTTCCAAAGACTCTGGCAATGCTAATGGATAGAACCAGCACGGTGCTACTGAAATAAAGAATCAGCCATCACAAGTGGTAATTCTCTGCACATCAGCACATCTAAAATTCGGTATATGGGCAAAGATAGATATTAACATTGAACTACCAATAATTTTGCTTGCCACCAAGACACAGATGGGTTCTTGATAGCTATTTGGAGGGGCCCAGGGGTTGGGTAAAAACAGCTGAAGAGGAGATTGAGAGACCCTGGCTTCCAGTTACGGGTTGAGGGAGTCTCAGGGATGAAAGGTACAGCGTAGGGAATACAATCCGTGGTGTCAGCAGCATTGCGTGCTGACAGGTGGCAGCTACATTGGTGAGCACAGCATAACGTACAGGCTTGTTGACTCAACTGTGTCTCAGCCCTGAAGCTAATGTACCAGTGTGCTTCAGCTACCATTAAAAAAATCATCTGGGAAGTACGAGGCAAGAAACATATTTTTCAATTTAAAAAACTTTTAAAAATCTAGCAAAATAGGAAATCTTCCCCACTACATAGAGGAAGAAAGCATAGCCTGGGAGAGAGGAGGTTGTCAGGTGACACAGGTAATCAGCAGAAGCAGACTCCTTCCCCGGTGCTCCCCCAAAGACACGCAGATTCCTCAAATCCTCCTTCTCTCCATTTCTTATCACCCAAGTCTGTTTTGATGGCAGTAGGACGATGGAGGTGAGAGGAGTGTCCTGGAAAAAGAAAGGAAAAAAAAAAAAAAAAAGGCGAGCAAGCCATTAGGATGACCCAGTTCTCCAGAGGGACTCTCCGGGGTGGCTGGTGGGCATGCTCCTGAGACCTGCCTCAAAGGATTGAAATCTTCAAGTTAGTCATGACGATGCCGCTGTTTCTTCTACTCCGACATCCTCTTGATCCGACGTTTCTCCTTTTCTCTTTCACCTGCACCCCAGCCACACTGTTCAGTAAGTATTGTATTTTGGGGACTCAGGAAAGGCAAGTGTGAATGATGTGCTCCCAGAAGCCCCACATTTCACTGCCAAGCCAGAGGAACAACTCCATAATGGCTAGAGTAGCCATAGGTGCTCTCCAGGTAAGCAGGCCTCTGCCTTCCTATGTTTGAAAACACTGGCAGTTTTCTCAACTGAAGCTGAAGGCCGTCGAGGTGTCTCCACTCATAGCAGCCTTAGGGCTTGAGAGTCCCCGCTCTGAAAGGGGGAGAGCTGTCTTCTGTCTGTGGAGGCTACTGAGCATCAAGGAGCTCCCCCACGCCACAGCAACTGGCGTCTGCCAGCCTGGGCTCCTTTCTGAGCACGGGGAAGGGGGGGGACAGAGCACCTATTGGACGGGCTTCCTATTCCAGAATGCCACTGCCTTAGCTTTGGTGCACAGTGGAGTCAAGGTGTGACTCCCGGAGTGTGAGAGAGACTCATTCTTCTGTGCCCTGGACGGGTCCTGCTGGAGAAGGCTTACAGGAGGGAATCTTGGGCTTCCACTGTCATAAGTTAAAAATGGCAGAAAACGATTGGGTCTGAGGGAGGAGTAGATTTCCAGAAGGATCCATGCACGAGAGGTGGAGAGAGACTTTATTCAAAATGAGAAATGTCCTGTGCCGCCTGTCTCAGTCACGTGCTTACTTTCTTGTTGATGTGAGGCCGATGAATCTTTGCCCTTACAGTGTGTAAAGTCACCATGACCTCACGCTGATGTTACCAAAGCAAAGTTGGCATTTAAAACCTATCACTAGCCTGGACTCTTTCCCAACATACAGACTGCAAATAAAATCTTCTAAAGTGTGGCTTTCTGGGGCACCTGGGTGGCTCAGTCGGTTGAGTGTCTGCCTTCAACCCGAGTGACAATCCCGGGGTCCTGAGATCGAGCCCCGCATCGGGCTCCCTGCTCAGCGAGGCATCTGCTTCTCCCTCTGCCTCTCCTCTCCACATGCTCTCTCTCTCTCTCAAATGTAAATAAAATAGTTTTAAAAAAATAGAATGTTGCTTTCTGATAGCTTTGTAAAAATGGTGATACGTCCCAGTTTTGTGTAGCTTCCCTGTGACAATAACTGTAGAAATGAATTCTACCTTGATTAAAAAAAAAAAAGTTATTCATGAGAGATGTCTCAGGTAAACCTGTTTAATGAAGTTCTGAACATAGAATCTAAAAAGATACGGACCTTTATGAACAAGTTGGATTCTTTTTTTTCCCCCCTTGGAAGAAATATTCCATATTTCTGTGCTCAGCTAAAGACAAAAAAAACAAAAAGTGTCCTACCCAAGTAGACGGTAAAATTGATGGGTGACAATAGTGCTTATGTGTTAAGCTCTTCGGATTCCTCAAAAGAAGGAAAAGAGAAGGAGTCCTTTGTGAAAACCTTCAACTTTGGCAAAATTTAGACCATTTTTATGGTACTGGCCAATCCATATTTATTCTGTCTCAGGAATTTAAGCCACCTTTTCCCATAAAATTCAAGATACTATTTTTTCCCCCATGAGAAGATCAACCTCTAGGTAGAAGCAAAATTGTCCTGTGAATCGCAAATGCTGATTGCCAGCTCTTGGGTTTGAAGGAGTTTGTGGTTAGGAGCTTGAGAATTTTAGCACTTACTGAAGAAGAAGTGAATCTAATCACTGCTTAGATAATTTTTCTCACCCGTAGCAAGTGGGTGGAAGCTGGTTTCTGGCAGACAAAATAGACTTTGTCAGGAGGCCACACATGACTAAGTGCTTCGTGTTAGTGTCCCATGAAACAGTATAATCTTGCTTTAGAAAGAAGACAGGTCCCCCATTTATACTAAGCGGTGTTCCTGAAGGCTTTGCAAACACCGTTGGTGCTCTCTGCTAATTCTGGACGAGGCATTTAAGTCACTGACTTTTTTTTTTTTTTTTTTTTGAGTGTTAGGTGGATAAATCGTTGTATCAAATTGGACCTAAGAACTTCCTTCGTGGTTTTTCTCAATATTTCTACACAGCACTAAACGGAATGTCATGGTAGCTTGAGGGACTTCTGAAGGATCCTCTGTAGATGGACTTAAATTCTATTGAAAAGATAGTTTAAAAATATTTTTAGCATTGCATAAAAGGGAAGATGGTTAGCCTTTGATTGTTTTTAGAAAATGCTCCTTAGAGTTTGGCATAGGGCAGATCTTGGTGAGCAGGACCACCAATGGTTGGTAGATGACCCATCAGAAGTAGGTCAAGGGAAACAAGTGAGCATCTTCTATAAACACAACACCACAGAATAGTTCTGCATGAGCAAAGCCAAAGAAATGTAATTTTTCTGACAGTTATGTCTGCATCTGACATGTTTTCAGGGTTCAGGTCCAGTCCCACTCATTACCTACGGAGCTGATATACTCTGAAAATGTTTCCTAAATATAATTGAAGGGGGGCCTGGGTGGCTCAGTTGGTGAAGCATCTGACTTTTGATTTCAGCTTAGGTCATGATCTCCGTGTCATGGGATTGAGCCCCATATTGCACTCCTTGGTCAATGGGAAGTCTGCTGGAGATTCCCTCTCTTTCTCCCCACTCCATGCACCTCCCTGTCTCTCTCTTTCTAAAATAAATAAATCTTAAAAAAAAAAAGTGTAGGGACCCTGGGTGGCTCAGTGGTTGAGCATCTACCTTTGCCTCAGGGTGTGACCCTCGGGTCCTGGGATCCCACATTGGGCTCCCCGAAGGGAGCCTGCTTCTCCCTCTGCCTGTGTCTCTGCCTCTCTTTCTCTCTGTGTCTCTCATGAATAAATAGATACAATCTTTTAAAAAAATAAAAAAATAAGTGTAATTGAAAACATCCAAAAATATTTCTTGATCTTTAGATGTTTTATAAATTTTTATTTCTAATTTTTAGCCAGCTTCATGTTTGTCGAAATTATGGTACATTTATCATACATTAGATGTACAAAGAAATCCAATTGCAGCAGTAAACCAACTGATTGTCAGTGTAATCATCAGGGTGCAAGATGGGGTAAGTTTTTGTGATGATCATTAGCAGGAATATAGAACTGCATTGATTGTCTTAGTCTGTTCCAGCTGCTCTAAGAGAGAACCGTGGACTGGGTGGCTTCGACCCAACAGAGATTTGTTTCTCACAGTTCTGGAGGCAAGGAGTCCAAGATCAGGGAGTAGCATGGTCAGGTTCTGGCGAAGGCCCTTTCTGGGGTTGCAAAATGCCGACTTCTTGCTGCGTCCTTACCATTATGGAAGGGGTGAGGGAGATCTGTGGGGTCCCTTTCATAAGGGCACCAGACCCATTCATGAAAGTTCTCCAGTGGCCCCGCCTCCCCATACCATCAGCTTGGGGATTAGTTTTCAATTTAGGAATTTTGGGAGGACACAAACATTCAGACCATGATGGTGAGCACACACATTTTTCACACATAGCATTTTGTTACGTCACAAGCATTCATAAATATATACACACACACACACACACACACACACACACACACACACATAGCCTGCCCCCCGCCCCCAAGAATGAACTTTAAATATCTTCGTTTTACTGAATAGGAAATTTGAGACCCAGAAGGGAAGGTGATTTGCTCAGTGGTAAGCAAATTATTGACAGCTGGGGACCAGCACTCAGCACGCTTGCCATTTTTAGCAAACTTCATACTGAGTGCTAGGTGGTTTGTTTTTGACACATCTTAAAGAAATTCATAATTTATTTAACTTTTTTCTAGATGACATTTTGTCCTCTGCCTTTCTGCCTTTATTTTCCCAAAATGAGAAACTAAATTTTAATTCCGGAGGCTGTGCTGGTGATAGATTGGTTTGTTTTAAGGTAAGAAGATTTTTCAGTACCGATCAGGAAAGTTCTGGATGAGCTGACCCTATTAGAGCTTGCGAGAATTGTTGTTTAATGAAATTCTGGAGGGAATTCGGCTTGTACAGAGGTGATTTCGACCCCATGTAACTGGGGGTTGTGCGTACAAAATAAATATGACTTAGGTGATTTTCAGTGGCTAAGAAGCATCTTCCATGTGCCCTGATAGGCTTCCTAGAGTGGAAAGTAAAAATGAATTGGGAGAACTTTGTACTTTAGGGCGTCTGTTAGAGTATGTTGATTACAGCCTTTCAAATTTCTTGCCCTTAATCCCCCAGAGAAATTTTTTAATGTAAAATTTAAGCTCTTAAGAGTTCATCCTTTTTTTTTTTTTTTTTTTTTTTTTTTTAGGTTTCAAGATCTATAGGATCACATATTCTTTTTTTTAATGGATAGATGTATAGTATCCAACTTCCTAGTTGAACATGTAAACAGGATTTTGTTTTATAAGAAAAAAAATACTTGTCAGCTTCAAGACTCAACAGAATATTTGTTTTGGAGAAAGAATTAATAACCTTATTTTTAGGCCATTTATTACTTTCCTTCATGTACTCGTTTGAGGCCCAAACCCATCACCTTACCTTGCCTGCCTCACTAGGGAGTTGCTCTTTTATGTGCCTTTCCCCCTCTGAAGGTGTTAGAGAAACACACCCTTGGAGTTTTCATGAAAGTTCACGAATACACACTATTATTTATTAGGAAAAGTCATTAGCTGCCAATAAACAGAGACACTGTGTAGTGGGAGGGCTGTGAGGTCAGTGTCAGGAGGTGGTGGGTGTGGAGGCTGCCCCTGAGATCCCTGGCAGGTGTAGAGAGTGCACCACCACCAGGGTCCCTCCTCTGACCTTTCTGGCCTCCCTTCTGGCTTCCCTCTTCCTGTTCCAGGTCGCTTTGGCCCACGAACAGCGCTAGAGTCATCCTTTTCTCCTCTCATCACCGAAAAGCAGGACTTTAATTCTTCTGGGGTATTTGTTTCCAACTAGAGAGAGATCTGGTTTTGTAAGATTGGGGGAATAAGTCACAGGACAGCTGTGGGAGATTTCAAACACTATGTTAGGACCTTCATAGGATTAGAGTACTGACACTTTATAGGAGAAAGGAATCCTCTGCAGAAAGTTGAAAACAAGCCAGGGGGCTGGGGCATTTGACGGTGTTACCTCCCTTCATAAGAAATGGATGTTTAGTTGAGATAAGGCATAGACCCAAATTTTTGGCCTTTCACATATATAATAGACAGTAAATGAGTTTTAACTGCAGATTTTGGGTCTGTCGTCATCCTGATGACTGAAATGGAAAATGATTTCTTGCTATAATAGACTCTTAATGTTTTAAAAAGAGTCTTCTGTACCTAAAACATTCGGATCAAAGAAATAGTCCCTCTAACTATAGAGCATGGTGACAGTATGGTGACAAGAGCTAACTGTCAGGCAAGCTTCTCTTGCACACACAGCTGGTCAGCAGGAGCCAGCTTGAAACACGCATACCAAAAATCTTCTTGAGATGACTTGAGAGATCTCAAATCTTTAAGATGACATCTCAAAATATTTTTAAATATTCTTTTAATTACAGGGCTTCTGAGGCCTGATTGCAGAGCTTGTGTGTTTGAAGCCCATGTTCTGCTATTCCCTTGGGGTTTACAAGCCCAGAACTACCTCAGAATTGGAAAATTAAATGATGGGGAAAGGAATTAACATTTATTGCAGACTCATGAAATGTCAGATGTTGGCCTGATGCCTCACATTAAATTCTCCTAAGGTTGGCTTTTTTTTTTTTTTTTTTTTTTTTTTTTTACCCTACAGGAAATGGAAGGACGATGAGGTTAAGCCACTTGCCCAAGGATTCCGGGCAGGTGAGCTGGGGAGGTGGGATTCATGGCAACATCTTAGGAGTCAACCGTGACGCAACATGCAAACACTCCATGAAATAATTCTTGTCCAGAATTTTCAGATTAAACACAGCCGAGTGCTCTCTGTGTTG
Organism: Canis lupus familiaris; assembly: GCF_011100685.1. Classification (NCBI taxonomy): domain Eukaryota; kingdom Metazoa; phylum Chordata; class Mammalia; order Carnivora; family Canidae; genus Canis; species Canis lupus. The sequence goes on along the minus strand of NC_049225.1, from coordinate 87,619,371 downwards.
TTGACTGTTACTTTCTATGCCAACATGAAGCCATAAATCTATAGTTTTGGCCCTTGTGACCTCAGATTGTAATGTTAAAGGACAACTCTGGAGTTTGCTTCAAACTTGTTGTTTAAGCCAAGAGATCAACAGCAGTGTTTGATTATTGCATCAGCACATGGAGCTTAGCTTAATGCATCGGCGTGGGTCTCGGTTTTTAATGACAAGTGAGTGTCCCAGATGTGGGGAAATGCAAAGGTGGTCTTAGCCTTCACTGTAGCTCAGACTTAGCTTTAAGTGAAGTGATTATTTGTTGCTGGTTTATTTTTTTAAACTTTTTTTTTTTAAACTTTCTACGTCAATTAATTTCTTTGAAAATTAGAAGTAGCTGATATGAGAGAAATAATTAAAATACATGCCCAGTGTTCTCCTTATTTGTTAAAGATCCTGATACAAAGCTTCACTGACAAATGGGACCATGAAAAGATTAGGGGCAGGGAATACCTGAAATTCTGAATTTCATCATTATCTTGATGACATCTTGAGTTCTGAGTCACCCCATATCTGCATCAACCTTGTGACCCAGGGTGGGTCACATTCCTGAGACGAGCTCTGTCCGGTTACCAGCTTGTTTCTGATGTTCCCTTTGATCTCCTGGATGGTGCCTTTTCGCCTTAATTCTGTTGGATTTGACCTTTTGCTTATAGTACTGCCCCATGAGCTAGTTAGAATTTCCATATGGGTAAAAGGAGGATGCTAATGGTCTATTTACTCCCTAATGGTAAGTATCATTGAGAAGATTAAATAAGATCATTGAGTAATGTGTTTAGGATTAGTTTAGGATTAGGGTTTTGCTTGACACTCAGGAAACCATTAATAGATTTTTAAATTACAGTTAATTTGCCCCTGCGCATATGCAAGTCTTTCATCCACATTGTCTTAGGAAACAACCAGACTACCCTGCTTTTCTATTAGCCTTCTTCCTCTGGTACTCCAGTGTAACGAACACAAGAAAGTTAGCAAAAAGTAAGGGTGTTTATTAACTTGGTGTTTGAAAAACAAATAGGGATGGAGACTTTCTTACATACAACTTGATTATGTGCATGCATTTCCTACCCAGAAATGAATCGCAGCTGGGCTGAAAGAATAGAAAGTGGCCCTGTGTTTCAGAAAACCAATTTTAGTAACACAGATTTTAGGTTTGTAAACCAACATGATTTTAAGCCTCTGGGGATGGCTATATAGAATTTCATGCTGTGTGTGTCAGAAAGAGGCACTCCTATGTTCTGTTCAGAAGGCACACCGCATTTGTACTCTGTCTTCTATTCTGTAATTTCTAAGTTGGTATATGGGTTTCTATTATAGAATTGGAGGATACATAGAAAAAGCAGAGCTGTCAGGTGTTCTGTTTCTTAGCTCTAACCTATTGTACCAAAATACATCTCGAAATATCAGAGCTGAAAGTCCTGCACACTGGCTGGTTAAGAACTCAGAGTCATAAACTACAATTGAGAACACTGGTCCAACTTCTGTCTTTATATTTTCATTTACTGCTTTGTGATTGCTTATGTGATTAAAGTATATTTAATTGTATTTCTACCGCCGTATATATTTGCCCCCCACTTCTGAGGGAAAAATAGCCAAAAATTAAGTCAAATAGAGCCCATTGGATGTCTGAAGTGGGTTGTGACCAAAGCCATTCGTTTTTTAAAAGAGATGTGTAAGAGAAATTCTTTCCTAACATAATAAAGGCCTTCCTTCAGACTAGGAAATTATTTCGGTCATCTTTCAACTTACTGCTTTTTTCTTCCTCCAATATGAAAGACCTTCCAGACAGGAAATTCACATATAGGGTGGAAATGAGCAGATAGAGACAAATTTTGACTGAAGAATAGTGTTCTCCTACTCAACACCCAGCTTAAAGATAAATGTAGATTATTTAACTGTCCTGAATCATGGTTCAAAGAACTGTAAGGAATAAAATTTTCTGTTCTAAATGAATGACATAAAAAAGAAAAAAAAAAGAAAAAAGTGACTGGTCAATGAGAACTTTATCATTCAGCCCAGAGTCCTTCACCTGAGACAGAACCAGGTCACCTGTCACCTATACATTCTAACCTCCACTAGGGCCAGGGACAAGGCTGGCTCTCTCTTGGACTTTTGGATTATTGGGATTCATTTTCATATCAGAGGAGAAAAATTAAGGATTCAAATTCAGTTGTAGTTTCTAATGCCAGAATCAAAGGCCTCCAACGAGCTGAGGACTTCACCTGAAGTAGAAAGTCTGTTAATGACCATCGAATTAGTTTGAATTCTAATCAGGTAATTGATCACGAAGGACATTTTTATATACTACAGAAGTCTTTATTTTAAGCCAAAAAAAAATCTCAGAAAGCAATGAATACAAGTCTGACACAACAAGCTAAATGTAACTGGAGACACTATCTGTGCTTTTCATTTCTTGAGCGATAGTTTTCCTTTATCTGGTCCTGCTTAATCAGGAAATAGGCCCAATACTACTTGCCTTTGGTCTTTGAAGATACGTGTGCTTATGTGGGCATATATACGAGTAAGGGAATTTCAAAGGAGTTTGTAGTGTGAGATTATTTTCTAGAAATTTGAGATTTGTCCTTCACTACGGCTCTGCCCTTTCTCTGGAAAGTATGTTAAGACGATGAAGCCTTTTCCCAGCTCTACCACCATGTGAAATGGCTGCATCTGCCATTTTGTGCACGGGTGCTCAACACCCAGTCCCCAGGCTGTTGGTCAGGAGGCACATGAGAAAGAAACACTGCTCCACCTCTGTTTACCATCGACAAGCTTAGTGTTTAATCATCGCGGATTCTCTGATCTCGGTTGATTATTTCCTCAACTTGCTGCAAGGAGACACTGGATCACTGAGCTCTTTACTTTCTATCTTTCTATAATTTGCTTTTTTTTTTCTTTTCTTTTCTTTTTTATAATTTTTGATTGTAGCAAAATACAGGTAACGTGAACTTTATTTTATTTTATTATTTTTGTTTTCCTGGTAACCATTTTAAAGTGTAGGCTTCGTGAACATTCTGGAGTCTTTATTGGTGAACCGTGGCCTCTTTCACTTTTCCTACCCAGAGGCAACGTCGTGGTCCATGCTGGCTGCTAAAACAAACTACCACAGACCAAGTGGCGTGTAAATCAGAGTTTATTTCTCCCAGTTCTCCAGGCTGGGAAGCCCCAGGGGAAGGTGCAGGCCCATGTGGCGCCGGGGGACCGTCGTGGGCGCTCTGATGCCTGAGCTCGCTGAGTCCGGGGACCTCTGGGGAAGGGGGGGTCCCTTCTGTGCTGCCCTCTGTGGGGGTGGGGGCGCCCCATTCACGGCCTCATCACCTCCTAAGGCCATCACCTTGGAGCTCGGGATTTCAGCCTTTGGGGGCGCCTGGGAGGCCCAGTGGTTGAGCGTTGGCACTGGGCTCAGGGTCGAGTCCCAAGTGGGGCTCGGAGTGGAGGGGGCAGGTGGGGGGCGGGGGCACGACCTTCCCTCTGCGTGGGGCTTCGGGCGCGGGGGCAGGTGGGGGCAGGTGGAGGGCAGGTGGGGGGCAGGGGCAGGGGCACGACCTTCCCCCCCCCGCGTGGAGCTCAGGGCAGCAGGGGCAGGTGGGGGGCAGGGGGCACGACTTTCCCCCCGCGTGAGGGGCAGGTGGGGGGCAGGGGCACGACCTTCCCCCCGCGTGGGGCTGGGGCGGCGAGGGCAGGTGGGGGCAGTGGGAGTCAGGAGGCACGACCTTCCCCCCGCGTGGGGCTGGGGCGGTGGGGGCAGGTGGGGGGCAGGGGCACGACCTTCCCGCCCCCCCAGCCACGAGTAACCCCTCCTTGTGCCCTGTCGTGTTGTGCTGTGTTACAGAGACTCCAAGATGGGAGGTAAGCTGAGCAAGAAGAAGAAGGGGTACAACGTGAACGATGAGAAGGCCAAGGACAAGGACAAGAAGGCCGAAGGGGCGGGGACCGAAGAGGAGGGAACCCCGAAGGAGAGCGAGCCCCAGGCGGCCGCCGAGAGCGCCGAGGTGAAGGAGGGCAAGGAGGAGAAGGCCGACAAGGACGGGCCCGACGCGGCCGCCAAGCCCGAAGACAAGGAAGGCGACAAAGACACGGCGGCGGCCAAGGAAGACGCCCCGAAGGCGGAGCCCGAGCCCACGGAGGCGGAGGGGGCGGCCGACGGCAAGGCCGAGCCCCCCCAGAAGGCCGAGGCCGAGCCGGCGGCCGGCGACGCCCCCCAGGCCGCGGAGCCCGAGCCGGCGACCCAGGCCGCGGCCGCGGCGGGGGAGCAGGGCCAGGAGCCCGGGGAACCCGCAAAGACTGAGGCTCCCGCAGCTCCCGGCGCGCAGGAGACGAAAAGCGACGGGGCCCCGGCTTCAGACTCAAAACCCAGCAGCGGCGGCAGCAGCAGCGCCGAGGCGGCCCCGTCCAGCAAGGAGAGCCCGGCGGCCACGGCGGCCCAGGCCCAGAGCTCGGCCGCGGCCCAGGCCCAGAGCTCGGCCGCCGCCCCCGGCGCCCCCGCGGACGACGCGCCCCCTGCCGGCCACGCCGAGCAAGCCGTCGCGCTGGCCGACTGACTCGACGGCCGGCCGACTGACTCGACGGCCGGCCGGGCCGCCGCCTGTGTCCCCCCCTGTGTCTCTCCCCTCTGTCTCTCTCTCCTCTACTAACTCGTTTCACATCGGAAGTAATGATATGTATTGCCCAAGGAGGAAAAACACGAAAGAAAAAAAAAAAAAAAAAAACCAACACACACACACACACACACACACAAAAACAAAACAACAACAACAAAAAAGAAGGATGTTGTCCCATCGAGGGAGGGAGGGGGTGGGGAGAATCCAAATAGTATTTTTGTCGGGGAAATATCTAATATACCTTCAGTCAACTTTACCAATCAGTCCTGGATTTTAAAGCTCAATGTCTGAAAGTACAGTACATCTTTTGTACCTGAACTGCTGTCACATGCGCTCCGCCGCTAAGATCCGAGTATCTTGTCTTCTGCGAGGGGGTTGGGAGTGATGCGTTTGATTCTGCCCGCAGGGCCTCTGCCAAGGCAATCAGATCTTTATGAAAGCAGTATTTTCTGTGTTTTCTTGTTAATTTACAGCTTTTCTTATTTTGATATTTTTTTAATGTTGTGGATGAATGCCAACTTTCAGACAGCCCACTAAGCCTGTCCACATGTATCTCGATGCCAACACTCCATTCTTCCTCCCCAGGTATTTTTGGGAGTAACAAACATTCTCTCATCCTACTTAGCCTCCCTAGATTTCTCATGACGAGTTAATGCATGTCCGTGGTTGGGTGCACCTGTAGTTCTGTTTATTGGTCAGTGGAGATGAAAAAAAAAAAAAAAAAAAAGTCTGCGTTCATTGCAGTTCCGGTTTCTCTTCCATTCTGTGTCACAGACACCAACACACCACTCATTGGAAAATGGAAAAAAATAAAAATAAAAAAAAAAACAAAAAAATGTACAATGGATGCATTGAAATTATATGTAATTGTATAAATGGTGCAACAGTAATAAAGTTAAACAATTAAAAAGAAGTGATGAAGACTCTTGGTTTTCTTTTACCGCTCCTTCCTCCTGGGTGATCTCCTCCGGAGACAACAGAGCGCCCTATTAGGCACTTTCTTGGTAGTATTTGGTTAGGTGTCTAGAGCAGTATGCTCACACTTCTGGGAACGTTATCTGTTTAAACAATTAGCTGGTGGATCAGTGTCGATAAATTATCTTGGAGAGGCTAAATTGAAAACTGACAATAGCTACGGATATGCGCCCTCCAAAAACAGGGGGGATTGATTTACTTGGAACAAATATTTTGAATAAAACAAGAGACAGTAAGTGCAGCTGACCTTGAAAGCTGGGAAAGAGAATTAGGAGAAACGTCCCATGTATGCACGTTGTGAGACCAGTGATGATCATGTTATTTTATCCATTTATTTATCCTCTTCGTTCAAAGCCTGGAAAGGGGACCCAAGGGCTATGAGGAGGCTGTCAGGACAGCATGTGAGAGCAAGTATGGACCTGGACTCATGGCAGCCGGATTCCTGTCCTGCTTTTGCCACTAATGACTTGTATGACTTGGAAGTCACTTAACCTCCAGGCCTCTCTGCTTTACCTACAAGAGGGTGAAGCCTCTATGATCTCTAAGGAAAGACCCCTTTCCCTTGGGAAATACTTAGTATAGTCTGTGTACCTGCCTGGCGACAGTTTTGTAGGATAGATACGCAGCAACAAATGTGATGGCACTCTCTTCCTCAGTTTCTCCCCCAGAGCTTGCTCAGATTTCCACATATTCTGTGGAGGAGGAAGAGCTTGGAGAGCCGGGATAAGCAGTGACGCTTAGTCTCTTGGGTCTCTTGGTGATAATACTCTGGATCTTTTCCGATTGGATTCTGGAAACTAAATCTCAAATGTAAAAACTCTTGAAAATGAATGTAACCCTGGCCACAAAAAGGTTCCTCATGATCGAATCAGGTAAACTTTTGTGGGGGAGTGGGATTGGGTGGTAATTTAATCAGTAATAAGTATAGTTGCACACTCTAAGGAAAATCTTCTGTAGGACTGGTGAAGGGTCAGTATCCTGGAATTAATTTCCAAAGAGACATTAGTGATACAGGAGATGCACATGAGCCTGGTCCTGTTCCTACGGGTGGAAGAACTTGTCTCCAGTCAACCTCTGAGAGGTCTGCAGCGTAAACCACACCTGAGATGTTGCCAGGGGGTAAAGCTGGAAGAAGAAATGGTGAAACTGAATACTGGGCAAATATTATACCTGTTGGGTTCAATTCACGTCTATCATCGCCTTCTGGTACTTTTGGTTCTTGTTTCTATAGTGAAATGAGTTTGAATCTTCATGCTTGAAAGCCCAGCATACATGAAATATGTTATTACCTTAACCACCAAGCAGCTGTTTTGGGTACAGAAAATGGCAGAGGAATGTCCAGGTTGTTCACCATGTGTCCTGCCAGTGGTAAAATAGCTTGGGGGTTCGGTTGGTGGTGCTGGTGGGGAGAGAGCAGCTGCAGTGAAGTGTGGAGCACATTTATATGGCTGCTAATAGTAAATGCTGTGCATTTCTTACAGATAAATGTGATTGGTGGAAGCAGTATGTTATATATTCACAGACTTCTTTCCTCTTATTTTAATGAAAAATTGGGGCAAGGTTTTTGGTGATTACTACAATCAAATGCAGGGCGCCTGGCTGGCTCAGTCAGTGGAGCATCCGACTCTTGATCTCAGGGTCGTGAGTTCAAGTCCCACGTTGGGTATAGAGATGACTTAAAAAATACAATCTAAAAAAAAAAAATCAAATCAGCCTCCTGGATTAGCATTTATTACTTTAAATCACTGGTTAGGGATACGTGAAACAAAAGAGACTTTTTTTCTCAGTTGATTTACACTTAGATGTGTTGGGTAACATAGAGGAGAATTAAAATCTGAGCCAAGTATGCATTTTCTTTCTCTTTTCTAACTCTATTCGAATTGTGTTCAAGTAATTAAAGACATAAATGTGGTCACCAAAATACTTAAATCAGACTTTTAACCTCACCGTGATTCATGACATTCCATTTTACCATACTTAAGGAAATTTGAGATGTAGTCTGAAATCGTATATTCAGCAGAAAAAGTCGTATGTGTGGGAGTAATTGACTCAGTCAGGAAGGGAACAACTGGGCAATCCATGTTAATTTTGGAGCAACCTAGATTGTACCCTCCTCGTGGACGATCTAAACTGAAAAGTGTACAATACACAGGCTGTACTTAACAGGCAAGTCAGCACTGTCGGGACGCACCACCCACCTGGCCCACCAACTCGCATGGGCACAACATCTATGAGGAACAGAGGGCTCCAGGGTCTAATGCTTGGTGGGGTCCTAATGTGTGTCCTGTAAGGAGGAAGCAGGAATGAAGATGAATTTGTCCAAGGTTGCCAGCTTCGTCCCTCTACCTTGAAGGTCCTGCCTCTGCATGATGGAAATGGACCCAAATCCCAAGAGCTAGGGTGCACCACATACCAGGGTGGCCCTGCCTGGCCTCAAGCTAGCAGAAGACCATCTTCACCCTGTCCATTGAGGCGGAGGGCACCCCTGGCCACAATCTGGGAACACGATTCACCAATCGTGGAGAGTCTTTCGGTGGGGTCAAGACCCAAGGCCTTGTGTACAGTAGGGAATTGGTGGTCAGTTCTGGTGCTGACAAGATCTAGACGTTCTTCAGCTGCCTGAGTTGGGCAAACTGGTAAGTGCCAGCAGCTACATACAGTCTGTTTTCACAAGGCATCCAGAATCCTTAATTCTCATTATGTGAATCATCACGGGACATTGACACATGCTGTCTTCATTGGAACATGCACACAACATGTCACTTAATGTCCTCTATCAAGGGGTGGCTTTGGGACACCCATCTGAGGTTGTTCCTTTACAGAGAGAACACAGCCAATTTCAGTCAAGTTTCATTTATGGGGAAAAACCTACTGTTGATAAAACTTACTGTTTTGGTGATCAGCCTCATTGCCTCAAAACTGATGATATTAATCTTCATTCTTTTGATGGTTGTTTTTAACTAATTCCCTCAATACAGAAAACTGCACGCTTAGAAGGTAATGCTAAGAATACGCCAAATAACACTAAGAGTTGGGAGATTAATCAGATGAGCTTTTATGTGCATCCTCATAAAGGAGGCAAGATTTACCTCATTTATAGCTGACACTGCTTTTGGTCTGCCAAGGAGTTAATATTTTAAACATTTAGTTCAGGGACTGCTATTTTTTGTAATTAAGTTGAAATTTTAATTTATTATTATTATTATTATTATTATTATTATTAATTACCCTTTCTGCTACTGGAAAAGTGAAAAGGGCAATGTAGGGAGCTTTTCATGAAGATAAACGTCTTTGGTTTAAAATAAAAAGCTATACCTTATCCCGAGCCTGTGTGTTTCATGGCTTTTTTTTTTTTTTTTTTTTTTTTTTTTTTTTTTTTTTTTTTTTTTTTTTAGGATTTAAACTATTTATTCGACAGAGAGAGTGCAAACAGGGGAGGCTGCAGAGGGAGAAGCAGGCTCCCTCTGGAGCAGGGAACCCTACCCAGGGCTGAATCCCAGGACCCCAGGATCATGACCTGAGCCGTTGGCAGATGCTTACCCGACTGAGCCACCCAGATGCCATCGTTTCATGCCTTTTTAACGATAGAGATTTTATTAATGTATGGAATCTCAAACCCCAGAAACCACTGTTTTAGTACATTCCTCTGAGTCTTTCTCAGTCTTCATTTTATTAAGAGCAATTTTCGTTTTGAACCTGTATTCTTCTAGCCACATACAGACTTGAGTAAAAAAGAGTGAATATCATTTTTGGAAAAGAACTGTTACCTGTAAAAAGAATCCTCTTAGTGTAACTGTACACACATTTCAGAAAAATCAAGTAACAATATCGTGTATCTCTATCTCATGTACACTTGACCTGCATATTTCTTAAGATCCAAATATAACATGTGTTCCTTATTTTTTTTTTCCCTTTGAGTGTGGTTTTATGTTTCTCTTGAGTTTCCCTGATTCTAGAAAGTTCACTTTTAATATCATTCATTTGTAAATTAATTGGCCTCATACAACATATCCATTTCTTTTGTTTTAGCTCCCTCAGGCCCACGTGTTAAATTGTCAGATGACAAAGTGAGGAAGGAATGTGCACCGACTTAGAATCACTCAGGGAGTGTTCATATTTGCCTTCTTCACATATGTTTTTGCTTAGATAGCCAGGATTTAAGAGAGTAGGCGTAAAGGGGCCACAATAAAAATGCTGTTTGGGGGCTTTCTCACCTTAAATATGATTTCACATACATTTCCTAATTCTGAGGCCGAGTCTCAGATAATGAAAGCAAAACCTGGTGGAGCTATGGGCTTCCCTGAAGCTGTGCCTGCAGAAACGTAAATTAAAACTTAGAAAGAAATCTGTCTCTTAAAACTTACATAAACATTCTGGCAAGTTAAAACAATATATATTGAAGACTGAGTTCTAATTCACTCGTGAGAAAGGCTTAATACTGGCAACCTCACTATTTTGGCTTTTTAAGCTATGAATGTATTGACATAGAAAATATGTTACGAGAGGCACCAAACACTTGCCTTGGAATAGAATAAATTAATCCTCACTGTGGCTTGGATTCCCCTTAAGAGGGCCAAGCGACCAGAAAGCCAGCTCATCAGGGTGTTACTTAGTAGAAAAAGGTGACTTTTTTTTTTAACCTCGAGGAAGATAATTCTCTTGTAACACATTTTTGTTAATAAAAAGGATGGAGAAGAAAAATGGAAAAAAAAAAAAAACCCAACAACACAAAACCTTCCAGCTCCTTTGATAAAGTGGGGTCGTTAAGGGAAGGCCAAGGCCAAGACCCTGCTGAGGACCTCCCCGGCCAACCTTCACCCTGAAGAGAAGGGGGAGGCCTGTGTGATTTTCACTGTCTTTGTGCAGGTTTGGGGAGTTTGTTCTGACAGGTGAAGCCCCTGAGCTCAGTGCCCAGTGTCTAACGTCCTGTCCCAGCTCCCCCATTTGAGAATAGACCTGCCCCCGCCCCCCCCCCCCCCCCCCCCCCGCCCATCACCCACCGCAGTGCACCCAAGTCTCATATGCAAATTCCCCAGAGTGGGCTTTTTCTTCTTCTTCTTTTCTTTTCTTTCTTTGCTTTTCTTTTTTTCTTTTCTTTTCTTTTCTTTTCCTTTTCTTTTTTTTTTTCTTTTCTTTCTCTTCTCTTCTCTTCTCTTCTTCTTCTTCTTCTTCTCTTTCCTTCTTCTTCTTCTTTCTTCTTCGTCTTCTCTGCTTCTTCTTTCCTTCTTCTTCTTCTTCTTCTTCTTCTTCTTCTTCTTCTTCTTCTTCTTCTTCTTCTTCTCCTTCTCCTTCTCCTTCTCCTTCTCCTTCTTCTTCTTCTTTTTTTTTTTTCCAGGCCGAGTATAATGGAGGCTATATTCCACTTGCTACCTATTGAGCTGCCTCCTCTTGCAGGAGCTGAAATTGCCTGGACATTCAGAGCAAATCCTACCTTTTCAAAATAAAACACACGGGTAACAAGCAACAGAACCCATGGGGACACAACTCGGAAACGAGCCTAATCAGAATACGTCTAAAGGGAGCTGCTTCCATTCCTGCTGCTCATCAGAGCCTCATTAGAACTTCTTGCTTTTTGTTTACTCTCTTCCTCATCCCCATCCTCTGCATCTTGTCTTTCCCCTCATTTCCTAGGTGGTGGTGGTGGCCGTGGTGGCTGTTTGTCAGCCAATGAAATTCTGAAGTCCTAACTTGCTCCCTGCCCTCCCTGCTCCTTCCCTCCTTCTGTCCCTCCTCACTTCTGTCCCTACATGCAAATGCTGACCCTGGGCCAGGACTATAAAGGACACACATCCTCAGTGTGGTCGTGGCTGCTGTTGCCATGTGGCTGATGCCCCTGCCGCACTGGGTGCAGGTGCAGGACACAGGGCCTAGACAAGCTGGTGCCTGTGCTGTGCTCACTGAGAGCGGAGCCACCGGCGGTCACCCAACAGGGACATTACAGGGCCATTGACTGTGTCCCCTCTGCTGTGCCTTGTGCTCCTGTGACTGCTTGTTCCCAGGCTGCAAGCCTGTGTCTCTTACTCCCCTTCCCCCATCTGACCCCCTCCACCCTCCTTTAGATGTGTGGTTCCTGAGTACACGAGCAGGCGTGCTCTTCTTTCTGACTTTGCATAACCCTTATTATTCGTTTGTTCAGGAAGCCGGAGAGTTTACTCGGAACTCACCTGCCCTTGACCCCTGTGTCTCCACCACCACCACCACCCCCCAACTCCCCAATCCAGCTGTAACAGAGACTTGAGGAGGATACACCTAGGATGCAAGATCACCTGGAACACTTTCTGATGTGGATGCTTGTTAAAAGAGCATCGTGCATGTCTCACCACAAGAAGCTCTGCTCCAGTAGGCGGGGCAGGGGTTCCTAGATGCCAGACAACCTGGGGGCATAAAGTCTTCTTGGATGTTGGCATAAAAACCTCCCGGGCCCCTAGCCGTGACTGTGAGTCCAGAGTTCTTATGGAAGGTACGGGGATAGGAAGAGTTGTGTGAGGCCCTGTTCTGGGGGATGCACTCTGATAGTGTGACTTCCACAAGATTGCAAAGGCACCGGGTTAAAATCTGGGTTTTGTGGCTTTATACTCTGATCTGAAGTAATTACCTTAACATTCTGAGGCTTGCTTGCCCCTTAGAAAAAAGGGAATAATAACACTAGGGTTACTGTGAATATTTTCAGCACAATCTAGGAGTAACCAGCTCAGGATATGTTCTCTGTGAGCCGCAGTGGAGGCCTCAGTTCCTTAAAAAGACTAGGCCCGTAAGCTCTGGCTTGATCGTCCACTTAAATTACACAGGAAAATGTATTTTTTTTTTTTTTAGGAAAATGTAATTCTTAATGCTTTCTTGGAAATACAAAGGCAATAACGGTGGAATTGAGACCCTCGTTATCCTAGAGAAGACAGCCTCCTTTGTAAGAAAATAATACATGACCTACACGGTGTATGGAAACCAGTTTGGGGGGTGGGGGTGGGCATCAGAATTCAAGATGGTTTTCCTGAAAATATTCAAATTACAGAGGTGGCACAGATGTGAATCAAGGAGGGAGAACCAATTACCTTTGTGTGCGGCAGGTGAAGTCATTGGGGTCCCGCCTCTATACTCGGGTGGCTCCGGGACCTGGGGACAGATGTAACTTTTTGGAGCTTCAGAATGCTCATTGGAGAACTAGACAATGTTTCTGCCTCAGGGGCTGGTGGTGAGAAACAAAGGTTTAGCACAGGGCCTGGTACTTAAGTGCTCCTCAAATGGATATAGTACTGGGATGTGCGTTTCTTTCTGGAACCAGAGACAGTGAAGATTGGGGCAATTTCATTCTTCCCCTCACCCTGATTTTTATGATAAATCTCTCTTTTTAAAGCAAAAACATATTTTATGGATTGAGCCTGGTATGGTATTTATTCATCCTGTGTGTATGACGTGTCCTGTGCCCAGTGGCTTCAGTGAGGCAGGACGTGGAAGGGAGGGGTGCTCTGAGAAGAGCATTGAGGGTACAAAGGAGTTTGCTGATTGTGACGCTGTGGTTCCATGCATATGGTGGCAGAGGCTGGGGTTGGGGAGGAAAGCCAGCTAAGTCTGCAAGGAAGCAGAATGCATTATGGGGGTGATGGAGTCACTGCAAGAGGGGACCCGTGATAGCTGACAGCTGGGTGTTGGCCGATGACTGGAGGTGAGAGATGGAGATGAGGCTGTTTCTTTCCCTTTGAGCATGGAGAGTTTTGGCCCTAAAGGCCGTGGGTTTTGTTTCCTAAGACCTGGGGTGTGGTCCCTCCAAAGCAATGGGTAGGGAGGCCATCAGTTCTGCTCCTGCATCTCTCTGGGTGGTGACTTCTTGGAAGTAGATGCTACCTGAGTGAGCAGAATGGAGAAGCCCTTAATTTTCTCTAAGATATCCACTCTTTGGCCTCAGGAGCCCTAGCAGGCTGGCCCTCATGTAAAGCACAGGGGTGGTGGGGGGGGAGCGTGGGGGGGTGGGCCCTGCTTGGCACCACCCACCTTAGGAGGGCTAAGCACGTGGCTCCGATGGCCTGAAATCTCTCTGAAGACCTCCGGTGACTTTATGCTTCTTGAGCCTCTCTGTCTCCCAAACGGCATCCAGAAGCTGCTGGCAGGTCCTCTGGCTGGAAGCTTATCTTTGAGACTTTACGAGCGCAGGGACCTTGTTGTGCAAGTTCCTTGACCTCTCAGTTCTTCACCCTCCTTTATCTGTAAAATGGAACTCATAATATCACCGTGCAGCCTTGCCTCTTCCTCTTTCCCCAAATGTTCCCTAACCTACGGGCTGACTGGATGCGCTCAAAGTCACCTGTCACCGCTGCTCTGTCCTTGAGGGGCCTGCACTTCCTTCCCTTCACAGTCCCCGCCCTGCGTATTTCTAGCCTTCTCCACCCCTACCCCCAGGGCCTGTAGGGGTCTACTCCTTCTCCAGCGGTCCTGTCCCTGGTTCTGAAGCCCCTCGGCCTCAAGGAGACCGGAGTGTCACAGCTCCCGAGGGCCCCTGTAGCTGGCACACAGCTCCCCCGCAGCCAGAGGCATGGGCTTCTAACCCACTAGGCTGAGAGACTGGAGGGCAGGCACATTCCTTGTTTCCTTATCTCTAGTGCTTTGAATGTTGCCTCACTTAGTATTTTAAAAATATTTGTTGAGATGTAAATGATTTGTGTAATATGACCTCTGTGTCCTCTCCCAGACTTCTTTGACTTTTAAAATGAGATAAAAAAAAAAAAGTAAAAATGATTCCCAATTGTTCAATTTCAGATAACTGGTCAGGCGGAGGGGAAATAGTTATGGGGGAAGAGTGGGGTGGCTTTGGGGGCGCGGGGCAGTTATTGTTAGTGAAGATCATCCTAGAACCACTGAAACCGTGTCATGCTTGCCCATTTTTAACTCAATTAATATAGCCAGTCCTGTATTTGGTAGCAACATAATCCATTATCTTATTAATGAATTTAAAATGTAAATCATATTTGGAAAAGAAGGGATGTGAGGGCTTGTCCTAATTCAGATATTACAAATGACAAACATCTGTGACTCACAGACTGAAGCCGAGTATTATTACTTAATGGAGATGTTGGAGAAATTGCATCACGAAGCTTCCATCTCTTACTGGATCTCAGGGGATCTCCAATAGTCTCCACAGGGGACCGGGCAGGCATTGAACAGAAGTCCTCATAGAGATCCTGCTGAAAATACTGTTGCTCAATTTAAACTTGGCCAAAACAAAAGCAATAAGCAAGGCCTTTATTTTGCTTAATGTTCTTTGGTCAAAGTAACATTTATTGTCGTGTTCTTCATGAGTCCTGAGAAATTTGAGATCCGTTTCAGTGTCTGAGATTCAGCCTTTTTTGAAGGTCCCCTGGGAAGTTCAATGGGCTGCTCTAGACTGATTAGAAGAGGTGGTGTTTTCTTACCTAATTCTCTAAGTCTCTCTAACGACTAACTAATAATCATTAAATAACTTTATCTTTTTTAAAACAAGGAACTAGGAGTTTACATACCAAGTTATAATCAATCCATTAAAGTTATTAAATAACTAGAGAGTAAGTTTATTCTGGCAAAGCCCCTACAGTAAAGTAACATAAATGTTATCGTCTCTCTGTATGTTACACACGGTGATTTGGTAAACTTCCAGTGAAAACACACACGATTCTTTTATAGATTTTCTTTTTATGAACCATGGTATTTTTTTTCCTAATGGGAAAAAATGTGTTCATAATCTCCATCAACTAAAGCACGTACTAGCATGCTGTACCTACACACCTACCTATATCTTCATTATGTATCAGTGACTAGAGAAAAAAATCCTTACTATTCTTCATTTACACAAGTCATACAAAAAAGATGCTTCACCTCACCTATGTTGCACTTTAAAAAAAAATACTGTTATCATACTCAAGCTTGTTCAGTGATCGAATTTTTGATACCATGGAAACAATCTGTATGAAAATTATAAAGTACATAGATTATTCTAATTAACAAAAACGCTCACATCGGTAGTTTCTTCATATAACCTGGCATCTGGGTTTAAGGAGAAATTGTGGCCAATCATGGTATTTAGCTTGGTTGATACTGTCTTATAATCCCAGTCTCCAAGGAGATATCTGGATCTATCCGTGGTCTATAACTTTGATGAAATCTTGGTTGCCTTTTCCGAAGGGTCATTTTGTTGGCTTCCCAACTGTCTATATTCCATAGTTCAGATTCACTCATAAGAGGTCCTCCTGATGCTCGAATCAAATTCTTCCAATTTTTTCTATCTCCCTGTTCTCTGAAGCAAAAGCATATTCATACTTATGAGAGATTTCATACCACCTACAAGCCGCCACAACTTTCAAAAGCAAGAAGAGACCAAAATGTTGCTGATGATTCAGTTTTGTTAAGTCTAAAAGTATTTTAAATTGTGGCGCCTTTTTTATATCTCAGACCATGGCTCTGCATTGTTCCTTGAGAATGAAAGAGGAAGAGTTTACGGAAGAGCTACAAGCGAGTCTCATGTGATCTCTGAGGATTTGGGAAGGCCAAGGTTCTGAGGTCAGAGCTGTAGACGGGACAGATGCCTGAAAACGGATAGAGCCCAGAAAGGAGCACGGCAACTGGGAACTAGCAAGTTGAATGAGGAAGAAGCTGATAACCCACCTGAGCACTCAACCAGTAGACAAGGTCAAAATTTGAAGATCTTTCTGATTTATGTAGCAAAACACCCAAGCATATAAGCATTTACCGTAGATGCTTAAGCTTTCAACTTGTCCTCAGACCTTCCAGGGCTTTTCCCAAACGTGTGGGAACGTGTGCACTCCTGTTGTGTGCACCAGTCTTCATCCCACTTGCATTTCTGATTATAGGTTTGCTGAGTACAAGGGAATTTTTGCCGTTCTGAAATGGTAGAGGTGGAGGATAGAGATAGGAGGAAGTTTCTTAGCTTATTTACCTTCGCCAATTACCGAGTATGTTTAAAGATAACTCCTCATAGTCACTATGATGGAGAGTTTTCTGCCTAAGAAAGGCAATTTTCTAAATTTTCATGAATGAACACACTGAAAAGAGAAGTGGGCTAGCTAGTATACATCTCAGAGTATTTCCCGAAACTAATACGCATCTCAATCACCTAGAGCTCTTGTTAAATTGCACGTTCTGATTTGTGGGTCTGTCTGCACTGGGGCAAAGGCACTGCATTTCTGAGAAGCTTCCAGGAGATGTCCATGCTGCTGGGCCCTGCTCCACGTATTGAGTAGCAAGGTCTTAGGGGACTTCAAATAATTATTATTTTGTGCGATTGTAGGGTGTCCATTTCTGAAAATATATGGCATAGGCATGTATCTAATTTCTTCCAGTCTGGTACTTAAAAAAAATATCTCTAGGCTTTGTGCTTTGCTCTTTATATCTGAAAAACTGCAAGACTTAAACATGAAATGTTGGACAGTATTGCCTCACTACCACACTAGGATTCATCTTTGCCTCCAGTATAGAGTGCAGGGGGCTTCCGAAGCCTTAGCTCAATCAACGTTGATGTTTATAAAGGCTCTGTGGCCTTCGTCCTGAGGCCCAGTCCCCACCTTGGACCTCCTTAGGCTAGAGGATGAGCAGCATATCCCAGAACCTATGCCCTCATAAACCTATGCTCCTCCTCTTCTAGACTGGGAGTCCTGGTGTTGAGCTCACTGCCAGTGGTGGGATCTCAGCCAGCAGCCAACATAGGCTTCCTAAAAACATAGGCTTCTACAGAGGCTGGCTGTAGAATTTCTGAATTTTGCTGGTTATCTAGACTCCCCTGCCCCTCACACCTCTGCAGATGATCCTGTTACCATTATTCCATCTTCTACATCCTAACACTCACTACTTGTCTAGACTGGTTGAAATTTGCCAGATTCTCTGGGTACCAGGTTTTGTTGCCAGACTTGGCTCTACCTTTAGCAAGAGTCCAGGCATTCCCCATATTAAGGGGGCAGGCCTATGGCTAGGCCCAGTTCTTCCAGAGTAATCTTTCCACCACAATACATCTGACTACCTGAAGACGTGCCGAGATGCGATGTGGGTGGTGGGGAGGTAGGATGATCCTGATGTTTCTGATCATTTGATGATGGTTCACTCAATAGAAGAACCATGCACTGAAATTTTGAGACAAGGGTATTCTAAAAAGTTCTGGGGAAGAGTTCTTGGCCTAATCTCTAGACAGGACCCCAGGCTCATGAGCCAGATGTTTCTTGTTACCATGAGGAATAAAGCTTACTGCCTTCACACACTATTAGATTTCTACACACGACTGTAGAGTATGCATGTTTGATCACCTACTACTATGTTGTCAGTTAGGGAAAAGCATTTTTTTGTGAAATAGGAGATTTAATCTTGGGACTATCATTGTGAATTGACAGCTTATCCCACACACAAAAAAATAGAGATTGTAGATTTTTTTAGTTCTTAAAAAAGGCTATTCTTTGTCAGACTTCAGAAGACTTGAGACTGATCAGGATATATATTATGTCATAACTATATAGGTACGCCTACACACATGTACACATATTAAAAATGTCTCTAATCCAAAGTTTTCTTTCATTTGCTCATGTATAAACTTCCTAATTTTGTTGCATTCATACAACACCTTGACTTAATGTTCTCTTCAAATTCACTTACTGATTTATCTAATTCTACGGACACATGTTTATTCAAAAAGAAAACTTTATTTCGCTATCAAAATGGAAAACCATTCCACCTTGCCGTAAATAGGAGACACTGCAAGACAGTAGACTCGAATTCTAGGCAGATGGTGTGGGCCGCCGCTGCCTGGGGGTGAGAGGTGTCCTGGCTGCAGAAAGATTGGTAAGTATTTATTAGGATGGGGTAAAGACCTAGCGCCTAAGCGGGGACTCTAACCCGCCTTTGCTCTGGATTGAAGAACACTGAAGAGGAAATAACTATGTGATTCACTCTTGTGTTTCCTTTGGTTTCCAGAACCACCTAACACCATCTTGCCAGTCTCCCAGGCAGACATCACACTGCGTGTATATCGATGACCAAACTGTCAACAAGAAACCGTGTCTGTGCTCAACAGACACCGTCTAGGTTTGAGCTATTTTGAACATCATTTCTCTCGTACCTAAGCTGCCAGTGCTATCAGTTGAGAAGTGAAAGACGAGTCCGATCACACACCATCCATCCTCTTTTAAGTAACACAGCAAAGAGCTCCTTTCACTGGCTTTATCATTAACTTCCAGGCTGCCGGGCCAGAAATAGTGATTAAGAAGAAACAACCCATTCTCTACTTCTCTGTAGAGACTCCACCGTCGGGAGGTCTTCCCTCAAGTTTGCTGGGAGCCACCTCCAGCCCACTCTTCAAATCACCTGGTTTTGCAGTTTCAGGGCCCTAACCTCCCCACTTTAGCTCATCTCTCTTCCATCTCTCCCCACACTTGTCCACCTGTCGCATAAGCCTTAAGATTAAGGTCCAGTATTATGTGTTGCCTCCACATCTGGGGGAAACTGGGAGAGTCTGGAAGGGCCAAACCCCATCGGTGCTCCCCGGGCAAGGTGCCCCAGCCAGTCGGTGCCCCCGTCATGGAGACCCATGCTGGGCCTGCTCTTCTCTGCTCCGGCCAGTCCTCGGAATTACCCACACGAGCTCCTCACATTGTCTCGGGAGGGGAGAGCCACCTCAGCCCTTGTGACTACAAAGCCAGCCTCCCGCAGCCCCTCATGTTCATGCTGCTCCCAAGAGCCTCCCCCTGCACCCTGCGAGCGGTGTGCCCCTCCCCTGGGCTGTGAGCACGTGTGACTCACAAACCACTGCTGTCATCTGGCCCGTGTTGTGTACCGTGTGTTTGGCCACCTGCACAACTCTTGGTGGGAATTCCTCCCTTACGCGGGGGTGAGGAGGTGGTGATTGAAACACCTCCTGTGACCTGCCACTGCTGCCACAGCACGCTGTCACCCCCCATGCCACCCTTGGCTACGGGATCATTGGGATGGCAGGAACCAGGCTGAAGACACATTTGTATCAAACTGTCACCATGTGGCCGTTCCCACATGCGCTCTGGGGATGCAATCACTCAGAGCAATCAGTGGCTGGGAGAGCTGTTTCTGGAGGTGGACATCCTTAAGTCCCATCGAAGAGAGGACTGTCCTCTTCACCTAATGGTAAGACCTGTCCCTAAATCCTCAGCTCATTGATCATACGGCCGAGGAGGGAAGCTCCCCTGAACGTGAAGTACAAAGTTATGGACGTAAGACCAGATGGGTTTTTAAGAAAGGTGCCACATGCAGACCCGATTTTATTTACCACTTAAAGTCCTTACAAAAAGCTGCACCAACGGAAAAGGAAAGATTTAGTTCTCTTGCTCTTGAAGGCAGATGGAATTGGGGTGAATAAGAGACTTGGGGTTCTCTTGCTGGGCTCCAGGGGCAGTTCTGATTGGAACTGCTGATTATCCTGGCCGGTTGCTCACCCCTGATCTCATCTGTAAGAGGGGGGTGATGACAGCATCTACCCCAGGAGGTTCCTGTGGGGATAAATGCGGCTTCTAGTCCCGGGTCCTCGGGGAGTGCGGCTTCCATCTTCGCTGGTTTGTCTCTATGGAAATCTCCATCTCAAATGGGTGCTTGACAGCATCCACACGTTTTGATATTGCTGACTTTCCGTGGATGTATGGCTAGCATCTTATTTTCAATCTGCCTTAAAGCCTTACTTGTTCTTGATTGCATTGCCATTTTATTTAAGAGTAATTTTTTTCCTCCCGTCTGAAGGGTGAAGCCCCGAGTACTGGGCATAAACATGCTTGGTGCATTGTCCGCCAGCATCTGGCGCTGTGAACGCAGAGCCAGCAATACATTCTGACTTAATAATCTGGATTTTTCCACAGTAATGCCGAACCTATTTCTGTATTCATATCTGTGTTCAAGATGGCTAGACTTTTTCAAAAGTCTGACTTTCAGAAGAAGAAAAATGTTACTCAATTATTGCCTCGAGGAATTGTGCCTTGGTCATCATAAGCTATATTCCGTTTTCCCTAGGAAAAAAAATCATAATTTTAAAACAAAGGGCTATTTTTCATGTTGGAAATGTGGCTGGAGCTCCATGCCCTGTTTGTCTAGGGGATCAAACCTCTAAAAGGGCAACATTCCTCCGGAAGCACTAATGTGCTTTGGGAGGGCCCATTATTTATAGATAATGAGTTCAGATAGGGGCGAGGTTGATATGCCACATTTGTTAGAGATAGAAAAATAAAAGGAGAATTGGACTGAGACATTGCAGATTCAGGCTTGAATTTTAGATAAAGTTCATATGTGGGCCAACAGGTGACAAGGTGGGGCAGCGGGTCTCCACACATGTGTTCGCAGGTGTGTAGGTGCGTGTAAGTAGGTGGAGAAGGAACCCAGGGAAGGAATGGGCCATAATCATGAAGCTTCGGTGATGACACGAAAGGGTTGATAGACAACAGCGCAGTAGAGGACGAGTGACGCTGTTACCATCACTCTCTGCCCTCCTGCCATCAGAGAGTGTAAGGATTATGGCTACGTTGATGGTAATTTCTGGAAGAATCAGTTCACGCTTTTTTCCATAAAGGCAGAGTAGAGCTAATAACGGAAATGAGATGGGTCCTTCTGAAGTTGTTTTTATTAGAAGTTTTCTAGCTATTGAGAAAAATATATTTATCTTGGGTCCCTCATAAACTGGGGCAAGCATCCTTTATAAGTACGTATCTGGAGCCAAAATCATAAACGGTTAAGGACTGAGGCACTTTGGTGGCCACACTTATGCACATCTCCAGCAGTAAAAAGTCACTTTTTTGTTTTAAAGAAATACATTTTTTCCTATTTTAAAAATGAAAACCCACTTTATTATTTTTTAAGATTTTATTTTATTTTAGAGAGAGAGAGAGAGAGAGAGAGAGAGAACAGAAGCAGGGGGAGCAGAAGAGGGAGAAACAGGTTCCACGCTGAGCGGAAAGCCCGACGTTGGGCTCGATCCTGGACCCTGGGAGCATGACCCGAGCCCAAGGCAGATGCTCAACCGACTGAGCCCCCCAGGTGCCCCCATTCTTTTCTTTTAACCAACAAAATATTGTAAGTATGTTTTGTGAAAACCAAACAGTGCATTAGCACTACAATGTCCCTGTCCTCCGGGACGGGGGTGGGGTCAGGCTTGAGGAAACTCATGAAACTTGAACCCAGAAAGAAGCCAAAGAAACCATGAACAGAAATCAAGGAAAATTCATGCTATGAAGCCCACGAGGCACTGCTCTCCAGAAGTTCTTAGTGTCAGACAAGAACTAAGGGAGTGGGTGAGAAAGAGGGTGAACGGATTATCAGCAGTGGTTGTGTGTAGAGGGAGGAGACCGAAAAGCCATGAAAGTAGACGAAGTATCATGGCCTGAGTCCATCGAGCATGGGGCAAGCGCACCTTTTCTTTCCCTGTTTAAAGTATAAGTTTAGTTACCATCACAAGAAAAAACAAAGTGCAACTATGGTGAGAGATGTTTGCTGGACTTATGGCGGCGATCAACTCACAGTCTCTTCCAGTCCTCAGTCCTTATGTGGTACGCCGGGAGCCAACGTGATGCCACATGTCAATTTTACCCCCATAAAAAAATAAATAATAAAAGAATACACTGAAGTGATAAAGGCGGAAGAATGAAAGTGAAGCTAAGGAATCTCAGCCAACATTTTCCAAGAATGCTTGAAAGTGAAGCACCTGCACCACAGTGCACAGTAAAATATCTGGGGCGCTTAAAGACAACCAAATTACAAAGAAAAGCTTAAATTATGCTCAATGCCATCCATGGGTTGGTTTCTTTTCATTTCATCCCCCAGACACTAGCGGTCCCCTTGGTTACGCTGTGATGAGGAGTGCCTACCTCTCCTCTTTGGTTTCTTCTTCCTGCCTACAGATGCCAGGGAGGCTCTAACCAGTCTTTGGTATTAAGCAGTGACATTCTGGTGTCATATTAAGTTGTAAAATTGTGAGCTTGCACGATGTGTGTGTGTGGTATACGGAACCGTTGACTCTCACCCTCACCCCCTCCCATCACAGCTGCTGTCTGCCCCTCACCTTTCCTTGCTCCCTAACACTGCCTTGTCCTCTAGCTCAGAGATTGCAAACTCAGGAGTGGGGAACCCAGAGATTGCAAACTCAGGGGGCTCTGGAACCATGTGGGGCCCACTGGGGACTGTGGCAAATTGTTCTCCGAGGTTGGTTGGCTGCCCCTCAGCTTCTCTGGATGGTTGCTATAAGTGAATGCGGGCTCAGAGTTGCCAGAATTTTTTCTCAAAAGAAGCCCTCATTTTGGATTTTTTTTGTGGGAGATTAATGAATTTATATGACAGTTAATGCAATATCTAAAAATACTTTTGTTTTATTTATTTGTTTATTATTTATTAAAAGATTGTATTTATTTATTCATGAGAGACACAGAGAGAGGCAGAGACACAGGCCGAGGGAGAAGCAGGCTCCCTGCAGGGATCCCGACGTGGGACTCGATCCCGGGACCCCGGGGTCATGCTCTGGGCCCAAGGCAGACACTCAACTGCTGAGCCACTCAGGGTGTCCCTAAAAATATTTTAAAATGTGTAGTATTTAAATCTGAATTTTTATATCAGTCAGTGTTGTATACCTGGAGCTAATGTTAATGTGATTTTTAAAAATATTTTTAAATGTGTAAAAAATATTTAATTTAGCCATTTATGGAACACATCTTGCCCATAGATTTGAGTCTATCATGTCAGCCTTATCTATTTTTGAAATTCACTCCATCTCCGAGTTCCCCCATGCTCTCCTCGCATCTAATAAGATACGCGTTAAGGACAAGGATGTGTATTAAGACACCACTTCAAGCTACAGTATGTAGTAATGTTGCATAATAATATAATATATAGTATAATAACAATAGTGTATTCGAAGAATATAAACCTAGACAGCAATGTATTTCCCAAAAGGATTATATATACTCTTTAGTTATAAATGCTGTACTAAGGGGAAAAAAAAGCTTATATATAATTTATTCTTAAAACCTCGAATTCATAACAGAACAAAAGAAAGCTCTAGTTACTATTCTTCGATGGTCATAGGCCTCTCTAAACTATTAAGATGCAGCCTGGGGCAAATTTAGGATGCTGGGAATAGAATTCAGATTAAATAAATTGTAATCACGATCCTGTCTCTAGCACAATAAACACACTTGCATCAAATCATGGAAATAGGAAAGTCAGAGTGGATTATATCTGTCATGAGAAACTTATTGATATTTTTACTTGTTTATCAAGTTTCTTTTTAAAAAATATTTTATTTATTTATTTGAGAGAGAGAGAGAGAGCACACAAGTTGGGGGAGGGGCTGAGGCAGAGGGAGAAGCAGGCTCCCTCAGGGGAGCCCGAGCTGGGACTCGATCCCAGGACCCCCGGGGTCACGCCCTGAGCCGAAGGCAGACGCCCAACCACTGAGCCACTCAGGCGTCCCCTGTGTCATGCTTTTAGAGAATTCTTGGTATAATTTATTTAATTATTCCCCTCTTGATGAACTTCCAAACTTTTCGATCACAAACACGGCTACAGCAGCATAAATTAAAATGACTCTTTCTTACAGAATTATTGGTCTTCCCCCCACCGCCCCCCAAGAACAACCTTCTCAATACTTGCACATACAGGATTAAAATGCTTCTGATAGTTTTGGCAATATTGATAGCCACTTGCTCCTTGAGTTTTCAAGGTCTAGGAAGGGACATTTATTGAACCTCTTTGCTCAGCAACTAGCAGGAATCGAGCCCCTACTCATTTTCGTAGTCCTTCAACATCACAACCCCGATTGCCAGGCACCAGGGACACAGAACCTTGCTCTTGAAGACCTTCTGGTTGGAAGTGGGAATTGCAGCCTCACCGATGCCACGTATCAGAGACCTTGTGTTCGTCTGCACGGTGTAGTTTACTGGGTCAACGGCAACAAATGTTCAAGGTTAGGAAATATTTCTCCTGCAGAAAAATGTCGCCTGTAATGGTGTTTATTTTGTTTGGAGTTTGGCCTAAGCTGTGCCGATAACTCAGTGGAGTCACTGAGCTCTGAGAGACTGAAGGCCTCACGTTGTGTATCTTTTTCGACACTTGCGGAGAATTTTCCGGAAGCTGGCCTGTAATCTGATTCTTTGAGAAGACGGACACCTCTGCTGGGGACTAAAGACAGAATTTGATTCTGCAAGTGAAGGAGCCTTAGTGCACATATGTGAACAGGATCTTGTTTCTTGTGAAGAAAACTTTTATTTGCTTAAGGAAGACACGTCTTTCTCAAGACTGTCACTTCACAGGGACATTAAATTAGCATTGGCTAGGAGCTGCCAACGACAATTCATCTAGGTGTTACAAGTCTTCCACCAACAGGATTACTATTGTAACGTGTGAAGGAACCTTTAGTTGAAATTAAAAAAAAAAAAAGAAAAGAAAAAAGAAGGCATAATTGTTAGAAATCGAAACACAGTCTAACTAAGCAGAGACTCGTACGGCTCCCAGGCAGGGTGACGGTCTTGCGTGGATTCAGTGAGCACGAGCGCAGGGTCGGTGTTGCAACCTTCGGTGAGGCTCATCGGGGCAGATAAAATAACCGTAATGTAATGGGGAAGTAGAGCGATGCCAGTGATACGCCCTTTGAAGTCACAGAACAAGTCCCAGAAAGATTTCTCCAAAATTCTAATACTTTGAAAGGATCATCAGGCGATTATTTGAGCAGATATTTGGCTCTAGATTAAAAATGAAATTTTATGGTCACAATTTTTGTCAACGGTGTTGACTTTGGGTGGCTAACAAGCCGGGATCAGGCCTGCTGGATATTGCTTCAGGCGGTGATGTCAGCAGCTGCGTGTAAAATAAATAAACGAGAGATTTGGCCAATGCCAAGTTACACAGGCAGGAACACAACCACCTCTTTCCACTTGCTTTTCACCATGAGTTTTGTGTGACTTCAAGGAAAACCCAGAGCAAGTTCACCGGCAAACCTGGAGACTAGTGAATATTTTATAGGCTGACGGGTAAACTGCATGCACTGGCTGAGAAAAATCCCAGCCAGTTTCTCAGTCCCTGGGAGGTGTCTGGGGTGGATGAAGCGTCGTAGGAGCAGGTGGGAAGCTGGATCCTCCGCAGGAGTCTCCTCCCCTCCTCCCCCCTGCCTGGACTGGACCAATTCTCTGTGACGTCTGCCTTCTGCCGTGTGCTGTTTAGCACCGTGTTCTTTTAATTATTATTACTGATAATAACAACTGCTATTTATTGAGGGCTTCCTACGTGCCCGGCACTCCTTTAGGAGGTTAAAATACATTCGGCCTTTCATCACTGTGGAGTCATTTTAAATATTTTTCAAAGTTTTGAACAGCATCTTTTAAAAAAAAGATTTTATTTATTTGAGAGACAGAGAGTGTGTGGGTAAGAGAGAGAGAGAGAGGGAGGGAGGGAGGGAGCAGGGGGGAGGGCAGAGGGAGAAGCAGACGCCCCGCTGAGCAGGGAGCCGGATGTGGGGCTCCATCCCTGGCCCCTGAGATCATGACCTGAGCAGAAGGCAGACGTTGAACCGACTGAGCCAGCCAGGCGCCCAAACATGACTTTTCAACAGATTCAGGAATGGATGAAGAAGGGAATTTAAAAAAAAATACACTTGAAAGCAGGTCCTCAAACACGTGTACACAATTTTTCTTAGAAGCTTTAGTCACGATATTCAAAGGTGAGACCAGCCCAGTGGGTTCGATCTGCGCCGAACCCCTCAACGTGGCCTCCACAGGAACAGGCTGGCCTTCAGGCACAGAAGGAAGAAAGTGCTAGGAATGAACACCGCTGCCCGTGGATGAGCTGCGGAAGCCTTATGCCACCTGAGAGAAGCCCCAAGTAGAGGGTGTTGCCTGCCGCAGGATCCCGTTTACATGAAACACCCAGAAGAGTACATTCAGGGAAACAGAGAGCAGATTGGTGGTTACCGGGGGCTGGTGGAGACGGAGAGTGACCGCTTCCAGATACGGGGGCTCCTTTTGGGAAGATGACAACGTTTCAGCCGCAACACCGAGAAGGCGCTAAACACCGCTCCCGTGCCCAGGTGCAACAGCTCATCTGTGTTAGGTCAGGCTCGTCTCAGTAATACGAATTTTAAGAGACTAGTCCTAGGACTGAACCAAAGGGATCTAATTTCCGATAACCCTATATTCACCCTGTTTCATCCCACCTTGAAGCGCTTGTGACAGTCCCAGTGGGAAAGAGCAAGCAGCTGGGTTGGTCTCACTCACTTGATGTCTTGGTTCAAAAGACACCCTTTATTAGAAAGTTCCCTCCAGGGACGACTGGGTGGTTCGGTGGCAGAGCATCTGCCTTTGGCTCATGGGATCCAGGATCGAGTCCCGCATCAGGCTCCCCGCATGGAGTCCTGCTTCTCCCTCTGCCTGTGTCTCTGCCTCTTTCTCTGCATCTCTCATGAATAAATAAATAAATATTTTTTAAAAACATTTTTAAACATTTTAAACAATGTTCAAATGTTTAAACATTTTAAACATTTTAAACATGTTTTTTTAAACAGGGCCCAGACTCACCTCTTTGTTTTTACAGCACTTTAAAGCAGCTGACATATTTATTTGTTAATTTTTCCTTGCCTCTCCTCCCAATTAAATATAATCTCTACAAAAGCAGAATTTTTACTATTTTTATTCACCCTTGTACATAAAACAGTGCCTGCTTAGGAGAAGGAGCCCAATACCTATTTGGCGAATGAACCAAGTCCTGATTTTCTTCACTGCTAATGATCACGGGTCCCCTAAGGGAATAACATTCGTGGCAGGAGGGCAGGTGTCATTTACCTTTTACTTCCACGTCTAGGACGATGCCCAGAGCAGAGATGATGCTTACTGAATGGCGTTGGGACCAAACTAAAGACGGTCCAGTTGGCAAGATGAGACATAGGTAAACAAGAACTTAAGTGACAATGCAGAAAGGGCCGATGATGCTATAGGGAAGGCAAGTGTCATCAGGGAGTCATTAGATTTGGTTTCTAATTCTGGCCCTTTTCCTCCTCTCAGGAGGGGATTTCAATCTCTCTAGGCTTTGGTTTTCTCATTACAAAGTTTAGAAGGTGGGACTGGATGGACTTTCTGACCCATCCTAAGCTTTAATCACAACACACATATGTGTAGCAAAGGAAAAGAGTGTATGCATGTAAATAAATGGAAAATCACCCCAGACGGGAAAGGTGTGTGGTTACCTTCCCTCCCTCCCCAGCCTGATCAAGTGACAGGTCTAAAGAGTACGAAGGCTGAAGAAAATCTCTTCCAGACGTGAAATTTTGTTGCTTCGTATAAATTTGTGAACTGTAGGCACGAATGAGCTCTAAACGGACATCCTACGCCTTTTGAGACAACAACGTTTAGTTGGAGAAGCGGTGAGTTTATGCAGTTTGACTTACTGGATGGAAACTCTTCACAGGAACGTTAACTGCATTAAAAAAAATTCTAAAGGTTGATGGGAGCTTAAAGGCATCTCTAAGCCTACGTAGCAGTGAAAGATCTGATTGCGATGATTCCCAACTAGGAGTTCTCAAGTGCACCCCCCCCGCCCCCGACCCCCTGATTTCTCTTGTTTACAGCAATATGGACGGAAGGTGTTTGCAAGCTCTAGATAAATGCAGACACGGAACTGAAGCCCAAGCAAAAGCTCTGTTCTCCCTGCCTGGGGAAGTTGACTTGAACAATGATAGCAATAGCATGTAAACGGAAATCGGGGTTCGGCTGACTCCTTGAAGAAACTGGTTGGCTTCAAGGCCCTTAACATGTTTGCTGAATTCTTTGTGATTTGACAGTAGGGACTCTCTCTCTCTCTCTCTCTCTCTCTCTCTCTTTAAGGGGAAAGGGGCAGAGGGAGAGGGAGAATGTCAGGCAGGCTCCCCACTGGGCAGAGCCCGATGCGGGGCTCCATCTCATGACCCTGAGATCATGACCTGAGCCGAAATCAAGAGCAGACACTTATCCAACCGAGCCACCCAGGGGCCCTTTGGCAGGTCTCTCCTCCTCGGAACTGTAGCGCAAGAGCAGAGACGGGAGCCGCCCCGGACAATCAGACACAAACCCTCGGCTGGGCCAGCGCCGCAGAGACGTTTGTGAAAGGCCGGCTAAAAATCCATTTAAAGATTTTTCCTTCAGAGCGCTATGAAAAAGAAATAATCTTGGCAAACCAAAGTCATTTGAATTCAATGCAACAAACATTTATCGAGTACATACTCTGAGACACATACTGTGCTTGCAGTGAAAACAAAAACGGGGTTGAATTTTTAAAAATCTAAAGGTCGTTGTGTAAATGTGACCAGTACGTGACTGAGTTCTTCCTCTTAGTCCTTTCCCCACTTAGAGGACATTTCTGCCTCATTTTCACATAGAATGTAATTTTCTTTCCTTCTCTAGTATTACTTGAAATATGCATGATTATTTTTTACCATACTTTGATTTTTCTTATATTTTATTTTGTACTATTTACAATGATACACATATATATAAAATATACTACACTACATATTGTATTATACGTAAGTATATTTGTGTGTGTGTGTGTGTGTGTGTATATGTCTTTAAATATGTATATACATTTTCCCCTCCTTTCCCAGGACTAGAATTTCCTCCCACCCTCCCATCCCCCAGCTACATGGTCCCTGTCTGAATATTCGATGTAGTTCTTTGCTTTGACCAAGTGAGCCGAACTGGGTTATAATTCTTACAACTATTGTTCCGTTGTGCAAATTGGTTAAATTCTCTAGGCCTCACTCTTCTTTTTCATAAAATTTATAGGCAGTAAAATAAGGAAAAATAACCTCTGGATTTTTGTTGGAAGCCTGGGTGGAGCTGTAACTCATGGACGTCAGGAAGAGCGATGGCAGGATGGCACAGACGGCTGATAGGTGGCCACCTACTAAGCTGACCCTGTATTAGCACAAAGTAAATGTTTGTTTAGTTGCACAGACGTGCAAGATATCACTGAGAGATTGTAATAAAGGTCTTAGATTAATGATAAAATCTGAGACAGGCTAAAATAAAATATTTAACTAAGAAGTACTTTGCATGCTACCAAGTGGTAAAGACGATAAGGACACGGGCCTGCCGGGCTGAACGTACCCTAACACTAAGGCGACGGATCGGGCTAATCCGGAAGACTGCACCGCATCTGCTGAGAAGGCGACAGAGACGACGCCTGCTGCTAGAAATTGAATTAGGGACCAAATTGCACAAGTAAGAATGAGGCTGGCATCTAGTGTTCCATCATCTACGTGACTTCTGAAAGGCAACTGCCCGAAGCATCATGGAAAGAGCCTAGAGTGGTAAATAGTGTCACCCGGGTGGCCCCTAGCAGAAATCGGGATGGCTTCAAAAATGGGAGATTGCAAGACACCCCCCGACAAACGTCCCCAGAGTGAAAGAGAACCACCTTCCTCGAGCTATGTTTGTTCCAACCATGTTCTTCGGGGAGCTTGTAGGTGGAAAAGCAAGAGATTTCCTACCAAACAGCTGTTGGTGAAGGATCAGAAACGGAGCAGTGACACGCCCCCCGGAGGCTGACCCTGGCTTGGAAGGCGGTGCACACACCGGTGTGAAATAGTCAGAACCAGGGGAGGTCCTCAGGGAAGGTGTCAGGTGACCTCTGAGCGAAACCGGGTCCCAGGAGAACTTTAAATCGGTTCCCCCGGGAGATTCGGTTGCTGGTGTAGTTTATACCTACAGAGTTTGTGCCAACTCTACTGTTCCATGAAGTATTTGCAACTCCTCCAGGGGATTTGTTGTTTTTTAAAGATTTTATTTATTTATTCATGAGGGACACAGATTGAGAGGCAGAGACCCAGGCAGAGGGAGAAGCAGGCTCCAGGCAGGGAGCCCAACGTGGGACTCGATCCTGGGATCGAGCCCTGAGCTGAAGGTAGACACTCAACCCCTGAGCCACCCAGGTGTCCACCTTCAAGGGATTTTTTTTTTTTTTTTTTGGGATTTTTGATGATATTCAAGTTTGGAAATCAATACTCTTAAGTCAAAAGTCTGCAAACCGTGGTCCACCCACAGGCCAGGTTCGATCAGTTGCCTAATACTGTATGAACAAAGAATGGCTTTCGTATTTTTAAGCAGTTAGAAAACGTGAGTACTCTTTTGTGACGTGTAAAAATCATCTAAAATTCAAATTCTCCAAGTGAGAATAGCACAGTCAGGCTCAGACCAGTCCTTTGGGATCGGAAACAGCAGAGTGGGGCCCAAGGATCTGTGTTTGAACTCCTGGGTGCCCTGTCCTACGGTGTATTTGATTAAAAGCTCATGCGTGTCCTCTGTGCAAAAGGCACCATGCATATGCTATTTCATGCTTCTGGGCTAATGCAAATCAACTCTGAGGGAAGTGCTATTCATTTATGTGTATACAATGCAAGCTGTTCTTCTTCTTTTTTTTTAGAAGCGGGAGAGAGATAAGGGGAGGAGGGGCAGAGGGAGGGAGAGTCTCCAGCCCGCTCTGTCCCATGCTTAGCACGGAGCCCGACACAGGGCTGAGTCTCACAGCCCCGAGATCCCAAACTGAGCCAAAATCAAGAGTCAGACACTTAACCGACTGAGCCCCCCGGGTGCCCCGGTGCAGGCTGCTTTTAATGAAACCCTTCCTTGCACTAAGGAAACAGATCTGGTCCAACAATATGAGATCCTGGAAGGTGCAATTACTTTTTCCCCAATATTCCAGGCATTCCAAGCCAGGGCCACCCCCATATATAAGGGAACCAGCAGCCAAAAGTCCCTTTAAAATAAGTTGGCATTTTGAATGCAATTGTACATTAGAACTTTGAGCTGTTTTTGTCTTTTTAAGGGTTTCCACTGGGACGCCCGGGTGGGTCAGAGATTGAGCGTCTGCCTTTGGCTCAGGGCGTGACCCCCCGGGGTCCCCAGGATCGCATCCCACCTCGGGCTCCCTGCATGGGGAGGGAGTACTCTCTCACGAGTAAATACATAAAATATTAAAAAGACTTTCCCCTAGTTTTTATGGAAGGTGATAGACAAAAGGCTGAGTGACACTCTGTATTAGTTTATAAAACCCATCCACTGCCGACCAGAATGAACCGGAAAGCAAGAATGCAATGACCGAGGAACAGCAGTTTGCTATGACATTTTTTAGCTGATTGTTCCTTGCAGGTGACTTGGAACCTCATTGTCATCAGGGGCATTTGTAGAATTAAACGTGTTTGTGTAAGTTACTTGTCAGTCAGAGATAAAGGAGGGTGACTTTGGGGACCGCTAATGTCCCCGGCACTAGTTCAGTGTTGCTTGAAATGCAACAGTGAGACCTGAAGGCATCGGGCAGTGCACGCAGGGCTGGCAGGTGTGCAGGTGGCTGCTGCGGGCGGGTCCCGGGGGAGGAGGGCGGAGAGCGAGAACACTCTGAATGGTTTCCCGGAGAGTTCGGGGATATTCTAAAGGACTGAGCAGGTTCCCTGGCAATATATTTGGAGGGAGGGGCCAAATGAAGGGAATATAGTCTGTGGCCAAGTGCAGAAGAGATTAAGGGACGCCTGCCCGCCAGGTACGGTGCCTCCATTCACAACTGTTTTGTCGGACTGGGTGAGGCCCTGAGTTTCTGTCCTTCCCGATTTCCTTTCTCTCCCGCAAACATTTTTGAAACACCTACGACGTGTAAAACGCTACACGCTGGGAAGTCTGTCGAGTTTATCATTTGCGTTAAGTCACCTGTAAGAGCTGACATTTCTCAAAGGTCTTGGATTTTAGTCTGAATCTGTTTGAAAACATTTTTAAGTTGTTAGAGTTGAAAATATTTGTCATACAAAAATAATTGAACGAATCACATTTTGGCCAAATCCACAAGGTGATCTGGTGTTTCTGATGCTTCCTCAAAAAATATGCTCAGCACATGCACAGCCTCAGCACGTCCTGGGAGCTCGTTGGACGTGCAAATTCACGGGCCCATCCCGGACCTACGAGCCAGACCCTCTAGGTGGGGGTGGCGCGAGCAATCTGGGTCTCAATAAGCCTTCTAGGTAATTCTGAGAAGCCCTGAGCTAAGCGAAATTATGAGACCATGATTGTTCTATTGATTGTTCTAATTAGTAGTTTGGAGTTTCAGTGATGAGGAAAACAGTATGGTGCATTCAGCAGAATGGGCAAAAAAGGTCAACATCTTATTTTTCATGAAATTGAAAATATTGCCATATGATAATCATTTACACATTCCCGTGGTAGGAAGACGGATGTGAAGAGTTGGGGGGAAAATGTTGGGAAAGACATTTAATACTTTTTTTTACGTAAGAAGGCTTTGGATGGAGTTTCTATGTTAATTAAAGTTATCTGAGCCATTTAATTTGAGGAGCTGGCTCATAACCAATAATTGCATAGGAGAGATTTTTCTCTTTTAATAAAATTGGAATCTAGAACATAGTGGGAATAAATCAACTTGCACGTTTAGTTGTTCAAACTGGCACTTCAAAATGATCCATGAAAGGAAGAATATTTTGTTTTTGTTTGTTGGTTTTTAATTTCCAAATGCATTCTGGAGTGTTACTTGTGTCATATAAAATGAAACCACTAGAAAAATGAGATTAGAAAGATGCACGAAATGCAAGCACTGGGTTTTATTGCTACAGTCGGCAGACACTGAATGACTCTAACAACTGGTATCTCCAAACGCTGACTCTCCCTCTCGGAACCAGCGTCACTGCGGACTGGCAACGAGGTTCACAGAGGGACACGCATCTGCAGGCCACACTTGGCGTAGCCCCAGTTAAACCACCTCTAGTGCAAGCACCGGTAAACCAGCTGCAGTAAGAGACCAGGTGAGTAAGCTCCAGGAAACCAAGCAGCGGTGGAGGTTGCAGGGTATTGGCTAGAATCTCAGTTGGACCTTTAACCTTGTGCCTCAATGTTCCGACCTATAAAATGGGGACCATTATACCACAGAACGCCCAGGATGCTGGAGGCAGATGTTAGTGGCTGAGCCTGCTCTCAGTGAAAGAGTATGGGATTTAAGTTCTGTAGGGAGGGAAATGAGGACAAGAGAGAGGAGAAGGACTTCGAGAAGTGGTAGGATCAACGGATTATAAATCCCACTAGGGTTAACCGAGTTAGTAGGATAAGGGGAAGGACGCACACACACAAATGGTTGTCAGGGACTGCGTGTTTGCCACCCCCCTCCACTCACATGTGAAAGTCCTGAATGCAGTGTGACTGTATTTGGAGATGGGGCCTGCGGGAGCCGATCAGGGTTAGGGGAGTTCGTGGGAGTGGGGGCCTAACGACGGCACGTGTGCCTTTGTAAGAGAGACACCTGCGAGCACACAGGAGAAGACGAGGGTCTGCAGCCAGGAGCGTGCTCTGGCCATTAGCGGGCCTGGCCGAGCGGGGCTGGGCTGCCGAGTCCGCACCTGGGGGAGGCTCACCTCTGCAGGGGGAGCTGCTGGCCCGCGGCATTGGTCCCTGTGGCGCTGGCGGCCTCGACGGCGGGGCTCGCCAGTGAGATGCTTGGAATTAGGGTTCCTGGGTGAAGTCCAGAACAAGGACAAGATCCTTTAACTTCTGTACCGGGAATGCTTGGACTGGCGCGGGGAGGAGGCCCTCTTTAATCCTACAGTGTAATGCCTGAGACGAAGCCCGTGGCGCTGGATCGTGTCCAGGGTGGTGCAAGTGGGTTCATCGCCCCTGATGGTGGCCCGCGGGCCAGGTGCGGGTCTGTATCTGTGTCCTTGAAGGTGTCCGACTGTCTGCCCCTACTTGCTTTAGGCCCAAAGAGATTTGCACCACTAGTACCTCCATTCATTCAGGGATACTTCAGTGCCACTGAAGGTGCCGGGGGGGGGGGGGGGGGTCCCTGAACCTGGGGACCCCGGTGGGCCATCCCGGTGGGCCATCCCGGTCGGTCTGCGCAGCTCAGCGGGCGCGCCCTGCACTGGGCGCTTGCAAACAACCAACAATTCTTTTCCACAGTTCTGGGGGCTGGAAGGCTGGGATCAGGGTGCCGGCCTCCCCCCGCTCGCAGGCTGCTTTCTGCTTAGGGACAGGGGGACTGACTTCTCCTTGTGTCCTCAGAGGGTCGAAGGGGCTGGGCAGCCCTTCGGGGTCCCTCTTATAAGGGTACTAAGCCCCCTCGAGAGGGCTCTACCTCAGGGCCCCATCCCCTCCCAGCGGCCTCCCCTCCCGCTACATCACACCGGGGATGAGGTTTCAATGTATGAATTTTGGGGAGACGGACCTGGAGCCCGTGACACATACTCATCTGCTGTCCTTGCCCCACAGCGGCCTGTGTTCTAGGCATATAGGAGGACGGGGGCGCTGAGGGGGGCGCTGAGGGGGACAGATCAGAAGCAGTGCGCTGTCGCCTGCAGGGGGGGGGGCTGGCCCTGGGGCTCACCCTGCGGGTCGGAGCGGACTGCGGCCTCCAGGGCAGCGGCAGCGGGGCGGCTGGCCGGGGCCTGGGGCCGGAGCTTGCACACGAGGCGCCGCAGCACACCGGAGGGGACTGAGGGGACTGAGGGGACAGCGCTCAGCGGCCCGGACACTGAATCATGGTCGTTTCCTGCCTCCAGGTTCATATACAGCATTTGCGTGTGCGCATCCTCATCCTCACGCCCCTCGGTGACCCCCCAGCGGCCCAGCTGGCCGGGCTGACCCGTGGGGCCCGCGGGCACCTCCCCTCCCCCCTCCCCTCTCCTCCCCTCCCTCCCCTCTCCTCCCCTCCCCTCCCCCCCACCTGCGGGTCTGGACGCCGGCGCCCCGCGGCCCACGGATGCGCACGAGCCCCTGGGGGGCCCCGACCAGGCCCACGCTGCCCGCCGCGCCCCGGGGACCTGCCGCATCCAGGAGCAGCGGGGCCTGCGGAGGACACGAGGCCCCGACACCGCCGCTGCCGCCCGCGCTCGCCGTCCCGCGGCCACACCCCTGCGGCGGCCGCGACCTGGACCCACCGGCCTCGGCGCGCTCGACCCTTCGCTCCTCAGCCCCCGCCCTCCGACCCCCACACCGTCCCCCCAGGTCCCTCCGTCCCCCACACCTCTGCCCCCCAGGTCCCTTCTCCCCCCCACCTCTGCACCCAGCAGGTCCCTCTGTCCCGCCCCACCCTCCCCCGGTCCCTCCGCCCTGCCCCCCTGCCCCCCCAGGTCCCTCCGTCCCCCCACCCCTCTCTCTGTGTCCCCCTGCCCCCCAGGTCCCTCTGTCCCCTCCACCTCTGCCCCCCCAGGTCCCTCCTCCCCCCTGCCCTCTGCCCCCCCAGGTCCCTCCTACCCCTGCCCTCTGCCCCCCTAGGTCCCTCCTCCCCCCCACCTCTGCACCCAGCAGGTCCCTCTGTCCCGCCCCACCCTCCCCGGGTCCCTCCGCCCTCCCCCCTCTGACCCCTCAGGTCTCTCTGCCTCCCCTCCCCCCGCCCCCCCACCTCTGCCCCCCGCGGGTCCCTCCTACCCTCCCACCCCTGCCCCCAGCGGGTGCGTCCCTCTGTCCCCCCCCCAGCAGGTCCCTCCTCCCCCCACCCTGCCCTCCGCCCCCTCACGGGCCCTCCCCCCGCGGCTCTCCGACCAGAGGAGGGGACCAGCCCGGGCAGGCGGGCTGCGGGCGGGAAGCGGGGGGGCCCCCATGGGAACCAAGGCGGCGCGGGGTGGGAATGAGCACCTGTGGTGGAGGCACGTGCCCCAGCTCAGACTGTCCCTTCCTAAAGCAGCTGCGCCCTGCGGCGGGCCTGTGCCCGGGGTGCTCCTCTTCCTGCCCGCCCGCCCCCTCCTGCCCCCGCCCCCCCTCCTGCCCCCCGCCCCCCTTCATGCTCTCCCTCCTGCCCTCCCCCTCCCCCCCCCCCAGAGCGGCCTCCCCCAGCGCCCCGGGCAGCGACGAGCCTGCGGTCTGGGAAGAGCCGAGAACAGCGTCAGGGGAGAGGAGGGGAAGCAGACTCCGGACCCAGGAGGAGGTCTTCGTTCTGTGTGCACAGATTATCTTTCTTACGACTTCTATTATGACAAATTCCAAGACCGGGAGGAGGGTGACAAACATCTGTCCACCTGCCCAGCTGGATCCACAAGTTGTTAACATCTGCTTGTGTCCCCTTTGGCCGCCCAACCATCGGCGCCCGTGTCCCTCTCTCCATCTCTTTATCCATCCCAGTCCATCCATCCACTGACCCATTTGGCTCTTTTTAAAATATTTTATTTTATTTTATTTTTTTAAATATTGTAGGGCAGCCCCGGGGGGCTCAGCAGGTTAGTACTGCCTCCTGCCCAGGGCTGATCCTGGAGACGTGGGCTCGAATCCCATGTCGGGCTCCCTGCCTGGAGCCTGCTTGTCCCTCTGCCTGGGTGTCTGCCTCTCTCTCTCATGAATCAATAAATAAAATCTTTAAAGATAAATAAATAAATAAAAAATATTGTATTTATGAGAAAGAGAGCCCATGCACATGCACGCACATGCACGGGAGGGCAGGGGAGAGGGAGGGGAAGCAGAGGCCCTGCTGAGCAGGGAGCCCAGCCCAGGGGTCATGACCTGAGCTGAAGGCAGACACTTAACCCGCTGAGCCACCCAGGCCCTGGTCTTTAAAGCCTTTTACAAATAAGTTGCCCACATCATGAGCCTTGATTTACAAGTTAGCTTGCATCTCTTCAGAATAAGGACCTTCCCAGCACATCATCAGTACACTTCAAATCATTAATGATAATTCCTTCGTATGTCAAACATCCAGGGTTATATTGAGCTTTTATTGTTTCCATCATTATGCTTTTCCCTTTGAGAAGTTACAGTCCATTTAAATTTTGCCTCTTTCCGGTTCACTTTTTAGAGCTTCTTTTAAGAAATGTCCTTGAGGCATCTGGGTGGCTCAGTGGGTTAAGCGTGTGACTTCGGTTCGGGACATGGACCTGGGGTCCTGGGATGCAGCCCCTGTGGGGCCCCCTGGTCAGTGGGGAGTCTGCTTCTCTCTGGGCCCCTCCCCCTGTCGGTGCTCTGTCTCTGTCTCTCTCTCAAATAAAAAAAAAATAAATAAATAAAATCTTTTCTAGAAAAAGAAGTGTCTCTAGAAACTATCAGCATACTTATTATTTATGTTGTATCTAATAATCCCAATATGTAAAATTTTGTATGTCTGTTTCAGCTGTTTGCTATTTTTG
Organism: Canis lupus familiaris; assembly: GCF_011100685.1. Classification (NCBI taxonomy): domain Eukaryota; kingdom Metazoa; phylum Chordata; class Mammalia; order Carnivora; family Canidae; genus Canis; species Canis lupus. The sequence goes on along the minus strand of NC_049225.1, from coordinate 87,581,688 downwards.
CTGATTCTCTTATGGTTCATGCTCCTTTTGTGTTTCCTGAATTTTGAAGGAGAACTTCCCATTTTCCTTGGAAATTTATTAATGGAAATTCTTTGAGATTTGGTGTGAACTTAAAATCCTGCAGAGAGCATGTGTCTCACTTTTGCTTGCAACAGAACTGAGACGGCTGTATCCCAGGTCTCTGCTGAGATGAGTCTGAGCACACGGGCAGTGCATATTTAGACTGAAAACCCAAGTAAGGGGCCGCACTGTAATTACTAAACCGTAGAGGAGATTTCTGTTTCATTCATTCAGCATGAACTTTGGGATAGGTATGGAGTTTTTGTTTTGTTCCCTTTTGGTTTTGGTTTCCTTTTGTGTGTGATGTATTTCTTGGTTCCCTTTGGGGGTCTAGCTTTGGGTACATGGTCTCCTATTAGATTCCGGATTGGACAACCCTAAACTTTATTGGATCTTCCGATTTCAGCAAAAAAAAAAAAAAAAAAATCACTTTGGGACTGGCTTGCTTTTCAGAGTTTCCAGGTTTCTCCTGGGTTATCATATGTCCAGAAAGAGGAATTCCACAAATCCTTCACTAGGATTAGAGGAGAGAATATTCAAGAAAGAAGATGGCTGTAGGGAAAGACAAGTTTCAAGGTTGGAGTTTAATTTCTCGTCTTCAAATAGTGTAGAATAATGGTGATACACAGAGGTGCATGCCAAGGTTTTCTATTTCATTATAATCAAAACACGAAACAAAGATTAACTTCATCTGACCATAAAGCAAATATTCAATTTTCTTGCAGCAATGGAGGTTATAAATTGTCTAAAAAGGGATACTTTACACTTTCCAAACCAGGGCGACTACATAATGATCTGATTAATAACCAGAAGATGAAGTTCCTGCTTTTGATCTTTAGAGCAGGAAAAGGTTTCTTTAGACGCACAAAAAGATGATCCCATAAGAGAAGTGAAAGATGAAGGTGACTCTTGCGGGTGTAATCTTTAGGATGGGCCCTATAGGAAACCACATGTCTGGCATCTATGATGACTCAGATGAAGGAAGCCAAAGTCTACAATTCGACTGAGTGACCATCACCATTAACCAATCTGAAAAATCCAAAGATGTTAGTAAAAATCTGGTAGATAATGTTATCTTAAAATTTTGAATTTTATTATCAGGTAGTATAGAAAACATTATCTTTTTTTTTTTCAGTTTAATTCACTAATAAAATCCAAACCTCTGACTTGTTTATGTATACGAGGAAGAAAATGAAATATTAGGACAGGCCTCCTATTACATTTCCTCCAGAGTAATTCCACAGTGACAGTAGGATACATGGATGAGCAATGAGCTCTCTTCTTTTGAAGATGGAGGGGTTGTTGTGTCTTTTTTGTTCAGTTGGCACATAAAGAATATGTAGATATCAGGCTCCTGAAGGTAACCTTGCCTTGTTCCTCCCAGGGTGGCTGAAGACAATCGAAAACTGTAACACACTCAACTTCAAATCACTGGATAAGGATTTTATGGGTCTTTTAATTCTTACTTGACTCCCCCTTATAAAATTCCTCTAATATGCCTGGAGAGGAAGTTCCCCTTTTTGAAGTAAGATGATTTTTATCTACTATATAAAAAAGAATTGATGATACGTCCTTCCGGACTTTCCTCTGCTTCTTTAAGAGTTCTGTCGAGAAGCAATGAACAGGACGGGAGAGGCACCTACTGTTTGGACTCAAAATGATGGAGTGGCTCCTGGTCTTGGGCCCGTTCCAGTGTCTCAGGCCATACAGCCCGGAGAAGCCCCATGGAGCATTAGCTTGTAGATTATTTTTGTGCACTTTAGTTGAACTTGCCCTCTGGCCTGGTGTTGGAGAGTTTTTGGCACCAAGATTTATAAACTCCTACATCACTGTCAACCATGTAGACATTCTTCACTTTGTACTATTTTCTCTCTTCTCTTCTCGTTGCTACTATCTTGGTCTAGACCCTCAATCCCAGCCTGCACTGGGATTGTTAGAATTTTAACCAGTTAGAACACTGGTTCTGTATTGTTAGAATTTTGACCAGTTAGAATACCGGCTCCCACCTCTCCCCACACCTGTCCACCCTGTGTGTGACAGTCTGTTAATCCTTCCGAAAGCCATGCAGTTTAGATTCCCCTGTGCTCGGAAATACTTAATGGCCTCCGCGGTGGCTCCGTAGAAAAAGCCCAAACGTTGAAATTTTGCTGTAAGGTCCTTTAGGATCGGGCCCTAAGTTCCTTATTCAACTTTATCTGTCTCTTTACAACCACTAGGAACCTTCGATCTTGGTTACATTCGTTGATCGTTTGTAGCTCGCTGCAAGGATCACATTGCAAACCTCCAAGTCGGTGGAAATCATTATTTTTATAATGTGAGACCACAGAGAACGAGGTTAAGGATAAACACCAATGGACGTATGGAAGTAACAAACCTATTTCAAGATTTAATGGCTGTTTCTAACTCCACACATACCAGCACAATCTTCCTGAGTAACTCCTTGGTCGCAAAAGAGGGATGTGACCCAATCCATCTTACCTGGAAGCCAAAGTTCACACCATGTAGGAACTTCTGTTTCAGGTAGATCCGTTCTTCAGCTTTTCTCTTTCTGCCCTCTCCTCTGACATTCATTGTTAACAGTGTCTGCAGGCCTGTGCTCCTGAGTGTTTCCCATCCTCAGAACCGCTGGGTTTATTTTGATGGATGTTCCATTGTTCACCGTGCAAACACAGCATCACTTTGGATTTAATTTTCAAATTGATGAATATTCTGAGGGTTTATTATGCATGGGTGGTCTTGTCCATAACAGAATCCCTAGTCGATTTTGGCAGCTTTCCACATTCACATGTTTGTTGCCCTGGAATTCATTTTGTTCGCTAATTCTAAACCCTAGATCCCTTTATTCTTAAAAACCGTGTGATAAAATCAATAATTTTGTATTGAAATATTACCTATGTATGTATTTTAATCTCCTTTCAGTTTTGCTTTTGGGCTATATTGTATGCTCTGCACGGTATATTATTATATTAGTGCATTTTATTATTTGCATAGAAATAAATCGCATGTATACTGAGGAAGAACATAGTTTTAATGACAAGGGTGCATGATATTATGAGAGTAAAAGTTTGGTGGCCATTTTTTTAGACCATTGATTTGACATTTACTACGTTTCACAACATTCTTTTTTTTAAAAATTTTTTTTATTATTTATTCATGATAGTCATAGAGAGAGGAGAGAGAGGCAGAGACACAGGCAGAGGGAGAAGCGGGCTCCATGCCAGGAGCCCGACATGGGACTCGATCCCGAGACTCCGGGATCGCGCCCTGGGCCAAAGGCAGGCACCAAACCGCTGAGCCACCCAGGGATCCCCCGTTTCACAACATTCAATTATGTGCTTAAAAACAGCTTTATCGAGGTATAACTGATTTTCCATAAAATTCACTCATTTTGGGTGTACAATCAAATAATTTTTAGCAAATTTACAGAGTTGTGTGACCATCAGCACAATCCAACTTTGGAATATCTTCATCATGCCAAAAGATCCCGATCTCTCTTCCTAACCCCAATCCCAAGCAACCAGTGATCTTTCTTTCTCTATCGATTTGTCTTTTCTAGATTTTGGATATAAATGGAATCATACAGTATGTGGTCTTCTGTGACTGGCTTCTTTCACTTAGTACGTGTTTCTGAGGTTCATCCATGTTGCAGTACGTATTACAACGTCATGTTGCAGAGTGTGGATATCCCACACTTTGTTTATCCATTTACCAGCTAACGGTCATTTGGACTGTCTCCACTATCTTGATTATTGTGACTAATACTGCTAATGGACATTCACGTGAATATATGTTTTTATTTCTCTTGACAAGATAATTTCCTAAGACCTAGTTGCTGGGTCATATGGTGACTTGATGCCTAACTTTTTAAGAAGCAGCCAAACTGGTTTCCAAAATGGCAGAGCCATGTCACATCCCACTAGCAATGTGTCAGGGTTCCAGTTTTTCCACATCCTCCTCTTTAATACTTGCTATTGTCTTTTTAGTCATAGTAATTTCAGGGGATGCGGCTAGTATTTCATTGTGGTTTTCATTTGCTTTTCCCTAATGACTAATAATGAGCCTGTTTTCCACGTATACCTTCTTTGGTGAAATGTCTATTCAAATGATTTGCTGGTTATCTTTTTATACCTTCTTCAACACAGGAATCCTCCATGGGGATAGGGATAACATTTTATACTTCTTTGGATCCCAAATACTTGCCTGGTACATCATAAGGTCATTTGCATACTGGTGTCCCAAATGCCCAAAAGGGTGATGATAATTTCATATATTAAATGTAAAAAAATGTTCTATATTTTATCTTATTGGTTCACAAACCCAAATGTCTATAGTCACCGCGCTGGTAATGTAAATGCATAACTTGGGGAGACTTTAAGGAAATAGGGAGTGGTAAAGAGGGCAAGCCCTCCTTTACAAAGACATCTATGTTCATTAAAAATAATCACTGCGCAAAGGAAGTTCATTTATCACTAGGTTGACCCTCCTCCCCCCGCCTCCCTGCCCCGTAGGTGCACACCAGACCCTCCACCACTGAGCCTAATTCTGGAGAAGTCATCATGCTACTCAGAGTGCATTTCTCTAGCTGATGCTATGAGGATCTTTTCCGAGAGATTCCACAGGCTTCCAGTAAGTTTTCTTTTCAGGGGGCTTTCTACACCCATTTTATTGCAACCACAGGGGGTCTTTCTGCCTGTGGCCTTGCTGATGACCCTGGGACACTTGGAGCCCCTCCCAGATCTCTGGTTACTCTTTAGGTCAGCTTGCAAGGCTCCACTGCCACCTGCGAGGGCAACTGATGGGACCCTGGTTCCCTGCTGCCAGCTCCCATTCTCACCACTAGCTCTTTGCTCCTGTCATTTTCATTGTCCTGCAAGATTTCCCAGCCTCCACCTCCACCTTCAGCTGCTAACTCCCACTAATCCCTCTAGCTCAATTCCATACCACCCCCCAAAACCTTTCATAGAACCCCATTTTGCTCTTGTCAGAGCACAGTCCACATTTTATTGTAATTTCCTCTCTCTTTTTCAATTTCTCTGTTCCTTGAGGACAAGGGCTACATGGAGCGAATTCACTTGTGTAGTCTCCATGACCAGAGCTTTGGTTTCATGGAGGAGCCCCAAAAGATGGCATAGCCTGCCAAATGCATTGATGTACACGGGGCCCTATAACATCACATTGGGGAAGGACGTCTTGATGAAGAGTCAGTAGGCCTGAGTAGCAAGGATGTAATAAAATCCCCATATACCTGCCCGCAAAGTGGATATCGGATTTTAACTCCTATTCTCTTCTGAATTTGAAGCTTGGGAGCCACATAGCATTTTTCTTAGCTTCAGGGTTACTGCAGGTGCTCAGGGGAGATAGTGTCTGGGGCCTGATGAGAGGTGAGAGACTGGATGGTGTGGCTCCAAGCTGTGGAGCCATCCACATGTGATCTGACGGGTCTTGTCACTCTGATGCCTGTGTCCTTTAGTTACCCAGCCCCTTCTTCCAATAAAGTCCTTCCTCGGGGGAGGGGGAGGCACTTACCTAACACACCAGTTTCTATGATATGCCAAGTGATGGTTGCCCAACTAATCCATGGACTTAATCTTCACCCAATGAAACTCAGGGCTGGGAGTGGTAGAGATCTGTAAGTGCCGAAACTATGACTTTATCTTCTCCTTTCAAAGGGCTTAAGTCATCTGCAAACCTCTAGGGCTATATACACTGGCTTAACCTTCATTTGGAAAAGGAAGTTACCCTTTCGGCTCAAAGTTTTCAAGTGACTTTTTAAAACTCGACTTGAAATGATGCCTGACGTCGGCATGCTATCTTGACGACTTGTCCTTATGCTCCGAGCTTTGAGTGCCTCCAGAAATGAGAACTGATGAGAGAGATGTCTTTCATTACATTTATTTTCCCTTTTTCTTGGGCAGGATTGGACCTCATTTGTGGAGCTTGCCAGGTAGATTCTCCAAATTCTAGGATGAGTAGAACCTTGCCTATGATGTTGCTCTTTCAAATCCCCTCCTGTGGGGCTATTGGCAATACCACAAAGGACATGGTAAATTGAGGAGGTTCTTCCCTTGGGTGTCAGGATTTCCTCAATCTTTGTAACCCTAGAGTGTTTTTTTTTTTTTTTTTTTTTTTTAAGGCAGTGTGATTAAAAGGACTTCTGATTCCTCAGTATTACTAATTAGCATGGGTTTAATTTAATAATATTTTAACACTTCATTTATTTGGCATAGTTGTGGAATGAGAGGCTTCCTATTAAGTGAATTATTAAGGGATATTTCCCTGAGAAGCATTAAAACATACACTTAATTATCTTTACAACTACAGAAACATGCTTCTCTGCCTTATTAAAGCATTTTATAAAAGCCACAATGGAATGCCATACTGATTACTTAGGCAAATCATAAGAAATCCAGATATTGCATATGATTCAGTGCATTTCTATGCCGAGGGCTTCTGCTGAGGTGTCTAAATATAGTTGATCCTTCACTAAATGGCCCCAGGCAGCTGCCTTTTGTTTTTTCCTTCCTAAATTCTGCGGCCTGTTTTTTTTTTTTTTTTTAAGGCTCTTTATATCTCATTCATGTTGTCAGGTTGTGTGTGACCTGTCACTTTTTTCCGCTAATATTAGATCTCTTGTAGCTGTCCACTAGTCACACCCTTCTCAGATCTGGGCCTTCAGATCTTACAATGGGCCGGACAAGTAGATCACTGAGCTGGTGAAATGTTACCCAGGAATGATTATGTACAGAGACGCTCTCCTTGGGGTCAAAGAGAGGAAATCCACCAAATGGAATGTGTCATATCCGAATTGGTTAGTTTTTAAGATCATTTTATTGGCCCGAGAGTGGCCTTTTTTCTTTAATAGGTAATTTCTCTGTGTAAATGATGTGTTCTTTCATTGTACCTGAGTGCTCCAACTAAGGAGTAGAATTCTAGAAGGAATCCAACATTCTGTTGTTTTCAGGCTGTGAAGATGATCATGGTGAGGTGGGGGGGCGGGGAGAGAAGATAAGCATCACAGAGATTCGTTACAGGTCCATAAATCAGTTTTCATCTTTCAGAATTCTAATTTTTTAGCTCGCCCTGAGGTGATCCGGCTGTACAATAAATCACACTGACTGTATTCGTTCTCACTGTTGCTGTAACAAATCGCCACCAACTTAGTGGCTCACAAAATATACAACTTTATTAGCTTACAGTCTGAAGGGTTCAAAAGTCCAAAATCAGTCTCACTGGGCTAAAGTCAAGGTGTCTGGAGGGCTGGCTCTTCTAGAGCCTCTCGGGGAGGATCCGTCCCCCCAGTCTGTTTCAGCTTCCAGAGGCTGCTGACCTTCTTTGCCTCCCGATCCCCTTCTCCATCTCCAGAGCCAGCCTTGCGATACCTTCAGTCCTCTCTGACCATCTGACCTCTGCTTGCATCATCACCTCTCCTTCTCTGACCCTGGTCCTCCCAGCTCCCTTTTATAAGGACCATCGTGATTGCCCTGACCCCACCAGACAAACGAGGATGCTCTCCCTGTCTCAAGGCCCTTAACTTAACCACACCTGCAACATCTCTTTTGCCATGTATGGGGACATAGTCACACATCCTGGGGGTTAAGGCAGGGGTGTTTTTGGTGAGAGGAAGGGAGCATTACGGATCCTACTGCACTAACTAAACCTGCAATATGTTGATTCAAAAACTAGAATGGCAATTTATGATTTAGGGTTTTAATATGTCTAGTAGGATAACTGGAATTACCCATTACTTCAGGCAGTCTCTACTGCCCGGCATTGGTCAAGCGAGGAGACTAAATAAATAATAGAAGCTTGCTTGGTGAGCATATGATTATACCTTGGTCATTGCCAAGAAACTACAGAAGCCTGATAAAGTGCCTTTGTACTCTGACTATGTCTACCCAGGTAGGCAGTACTGGCTGTTAGATGTTTTTTTTTTTGGATAGTACTTGAGTTTGATACCCTGACAAACTCAGCCTCACTGATTCTTCTTTCGATAGACCTCATGGAATCTAGAACTTGCTGCTGTAATTATGTTTTCTAGTGTATAAAAAATGTGACAAAACTGTGTAAAATTAACTCTGATCACCACAGTTAAAATGCCTGGATCAGAATCCACATCTGAGGGTGAATACTTAGCCTGTGGAATATCATAATGAGGAACCAGCTCTTTTACTTATTAGTTCCAATCTCTGAAAAATCTGGATGCAGGAAGTAACTTCATTGGTGCAATGTGTTGTCTTCAAGATTAAGTGAACCCTTGGCTGGATCTCTATGCCTTTGGTGAATAGGGCCCAGGACCCGGCAAGCCCAGTGGGCTGCCAGGGTCTGTGTAGAGCTCAAAGTCTAGAGCCATCTTAGTGCTGCCCTGTCCTGCTTCAGGTCGATGCTGACATCCCAGTAGGATCTGGATGGTATAGTCTGCAAAATATCACTTTACTGGCCCGAGAGTGAAAATTTCATGTCAGGTGCTTGTCAGAGGGTCCAAGAACAGGTAGGAGACTTTCCTAAGCTATAAGGATAGATCTCCTTCCTGACTGCTTGGCACCTGCTCACTAGTAAATGTTGCCACATTTGTCAGAAATCAGACTAAGTCTTGCTTTCTTCATAATCTGCCACCTGGGAGGAGGGTCTTGGGTCTCTGTGGGCAGAAGGATGGGTTGGTAGGTCTTGGCGTCCCAACTTCAGCGAGCATCAGCGTAACCCAGAGAGCTGGTTAAAAGGCAGAGACTGAGCCCAAGCCCCTGAGTCCCCGAGGCATAAGTCTTGGGGAGGGGGTTGAGAATCTGCATTGCTCACAGGGTCCCAGGTGATGCTGTTGCTGCTGGTTGGGAACTACTCTTTGAGGTCCTGTGGGGCTGGGCTTTGCTACGCCTTACAACAACGAAGGGTTATTTCTTGCTCATATTACGTGTCTCCTGTGGGTCTATAGAGGCTCTGCTCTGCATCATCCCTGATCGCACTTTGCAATCCAGACCGATGGAGCTTTGCTGCTTGTGGTACGTATGTGAGAGCCTTGGCGGTGCCATGCTGGCAGCTACAAGACTTCCAGCAACTCACTGGCTAGAGCTGGTCACATGACTCACCCAAACCAAGTGGTACCACGAAGCACGCTATCTGGATGTTGGCAAGATAGTACTGATGGCTACTTCAGGTACTGCCCAGCTTTAACTGAAGAAGCCCGGTAACAGCTGAACAGTCAAAGTGACAAGTCAGTTTACAGGGCTTGGGAATGATGTAGCTGAAGCCATCATGGCTCAGTTTACCTTGGCTATTGTTTCATTCTCTCAAATAGAAACGGAAATCATTCTAGCCTCATTGCTGCTAGATCTACACAGCATCTCTACCTCTGTTCCTCTGAGGTGTGTGGTTGATCCATCTTTCCCCTTTAACTCCCTTTTTATTTTTTTATTTTTATTTATTTTAAAAAATATTTTATTTATTCATTCGTGAGACAGAGAGAGAGAGAGAGAGAGAGAGAGAGAGGCAGAGACACAGGCAGAGGGAGAAGCAGGCTCCATCGCACGGGAGCCCGACATGGGACTCGATCCCGGGTCCTCAGGATCAGGCTGTGGGCTGAAGGCGGTGCTAAACCGCTGAGTCACCCGGGCTGCCCTTAACTCCCTTTTTAATTTTTAGGTTCTACTGCAGACATGATCTTTTCTGCCTTTCTCTTCAATTTTAAAGATTGACCTGGCTTCAGAGACCTGCTGCCCTGATGTGCTGTCTACAACGGCGTAAGAACAGTCTGCAAATTTGAGTCATCACCGATTTTTGCTTTGTGGCCCTTCCTTCCTTCCTTCTTTCCTTCCTTCCTTCCCTCCTTATGCAGCTTTGCAATCAGTTAAACCATCTATGAAATTGCAATGACCTAATGCATCATTTAGGCATAAACAAATTTTGGCTCAGAAATTATTTCTCAAAACCTCTTTTTTGAGTTGTCACTTCAGCACATATTCCTGTCAAGCACTGACCTCTTACTGATTCTTAATTTCTTTTGAGGCAGCCAGAGATAGTAGTTACCTCTTCACCAAAGGAGAAACCATAGGGGAAAATGACCCGGTGAAGACTGCTGGTTTTCCATTCTTCGGTTCAATCACTTCGGTTCATCGGGGAAATAAAACTGTCAGCACAACATCTCTGGGCACAGAGGACATGGGTAGGGTGTGTGATTCAAAGGATTGCCTACGGCTAAAGCCACTGTGTAAGCTTTAATTAACTGGGACAGCCAGGGGCAGGTACTGTAGAAAGAAACACTATCATTATTGATGTTAATTTTTTATGTGAATATTGGGAAACTCCTGGATGCATTGTTCCATAATTAATTTTCTTATAAGTTATGAATGTCCTAGGATATCCCCTAAAGGAGAGCTGGAGAGAGCGATTCATTTAAGTCAGTTTAGTTTTTAGAGGCTCTTCCTGTAGCCATATATTTATGACTACAGTTGAGTTTTGGTTTCTTGTGTGGCTTTCTGGAGCCTAGAATAACTTTGCCTTAAGATGGAAACGGTTAATGATTACGACTATGCTTTTTCAGAATAGTTTAAGTTCCTTGGGTGCATTTTTAGGCTGCAGGCTGAAGCACGATGAACGGAACTTGCAGTTGCGTTGGAGTTTGAACCAGTTATTGCAGGAAACACACAGGTATTTATTCGCCAATCAAATACATATTTTCTTCTTTTGTTTTTTTAAGTTGAGGTTATCCTGAAAATTGGTTTTAGTTGTCAAATATATTGCCTTATGCTAAATATCATGTATATTCTAATATTTTATTCTCTTAAAAGTTGAAATTGTTTGCCTTCCTATTGTTGATACTGATATTTTTACTGTTTTTTTTTTTTACCACAAATCTTTAAATGGGAACAGATAGGGCAGGCTACTTGTATTTGCCCCATGGCTTAGAAACCCAGCTGATAAGACCATTTTTAGTTGAACCAGATTTTCAGGTAGAACAGAACTGCTAACATTCAACAGAAGCCCCGGGCAAGGCTGAAGTCAACCCTGAGGGCGAATGGGCTGGGGGAGAGCTCAGTGGTGCAGAGGAGCAAGTTTTCTTTAGGGAACATGACTTCTTTTGCAAAATGAGGACAGTTCCAGAGATACAGGATATCACAGGGTATGAAGAAGATCGAATGATATGCAAATGGCAGCACGAAGAGTAAGAACTTGGCAGATAGTGAACACTTAGTAGAAGTTGGCTTTTATTTTTCAGGTCTCTCTTCCTTATTCCTTCTTGTATAAATAAATAAATAAACAAATAAATAAATAATCAAGCAACAGGTGAGCACTGCTGTCTTGTCTTCAGTGGTAAGACATTGTGGGACTCGCAAAGAAACTTCAAAGTCTTCTCTGAAAGGATTCAAAGCAAGATGAATCATATGTGATGACTTAGAAAATGTAAGACAGAAAGACGTTCTCATTGGTTCTCAGACAAGAAGCACACAGCATGGGCATCAGAGAAATCCAGGGGCGGGAGACGTGACTCTGGAGTGAAGTGGTCTGGAAGGAACCAGTCGATCAGATGGGTATGAAAAGTGCTGGTGGAGGTGAAGGCAGGGTGGAGAGTTGCAGTACCAGGTAGGAAGGGGCAATAAGACTCAAAGGACAAGGATCAGAAAGTGTGTTTGAGGAAGAGTAAATAACTTAGTTTGTTGGTAGGAAAGTACTCTCTACTGGTGAGTATTTGGTGACAGAAAGGTGTATTAGAGTCATTTTAGGGTAGAAACTTGCTGGCTCGTGTACCTTTTTGTTAGAACCATGTTGTAAGTGAGATTGAAAGATATGACCACTAATATTTTAGTTGGGAGAACATATTTGATTCTACACTATGGTTAGAATATGGTCACTAATATGGTCTACTCATAAACATAGTCAAGACAGTATAAATCCACAGGCATATGGTGAACTCTCCAGAGAGCCCCTTCACGCCTTCTCTCACTGGTTTTTAAATAGCACTCTAAGCTATTCAGATATTATACAGTACTTATCTGATCTCATATAATAGTTATCCGTTTTGCTACATTGCTCATTCTTGGCACTGGCCATTTTTGGCCTATGGGATGTATGTACTTATTGACCTGGCAATAGAAAATATTCAGTCTTGGATCAATATGTAAGTACTTACATCATATTAAATTTAATTATCTATCAAAATGTATCTGCTGCTGCCATAACTTATCACTTCGGGGGGGGGCTGCTGATGCTAAAGTAGTATTGAACAGCTTGAATGATTCATATATTCTTTACTTTGTCATTTCTTCTATTGAACTCCTCAAAATATTTAAAATATTTTCGCCTTTAGTGTGGAATTATTTTATGTAGTTTGTGACAAAAAGCATCTAAAGCAGCATGGATAGCCCTAGTGTCAAAGTTGATGCTTTGTAGGATTAAAATATTTTCTTCATAAAGTAACCAACTAAGCTTACGTATAAAAGACATATGCTTGAAAATATTAACAACTCATACCTTTGAAAAGCTGTCCTAGGATTGAATGAAGAGAAGAAGACATTTTATTTTCACAGAATATGCTTTTATAATTTGAAAATTTTACTTTATTCATTTTTAAAGTTCAAATTTTAGAGTCAAATGCCTAGATACTGTTTCTTTAAACTTTGGGGAAAAAATAAACTTTGGGGAAAGTTTTGCTGTGTTTAAAGTGATAGAGTATAAAGGATGTTTGCACTGTATAAAGCATTATTTACTAAGTGTCTGCTTGGTTAATATAATGGTGAACGAAGCAGAAATATTTGCTAAAAAATAAGGCATAAGTGCTTATGCTTTCTGGGTTCTCATTAAAATTATAGCAGCACAGATCAACAGGACATTCATGGTATTTAAGTATTTCCTTTTTCTACTCTGATATCAGAGTGAGGCACCAGCCTTGACATTGCAGAGATCAGATGGAACATAGTTTATAAGTTTGGATTGTCTTGGGAGCTAAGGGGCTCATGTGTTATGCTACTTAGAATCAAGGGAATTGGTGCATCTTGAATGAAGTCAGGAACTTAAATTAGTATTCTGAATAAAGGTGTTCTTAACATTAAACATTTAAAAATTTAAACATAAGAAAAAAATAAAAAATAAAAGACATATGCTTGATGACAAATGCTTCTTCTTTTAAGATTGTGTGTGTGTGTGTGTGTGTGTGTGTGTGTGACCATAATCAAGAATTAGGATAATAAGGGAAGGAAGGAAGAAGGAATATAATCCAATAAAACGACCTTTGGGTAGTTCAGATGTTCTGGATGTATAGGTATTTCTTTTTTCATTTTGTTGACATTTTATTATGAAACATTTAAACTTACAGTAAATTTGAAATAATTTTATGTAACCATCTATATTCCTATATTGTACCATAAGCATTTTACTGCGTTTTATCATATATTTATCCATCCCTCTACCCAGCACATGTACAGAATTTAATTCTAACTATGTAAGGAACGACTAAATCAGCTCTATACAGTCAGAGCTCCAGTTGTTTAGATTTATGCTATTTGTGTTCCTATTTCTGTAGTATCTACCATCACTTCCAAGCAAGACCAATGGGACAGATTAGAAGAGTCTGTTCATTTTATCAAAAAAAAAAAAAAAAAAAAGGAATCCTTTTTGAGCATGTTCCCAGCATGAGTCTGTGGAGCTGTGCAGGCTTAGCTATGCAGCAATCATCTGGGGAGCTTGTTAACTTGATATTCTCTCACTCCCTAAAATTCTTAGTCAATAAATCCAACATGAGGATTTGAAATCTGCATTTCTTTTTAGAAGTCTTTCAAAAGGCATCAGAGGTTATTTTGACATGCGGTTGGATTTGGAAACCATTGACCAAAGGACTATATCTTAGTCTTTGGAGGAGGCAAGACATTTTGAGGGAAAAGTCAATAATACAATATATAACCAAACATTAAATTCTGTGGTTTGCCTTCTAAATTCTAAGAGATTTCCAGGAAATGGAAAGCCCCGTGTGGGTTAGAAAATTGGCCAAAGTTTCATAGATAGCAAGAGGCTTAAGAGAATGAGAGGAAAGTATGGAGGAGATACGAAGTTAGTAGGTTTTGAAGGGTGTCAGATGCTAGAGAGCAGAAAATGTAAATTCCTGAAGAACTTTCAGAGAACAGTCTTGAAGGACTTTGCTCCCTGTCTTACCAGCAAAGACACACCGATCATAACACACACTGGAGTATTCAGAACCCTTCTCATGGGAAAATTATAAAAGTTGAATTAATCCATACCTTGGGACAAAAGGGGGGATTTTCGGGAAGGCTTGTACAGCTCCAGGAAGGCGGGGGTGAGGACACAGATGTATGCAAGGCACCAAGTCCCAGTGGGGCTCACCCTTCCCATTTCTCACTTCAGTCACTCTGTACTGGCCTCATCACTCAGACTGGCTTCTTCTACACGGTGACCAGTCGGCTTCCGTCCGCCCCCGGGCTACGGGTCGCCCCCATCATCAACCCTCAGCATTGACCCTGTGGTGGACACACGGGTGGGTGCCGAAGTTACAAACCAAAAGCAGATTCCCCGCGAGGGACAAGGCGGGGGGCAGGAGGGTTAAGAAGCTCATCGGTAGGCCTGAGATGGCCCATCTGCACGGCGGGCTGTCGGCGGCGCTGGGCGAGCAAGGGGGAGCCTGCAGGCCGTCGGGCAGGCCACGCGTCCTTTCCACGCCGCTTCAAATTTCCCTTCCTTTTCTGTCTTTATGTTTGGCGGAGTCTACTCAGTCCCGTCTAGGCTGCTGCTTTATGGAGCGTCGAAGCTCTTCCCAGGCTGTGCTCCGAGTAGCACCTCGCTTGCTAAAAGGCACTGGATTTCGAACAAGTCATAACAGTTTCTGACAAGATCTTTCTTTTGAAGGAAAATGTGAGAAAGCGAGGGAGATAAAAATGTCTTTGTTTTCACCAAAGCATAGTCAGGATGAATAATTAAGAAATTGATACTGAATTCAGTAGCATTATCTGAGCTGTTAGTCAAAAGAAGGTGGATGAGGGTGTGGGTGTGTCTGTGTTTCCAGACGACAGGTGGAAGTTCCTGAGTCTGTTCCTGTTCATGGTTCCATCCAACTGAGGATGAGGGCAAAACTGTCACCTGGTTGGGTAGAGCTGTCTTTCCAAAACGACACACTTAGAGCAAGTACATGGCTACCCAGTGGTACGATTTCGGGAAAGAGATAGGGTTCTAAGACCAAAATACCACCCTTAACCCCATGTTCAGTATCAAAATGCTTTTGGCAGAGGGCCAAGATACTTTCTTCTACCTTTAAAAAAAGCGACAGACACCAGTATTTCTGGAAGGACACTGTTAGGACACTGATGTAAATGCATATCAA